>NC_059110.1:103642426-104347926 GCF_020740685.1 Jaculus jaculus
TAATGGAGGACAGTGACCATCCTTCACAATGCACCGAGCCATGATGACCATTTGGGTTCAGTCAACTTTTCAGCAGTCATGAGTGTGAAACTGGACTGATTTCTTTCTTAATTTCTTTTCGGTATTTGTTCAGGTCAGGAGAAATACTATCTTTATCTCCCTCCCAGGCTTTATTGCTTCCACTACTGTCATACAGGTAACAGAGACATCTGAAGCTCAGAGACAACAGTTCTCCGAAAGAAAATTACTCCAGCAATCAATTTTTTAGAACACACATGAAGATTCTGTTTCTCCATTCAATATTCAGATGCCATCTCAATCAGGGGCTGTGCATGCAAATTGTCCTGTTTTAAGATCGTTGAGATTCTGAATCAACTTCAAGCTGTGAAATAATGAGAGCTTCTAAAATTGCCTTGGCATAATAGGACTTCAATATCTCAAAGTATGTTGGACTGATAAAAATAGAGAGACCTCGGGCAATATCATGGCAACATAAATGGGAGTTCTGCAGTATTCCCTGGAGAATGGAAACACTGAGTGATACAGGTTTGGTTCTCATCTGGCTTCTCCACTGGCTCACACTCCAGTGCTGGCAAGTTTGTAGAAG
This sequence comes from Jaculus jaculus, assembly GCF_020740685.1. NCBI lineage: Eukaryota > Metazoa > Chordata > Mammalia > Rodentia > Dipodidae > Jaculus > Jaculus jaculus. The sequence continues at coordinate 103,643,034 of NC_059110.1, forward strand.
TCTGTGCACAGGCATCTAGCATTGCTGATGCACATGTGTCCTAAGAAGTGAAGATCAGGCAGTACAGGTCTGTGAGGAAATGTTGCTCTCTTCCTTCCTTATCATCTGACAGTTGTTCCTGGAATGACAAGACAGGCATCACATCTCTATTTCAGAGATCATCCATAAGCAAAAGACAAATGAAAGGCAGAAGATTGGGGGGTAAATGTTCCAACTCATTGTTTAATTTTTTTCTCATTAGTAGGTATCAATTATAAAACTGAAGGACTTCATTATAGCAATTTCACTCATGTGTATTATGTGCTTGAATCATATTCACCCATGTCTTCCCCTTTTATGCCAGCTGGTCCCCTTCTCTTCCCAAATACTCTCCTTTTATTGTCAAGCCATTTGTTTCCAATCTTTATGTCACTTTTGAAAGACAACAATGGATATTTCCCTCATTGAGTCCAGTTCCTTGTGCTTAGCATCATGATGACTAGGTTCATTCTATTGCAAATGGCATGATTTCATCCTTTAAAACTGACTACAACTTCACTCATTATTCCACATTTCCTGTATGTGGTGGGGTGTGTTTCTTAGGTGTATATGCACACATCCATGCACATATGTGTGTGGGTGAATATATGTGAAGGCCAGAGGTCCATATTGTGCTTCTTCTTTGATTGTTTTTATGTTGTTCTTTGTGACAGGCTCTTTCTCTAAACGTAGATCTCACCTATTTGGCTCCTTAGAGGGCCCAAGGGATCCTCCATTTCCACCTCATAAGCGCTAGGAATACAGGAGTAAACTGTCATAATCCAATATTTTATGTGAGTTTTGAGGATCAGAACTTGGGATCTCATGCTTGTGCAGCTAGTACCCTCCTTACTGCGTCATCTCCCCAGCACATGCACGTTACATTTTATTTATCCATTCTTCATTGTCGATGGGCACCTAGGATGAATTCACAATTTGACTATTATGAAGAGTGCTGTATCTAACATGTGTGTACATTTGATTCTATGGCATACTGACTGGCATGTTCAGGCCAGTGACATAGCTATACCATTTAGTGGTTCTAACTTTTATTTTTTATGAGGAACCTCTATAATGATTTTTATTGTAGCTGAACTAATTTGTACTTCCGCCAACAATATATAAGGGATCTGTTCTCCCAGATATTCCCTAGCATTGGCTTTTGTTTGCTTTCTTGCTGATAACCATTCTTACTGGAGTGAGAGAATCTCCATCTATTTTTCATGTATAATTCCCAGATTAGTTAATAATGTTGAACATTGGTTCATGTAGCTATTGATATTGTACTTCATTTGAGAAACTTTTATTCAATTTACTTGTCCAGTTATTCATGGACTATATCTTAGTGTTAATTTTTTTAGATCTTTTCAATATATATTCTGGATCTTAGTCCCTTGAAGATGAATAACTGATAGAAGATATTTTCTCCCATCATGTAGTCTGCATCTTCACCCTGATAATAGCTACTTCTGCTATAGATTTTTTTTCTTCTTTTTAATTGAGAACTTTAATATATGAATAGTGTTCACATTTCCACCATATTCTACCCACCCCCAATCCACAAAAGACCCTCCTCATTCTAGATAGACCTGCCTCTGTTTTGTTGACCTTTTTCTTTTGTCTTCTTCTGTTCTCCAAGGGTTAAGAACAGGGAAGGGCTTTTGGGGGGATCGATAACCACTTTGGGACTATAAATGAACCTGTCATTTCATGTTTGGGAGGATAGCATCTAAAACTATTCCTTACAACTCCGTGGCTCTTACATTGGGCATAATAGATATATCATCTACTGCTGAGTTCTCACACTTCAGGCAATACCATTTGTCAACCCCTGTTATTATTTCCTTAGCTATTAACAGCCTTTTGCAGAGAGTTGTAACCTGTGTCTACATCTTACAGTGTTTTTCCTACCTTCTCCCCCAGCATGCTCAAAGTTTTAAATCTTATATGAAGTCCTTTGATATATTCTGAACTGGATTTTACAAATGGTGAGAGATATAACTCTAGTTTCTGACTTTGACACATGGATATCCAGATTTTCCAGTGTACCTTGTAAAAGTTGTTTTGTACATAGCATATTTGTGGCAATTATGAGGATGTTTCTTTCTTTTATCTGGGTCTCTTTTCTGTTTCCCTGTGCTTTTTTCATGGTCCTGCCATATTTTGCTTGACTGTGGACACTCTTGGAATGGAGTCTCTCCTTCACTACACTAATCTTTGGATTTACTGCACAACTCTTAGCCTGCCATAGCCCAGCTCACCAAAACATAAAATAGCTGTTGCATTCATGACTTTACAGTGTCTATTGTGACTGGCACAAGTCTGGCACAGAACTGTGCTTATCAACAAGTTGGCATGGACAATGGGGAAGGGCAAAAAATTGGCAATAAAATAGAAACGAGACTAGGTGGAAAGAAGTAGGTCAGTGAGAGGAGTTGGGAAGGTGTAAGGTAAGAAAGTTTAAAAAAAAGATGATTAAAAAAAAAGAAAACTACCAGTAGCCATATGAGTAATTTTTGTTTACACTGAACTTGGTAGAACTGAGTGACACAGTCATTTCTACCTGTGAAGAACATAAATTCAAGAAAATTGATTTTTTTTAGTCCATGCACATTGGCTTTTTCAAGAAGTTAATTAATTTTAAATTTTATCGGACGGAAGAAAAGGAGAAGAGATAACAGCAGGGTCTACCACCTCTTCAAACTTGAGTTTCCATTACTAATCTGGAGATAATAATGCTAAGTATGGTTTTCAGAATTTATATAAATGCTGCAGATGAAGTATATCATGAATTTCTAGTACATTGTATATTCTCAGTAGTGATGGCCATTAGTGTTATTGTTGCTTGCATTGTAAAATTGCTTCAAATTCATTGCAAAAAATGTGGCAAACAAATTCTGCAGCAACAAGGACTCAGGATATCCAATATATATGTGAGCCTCACATCTGGAAACCATTCCACACAGTCTGAAACCTGGCCATTGCGGCTGTTTCCTCTTTCCTGCTAGACAGCAAAAGCTTTCTACACAAATTCTATTGGGTAAAGACCCAAGATTAGCATACTTATTTACATATACTAAATATTTATATGCAACTTTAATCCAACATCTAGGATAATGGCTTTATAAATATAGCATGTGTGCAACCATCTTCCAAAGCTTTTACTCCCAAAGCACTTTGAAAACATTTTATAATTTTAGCTGTTTAAATAATCTTTTTTTTTATACTTGGAAAGGGTTAATAATATTGAAGTATAATAAGAAGCAGTTGATTGTTCTATATTCTAGTTGATATATATTTTTTGAACTTTTTCCTTCATGATATGGTTGGATGTAGAAGCCTACTCTTGATAATAATGGCAACAATTTTTTCCATCTTCTTCCCCTTAAGACCAACACCCACCCCTAATGCAAAATAACATTTTCTAAGTATTTCTCTCTCTTATTTATTTATTTGGTTTCTCAAGGTAAAAATCTTGTTCTTGGCTAGGTTGACTTGGGATTCACTATGTAGTCTCAGGCAGGACTCAAATTCACAGAGATTCTTCTACCTCTGGCTTTCAAGTGCTGGCATTAAAGGCATGTGCCACCATGCCCAGATCTAAGTACTACTTCATAAAGGTGGAGAAACAGAAAGAAGGGAATAAACCATCCCTCTGCATTGAGGAGGGGGTACATTTATGTGAGGGAGCACACACACTTCTGCGAGTGTGCTTAAAAAGGCCAGAAGTTGTTACTGACTATCTTCCTCAATTACTTTCCACTTAATTTACAAAGCCAGATGGCTTCTTCAGATGCACAACTTGCCAATATTCTAGTCTAGCCAGGCTGCTTGTCTGTGGCTGCCTGACCCACCTGATGTTTGTGCGTGAGCTAAGGATCTGAGCTCGGGACGTCATGCTTGCGGTGCCGACATGTTACCCACCTGACGTTTGTGTGTGTGGTGAGGTCTGAACTCTGGACTTCATGCTTACACCGCAGATATTTTACCCACCGAGACTGTCTCTTCATCCCCACTATCTCTTTATGAGGGGTTACATGTGCCTGACAAGAGCCCAAGCACTCTGTGTGGGTAGTTTTTATATTTCTCTTTGCTGTGATAAAATAACTGAAAAAACTAAGGAAGGGCTTATTTACTTTCTCAGTTGATGGTACACTATGTCATGGAGGGGAAGGCATGTTGGCAGGAGCATGAGAAAAATAGTCATGTGGCATTTTGGCAGGCAGCACAGAGATGAATGTTGATGCACAGCTAGCTTTAATTTTTCATTAAGTCTGGGACTCCACTCTAGTCCACGAATAGCAACAGCTACATTCACACCTCAAGTACCTAATCTACAAACTCCCTCCTAGATGTGTCTAGATTTATCTCCTAGAATATTTTTGATCCCAAAAGTTGATAACCCAGATTACCCCTCAGAGAATGCTCTTCTTTACCTAATTAATAGGAGGCGAACAAAAGAAAAATGAATGGTAAGGACTTGCCCAGTGAAGGACTGATGTGGTACTCATTACCCAAGGCAGTATGTGATCTTCTACCCCAAACTTTTGCATGGACACCTCTGAATTCCTTGACATAGGCTTCAAATCACCTTACTCTACCACTTTTTTATTCTGTGAGTCACAATCATTATCTTCCCATTTACTGATAATTTTCCCTAAAACACAAAATTTAATGTCACATAATTAGCATAGACTTTATGTTTGAAATTTTTACTAATACGCCCCAGTGACTAGTATGATAATAATTCTAGCAATACTGGTACTAGCTAAAGTGTTTAGAATGCATGCATCAGAAATAAATCTATTTGCTGTAAAAGTATTCTCTTTGCATATTGACAATAATCCTGTGAGATATGTGTTATGATTTTATTTTTAGTAGCAGTAGTGTATAAGTCTTAGAGAAATTAGTTGCATTTGTCTGATTAGAAACTGGCTGCTAACACAAGGTTTCATGCCTTAGTCACTGGACAAAACCTAGAAAAGATTGAATGTATGAGTCAAAGTGGAAAATAAAGCAAATTTCAAAACTCCAACTAATTTTATTGAATTATATGTGAAAGAAAGTACACAGTTTTTCTTAGAAATGTATTTTGAAGTTATTTTGGGGTTGGGTTGTGTTTGAAAGCACAGTACAAAGAATTACCATCTTCCCCCACCCCCAGCTTTGTCTACATTCACCAGAAAACACTCCTGATACTGTACTCAAAGTAAAGTTGTCATTTGTATTAATTAAAATACATACCTTATTTGGATGCTATCAGTTTTGTTAGCATTTCATCTCAAACACCTAAAAAAATATAAGGGCAAAAAAAGATGTGTTTTGGGTAATGGTTTCAGATGTTTCAGTCCATAGTCTCTTGGCCCCATGATCTGGACAAACATGTAGTGAAGGAGGTCCTTAACCTCAAGGCATGCAGAAAGAAAAGAACAAGCAATAATAAAAATCATCAGGGCTGGAGAGATGGCTCAGTGGTTAAGGTGCATGCCTGCAAAGGCTAAGGATCCAGGTTCAATTCTCCAGGTCCCATGTAAGCCAGATGTACATGCTGTCACATGCATTTGGAGTTAGCTTGCAGTGGCTAGAAGTCCTGACATGTCCATTCTCTCTCTCTCTCTCTCTCTCTCTCTCTCTCTCTCTCTCTCTCTCTCTCTCTGACTGTAATAAATACATTTGAAAAATCTTTTTAAAAAAGTTATCAGAGAAAGATATAACCCCTAACAACACACTACTAGTAACAAACCCCTTCCAATTAGATATACTTCCTCCTACTTTTCATCACTCTAAATAGCATCTTCATTCTATGACTGTCTCACGGCATTGATGCATTTATAACTCAGATTCTTTGTGACATAAGTATTTTAGGGGAAGCTTCATAGAAATAGCAGGAGGTGTACTTTACTATTCTAGGCATTTCTCAATCCAATCAAATTGACAGTCAAGATTAAGGATGACAGCAGTGGTTCCTATAAGCTTTCCATCTATGCTAATTCAGTATACCATTTTGTATTCAGTAATATGCTCATATTTATGACAGTATCTAAGTATTGTATTGCTTTCGTAATAGGTGATAGGCAGTCCTTTTGTCTTTAATACATTTCTTCATTTGGGTTTTCCTGCTATCTTCTGATTCAATTGAAATCATGAATTTAGAGGGAAATGCCAAAGAAATGAAGGAATTAGCCTTATAAACTATGTGATATGAACATGACTCACTAATGGTGTCATTATATTTAGTTATCTGGGTAAGGTAGTTTCTTCCTGCTTTTTCCATTATGAAGTTATTCTCACCATCATTCCACATAATAATAGGTGTTAGAAGTTAGTCCTTAAATCTAGCCTGCACTTAAGAGGATGACAATTACACATCAAATCCTGGAGGCAGGTTTAGCAAGAATCTGTGGACACATGCTAAAACCACAATAGTTACTAATAACTATTTAGTGAGAGATGCTTATAGGCTATCTTACTTTCCTTCAAGGGTGACCTACTGGTTTCAAAATTTGTCAGTAGATTTTGCCTGAGGAAGATTTCTGTGGTGTTTTCATTGTGATTTTCTGCTCTCTTCTTCCTTTTTAACTTTACTATTTGGAATACTTTATGGGAGATTTCTTCCTTCTCTTCTGGCTTCCTTCAATTAAATGTGTGTATGAATGTTTACTCATGAATATTTGTTTTCTTTTTTGGGCTATAAGTCAACATATATGTAAATGGTTTTGATGCTCAAATAGTCCAACTCTGCCAATTGGGAACTTCTTCAGGCTGACTTCCACATCTCCTTGACATGCCATAATATACTTTCTTTTCATTTCATTATTATATCAGACTATGATTGTTTATGCAATCTTTGTTTTCCCTGCCTTAACTCTAAAAACAGTAATTTCTCCAGGAAGCCCAAGTTCTTGTTCTTATGAGTTAATGGCATTTAGAAGCCATGATCAAGGTTCTGGGTGAGTTTGTTATGAGTATGCCTGTTCTGCCATTCATTCTAGGTATGCTTAGAATAGGAAATAGATGCATAACTGCTAACCATCATGGACACAGAGAATCTTGCATATTTATTTTTAATTTTTATTATTTTTGTGTGTGTGCATGTGTACGTGCATGTGCATGCACACGCATACCTGTTTTCATTGGCTTCATCTTATGTAAGTGTTTTGGAAATTTAACCATTTCTGGAAGGCTTTGCAAGAAAATGCCTTTAATCACTGAGCAATCTCCCAGTCATCCACTATATATTTCTAGGTATATCTGCTAATGATATTATCTTTAACTCTAACATAGCCATCACAAAATTTCATTTTAATTTATTCTTTTGCTTGGTTGTTTTGCAATTTAAAATTAATTTAATGTAATTTTATTATTTAATTTTATTCATTTTGTGGGTTTATTTTGTTTTTAATTCTCTACATACATGTGGATGGCCTCAAATTTGAGGGCTTGCACCAACTTCCTAAATACTTTGAAAATAAGTGTGTGACACCATGCAAGATTCACTTTATAACTTTCTATCATTGTAAGAAAATTGATACATGATCTATAATTTATTTACTCTTTTTACTTAAAAATATATGCATATTACACACACACACACACACACACACACACACATACATATGGCATTCTTAGAATTGATGTCCTTTTGTAAAAATAAGTTTACCAGCTAGAGTAAAGATACATTTTTATAACTAGCCTTAAAATAATCAATAAAACACTGTTTTTCACTTATCTAGGTCAGCCTTTTTGTACACCCTATTCTGCAAAGTTAATGTCTTACATCTTTGCACATGATGGCAAGAACTCTGCCACCGAGTTATACCCAGCCCCTGTCACACATTTTATATAGGTTCCTTTGTGAGTCTACAATCTACCTTGGCACTTCTGGCTCATTGATGTTGCTTTATTTTAAACTCTACTGTGATAAAATTCCCTGCAATTTGCCTTTCAGAGCTTTGTAGCACAGTACCCCTCCCCCAACAAGTTGCATACAATACAGAGTTCTTCTCTTATTCATTAGATTCTCTTTAATTACGGAGTTCTATCATTCCTCATCTCTCACCTCAGTTTCTATATCTATTAGTCTATTCTTTGCAAATTCGTGTATTTTGAGTCTTTCAGGTGATAATAAAACTTTCCCTAAAGAATTACTGAAAACCAAAGGAAAAAAAAAAAAAGTGAAAATGAAATTAGGGAGATTTCATAGTGGGTAATGTGCTTGCCAAACAAGTGAAAGAACTAGAGTTTTAATCCACAGCATCCATATAAATGACAGGTGTGCATACCTGGCTCCCTGTAATTTTAGCACTTTGAGACAGACATAGGGGACTCTCCAGGGGCAAGCTGGCTAACTAAATTTCAGCAAAGTTTGGGTTCAAGTGAGAGACGTACCTCAGGATAAGAAAGAGGATAAATTCTATCATACATGTACCTGCATGTCTCCAACACATTGTGTTCATCTGCATACATGTATGCACACTGCACAGACATACACACACACACACACACACACACACACACACACTCACACCCAAAAGAATTTCCAAAAGAAACCAAAGATAAAATAATGGTATACACTGGAGCTTCATATTGAGAGGGAGAGGCAGAGCAAACATTCGACTTCATAGCATGCCTTGTGCCCGACATCTGCTTGAGGTGCTGATCAATTTCCAGAAGAGACACTGAAGTTTTCCTAGACAACAGCATTGGTTTTATCCCGCAAATACCAATTATAGATAGACTCATAGTGTCTGCATCCTTTCACAATATTAAAACTAAATGAATTCAGACACTAGAAGCCTAAGTTTCTATGTATGGCCTAGCTCTATATCCATGTGTTTGTACTCCATGTGTGTGAGATAAGGGAACATATATCGTTAAGTTTCTTTAGTACTATTTTTTTTTGTATTTTTGTTTGTTTTTGTTTTTGTTTGTTTTTACTTACAATTTAAGAAAGAAAGTAGTCCATTATGGCAGGAAAGTCTCATTGCCACAAAAGTGAAGCAGCTGGTCACCACATTCTGTCCACAGTCATAAATTAAAAAGCAGATGGAAACTGGAGGTAGGCTTTCAAACTTTAAGGCCTGTCCCTAGTGACCCACTTTATTCAGCAAGGATTTACCTTCTAAAACATTTCACAATTTTCAAAAATAGTGCCACCAGCTTGAGACCAAGTGTTTAAACACATGAGCCTAAAGGAGATATTTTATATTTAACCACAGTAGTTTTTAAAAATAAAGAATGCAAAATGTATGCATTACATGCAGAGCACTTATCTGATTTCACTGATCAAACAACCTACTCCATACCACATGACAAACAAGGAGTCTGAATGAGTGTATTTCATGTCTGTAGCACTACTCTTTCTGAAGAGAAGAGCATCAACTCAGGAAACCCTTTCTAAAACTTCAGCAATAAATACAAATGAAGCCTTGTCCTATATCCCAGTGCTGGCATGCAATGAACTGAGTAGAACTTCCAAAACGAGGCTAGCATGCTGTGTGCTAATAACTTGCAAGATGATGTGCCGGTTCAAGACTGAAATTACCTCATTTAGTCCTTAAACAATCCTAGTTTTTAAAACATGATCTGCATTTTACCAGAGAGAAAACTGAAGCACTGACTGAATCTGACTTGACTGAGGTTTATACCCTGGAAGTGGATGTCAGGATTATAGCTCAGCACGCAGACTTCAGAACCTGAGGTAGCACAATTCTATCTTGTGGTAGAAAGCACTTCATACAGACTTTCCTCTTTTGGACCACAATTTATCACTCAAGAAGCCACTTTTCTAAACATTATCTACCACCTCTGTTTTTGTTCGTATAGACCCTGTGTTATTTCTTATTCACTGACAATTTTAGCACTTAATTCGTGACTTTTCCTCTCATTGGTTAAATTCTGTCTGAGACTTCATTGGCTGGAGTGATTTTTACATCCATGTAGCCTCCCCATTTATTGATGCTTTTGTGCCCAGTGGCAACTTTTTTCTTCATTCCATGGTTCTTACACTTGACCTGACTGTTTATCAATAATTGCATCACTTTAAAAATATCAAAATCAAATAATATCACCTGGTAACCTGTCATTCCATATAATATATCAACAAGTATGGCTGCATATAATAACAATGCCAAACAAAAAACTCCAGAACAACACATGGAAGTATGAATTACAACTAACGTAAGCTGGCTGGCATGGAATGTAAGGTCAAAGAAACATAGAATTCAAAAGATTCTGATTTTCTTTAATTTATGTATTTATAACTTAATAAAGATATGGGGGCTGTGGGAATAACAGGGCCTGTTGTCACTACAACCAGACTCCAGATGTATGTGCCACTTTGTATTTCCGGCTTTATATGGATACTACAGAATTAAATTGAGGTCACACAGACTTTGTAACCAAGTGGCTCTGACTACTGAACAAGCTCTCCAGTCCTGATTTTCAGATGGTTAGAAGCTCTAGCATAGCTGCTTAGGCTCCAGCCATCATAACTTTAAAGAAGCTCCCTACAAGATGTACAGTGGCAATGTCAAGCATTCTAGAAACTCGAAGTTCTGTACCTCATTGCTGTGACTTGTCGTTATGCTTTATGCCCACAGACTTTGATAATAATGTGGAGAAATGAGCAAATACTAGAGACAAGAATTTTCTGCCATTCCACCCACCAGTGTACTTTAGGAGTCAATCTCTGCAATGGCTCTCATTCCAACGTGATCACTCAGAAAGTTGACCTCACACTTTTTCATTATTTATCACTTTTCTCATATATTATTATCCCACCCACTTTAACCTAGCTAAAATCAACAGCCTATCATTAACTATTAATTCTTACTTCCATTCTTCTCTCTTCATTCTTTCTTAACTTTGTGTTGAATCTGGTTACCTCTTTACTCTGTCCACAGATCTAAACAGCTGGTCTGTGATGCAGGGAAATGAAATTTCACTTTGGTCTAGTTTTAAAATTAGGACTACAGTCCCAAAATTTACCACCCATTGCCTCCAGAGTAAAGTTGAGTACACCTCTCCTCCTTTATTTTAGGCTGACATGCATGTCTCAGACTTCTTTGAGAAAAGAGAAAAAAATCAAAATAAGTTTAAATGATCCTGTGGAATAATTTATGCTCATAATCCTACCTCCTTCTTAAAGATTCATTGTCCGTTATCAAACTTTCTCTTGAGTAACTGCATTTTTTTTTTCCTTTCCCTACTTTATCCTGGTAGACATCAAAACATACCTTAAGAGTTTCTCTTCACAGAATAATAGAAGTTTCTCTGGAATTCATATTGTCCCTTCCCTACAGTGACACCCTCCACCTCAGCTTCAGAATATGTTTTCAGAGAATTATTTATAGTTACTCTTTCCTCTTTCTCATGCCCAGGTCAGCTTCCATTCTTTTCCCAAAGCACTCAATTTTGGCTGCTTCTCCTACAATCCTGTGATTATAGGGGAAGCAAGATCAAGATAAAGGTCACTAGTGAATCCCGTGAAGCCAATGGCAAGAGTCATTCTCTTTTCTTCCTGCATGACCTCTCCATGGAAATTGATACTGGTAATCTAGATCAGGCTCTTGGCTTTCACACTGTAGAGTCACCTGGTTTTATGCCACCACCACGCTGTTACTTTTTAATCCTCTAATTATAGCTGTGTCACAAAATTCCGTGCAGGTTCATTTCTCTTTCTCTTCGCCCATTCTTATCACAGACATGCACATCCTCAGGGACAATTTTTAGATGTATCTGTTTGTGATCTTGTTTGTTTCCTCAAAGCATCATTCCATCTACTCATTTTAAAATTACAGTTGCAATTCAAATCACAGTTGCAGGTTAACACGATTGAAAAAAGCTCTGTGGTTATTCTACCTCTACCACTTCCTTAATGCAACTTCCGCCCCTATCACCTCCATGTCAGCAAGTGAATATACTTTGTGGATTTTATCATCTAAATTAACAACTAACCAGTCTTCTTTTTGTCCCCCTCAGCTCCAGTCCATTTCTGCTCTATTGCTTAGACAACTGTGATATCTCATTTCAATGATCTTCAGATTTCCACTTAAAGCATTTTTTAATTTACTTTTTCAAGCAGAGAAAGTTAGAATAGAGACAGACATAGTAAATGGCCCTGACAGAACCCCTGGCCATTTTAAATGGACTCCCAATGCACATACCACCTTGTGCATCTGGCCTCATGTGGGTATTGTGGAGTCCAACTCCAGTCCTTAGGCTCTGCAGGCAAGCACCTTAACCACTGAGCAATCTTTTAAGCACCTTAATCCAGTTTTTAAAACATTTGTTTTATTTATTTGAGACACAGAATAAAAGGGAGAGAGAGAGAGAGAGAGAGAGAGAGAGAGAGAGAGAGAGAGAATGAGAGTGCTAGGCCTCCTTCCACCACAAAGAATTCCAGATAAATGTGCCACTTTGTGCATCTGGTTTATGTGGATACACTGTAATTGAACTTGGGTGGTAAGAATTTGGAAACAAGTGCCTTTAACCATGGATCAGTCTCTCTAGCCCCCTTTTTATTCTGTTTAATTATTAATTTTATTTATTTCTGTTTTGTATGTGTATGATGCATGTGTGTGTGTGTGTGTGTGTGTGTGTGTGTGTGTGTGTGTATGTGTGTATGCATGTTTGTATATGTGAACACTCATCAAAGCATTTGTGTGGAGGTCACAGGTCACCTTTTGGCTGTTGGTCCTCACTGTCCACCTGATTTAAGGCAGGGTCTGTTGATCTCATTATTGTTATTCTCTGTTGCACTCCAAGCCTTGCTGATCTGAGAGCCTTTGGGAAATTCTCCTGTCTCCACTTGCCATCTTGCAGTGAGCAGTCTGGAGTTAAAGAAGCCTGAACAAGCTTCCCAGTTTCACGTGGGTGTAGAGGCTCTGAGTCAAGGACTCCGGCTTGAGCAGCAAATGCTTTATACACCGAAACATCTACCCAACTCTCATTTTATTTATTTATTTATATATTTATTTATTATTTGAAAGAGAGTGAGAAAGACAGAGGAAGAGTGAGAGAGCACAAAAGAGATTGAAAGAGAGAGAGAGAGAGAAAAAAAATGGGCATGTCAGGGCTTCTAGGCACTGCAAATGAACTCCAGATGCATGTGCCACTTTCTGCATAGCTGGCTTCATATGGATATTTGGGGAGTGAACCCAGGTTTTTAGGCTTTGTAGGCAAACATCTTAACCCCTCAGCCATATTTTCAGCCCAATTCCCACATTTTTTTTTTATTTTTAAAATAAGATTATTTAATGTTACTTTTCCACTTAACATTTTTTGGTGTGTTCTCAGTGCTCAGAGAATAAATGCAAGCATCCTTGACTGTTAATACCTTGTGCCACCTTGTGCATCTGGCTTATGTGCGTCCAGGGGAAATGAACCTGGGTCCTTTGACTTTGCAGGCAAACACCTTAGCCTCTAAGCCATCTCTTCAGCCCCCAAGTACTTCTTGACTAAGGTCCCTTGCAATTATGAGTTTCTGACATGAAAACCACTTCCCCATGTCACTGCAAAGGATCCTTCCTACTTATCATTAACATTTTTTTTTTAAGAGATCCTTCACAAAGACCCATAACCACCCTCCCTGAACAAGTACCTATACACTGTTCTGAAGATTTGTTATTCATTTATCATTGATCTATCTATCTTTATTTATCTATCTATCTATCTATCTATCTATCTATCTATCTATCTATCTATCTATCTATCATCTCTCAATCTATCTATATCTTCCTACATATGATTTTTTCTTATATGTGTGATATTTTTGATACATTAGTTGCATCAGCATTTCGGCAAAGGTCATATTTATTCTGTTTCCTCTTACTAGAATGTTAGCTTAAAAATCATTTTGTTTACTTATTTGCACTTGGACATTTGTGTGTGTGTGACTTTGTATGAATATGCCAGGGTTTCTTTCCATCGCAAATGAATGATAGATGCTTGCACTCCTTTGTGCATCTGGCTTTATGTAGATGTTGGGGAACTAAACTTGAGCAGGCAAATTTTGCCCACATATACCTTTCACCACCCCCATAAAATTTATGTGTTAAAACAGCTTGGTACATGCCTGCTGGTTTCATATATTCTTAGAAGCTCTCATAATACCAGACATATGATATATAACCTATATATGGTGAATTAACAAATGTATAAATTATCTGCTGATAAAAATAGTAGGCACTTATAGCTGCCAAATGACAATAACATGAACAAGCTATTTTATTCCACTGGGGCAAAATCCAATTTTTGTAACGAATATTACTAGCCTTTTTATGACTTTTAATATTGTTGGTTTTATGTTTCTGCTTTAGAGCAAAACAAAAAGCAATGATTATTTCTTTCTTTTTAAGTCAAAGATCTGAGCTACCTCCCTCAAATTCATTTTATTATAGAGTTGATAAATTAAGTTGGAATGCCCATAGTGAAGCTGAGTACAATTAAGCAAGTTTTGTATCACACACAAACAATACAAAAACATTATATTTGAATAGTTCACATGATTAAAATAAATATTGCTAACCTGATAAGATATGAAATGTCTTTTTTTTTTTTGAGGTAGGGTTTCACTGTAGCTCAGGCTGACCTAGAATTCACTATGTAGTCTCAGGTTGGCCTTGAACACATAGCGATCCTCCTACCTCTACCTCTCAAGTGCTGGGACTAAAGACGCACGCCACTGTGCCCAGCAAGATATGAACTTTTAGATCAAGTAAAAAAAAATCCTTCTCCACATCACTTAATATATCTATATCTTTTCTTGATCTCAAAGAATGTTCATTTTCTTAAAGTCAAGAACAGTTGTTCTTTAAGTAATTTTCTAGTCTTTCTTTCATTTGGCAAACAAAAGTTTAGATAGACTTTATTATTTTTTTTGTAAAGCAATAGGGATTTAATCATTCCCTTTATGGGCTTCAGGGGTACAAAAATATTTTGTATTCTCTTCTTTATTTCCCATCCACTCTTCTCTAGAACCTTTTCCCTGCTGTTAAGAGCTAAGTGGCCTTCAACCCCTGTATGTTTTCCAGGATAAGTTTTGCGGCACCAAGTATCCCAGCTTAGCACAGCATATTGTGATCCTCTGTTACATGTAGTCCACTATATATTGAGATAATTAACCAGGAGACTATCTTCCATGTAGCAACTTAAAGATACAGGCTACTTCCACCATTATTATTATAGTTTGGATGAGAAATGTCTTTCCACAACCTTGAGAGTTTGTACATTTGGTCCCCAGCTGATGGTACTACTTGGGGAGTTTTGGGTACCTTTAGGAGGTGGTCGCCCACCTGTAGGGATTGGATCAGAGTGGAGCAGGATTTGAGGGCTATGTCATAGGCCTGCTTCTTGCCTACCTCTCTGCTTCCTGCAGCTCCCAGATGTGAGCAAGCTGTTGCTGCTTCATGCCACCATGGAGCTTCTTGCAACCATGCCTTCCTTCAGTGATTGATCGTGTCCCTTCAAACTATGATGCAAGATAAATTCTTCCACTTGAAATCGGCTTCTTGTCAGTTATTTGGGCACAGCAATAAGAAAAGTGACTAATGCAGTCACAGTAATAGACATCTCAGGCTGAAGAGGCAATGAAGAAACCACTGGAGTCATGCCCTGGATATTTGTTCTTTACCTTGGATGTGAAATACTCCAATTATTCCAAACCATGTAAACCCGAACAGAAGGACATCTGGCTGCAAGGAGACGGAGACAATAAACTTTTCCTATCCTAAGAAGTAAAGGACAGCTGAATGGTGTAACCACTCAAATTTCCTACTGCATCCTTCTAGATCTCACTTCTCCTCCTGTGGTTGGCCTCTTTGATCTTCCTGCTCTAATGTCAGCTTAGACTTTTCCCTGTTTCTTCTCTCCCTTTTCTACTACTAACACCTCAGCTGTTATGTTGCAGTACTCACAAGGTAAGCTACGTTTTATTCCTCAGTGTGTTCCTACAGCACTGTGTTGAAGTGCAGTAGTTTAAACAAAACTTACTTAATTAACACATGTAGGTTTTCTTCAGCATTGTATATGAAATTTTTAGTGTAGGTAGATGATAAATATATATGTAAATATGTAGATATGTAAACACATACATATGCTTCTGTTTGAATTAAACTCATCTAATTGCTGGTTAGATGCTTACATGGAAAGGGAAAACCAATTGCAGCAAAAAAAACATGATCTGATTTTTTTTTTTTTTGTGATTTTCTTTGACTGTGGTGCAGTACACACTGTGATATAGGTCTGAATTTTGCCTATTTTAACTTTGTAAGTTGTGTTTTTATTATTCAGAATGATTCTGAGAATAGTATCTATTTGTCATTCAAAGAAAAATAAATTAACCTTGAAAACACAACTGTACTCCCATGTTTAATGAAGTATTGTTTATAACAGTAGTCAGGAAATACAATCAACATAAAAGTCCACAAATGAATAAAGAAAATGTGGTACATATATACCCTGGATTGCTATTCAACCAGTAAAAAGACTTGGAAATCTATTCTTCTATGTGTGAAAATATTGAATGAAATTTTAGACATAGAAAGACAAGCAATACCTGATATGTCCCACAAGTAGGATCTAGAAGTGAATTTATAGACATATATTTATTTTGTCAATCGTAACAGGAGATTAGTATGCTGAAGAAACTGCCCTAGGCTAACACCATGTTTTTTTGTCATCTGTGTTTGTGAATTTTCTGCCTCTTACTGTCCTCCAGCCTTTGACCCCTAGAGCATATCAAGTTACCAAAAGAGTTTTAAATTTCCAAAACCACTTTCAACACAAGATTAAGTTTTAATTCATTCTAACTTGGAAATAAATAAATAAAACATAAGCCATGCTGACAATGAACAACAGGCCATGCAGCTCTCAGAGGGCAGGGGACAGACTGTGAATTTCCACACATTATATTTCCACCTGATTATACTGTTCACGGGTGTGGAAACCAGGCTTTGATGAACTATCTTGGTATTCCTGCATGCCCATTTGAAAACATACGATGGGAAAATGTTGACATACAACGTTAAATAAATAAACCAATATGTCATAAGTATAAAATGAATAATGGTAAAGGAAATATCTATGGATACTACCTCTATTTAAGTTTTTATCTTAAAAACTGTTTTCACAGAGAGATACACACATATGAAAGGTTATATAATAATGTATATATAAAACCACAACAGAAATTGCTCTACATAGCTTTAGGTGAGATCTAAAGCTTACTTAAATTTACATAAATTTTACAAAGTTTCCTGTCCTCTGTGTATGGTAGTTTGAATGTAAAATATCTCCCAATAGCCACATGTGTTTGTGTTTGTGATTAATCTTCATACTTGCTCCCCAGGTGGAGGTGCCTTTGAGAGGTGGAACCTTGTTGGAAGAGCTGTGTCAATGAGAGTGGGACTTGTGGTTTTATAGTACAGCTCCAGTTGCCAACTAGTTAGCCCATTCTTGATACCTCCCCACAGCTGATGTGACAAGATGTGATGTCACATCTTTTTTTTTTTTTTTTTTTTTGCTGTGTTTTCTCCACCATGATGAAGCTTCCCCTTAGAACAGTAAGTCAAAGAAAACCCATTTTTTTCCATAAGCTTCTCTGGTTAGACTATTTTGTTCCAGGAAATTAAAAAGACCCTGCTATATCTTTGTCTTAGGAGTTCTTGCTTACAGGATAGAATTAAAATTAGCAGGAAGCTACTTAATACATACCCCTAAAGTTACCTGTTTGGATTCTTCTCATGTTGCGCTTTCCCTGTGCCTTAACATAAGTAGGGTGAAAATTGCTACGTCAGAGTAAGCATCTGGTTACCAGGCACACAATAGCTGGAATTTGAGTTTCTGAAGTGCTCCAGAAGGATGAGATGTAATACACTGGAAAAGTCAGTAAAAGACTCCTATATGGCATGTTAGGTCCATGGCCCTTTCTTCACCTGAGAACCACTAAGACCTCTGGAAGCTATCCTGCCACCCCACATTTCTCAGGGTTGAGCAAATGTTTCAGTCCTCCACACATCCAGAAAGGGGTAGGAGCAAGTAGATTATGAGATCTACTATTTCTGTAAGTCTACATCTTATTAGGATTAGAAAAAAATGTTAGATAAAAACATTTAAAAATTATACCTTTCCTTATTCAACTGGCATGTTAAAATTTTTGTATGCAAGAATGATGTCATGAGCAAAGAACTTGAGTCAGTGAAAAAATATATAATTTGACCCATGACCAAGCCCAACATAGGTGGATATATTGGCCTCGCTGGAGCAAAAGAGGGGCTGAGTGTTATCATGGACTGCGAAGGGTCTGAGACTTTTCTCTGACTTCCAGAGTAAGAAGCGAGATGCTGTCTAATTTCATACCAGGCAGTGTGCAAGGCCACCTGCTGATTCATAAGGGGGTGCCATGTCTATCTTCCAAGGGGTATTTGCTCTACTAGAGTCCTTGCAAAGATAAGTTAGAGCAAAAGGGAAGTTACTGCCTCTGCTCCCAAGATATAATGAATAGAGAAATGAGGGAGAATTGTCTTACAATGAGTACATGCAGCCCCTGAAAACTATCCTGTTGTATACTGTATTAGTCATGGTTCTCTACAGGACTGATAGAATGAATATGTATTATGAATGGATACAGAGTGGAATGGCTTACAGGTTACTAGTTAACAGTCCAGTAACAGCTAATGAAAATCAGTTCCAGTATCCACAAAGAATAAGCAGAACTGGATAGGTGCATGCACAAGTGAGTAGCAAGGACAGGCAGGTGTAAAGGCTAAGTTTTCTTGAAGATTTTTATGCACATCAAATTTAGGGAAATGCAAATTAATAAGTACTTGTTGAGTATAACATCATATGAATTTTATATTTAATAGGAAGAGAAAAACAAATACTTTAACTTTATACATGGACCTCACAAGCTAATTTGTAAATAATATGCATGAACTTTTTATTTGCATGCACTTTTTGACTACCAATCATAACATGGTCTACAAAATCAATGAGTAGCAGCATGTATCAGGGCTTAAGCATGTACTAGGCATAGCTAATACAGGGTAAGAATTACAAGATGAATTTCCAATGGCAGTCAGAGAGATGGTATAATAATGAAACACCCTGGCATACAAGGGACAGAGGGCCATAAGTAGAATAAAACCTATTTAGAGTATGGAGCAAGGTGAAATATGATATGGACTTCAAGCAGAAGTGGCAATGGGGAGGAGTGGAGACCCTGGAAAATTGGAGCAGCTGTGCTCAATTGAAAGTGAATGTACAATGCTCAGTTAAGGCAGCTCACTATCCTTTTAAATGATGATTCAGTACCATAATATATTCATTTTATGTTTGATGAAAACATGTAAGTGTAACTTTCAATGTAGAATCTGCCATTTTAAATGTGTTTTACAAACATTTTCAACATTATTTTTAAAACAGTATGTGAGCTAAAGTAAGCCCATCTGTGCCTCATATTTTTTCACACAGAACAAAAAATCTTTTTTAGGAAATTTTGATAAATATATTTTCTCCCAAGATCTACTGAGTGATGTTTTTAAAAGTTTAATTTATATGGATTAGATTTTAATGTTATAATGACTCAAGGGTAATGACTTGGGTAAGGTTTGATTAAATTTTGCATTTTGTTTTCTAATTTGTCAATTATTTTTCCTCTATTTCAGTATGTACTCGGACCATTGAACACCCAGTGAGGTATTCATAACAGGTAAATAATTTTCCTGTTTGTATGAAGATCCTGAGATTCAAAGGAAAATTAAGGTCCAAATATCATGGACTTGGGCACCACAGAGAGAAAATAACAAATAAGTCTTTGGATTTTCACTCAAGCTTCATTTCTTTTTTTTTTTTTTAATTTTTATTTATTTATTTGAGAGCGACAGAGACAGAGAGAAAGACAGATAGAGGGAGAGAGAGAGAATGGGCACGCCAGGGCCTCCAGCCTCTGCAAACGAACTCCAGACGCGTGCGCCCCCTTGTGCATCTGGCTAACGTGGGACCTGGGGAACCGAGCCTCGAACCGGGGTCCTTAGGCTTCACAGGCAAGCACTTAACCGCTAAGCCATCTCTCCAGCCCTTCATTTCTTTTTTTCCTCTGTGCTTCCTAAGATATTTTTTTTCATCCCATGTGCACTGTTCAAGGGGACATAGTAGACATCTACAGCTACATGTCAGATACTGAGTTAGGCATCACAAATTGAAAAGCTATACATATATTATAACTCACAGATGAAGAGACTGGGGCACTGACACAAAGGGGAGGAGCCAGAGTCATACAAAAAACAGAGGTGTTTTCCTTGCAATGTGGTACTATCTGAATGTAGTCTTCTAGGTCTGGAAAGTCCAGAAATCCCATAAAAAGAGATGTAAATAGAAACTCCAGGGGAGAAAAGTGTATTAGAGTGATGTCATCTGCCCCATCTCCATTGAATTCTGGTAAATAAACATGGGTTGTAAGATGTGAGAAGTATAATTTGATTATACGAAACCTGGACATTTTGCATACTCATCCTGTGGAGCATGAAGACATAAACAGAAGGCCACAGTCTGAACTACTCACCTTACATCAACACTTTCTATCACCCATCTACTCCCTTGGCATAAGAAATGGAGAACTGAGTCAAAAACCTGTGGATTATAAGGTTGTAGACCCTAGAGGGAAGCTTCTACCATTATTTGGATAAGTGGGGAGGTTATGTCCATCAAAAAGCCATATGTATTACATGTCATATTATATATGTAGATGTATGTATGTATGTATGTATGTATATGTATGTACACACACACACACACAGACACATACACACACACACACAATTAATGCTGTTCTCACACTTGGTTAAGGACTCTGCTTTTTCCAGATGTGAATACTGGGGACAGCCTAGACTCATCAAATTGGTCAGAAGGGAGAGTGAAATGTCTAGCACTGGACATCTTTTAGCATATCCACCAGGGCTCAGAAAATATTGCAGCAGAAGTGGACAATTGAACATGGGTCCTTCTCTCATGGCTAGTCAGATGACCTTCTTCATGAGATTGGCAGCAGGCACTGAGCATATTCAAACTTATCGAAAAAGAAAATAAAAGGCATTTGAAAGCTCAGCACTAAAGGAGATTCCTACCATGCCCTCTAAAGTTAAGGAGCATTGTAGTAGAGTGCATGGAAAGAATATAAGAGTCACAGGGTGATGGAACAGTTTACTGTAAGGCAGTGCTCCCAACACTGACTGGTGCTTGATGACCCCACAGTGATTACAATACTTCATTGAGGAGAATCTTCAGTGGGATAGGGGTGGGAAAGTGAGGACAAAGAAGATTACCTTATGGGAATCAAACCAACTTACTGTATGTTCATATTTTAATGTTCCCAATATTTTTTTTAAAGAAAAACATGGCAAGTAGGCCCAACCTGTTCACATTCTGACCTGAGTCGCCCCCATTGCCTATGTACTGACTGACATCAATCCTTAAGCAAAGATAATTTTATTGCAGAGGAAATCTTACATGGTTGGGGCAATCAATCATGTTCTTTTGGCTGGCCATTGGGGCAGGAAGTTACAAACCAGAGGACTTTTTCTTTGACATGAAGAATGAAGGAGGAGAAAAAAAGAAAAAAAAAAAAACGAACAAAAAGAAAACGACAACAGAACAGGCAAAGGTCAGTCTAGAACTAGGGGAGTTATCAGTGGAACACGGATGGGGGAGCAACAACCAACGAGGTAATGGTTTTGGAATATGATCTAATTATAGTATGCTCACATATTAAAGTCATCAATATGAAAGGACCACAGAAGGAGAATTGATAAGGGGATGAGTGTATTTGATTTGGAAGGGTCTGTGGACTCAGGGTCCACAGATCACAGGTCATTTGGGACAGTCTCCACTTACTTTGTGCAAATAAGAATAAGGTTGAGGGTTTACAGAAAAAGGAGATGAAAAATGTGTTTATGTTGCTTACGACTTGATACATACTATTCAATTTTATTTCATGTTTAGTCACAATGACAATTGTTTCATATATCAGGGAGCAACATGTAAACAAAGCCATTTGTTTGAGATTGAGATTGCATCACTAGCAGAGGAAGGACACAAATACAAAATTTGCAAAATTTATTCTAGGTACACACAAAAGTTTTTTTCTTTTTTTTTTTTTTTTTTAGGTCCTTATCCCTTGTGATACATTGAAGTGTCTGATATAACAACAATTCAGGGTTGGAAATAAGGTTCTGCAATTAAGGAACTTGCCTGTAAAGATTAACAGCCTGAGCTCAATCCCCCAGTACCCTCATAAAGCCAGATGTACAATGAGGTGCATGCACTTGGTATTCATTTGTAGTGTAGAGTATCTAGTATGACTATTCTCTCATTCCTCTTTGCTTTCCTTTCCTTTCCTTTGCTTTGCTTTGTTTTGCTTTCCTTTCCTTTGTTTTCCTTTCCTTTGCTTTCCTTTCCTTTCCTCTCCTCTCCTCTCCTCTCCTCTCCTCTCCTCTCCTCTCCTCTCCTCTCCTCTCCTCTCCTCTCCTCTCCTCTCCTCTCCTCTCCTCTCCTCTCCTCTCCTCTCCTCTCCTCTCCTCTCCTCCCCTCCCCTCCCCTCCCCTCCCCTCCCCTCCCCTCTCCTTACCTCTCCTCTCCTTTCTCCTTTTTTCTTTGTCCTTTTTCCTGTCCTGTCCCGCATCTTGTCTTGCCCTGCCCTGCCCTGCCCTTGCCTGATACTCTGATTGTTTTCTTCTTCCAAGGCTGTGTGTTCTTAGGTGCCTCTCACTTACTCCTCTCACTTCTCTCTACATAATTTATACCTACTTTTTCCAAAAACGCTGTAACTTGATTATGTTATAAAATCTATGCTTCCCATCTTCCTGGAACATTAGTTCTTACTTCTGGATATCCACCTTTCATGTCTGTGACTTTAATCATTATATCTTAATGTAGTTTTGAATTTTTATTTCTCCCCCTAAGAAATTAATCAATATATGTAGAGTTGTCACCTTTTGGTCCTACAATCTTATATCAATTGCTATGTCTGCCTTTTGCTGTGTTACCAGTCATATCATCAACATAAAGCTACAATTTCTTTAAAATGATAAAAACTTGAGAAGTCTATCCCTGGACTTATTTTCCAGGTTTTTGCCTCCTTGTCTGTTTTATCCAATCTGTCTCAAAATCTATTTTTTAAAATTTTATTTGAGAGAGAGAGATAGAAAGAGAGAGAGAGAGAGGTATAAACCCTCAGTTTTTATCTCTCTGAAACTTATGCACTATGCTAGGTTCATTTTAAATGCATTTTTAACCCCTGTGGACGTTTTTCTGGATAAGGAGGCAGAATGTTTTTCCAAGATTCTATTATTTTCTTTGGTGTACATAGTCATTATTATTTGGTCTTATGAATCTTATGAATATTTGCATTATGAGCTATGTCTGACTGATTTCCTTAAAAATAATAGCATAATACCTTACTATGCTTAACATAAGACCTTATACATAGTTGATACATTTTTGTACTAGTGCAATTATCTACTTGGCTTAAAGTAGAAACAACCTTTAAGTAAATTCAATTAAAAAATAGAATAGGAAAGAGAACAGAAGTGAATACATGAGAAAAAGGAGGTGAATGGAAGTAAGGGGAAAGGAAGAAGGGAAGAGAAGGTTGGGAGTAGGGAAGAGAAGAAAGAAGGGAAAGGAAAGAGGAAAGTTGAAGGAAAGATTGAATAAAGCAAAAGCCACCAAAGAGTCGATACTGTGTTTACCTTGTTTGGGTGACTATACCCATGCAAACACTATGAGCATAAAATTTTGCTATTCAAGACCCAGGTGGCACCACACTATAAAGAATGCCCCTTTCCTAGCTCTTTTAAGTGTGCCCATGTTACACTGTGTTTCCCATGATCGTTGTGGAAATATGTGACTTCAATAATTACTATTTCTGGGATATCTGATAGGAATCACTATGATTCCAACATATGTCAAGATGTTACCCTGTGGGCCTTTTCATGACAATGCCTAAGAGATTTCAATTTACTATGTGAGATGGTTGGATGGTGGCATGTTGAATCTAGGGCCAAAGCACATGAAGGGCCAATGGACACTTGTCTCCTGTTTAGTGACGTACCAGTGCCCAGTTGCAGATGTCAGTGACATCTGGTCATGCTTCCTTCCATAGTGTAGCCATCTGGTTTGGCTCTAGGAATAAGTCTCTTCATACAGTAACTCCATCACCTTTAACTTTAACTTCAGATGTGCAGGGAATACCCTGTCTTGGTTCCAGCCCACAGGCTTTCTATACATAGCCCTCCAGGGATGGGGAGAAAGAGCACTGGACTCAAATGATGCCAACTACCAGTTTGACAGACATTGTGTTGTCTCAGAAGCATGCTAGTGTGGCTATAGACTGCATGCAATTCCCTGGTAAGGACTCCAGTTGGGTGTAAGTATGTGTGCTTTGTATAGAGAGATTTTCTCAATTCAGAGATAATACCACACTACTCACAGTGTACCAGGAACAAATGAGATGTGAGACCAATTCAGAGAATTCATATAAAGCTCTTTGGGGAGCTGATGGTGCCCTACCCTTTTACTGTTTAAGTTTCTGTTGGCTCAATAGATTAACCTTGGGATTTCACTGTTCCTCTATTAAGAATTTCAGCACTAACCCTCCAGTTACTTAGCCAGGAGGAACTTCACTGATTAGGTTAGATTGCAGTCTCTGATCCTCTGTCTTTATCTTTCTTGACTCACACAGTGAAAGTGACAGTCTCATGAAGCTTTCTAGTCACTTTGTCTCTTACACAAAATGATGTGAAATCAGGCTGAATTATTACCCTCTCTGAAATGTGAATTGTAATTGATACTTAGAGGAAATTCTCTCAATTGAGAGTGTGACTGAATGCCATTAGCTTCCAATGATGTAGTTCCTCAAATTATTTTAGTTTTAACAGTCGTGCCTTAGAATTCAACTGGGTAAAAATGGCTCAGTATTTTTCTCTATACTTTATAAGGACAAAATTAATGAATGCTGTGCTGGATCCTAAGATACAACTTGTATTGTGGCTCATTCAGTGATCTTGACTTTTTCAGGTGCAGCTGAGGAATGCAGAGACAGGCACTGTAACTCTCAAGCACTGACTACAAACACAGATGAAGCAAAGCCAAACAAAAGCTCCTTACACTGAATGTGTCTTTTATAAAGGAAGCCCATGGCAGGTAGGGCAGGTGGAATGTAATCCAAATGAAGAATGAAATGAAAGAAGCAGGTGTTTTCTAATTGTTTACAACAATCCCCACATTGTGTCCACCAATAAACTACATCATTGCTTTAATCTTTCAGCATGAATGTCTATTGTTACATCATTATGCAGATGACAAAACCCTGTCCAGAAGGGTTAAATAACTTGCTTAATATCACAAAGTAATTCTAAAGGCAGAAACAGCCTTAATGCCTTAAACTCAAAGTCTCAAGCAACACCCTTTCTTTTGATTCATCATATTGCTAATATGCATATATATAATTTCCATCCACATAATTTTGCCCTGAATAAATACACAAGAGTGAGTGTCTGTTTGTATCCACACAATCACTGCCATGGTGGGCTTCTGTAATCCCAATGTACTTATAGGAAAATGTGAGGTGGAGATGGGAGAATTTCTCAACAGCTCAAGGAACAGCTATCTTGGCAAACAGAACTGTAAACAAGAACATGAACAATAGGCCCCACTTCAAATGAGGTAAAAGGAGATGAGAACTAAAGTTCCTGAAAAGTGTTGCCAACTACTTACTTCAAACAAGGCTGAATAGATTGCTGGAACTCCTCCATTGTAAAGACATGGAGCGCTAAAGGATCAAAGACAGAGTACCTTGGGCTACCTTTAGCCTTTAATTGCTATTTATTGTCCACTTCTGTGTCTGATCTAACATCCCTGTGACTTCAGTAATCAGGTAAAAACTTTTTGGAGTGCACAAAAACCACCAGTTTCCACCAATCCAAAGGCCAAGAATGTCATCTGAAGCCTACAGCACAGATTGTCCCATATCTAGAACCATCCTACATGGGCTTTCCACCAAAGCATTTACAAAGTGTTTTAGTTCATGGCTTCCCTTTGTTTTGTAACTATAAAACCGTCATGAAATCAGAAAGCTGAAATATGGAATTGGGGTTTACTTGAATGTGTGGAAGGGCCATGGTCACTCATATGTGCCTCCGGAATAAACTCTCTCTTATCTCCGCTGAGGTGAGAGTCGTGTTTGGTGTGTTTTGTGTAGACAGTTATGACCAATACTTTAAGTTGTCCTGTGACCTCCACATATGTGCCATGTTACACATGTGCCTGCACTCTCGCATACAAACAAAATACACATGTTATAACACATAAACACATGGAAATAGAATAACTAAAATAAGATATGTTCATGAAATGAATAAACCTGTATAATTTTTCACATGTCTTCCCAATACCCCTTCTGGCTGCTGTCTTTGGAGCATATTCTTTGACTTATGTGCATTGAACTCCCTAGCTTGCCTCTCTCCTGTTAATCTTAATTTTCTCAAGATAGTTGTCCAGCCTTACAGTGACTACAAAGTATACTTCATTCTTATCATACATAGTTCATAACCATTTCTGTTCACCAAAAGAAAAATAAATAGTCATCAATGGAAAAAATCAGATATTTTTTGATCTTGCTTATTATGAAGTAAGACATTTTGTGGCTTAATAGGCTGTTTAGGCAAAAAAAAAAAAAAAAAGTTTGTTTTAATCCCTCTATGCTGAAGCTCTCTCCAATTGCTGTTATTTCTAGTTGCTTTATGTGTTATATCTTTTATTTATTTATTTTTTCAGAAAAAGGGTAACTCCTTTTTCTTGACCACAGTCTTTGATATCCTCCCTGTCTCACACAAGCTATTGGCCAGAAATAATGTTTGTGAGATGGAGCAGGCCTGCCCATAATGTCCATTAACGCAATGTCCTCCAGCCAGACAGTATCATTTATAACCTGAGAGAGAGAGTGGGACAGCTTCGTATCTACAGTCTCAGCTGCCAATTTATGCAGCCAGAGCTGACAATTCAAGCAGGCAGAAATCTCCCATGGAGCAGTAAACAGAAAAATAGAAGAAATAGAGGTGGATAGAGGTGTTCCTATGATAAGAATCAGATCAATGAGGGTGCAGCCACCCGGAAAAATAAAAACCCAGGAAAACAATCATGTCAGTTGATGATTGCCTATCCGATACTCTGCAAAGTTTCTTTGGTTGGATGTGAGAGTCACCCCTTTTTCCTCACACCATTTTACTTCAACATGTTTATTTACATATAATTCTTGCCTAATAGAAAATTTAATGTGTACTTACAGTATCAAATAAGTTATTGAAAATTGTTGCTGCTGAGTGATGTTTTCCAAAAATAATAAGGTTTGACTGAGGGAAGCCTTAACTTACCCCTAAGGAAAAAGATTCATTGAATATCACTAAGCATAAATAGTGATGTTCTTATTTGCCTCATAGCCCAATATGCTTACATGTGTTTGGAAAGGAAGGAAGGGTTGGGTAGGATTTCGTCTGTATAATTTGTCATTTCCTAGTTTTTGTTGTTGGTTGTTGTTGTTTTGTTTTTGCTGCATTTAACTATTACCTGAAAGGGATGGAATAAAAATGTCCTCATAGCCTTATGTGTTTGAACACTTCTTCCCCAGCTGGAGGAGCATTTGGGAAATCGCAGGAACCTTTAGGGGGCAGAGCTTTGTTTGAGGATATGAGTCACTGGGGGTGGGCCCTTGAGGTTTTATAAGTCAGTCCTACTTCCTACCTGTCCTCTGCTTCCTGATTATGGATAGAATGTAATCAGCCCACCTCTTGCTACTCCCACCAAGCCTTCTTCACCATGGTTTACTGTAACCCCTGGAACTGTAAGCTGAAATGAACTCTTTCTTTCCCTAAGCTGCTGCTTGTCAGGTATATGGTCATAGCAAGAAGCAATGAACCTAGGACATCTATTGATGGAGTCTTTACAATTGACTCACAGTTGTTATGATTTTTAGAAAAGATGATTTAAAAAAAATATTTCTTTGAGAGAGAAAGAGAGAGTGGAAGAGAGAAAGAATGGTTGTACCAGGTCCTCTCACTACTGCAAACAAACTCCAGACACATCCGCTACCACGGGTGCATCTGGCTTATATGGGTACTGGGAAATCAAGCCTGGGTCCCTAGGCCTCACAGATAAGCATCTTAATGACTAAGCAATCTCTCCAGCCCAAATATAATTTTTTAGTACACTCCTATGATGCATGCTATCATGGTTTCTAGGTAAAATTTTGAATGTTCAAACATTCATGCTTAAATGTCTGTTGCAATTTTCCTTTCAACCATTAGGAAAAGCAATGATTTTAAAGTTAAATATAAAAATAAAGCAAAACCAATTAAGTTACAATAGATTGACTCTCTTAGCCACAGACTTATGTGCTGTGACATAGAATGGGGAAACATCCATTTATGCCTACATAGGAGGTAAGTGTGGGTGTTATTTAGATATAGCAACACCCAAGTCACATTTGAAAGTAAGTACAATTTTCAGACATGTAAGGACTCAGAAATAATGCAGGAAAACAACAATAAATGTGTTTCAAATGAACAAATAGCATTTCTAAAAATAGAAGTCAATGAAATATAGAGAAAACTCATTGCCAAATTTAAGAAACATGAACAAGTTATAGACAATTAATGAAAATGGGCTAAGGGTTTTATTTTAATTTAAAGGTGAAAACAGGTATAAGGACATCTATTAGTTTTTGTTTAAATTTTGAGTGAAATTAACTGAAGAATGACAAATAATGCAAAATTTCCAAACTGCCAAAAATAAAAGGAATCAATCAAAAGCTATTTTTATTTAATAACTACAAAATGAAAAGAATATAGTAGCAGAAAGTATGTTCATAGTTGGCAAATATGATCCTAATAAATTTATTTAGATTTAATCCACACCAAACTCCCCAATATGCTTTTGTAAACCTACCAGTATACTATTTTCCTAAGGAATATATATTTTTAAATAAAGAAAAATAATCATGCAGAAAAATGTAAACATAAAAATTAATAATTGAAGTATTAATCATAAACAGAATTCACTAAATACTAATAAGTAAAATAAGACAGATAAATTTATAGCAACTAGGGCTAACATTAGCAAAGCAATTTGAATAAAAGATTTAATTATTCCTTGTCAAAATTTCTAGAGTCTGTAACCTTATATAATTTTTGCAGATTTATCTGTGCAAACTGGTGGCCTAGGGAGTTGAAAGCAACAACAAAAGCAAACAAGTCTAAAGCAGTAAGGAAATTCTACAAAATACCTAAATATGGAACTATGAGGAGACTCAACCATACAAGTCCTGAGTGTAGACCCAGCGAAATCAAAGTCAGCATATGCAGAGAAAACTGAATACTGATGTCTATTACAGCTCTTTTCACAGTAGCTAAGGTATGGAATCAGCTGAGGTTGCCATCTAGGGATGAATTGATGAGGAAATGTTGATGTGTATATGTGCTATAAATTCCTTCCCTTGTCACAGCGACAAAGAATCTGATGGAGATAACATCTGAAAACAAAGGTTTGTTTTGGCTCATGGTTACAAAGGGTTCAACCCATGGTTCCTTGGATCCTGTGGTTTGGCAAAGACTCATGGAAGATGGAGTGTGCTGGAGAGACAGTTTCTTGACTTCATGGTAGACATAAAGTACAGAATGAGAGAAGCAGAATGGGGACTGCTAAACATTCAAGCGCACTCCCCTTGCTGCATACTTCACCTAGCTAGGTCCCAACTGCCAAAGTGTCTACATCATTCCAGAAGAGCTCCAGCAGCTTGGGAAAAGACAAAAGCATGGGGAACATCTCACATCTATCAAAATATACAGAAAGAGGAATGAGGCTTTAAATAACAGAATCACATCCTTTGCAGGGAATTGGATGGAACTGAGGATCCTCATGTTAGCTGAAGTAGTTCAGATTCAGAATGAAAAGCATTATATATTTTCTCTCACAGTGGAATTTAGGGAAAAAAAGGAAATATGAAAATAATGGTAGATTATTAGTGAAGAAGGGAAATAGGAGGGAGAAGGGAATGTAGGGAGAGGTAAAATGTGGGTTATTATGATAAAATTACATTATATCTATGCATAACAATATCATAACAGTAGGTCAGGCATTGTGGCACATACCTTTAATCCCAGCATGGAATATATCCACGAATTCAAGGTCAGTCTGGGCCTACATACTGAGTTTCAGGTCCGCCTAGGCTACAGTGAGACACTGCCTAAAAATAAAAGAAAACATCATTACTTTGTACAGTTAATGCATACTACATGTTCTAGTCAGATTTTTGCTGCTGGGACACACATCCAACCAGAAGCAGCAGAAGGGTTTATTTCAGGCTTACAAATCTATGGAAAACACCATCAATGGCAGAAGAAGTCGGCTCATATCCATTCTCCAAGCAGAGAGACATCATCAAAGAGCCAGCAAACAACCAAACAAGAATAGCCAGAGCTCCAAACTGCACTTCACACATGTTACACTGCACTGCAAGATCTGCTCGAGTGACATAGATCTTCTCCTGTAGGGCTCTTCCCACTGGAGACTCAAGATTCAAGCTTGAATATATGGGGTTTATACTTCACTAATGACTGCATATGATATCTAAAAGTTGGTCCAATTTCTCATAGCTGAGGATAAGATAGTCAAATCTTTCAACTTCAAAGTTTATATAGTTAATCATCACAATATACTTTTATCTAGAGGAAAATTTAGAAATCTACTCAGAATATTTTCTCATAAGCTGTTGCAGTTACTTTACAGTTTTGGATGAAACACACAACCAAGCAGCAGGGAGGAAGTAGTCTGAGATCATTAACTCTGAAGAGCCAAGGGCTGCTCAGACAATCTGCAAGGTCCACCCCACCAAGGACATACCTCCTCCAGAACGATTTCACCTCCCAACTTGCCCCCAGCTGGGAAATGAGTAGTCGAAACACACGTGGCTACCACATGAGGCAGATGGTTCATTCCTGAGGAGAGGGTTGCTGGTACATGTCATGCATCCTCCACCCAGACACCATGAACCTTCTATATAGTCATGAATATTGTGAACACTTAGGGATCATTTGTCTGTTGGGTACAGTTACTTGGAAGGGAGTTTTCTTGCCC
The DNA here is from genome assembly GCF_020740685.1 of Jaculus jaculus. Taxonomy (NCBI): domain Eukaryota; kingdom Metazoa; phylum Chordata; class Mammalia; order Rodentia; family Dipodidae; genus Jaculus; species Jaculus jaculus. Next base: position 103,674,237 of record NC_059110.1, read on the forward strand.
TTTCTGAATTTTCCAGGGCATGGCAAATCGGCCTGTGAAGTGAAAGGCAGGGAAACCCAATGGCAGGGGTGTTATACACACAATGCAGACCGATGCCTAGGCACCTGTGAGGCTTCTTACTCTTCATCCAGTATCTTCAAGTGACAAAAGCAACTAAAATTATCATGAGACAGACAGAAAGAGAGAGAGACTAAGGAAACCATACATTTACTGTTTTTCATAACATGTATAAAATTATCTAGGCATGGCAGGATGCATTTAAAAAATGTAAAGTTTTATTTATTTATTCACTTATGTGAAAGAAGGAGGAGAGAGTGAAAGAGAGTGGGCTCACCAGGGCCTCTAACCACTGCAAATGAGCCACCAAGTACATCTGGCTTATGTGGGTACAAGGAAATCAAACCTGGGCCCTTAGGCTTTGCAGGAAAGTACCTTAACCACTAAGCCATCTCTTCAGCCCTGGCACATACATTTGACCCAGCACTCTGGGAATTTGAGGCAGTTTAATCACTTCCCTGAATTTGAAGCCAGCCTGGGGCTACAGAGTGAATTCCAGCTCAGCCTGTGCTGAAGTGACACCCTTCTTGGGGTGGGGGCAGAGAATAAAGGACTTTTATTTGCCACTGGGACCCACAATGTGTGTAGCCAGCACTGACAACAAATTGCTAAAAATTCCAATGATAGGGCTTGGGGAGTTGGCTCCTTTGGTAAAGTACTTGTCATACAATAATGAAATGCTTGGTATCCAAAGCACACATATCAAAGCCAGGTGTCATAGTGAATGCCTGCAATCCTAGCGCTGGGGTGGTGGGTACAGGAGGATCTGGAGCGCTTGTTGGGTAGTCTTGTCAAAGTGTTGAGCTCCCAGTTCAGTGAGAAACCCTGTTTCAAAAAATTAAAATGGGGATGGAGATACGGCTTACCAGTTAAGGTGCTTGCCTTATGACAATCGTTGGTCTCTCCAGGTCCCACGTAAGCCAGGTTCACAAGGTGACACAAGTGTACAAGGCGGCACACGCATCTAGAGTTTGATTGCAGAGGCGGGGCCCTGACATTCCAATCTCCCGAATCTCCCGCCCCCCCTCTCTCCCTGTATCTCTTACGTGGGGCTCCCTCTCATAAGAAAAGGAAGGCACGCATTGGGCTTGAGGACACCCAACCAACATTGACCTTTAGCTTCTGAATACACATGTATGCACATGCATAACCCTCCCCCCCAACACACGTACCTTATACACATGGACATTCTTACATACACACATTTCACATGTACTTTTTTAAAACGTTCCAAATTAACAATGGAAGGATGTAATTATTTTTAAAGTTTTTTTTTTTGTTGTTGTTTATTTATTTATTTGAGAAAGACAAAAAAGGACAGATAGATGGAGAGATTATGGAAGTGCCCAGGGCCTCCAGGCACTGAAAACGAACTCCAGACACGAGCGCCCTCTTGTGCATCTGGCTAACATGGGTCCTGGGGAATTGCGCCTCAAACCAGGGTCCTTAGGCTTAACAGGCAAGTGCTTAACCACTAAACCATCTCTCCAGCCCGAGGATGTAAATTTTTAAAAATAATGCCTTTGAGGAAAAAAAAAATGTTTGAGTTAAAAAAGAAATTGGAGGTGTGAAGAATAGACAGCTGTAAACTGGAGATAGGCTTGAGGCTGAAGTCTGAATCACTTGCAGTTACTGTGGCATCAAAATGGACTTGCAAGGATTCTTGTTTCCAAACCTTGTTGATCCATGGTAAAATCCACTGGAGAAAGAGGTGAAGGTGGTGGTCATAATTTGCATAGGATGGGGGAATGTTTGTGAGCATCACATTGAATTATTGGATGCAGTTGAAAGAGAAAGACAGGGGCCGGAGGAGAGAAATACATGAGACGATAACCCAGGTCTATTTCAAGAGAATAAATTGAAGAAAGACAAGTAAAACAAATAAAGGGATGGGCCAAGTAAATGATTCAAGAGGATGGCTAAAGGGATGCTAATTAGTTTGAACAATCTGATTAGAGCATCTTTCCCTGGAAAAAAAAATGGAAATAGAATTTCCAAACTTCGGCCAGGAGGAAGACAACTTGTGACAGCACCCCTCAGAGGTGCCTGTTTCTTGGCATGCATGCCTGCCTTCATCTGTTCTGGTTGCTACAACAAAATCACATAAACTGGATAATTAATAGATAACAGAACTTTGTGTCTCACAGTTGTGAAGGATGAGAAATCCAGACAAAGTCCCTGGCAGTTTGAGAATGTGCTAAAGATTTCTTGTATGATTCATAAGTGGTGTCTTTTGGGGTCCTTGCATGGTAAAAGGAGCTGGTTGCCTCTATGGATTTCATTTATGAGAGCTCGAATCACATTTGTGAGGGTGAAGCTCTCAAGATCTAATTATCTCCACAAAGCACCTATATTCTAATATTATCACCTTGAGAGTTAGAATTTTAACCCCTGAACTTGTCACAAGAATTTGAACTCTAGCAATGCTTGTGTGTGTGTATGTGTGTATGTGTGTGTGTGTGTGTGTGTGTGTGTGTGTGTGCGCGTGTGTGTGGTGTGTGAGAGCCTAGTGACTACCTTCTAACATACAGAGTAAAACAAAATATTGGATATCATTTGTGAGAGTGATTCAGAAAACCAGGGCACTCATATTGCTCACACTTACTCTCTTCTGCATTCATATATTCACTACAATTGAGCCAGCAGTCAAACTGTGATCAGAGCTACTCAGAGGCCAAATGGCAAGGAAAATAGGAAAGGATTTAGTAGCAATTGGTGATGATCTGAGACCCTCAGTCCATCACTCCATAAAGAAGTAAACCCTTCCAATGACATGAGAGTCACACTTGTAATTGTAGCACTAAGGAGGCCCAGGCAGGAGGATTGTCATGTATTTGAGGCCAGACTTACTCTCCTTTGCCTTCATATGTTCACTGAAGTTGAGCCAGCAGCCAAGCTGTGGGACTTAGTTTTGCCAGGGATTTAACTTCTCATAGTAAAGACAAGCTCAGCATGGGCTACATAGAAACACCCTGTGTCACTAACAGAAAATGTTCCCCCTCATCTGAGCCATGGGACGAGAACTTCAGCACCCTTCTTGATACCTTGAAGTCACCTTGTAAAAGATGCTGAAGCAGTAGATAGGGCCAAGCCAAAGTTTCCATAATACAAAGTAAAATAAATATTGTTTAAATGTAGTACATTCATATCTATGAACGTTCTTACATAGCAAAAGATAACTCATACCAGCCATATCAAATGTCACAGAACTCTTAAAACATCAGAGACCAAATGAAGCCAAAATAAAACAAAACCACAATAGCAAAAATCATAAACATGGTGTTGTATCAGTCAGGGTTCTCTAGAGGACAGAATGAATTGTATTGAAAAGAGGATTTGGGCTGGAGAGTTGGTTTCTTGGTTAAGGCATTTGCCTGCAAAACTAAAGAACTCAGGTTTGATTCCTCCCCAGGACCCACGTAAGACGGGTGCATAAGGTGGCACATGTGTCTGGAGTTAGTCTCCAGTGGCTGAATTCCCTGGGCTCACTCTCTTGCTCTCTCACTTTATCTCTCTCTCTCTCCCTGTTTCTTTCTGTCAAATAAAATAAACTATTTTAAAAAATAAAAAGGGAATTTATTGAACTAGCTTATGGTAGCCCAACAATAGAATTCTGCATGCCTAAAAGTCACGGGATCCGGTAGCTTCTCAGTCAACAAGGTTGGATGCCTTAGCAGTCCCAGTCCAGCACTAAAGACCTGAAGGCTTTCTGGAGAGCAGCTGGTCTTCAGTCCACGTTGGAAGGCTCAGAAAACTTGTTTCCAAATCCGATGGATAGCCGGGAGGAAATATGCAGGTGCAAGAGAAGGCACCCACCAGCAAGCAGCACCAGCAGCCAGGCTGGGGGAAGGAAATCATTTCTCTCAAGGCATCCTTTCATAAAGCCCTCCTCCAGGTGGGGCATCTTCTCTGTGGGAAGGGCTAACTCTGGAGAAAGGACCTCTTAATTTAGGCCATCCTTCCTGGAAGCAACTTCAAAGACCTCCAAGAGGAATGTCTATGGATTTCTAATCAGGTCAAGTTGACAACAGAACTTTACCCTCACAGGGGTCAGAGGGTTGACTTGAAATTGCTGTGGGTTTTAGAGGTGGGGAATATAAACCAAAGAGATGTACTTTTAGCTTTGGAAGCTCCTCCTGGAGACAATGATGGATGCAATACTCTATAAGCAGGAGACAATCTTTCACCATCAATCATTGTCTTGGGGTGAAGGGTAATAATACCCTCTTGAAGAAACATGAAACCAGGTCTCTCTGCTCTGCTGAGGAGGAGAAATGCAGATGCTTTAGAGGTGGGCTAAGTATCAGACACTATGTAGTGTAGCTATCTTGCCTATGTCTTTTTTCCAATAGCCAATCTTGTGTGTGTGTGTGTGTGTGTGTGTGTGTGTTATACATGCATGTGCATATGCATGTGTACATGTGCATGAACCTATGTATATGTATGCACATAAAAATGGTGACCAGAAGTTGACAATGGTTGTCTTCCTCACTCAGTCACTGCTTGATTCATTAAGGCAGCGTCTCTCACTTGAACACAGAGTTTTCCCGTTTTGCTAGGATAGCTATCCAGCTGGCTCTGGGTATCCCCTGTCTCCATCTCCCAAGGGCTTTCTTTACTGGTAGGCGACTACTCCCACCTAGAACTTACATGGCCATTGGTGATCATAACAAAGACTGTCGGGCTCACACAGCAAACACTTTATCCACTGAACCACCTACCCGTGCCAAGGGCCACTCAACATTTTACCCATGAGAGTAGAACCTGGGCCTTACTGACCTTGCTTGAATTGTTGGGAGTGTGTAAAATAAGCAAATAGTAATAGTCTTGTTTGGCAAACTACAGAGAATAGCACTGATTGACTCTTCAAGCAGAGTGGTAAAGGCAGTTTGCAAAGCTTCCAACTGGAGCTAACACGTCCAAAGTAATGCATTCCCTGCATCTGCTTAGATCTGATGAGAAGGGAGCCTTTGTTAGCTGAAGTTGATAGCTGGGACAGCAGCTAGGCCCATCATGCCCTGTGTTCAAAAGTGAAAGCCATACACACACGAAGCCAAAGGCAATGATGAAAAACATGCATGGCTGGTAATTATTGTACTTTATTTTCCCCTTTGTCTCTTTCTTCTTTCTTTCTTTCTTTCTTTCTTTCTTTCTTTCTTTCTTTCTTTCTTCCTTCCTTCCTTCCTTCCTTCCTTCCTTCCTTCCTTCCTTCCTTCCTTTTTTTCCTTCCTTCCTTCCTTCCTTCCTTCCTTCCTTCCTTCCTTCCTTCCTTCCTTCCTTCCTTCCTTCCTTCCTTCTTTTCCTTTCTCTCTCTCTCTCTCTCTTTCTTTCTTTCTTTCTTTCTTTCTTTCTTTCTTTCTTTCTTTCTTTCTAATGAGGGCTTCTTTCTCTTCCTGCTTTCCTCAAACATGTTAGCTTCCAAATAAACAAGCAGCAAAGAGGGTTTGATTTTAAGCTATAACAACCAGATTGTTTCTGAATATAAGCTATTGATCTCTGTGTGTAATATAAATGTTTCTTGTCAGAAAAAAATATGAGGATATTTTAATGGTAAAATACTGATCCCAAGCTATGTCTGTCTGTATCATCAGACATCATACTTAGTTGGCTAGGCAAAGGTATACAATTCTGCTGGCTTGTCCCACTTACACATCAACATGTGTGCACTGTGAGTGTCTGTGGAACCTCCATTCATCACAGATAAGCTATACAGGTGCTAGCTGCACCAAGTTCCAGGAGCAATGTGTGATAATGAGCCCTGTAGGACACGTGTTTTTTCCAAAGTCCTATAAGGACTTTCCCATTATGTACAGTATGCACTGTATGAAGCAGGGGAAGGGATTTAAGGTCCGCTTCTTATAACAGAAAGCAGAAGCCTTTAATTAATATGTAGTCTGCAACTTGCAGCTCACACACTCTCTCTCTCTCTGACATGCTAATTACTTCTGTGGGGAAAAAATTATCCACATATTCAAATTGCCTACTGGAAATGAGCACCACATGAAAAAGACCAGGAATTAAAAGGGCAAAAATACATTAACATGAAAATAATATTATTTTATCCTGATATGGTGGTGCATGCCTTTAATCCCAGCACTTGTGAGGCAGAGGTAGGAGGATCATAATGAGTTCAAGGACACCCTAAGACTACATAGTGAATTCCTGTTCTGCCTGGGCTACAGTGAGACCCTACCTCAATAATACAAAACATATTATTTTATATAATGAACTCATATTTGCAGTATTAATTTGGAACAAAAGTTCAGAGCTTGTTGATTCATTGATTATATTGAATCAAGTTATTAATAAATTCTGTCATGTATCCAGCCACCTTCACTTTCTTGCTTCCTCTGATCCTACTTGCTTCTCCCTTAGGACTGTAAGGAAGATATTTTGTTTCTGATTCTTGTACAATGTGACTAAGTCCTTTGTGAATGACAACTCACTCTCAATGAAGTTCACTACATTCTGAAGCCCTGGACAGTTTCATGTGAATGACTTCACTGAATATAATTGCTAAGCGAAAGTCACTATTAGAAAGGAAAACTTATGAGAGAGTAAACCAAATTAATTCCATTTGTTTCTAAACCAAGGTCAAGTTTTATGTTTGCAAAATTATTTCAAAGGTGGATATTGGCTATATCTGTTCTTTTATTGTTTTACTGCATTTGCTTTCAGAAGAATGCCTCACAGCCATAGAGCTGACATTCCTGTTTTATACTGCCATTTGTGGCAAATAGTTGTGGACTTTGTACAACAGTAACAATCATATTGTTAATAAAATATCTAACTGTGTGCTAAACACTGCATGCATAATAACTCATTTAATTTTCTGACCACTCTGAGGCAGGTACTTACACTCTTATCAATGCCAGAAATGGTGTAATTTAATCAACGCTGCACAGCTGTTTGGCAAATATGTCAGCAAGTTCCAAATTGTAGGTCAGCAGTTCAGGAAAAAAAACAGAAGGTATGGATAAAATAAATATGAAGTTACATACTTGCAAGGTAATGGTTTCTAAGGAATGAAATGGGTATTCCTAAAGAGCCAGAGAGCAAGAGCCAGGAGCAGCATGTATCTGGCCAGGATGCTACCAAAACAAGTCTTTATGAACATGCATTTGTTTTACAGTTGTGTTTGGATAGCACAGGAGTAGATATGGAGCCATGGTGCTTGGAGTGGAAGCAGACATCTGAATTTACCATCCTACTAAGAATATTTAAAATTTAGCTATTAAAAGAAAATCAGGACATACGCAGGTAAAGATAAAATGAATGTCATATAAGACCTGACAATGCCTACTGCAGTGGTGAAACCACTCTATTTCTCATGCACTAACCCACTTCCAGAATCTACTAAGATCATACTGTTTACAACTCAATGCAAATGGAAAATTAGGAAGGATTTAATATCAGCATGAAAGACTTATTTTTTTTTTAATGTTATGAGAGAGAGAAAGAGGCATAATGCCAGAACTATATATAGCCACTGCAAACAAACTCCAGATGGGTGCACTACCTGTGTTTTTGTGCCAACTGTGCGCTTGCATCACCTTGTACATCAGGCTTACCTGGGTTCTGGGGAGTCAAACCTGGGTCTTTAGGCTTTGAAAGCAAGTGCCTTAGTCACTAAGCCATCTCCCCAGCCCAAAATATTTATTTTAATTTAGGCATTCTGAAGATACTTATTTCAAAGTTGCAAACAAATTTACATTAATTTCATTTATTCATTTATTGACTTTGTTTTTTTTGGGGGGGGAGCGACAGACACAGAGAGAAAGACAGATAGAGGGAGAGAGAGAGAATGGGCGTGCCAGGGCTTCCAGCCTCTGCAAAGGAACTCCAGACGCGTGTGCCCCCTTGTGCATCTGGCTAATGTGGGACCTGGGGAACCGAGCCTCGAACGGGGTCCTTAGGCTTCACAGGCAAGCGCTTAACCGCTAAGCCATCTCTCCAGCCTTGACATTGGTTTTTTGAGGTAGGGTCTCACTTTGGCTCAGTCTGACCTAAATTCACTATGTAGTCTCAGGGGGCCCCAAACTTATAAGATCTTCCTACCTCTGCCTCATAACTGCTGGGATTAAAGGCATGCACCACAATACCTGGCTAGTTAATCATTTTTATTTTTATTTATTTTTTTATGAGAGAGAGCGAGAAAGAGGGAGGGAGAGAATTGGCATGCCAGGTCCTCCAGCCACTACAATTGAACTCAAGATGCATGTGCCATCTTGTGCACATGTGTGACCTTGCATGATTACATAACCTTGTACTTCTGGCTTACGTGGGATCTAGAGAGTTCCACGTGGATCCTTAGGTTTTACAAGCAAGGGCCCTAACTGCTAACAATCTCTCCAGCCTTAATTTTTGTATTGACTAAAACTATATAATAGATCTGGGAAAGTTTAAGTATTTAGAAAACACCCACTCTAGATTTCTCAGACACTGGAATGTCAGATGATTTTGTTTTTCTCTGCATGCCTGGTCCCTCATATCCATGTGCCTTTCCTAACATTCTCTGTGCTAAACACACACACACACACACACACACACACACATAACTCATACACTTATTCCCAGGATAATTAATACATTTACTAGAGTTTAGGGAGATCATTACCATTAGCCCCAGTTTATAGTAAACACTAGGAAGTAAATAATAAACAAAGGAAGTTCCTCAAGAGGAAGTGAAAAGACACCATGTATAAAGTAAAATTTGTACAAAAATTCAAGGTTTTCTGATAAATATGAACACATACAAATGTATAATCAACTAAATAATAGTCATGTTGGTACATAGCATTTAAATTGCAAGAAACAATAAAATACTAATATTTATGATATATTCTCATATTATACCACACAAAATTTATCTCAAAATATAACAAAGTCTTAAATGTAAAACCTATTATAAAGTTCCTTGAAAGCATGTTGGTCAAATGGTCACTTATTACAAAGATATGTGGATGAATTTAAGGCCACTGTCAAGTCAGCTCCATACTGCTGGGATGAACCTCTAAATCAGACACAAATTATGGAGGAATAGGGATTATTTCAGGCTTACAGATCCAGAGGAAATTCCATAATGATGAGAGAGAGAAAAACCACCAACAGCACCATCAGAAACAAGAGCAAAACCTGGCAGCCAAACAACAGAGAACCCAGGCTGAGCTCACTCTGCATACAGGTTCACCTCCAATGACACCCTCTACCACCCTTTAGCAAGAATCTGCCTGTTATGGGAATAAGCTGTAAACTCAATTTTAATAACACCTGAGGCTACTGAGGGACATAGATTTAAACTATCATGTTCTGCCCCTGGCCCCTAATAGACTAATGACCATCTGACTTTGCAAATAATATGTTGTCTAATGATCCCATAGTCTTTGTTAACCTTAAGTCTATCTCTTAACTTTGAGTCTTAAAATCAAACAAGTTATACAGTCTCAATCTATAATGGCACAGAGTAAACATTTGCATTGCTCTAAGCTGTAACAAGGAGAAACTGGACAAATGCAAGATCAATAACCATCAGGAAACATCAAACACCTGCAGTTCAAGACCAATATCCATAACCAGTGAGGATGGGCTCTCTGGATTTCCAATTTTGTCCCACCAGCTGGGTTGAGTAGCTAGGAAAAACTTCCATGCTTCCATCCACAGCCAAAAGCCCTCCTCCTTGGTAGCCTTTGCACAGTCCTGGTATATCCCAAACATCTTTAACACACATTTTACTGCTTTGTGTAATCTTGTAGTTTATTTGTGTCTTTTACTAAAGAAGCCATTTCTTCAGTAAAATTTCACTTGTCATCAATGACTATGAATAAAGCGCCAAGTAGAGCCACCACCTCTGTCTCATCTTCTGCCAAATCATAGAATTTAAAATGAGCAGCTCTGATCTCCAAAATACTTTTTGACTTCCATGACTTTGGGACATAATGTCATGTACAAAACTCATGCTTGAGAGCCATGTAACCATGTTACAGGTTAAAAAAAAAATCTCATAATGTTTTTGTGTTAGGCCACATTCATAGCTCTCCTGGCTTCTTTATTAATTGTAGTGCATTTGTAAATGTCATTTTATCTAATGGCATTGCTCAGGGATTGATAATCCAAGATAGAATTTGTCATTAACACAATAGTTTAAGGGAAATGTTTCTTTCTCATTTTCCTAAAAACATCACACTTATACCCTCTAATAAACTTTCTATCTATTCTAAAATTACTTTTTAAAAAGAATTTGTCCCATGTAACTTGAGAGATGCACGGGACAGTGGTAGTCAGGCCAAAACATCCTTCGTGCATACTTTGTTTTCATTTTCACGTTCTTTGACCTCTACATATTTCTGTGCCTTTTTTTTTTTTAATAGAGAACCACAACCAGTAGTGCCCATTAAACATAGGCATAGCCCTGTCTACCTCCAGCTGAACTGGTGGAGACCAGAGTGATGCACAGCCCCTCCTTAATCCCTCTTCTTGGACTGTTTTGCATAGGCCTGACCTTGTGCAGAAGAAAGTGTCTATAGCAAAAATAGTCTGCAGCTTCATCATTCCTACATCATGACATTGTTCCCTGTTCCCCTCCTTTTTCTATATTTGATAAAAGAAAGTTGTTGTAAAACCTTTTTGCATGTGTGTGAATTAAACCCTCACTGGTTAGATGGTGCTGCAGTGTCTCAAACAGAGTCTGTAGACCACCCAATCCCAGATTTCACTCTATTTCTTGTGTCTGTCTTTCCTTCTAATACTCAAGTCACCACTAACAGGTCATAGCCACAATGGTAGTGGCACCTTCCAGATAACTGACATTTTCTGAAGCCTAGTCAAATCTTTCTTAGTGTTGAATCTGTGATATTTTTGTAACATATTCCAGAAGACTCAGTGAAATCATTCTCCAATCTGGGAAACAGACAATAGACTATGAATATATGGGTCAATGATATTTACATAATCAGGTAGGGATATTAGCAATGCCCAGGCAATGCAGGGCAGTAGACTCTTGTTATAAACTGTTTTTTCATTCTTTCCTCAAAATCCTATTAAGTATGTTTTTACTAACCATGTCATACTGTAGAGCATTATGCCTTCTTTTTTAAGGCTAAAGAAGTTAATATCCTGAACATCTTGATTTTAATGATCTTTTCAATGCCTACTAACATAAAAATCAGGAAAGTCAAGTTGTTAAAAATCTTCTGTTTCAATCCATCTGTGTTTCTTCTCTGAGAATAGAGGTGACAGTGGCATCCTGCCTTGGTTAATTTTGAAAGAGACTTCCCTGAAGGACTTCGCTTCCAGCTCAGGCCGATGCCTTTGAGAGTGTAGGCTGCTTCTTCCTGGTGTTGATCACGGCTTCACTGTGTGGCATTGCATATACAGTGCACAGAGTGCTCCTCAGCCAGTCATTCATTGCCGATTTAAAAGCATATGTGAGGCTTAGCGGCCACAGTGCACTTCCCACTGTGTTTCAAAGAGGAACAGGCTGGGTATTTATGTGACCATTGCAAATCTGCAGAGGCCACAAAGAAGTGAAGGATGTTAAGCATCATCTTTGTGAATACAGAGTTGGATTTTATTAGGGCTAGAACATAGGGACAAGTGAACTTAACATTATTTATCCTGTCCAGTTAAAGCAGAAGTTCCTGTACAACTGAAGCTCTATCCAAGCAAGGGGCCAAAAAGCAAGACACTGAGCTTGATCATAGTGACATACAAATGAATTCTGAAGTGTCATTTGAAAAGGAACTCAGGGCTCAGTTCCCACAGGAGGGGGCATGTAACTGGCTTAAGAAAACAAAATCATACTTTGAACTTAAATGTAATTTCTCCCTTTCAAGATAATGTAGGCAGTTGCACATGACATGGGTTAGATTCTACAGGTGAGCTGAGATGTCCTTTTACCAGGGTCTTCACACTCCCTGACAGGTAACGAAATTTATACTCAAATCACAGTGCCCTGTTATTATACACTCAAGGCAAGAAAAAATAGAGGCTTTACTTCTGGCTCTTGTCAACTAGAAATAAAAACAATTTCAGTATCCCCCCTGAATGCAGAAATCTGTGTAATCAAGGTATTAAGAACAAAAATGGCTAGGCAAAATCATTGGCAATTCTTTTCCCCTCTGAAATATTTATATTCTGAGACCTATTGTATGTTTCCTTTATCAGCACACTACCTCTACTTTATTATTTTCTTATGTTGAATTTTAGCTCTGCTTTATACCTTTTGAAAGTATTTTGTTCCTTTTAAAAATTAAGTGGTTATGATTATAGCCCTCATTGATATCTCTTTTGTTATTCTTGTCTATATCATTTTTTATAATTCATATATTAAGGCATTCTTTAGCATTCTCTGAAATAAATTTATCAAATCAGTAAAATAATACTTGTTCAGAATGTTTTATTATATTTTCTTAAACCCTTGTGTATCTCATTGTTTTGCTTACCTTGAATCTAGTTGTAAATCTATGTTTTCATTATTAATTCTAGAGTGCTTTTTAAAAATGTTATATTTTTTATTTAAGAGAAGGAGAGTATATGGGTACACCAGAGCTTTTTGCCCCTGCAAACAAACTCTAGATGCATGTGCCACTTTGTGCGTCTGACTTTATATGGGTACGAGAGAATCAAACCAAGTCATCAGGCTTTCCAAACAAACACCTTTTATCACTGGGCCATATTGACATCCTTCTAGTGAGCTCTTAAGTATTGTATTACCTAGTGACAGTGTCCTGGTATTGGTAGTCTTAGAACATCTTTCTCATTAATGGGATAATTTAAGGGGTTTCCTTTATTCATATTTTCTTGAAACCAGCACACAAATTCCCTCTAGTGAATCCTTATTAGATACATCAGGTTAAATTGAGGTTTTGGTGAAAGCAAGTAGCTTTATTGGATATGGTACCAAATTTAAAAGATGGCGCCTTCCCCAAAACTATAAAACATTAATGAAGTTTGTATGCATAATACAGATGAAAGTTTAAAGACTATTTGCTGAAAAATCTCACAATGACTATCCAATTAGGGCCACATCTTGGAACCAGAGAAGCTGTTTCTTGGATTTGTTTGCCCAGGAGTGGACTATAGCTACTTCTTGGATCCAAGCCTGAGGGAAGGAAGGAAAATTTTCTCCTGGGTTGTTTAAACCTGCTCCTTCTGTTGTCACCTCTGCTCTGATCTTTTTATGACTCTGATTCTAGATTCTGCTGACTGGCACCCCTTGGTGTTTTTATTGACTAGCCAAAAGAAAACAAACAAGAAAAACCCCAAACAACAACAACAAAAACAAAAACAAAAAAAGACAAAAAAAAAAAAAAACAAAAACGTTGGGCATGAACAAGTTGAACATTACATGAGCAAACTACAAGGAATTTTTGATTTTGAATAATCCTTATACATTTATTAAAGGGAAGTATTCAGTGTTATGACCCGTTGGACTCTGCTATTATAGAACACACACACACACACACACACACACCTCACTATCTATCTATCTATCTATCTATCTATCTATCTATCTATCTTTCTTCTTTCTTTCTTTCTTTCTTTCTTTCTTTCTTTCTTTCTATCTATCACATATATATATATATATATATATATATATATATATATATACTATCATCTCTCTCTTTCTTTATCTCTCTCTCTTTCTCTTCACAAATTCAACTACAATACACCCACTTGTCTTCAACAGATCTGTGGCAATTCTATGGGCTTTATTTTATTTTACTGATTGCATTGTCTTCAACATTAAGGTTAACACTTCTCATGTATGTTCAAGAGTCTATCAAGGCCAATGAGAAAACTGGACAAAGGTTAGCTTAAGATCAGTCAGCATCTGTAAGCATTCATTGAGAGTATTGGTCATCTGTGCTGTTTAGGCCAAAGATATGCCAAGGCAAAGGAAGCCCCATTAAATTACTTTAAGCAAGTAGATTACATGGTTGTTAGATTAGCAGCAGGACAAGTTTCAAGTACGGACTTTAGCAGAAAAAAAAAACAAACAAACAAAAAACGGCATCTCAAGACAATATTCCCAGATTTATAAGGTCTACAAGAAATTTTCCCGCAGTTCTTTCTCACAGTTCATTGCCACGTTTCTTTCATTTTTATAGCTCACTCCCACAGTTTGTCCTTATAGTTCATTCCCACAGATGATGGTTATCATTACATTGAACTCAAACTGGTATTTTAAAAAATAAATATATTTATTCCACAGAGTTCTAATAAATTGACTTTCTGTGGGGTTCGATTTGACATTGTCATGGGGAAATGGGAATTTAGAACTTTTTTTTACATATTCATGATTTGTGTAGTTTTTCTAGTTATAAGAAAATATATTGTTTAGGGACAAGATGTAACTGTGCTCTTTTATTATTAACTATAATTCAGAAGGAATACAGCTGCTATACTTTCTACTTTAATATGTCCTTTTCCTGCTCTTGGCATTTATTTGATAATTTCATTCGTGTGACTTTTTCTATTAAGATGACTAAAGTATGCATTAGTTCTTGCGAAAGATACTAATTTACCAAAACCAAAGAAACTAAACTATTCAACTCTTTTGCAAATAATTTTAGTTAAAAATTCACTTTAAGGTATGCCTTTCTTTTCTCTGGATCAATTGCAAATGTCTGTGTTTCAGGTGAATATTCCTCATGAACTGTAAACAGACTTGAGTTTTAGTTTATGCTCATTTATTTGACTGAATAGGAAAGTCATAACCATTGTTGTAACTTTCATGGGCTTTCTACACTCAAAGTTTTATAATTTCCTACTAGAAACCAAACTGCAGGAATAACTGAAAAGTCAAATTACTTGTGCAATAAAATAAAAGTCACTCCAAATCTATGAGGAGTGATAATCTTGCAACTGTTAACTTTTGCACATTTTCTTCCTGCATTAGCCAATTCATTTTAATATGTGCATATGTTTTGAGAACTTATTACATATCATGAACATCCCCATTAAACTGAAGTGTCCACAAATATTTATTTTCTACATTATAAATTATGTAAGTGTTCTTTGTAAAGTTGTTGTCAATGTATGCACTAGCATATAGGGGGAAGAAAACGAAGTTTTGTTGGAATGAGAGGGGAATCCAAGAGAGTAACATGGTATCAACATATGATCATGTATGTGTGTGTATGAAATCATCAAAGAAATATGTCAAATGAAAAATAACGATGTTTAAGTGAATATATTTGTAACTAAACTATGTTTTTGTGCTTCTGATTTTCTTATGATGTATGAGAATAAGTGATTTTGCATTAAAATGCAGACAAGCACGTCAATGTTAACTGTTTCTCAGTGTTGCTGCAGTATGCACTCCTAGAGTAACGTGCTTGAGCGTTTGTCTCTGAGCCTTTGCAACTATTATCCTTTAAAAACTGGTCAGTTTAGTCTCAGGTAATTGCATTGTATTTTAATTTACATTTCCTTGGTAACTCAGAACTGGAATGTTATTTTGTAGACTGATTAGATATTTATCTCTCTTTCAGTGAGCTGTGCCAGCCTAATCCTTACATACGACTTCCTGTCCTCGGGTGGTTCCTTCAGTAAATATTGCTCTTTTGATTCACATAAGAAAGGAAATCTGAGAAGCTTCAATATTGAATTGGAACAGAAATGTGATCATCTGTGTGCATTTCTTGGACCATTCTCATCAAGGTAGTTAATAATTGCTTTACATGAACTTTCTAAGACTGGAGATTGTTATGTAGCCCAGTAGGACCTTGAACTGGTGATGGTAGCACCTTCCTCATGAGTGCTGCAATTAGACTGTGAGCCACAATGTTCTCCATCTCATTGATTGAATGAGTCATTTTTTCCTCCATTGAATTTTGATACTATGAATTTTCATACATTAAAATTTCATGAAACAGAGATTTATTTTTATTAGTCTCTTCTCACTTATTATTCTAACACTATCCTATCACCATTACTGAAATGTCTAGGACAGTTGTTAGTACTTTCGTTGTCTTTATTTTCCTATTCTACATGATTATTTGATATACATTCTTAAAATGAGCTTTCATACCATTTTTTGCAATTCATAATCTTCTTCCAAAGAATATATTAGAAATTGTATTATATACATGTATATATCATGATATATGTAATATATGCACACATACATATATATGTACATATCATAAAGTAATGTATATTTTATGCCACTAAACCTTGCCACTCAAGAACAGAAGATGACTTGCTTCACATCACAAATCTTGCTTATAAATGTCATTTTATGACTTGCTCCACATACATCATTTCCTTTTTAAAAGTTCATTTTAATCTGGTACTTCTTTTTTTACCTATCTGCATTTCCAAATTATCTTAATAGTTAGTTAATTAACCAAGCATCTTCTTTTTTTTTTTTTTTTTTTGGAATACATTTACGTCTTTAGCAAATGATACTATGAAGTAAAGATGACAAGAAAAAGCTTTAAATATGTCAATTAGTATACACGCTAATGGAATGATTAGAAGTTTATAATCATGGATTGTTAAAATATTGCACATCAAGGGCCAAAATTATCTTGGGATATCTCCTGTGCCTCTGACCTAACATCCTTTAGATTGTCAGGTAAAACATTTGTAATATCTGTGTTGTAGTCCAACAGTTCCATTAATACAAAATTCAAGACTCTTGTCAATAATATCTAAAATCAAGAGCAGAGTTTTATCTACTTTGTTGTCACTTACAACCAAGATGTTTCCACAAATGTTTTGGGTAAATATCTTGATTGATGATTTTCTTTTACTGCAGTAATTACAAAAACTTCACAAAACACTTCAACATTGAAATACATTTAGAGAAACCTGATTTTTTTTTTTTAACTTCTTGTCCAGGGTCAGTCTATTTGGCTCAGAAAAATCTCCTATTCGTTTTGAAATGACAACTTAGTTTTTCATAGACAATGCATTCAAAACGGCAATAAAAATTAAAGGAAATAGTTCAGTGATATAAGAAATAACTTGGAGTGGATATTCTCAAGCTTCTTTTCTCATTAATTTTATCAGATAATTAAAGTGCCCCTTAGAAAGGTGATACAAATCACCTTATATAACTGTTCTGAAAAATATCTTATGATGAAAACCTGGTGATCATAAATCTTGTAGTGCTGTTTTCTCTTGTATACCTTTATGCGATTCATTTTATTGTTAGCTGCATCTGAGGGCATGAAAGAATAAACCCTCAGTGTTGTCCTTATTAAACAGATAATTTATTACTCTACTTTACCTCAGCATTAAGTCCTAGCCATTAAAAATGGCATCACTCTCTGGTAGAAAAACAGCATTGTTTTAGAATTCTGGAGACTATCTGTGTGTGTTCATCCCCAACTGAGACAAACCAGTGGATGTGTCCTAATGATGTCATTTGTTGCTTTCAAATAAAGTTAAAAAAAATGTGTGAGTATTTAGTAATTACTCTCACTTTTAAAGGAAATGGTAACATTTGTTAAATATAAATAATAGCATACATGCCTTCCGTCATGCCTTCAGCATTGTCTTCAAGCTCAGTCCCATGTATTTGCAAACCAGGGTGGAAGGACAGTGAGGGCACTTTGGTTCTCCACAGAGCCGTGGGACACATTCTCCACCTTCTCCTTTACTGGAAGCTTCCTCCAAATTCAGCAAATTTCTAACTTCTTCACTCTCAGGTTTGTACCGTGGTATCAGTTTGCTCCTCTAGGTAGTGGGCTCTCTTTCCTATGTTGGCTTCACTCTGTAGCTCTGATTCTATTTGGCATTACACTCTGATTACTCTTGGAAGATCAGCCTCTGTGTTCACTTGATATCAGCTGGATCCATTTATTTCTAATGGAGTTTGAACCTGGGTACATTGTGGCTAGTTGCTAACCACCATGTCATCCGGCACTAGCAGATAGTGCAATGTGTGTCACCATTCTTGCCTTGCACAAATCTCCTATTGTATTCATAAATTCAGTGAGACAAGACAATGAGCAAATAGGCTTAAATAGAAGAAAAAAAAAACACACACACACAATGATTTTGTTCCAGTCATGTTTAATTGATTGTCCTAACTCTTAAAGTTTTGAATTCAATTTATTTTTTGGTCTGTTTTATTTTATCATTATGACCTTTGATTAGGTAATGCTATTTTTATTACTGAGTTCTATATATGAATTTAAGAGCATTAAATCTTATGAGTTGTTTCAAGCAACATAATATCTAAATAACAGTCTCATTGTTCCAATAAAGTGGGTTTGTATTTAATTTTATCACATGTACCTATAGATATAATTACATATAGTAAATTTTCCTCCATTATTTATAAATGCTATTTCAATATACCCTACATATTATAAAAGTTCAGCTTAGTTACAACCTAGAGATATCAATATCATTGTGGCAGCTTTCAGAAAGCAAGCCCAAACGACAAACCAATAGTAATTTATTCACTGGTCATGTTTCTTGGGTCACTTGTACTTACACTATAAAGTTCTGTGAAAGTCTGTGGCTTCACTTTCACACACACCCACGGAGTTATACAATGGGGATATATATTTTTTTTCTTTTAAGTTCTTACACTCTTATATAGAAAGGTTGTTAAAGTGTAAAGTTCAAGAAAGATTTCTAATTTAACCTCTGTTAAGAAGTGCTAAATATCACCAAATAGGTCATTTTAACATGAATTCTAAGTGAGGAGTGAATCACAGAGTTAATACTTAATTTAGCTGTTAGCATTTCTTTAGGAAGGAAAATAAGTGATGACTGGGAAAAATGCAGGCATTGTCTCCTTCCTTAATCTCCCAATCTCTGGCAGTTGTCTGTTCCCAAATGAAAAAAAAAAAAAAAAAAGTTTCACTGAGAATAATGTCCCTTTGTAAATATCCATTGTGTACCAAGAAAATATATAAATCATATATATATATACACACACACACACACATATATATATGTGAGTGTGTGTGTGTGTGTGTGTGTGTGTGTGTGTGTGTGTGTTTGTGTAAATATAAACATGATCTACCAGGGTCACTACATCAAATCTCCCTAACTTCACTGTGATATGCATTGTACCAGAAGAGGAGAAAAGTGAGGCATGATTGCAACATCAGAGAATATGCATATGACTGCATGATGAGCTCAGAGATTTTTAATTTTTTTTTTACTTTAATTTTTATTTATTTACTTGAGAGAGAAAGGGAGAGTCAGATAGAGAGAGAATGGGTGCTGCAGTGCCTCTAGTAGCTGCAAATGAATTCCAGACACACGAGCTACCTTATGTTTCTGACTTATGTGGGTCCAGGGGTATCAAACCTGAGTCCTTTGGTTTTGCAGGCAATTGCCTTTACTGCTAAGTCATCTCTCCAGGCTGAGGTTGTAACATTTTAATTAAAGAAATTAAGTCTCCCCTGAGGAGTTGTCCCAGTGTGTAAGAGTGCTAGCCACAAGCATGAAGGACTGAGTTAGATTCCACAGAACTCATGTAAATAGCTGGGTGTGGCTAAACATATCTATAACTCCAGTCTTGTGGGGAGCAGAGTGGAACATTGGTGGGGCTCATAAGAACTTTAGCTCAAGTTCAGAGAGAGACTCTAAAATGAAGGAAAAAAATGAAAGAGTGATAGAACATAACCTGGTATCCTATTTGCCTGGCCTCAGCACATGTGAGTGTACCTGTGTGTATATATACTTGTGTGAATGTAACACACACACACACACACACACACACGCACACACACACACACACATGCATTTCAATACATGTTAATCCAGTTTCTTATTTCTAAATGCTGTCATTACCAGTATAAGCTACCACATCCAGATCTCAACATTTATTGTGAAAATAATTTTTGATTATTTTAACATGACTTTTCTTTGATTTTATTTAAGTGTTTAAATTTATTTGTTTACTTGTATGTATGGGGGAGTGGCAAGGCATCCTGATGCTGCAAATGAGCACCCATCTGGCTTTACATGAGTGTCTAGATAACTGAATCTTGGCATAGCAGACTTTCTAAGCAAGTGATTTTAACTGCTGAGCCATCACCTCAGTCCCTCTGAATTTTAAAAGTTACTGCATTTTACATTTACTGAAGAATAAATTTGTGAAATGGCATGGAAGAAAGTAAGATGGAACAGATGGCATCTCATAAGATAATGCAGATCCAGAAAATTTCTGCCAGTGTCCTGAAAACTATCAAGAATGTGTTGGCCCAGTTCAAGGATCCCACACCAGAAAAGCATGTCTAAGCCCTTGTAATATCTCCGTGCTCATCATCATTGGCTGAAGGTGTGAATACATGTATTATCTGCTATGACCATTGTATTTCGTCACTGGGAAGAGACCAACCAGAGTCCACTGCAAGGGCAACATGATCATCAATGTGATATCACTGGCAAGTTGAGGCAGAGTTGTATACACTAACAGATAGAGGCTGTCGGCTACCTGCTTTCACCCAGACTTGGGAAGCCATTCCTTTCTTATGGGAACACTGGGACAGCCTGCTTCCTTTTCAGCTCCAAATTCTGCTTGAAAGATGTAAATTTCTACAATGTAAAATCTACCAACCACTGCCCTTAATTTAGTAAGTATATTAACAAGTTAATTTATTTAGAATTTAACTGAATTGGGCAATGTTTTGGCTTTTGTTTTTATTTTAATACCTTCCACTGATTTTTATCTTAGAGTGGCAAAATCTATGACTAATTCAATGTAGCCCCAGATAAAAAATGAAGTACAGGAAGAAAAAATAGGAGGCACTCTCCATGACATAGGAGTGGGAAAACCCCAGTAGCTCAGGAAATTAAATTATCACTCAACCAATAGGTTTTCATGAAGCTAAAAAGCTTTTGCACAGACAAACACACCATAAACAGAGACAACAGATTATCCACTAAATGGGAGAAAATCTTCACCAGCTATACCACTGACGGAAGCTTAATATCTAGAATCTACAAAGAACTCAAAAAACTAAACAATAAAACATCAAACAAACCACTCCCAACGTGGGGCAGAGAACCGAATAAGGAGTTTGCAGAGGAAGAGTTATAAATGACTCACAAATACTTAAGAGAACATTCAGTATCCCTAACCATTAGGAAAATTCAAATTAAAATAACCATGAGATTCCACCTTACTCCAGTAAGGATGACAAACATTAAAAACTAACAATGACAAATGTTGCTGAGGATATGTGGACCAAAGAACACTTACCCACTGTTTGTGGGAATATAAACTTTCAAAACCTCTGTGGAAATCAATTTGGAAATTCCTGAAAAGTATGAATATTGAGCTACCAACAGACCCAGTTATTCCCTTACTGGACATTTATCCTAAAGGGTCCATGCATCAATACAGAGACGTTTGCTCAACCATGTTTATAGCTGCTCAATTCATTATAGCTAAGAACTAGAACCAACCCAGGTGCCCATCACTGGATGAACGGATAACAAAGTTGTGGTACATTTACACAATAGAATTCTACTCAGCAGGAAGATAAAAACAATACAATGAAATTTGTAGAAAATGAGCACACTTGGAACAGATCATACTCGGCAAACTCATGCAATCACAGAAGGACAAAAGCTGCGTGGTCTCACTTATCTGCAGTTCCTTACCTGAACCTGCTTGAGTTGTTATCATACCTAATAGGCAACTCAAGGCCCAGACAATGAGGGATAGAAGGGTTTGAGGGGAAAGAGAGAGGTAGAAAACAAACACAAAATTAAATCCAAAATGAGCTGATACCATATAAACATTTATACTTATAGTCTAAAAGATATAACCCTCAAAAGGAGGAATGGGGGAGCACCTGAAAAGTTGGACTCTTGTGTGGATGGGAGAAAACCCAAGCTTAAATGTTTTTTGTTTTTTTTTTTTCTGCCTCTGACCTGTAACTCCCAGTACCAGAGATTGGTTGCTACCCACATTGAGCTGTTAACTGGAGAGACCTAAGAGATCCTCAAATTAAGGCAGGTTTCTGTCAAATCACTTGATTATCTGCCTGAGGCAAAAGCTATTGCTGAAGACACCATAGGCTGCTGACACAGAGCACAGAGAGACCTGGCTGGAATTCAGAAGAAAGCTAGTCCCCAGACAGTTAGCTTGTCTAATGCTGGGAAGCACTACATGAACTACTGAGGGAAAATGGCCAACAAAGGTCTGAACAATCAGAGGTCTAAGCTACTCAGAAGCAAACACCCTGACATGATTGTAAACACCAGTGCAATAGTGGCACACAGCCTTGGTGGGTAACTAATAGCTTTCTGATTGGCTGAGAGATCCATGCAATGTAAAGGAGTCCATATCTGGAATTGGGCACCAGATCAGAATCTTATGGAGACAAAAATTATGTTCTCCCATGTCAAGCTCTCTCTAGTCTTTGGCTAAAAGAGGGGTTACATACATCAAATTCTCCCTAAATTAATAACACTTATCCTATTTAAACTATGCTGACTTGACTGTCCACTGGAAGAATTTATTCTTCTTTATCAGAAGGTAGTGAGACCAGAGGAGATAAACTACTCACACTTCAGCAAAGCCACAGCTGAAACCACAGAGTTTTTGGGGAGAGGAGCAAATGTGCTGTTTCCATGCTATTCCCGATAATCAGGACCAGGATGTGGGATACAGACCCTGAGGATACTCAACACCTATCAATTAGAGATCCAGAGGCTCCAAAGAGCTCATCAATGATGTAGACATAAAACTCACCCAATATGGCTGATGGCATTTTGTGGAAGAGGGGGTAAAAAGATTATGAGAGCCACAGGTTGGAATATCATACCCATAGGCATTTCCTCCCCATAAAAAAACAAAAAACAAAAAAAAACAAAAAACAAGAAAACAAAACTGACTAACACTCCCAGGTATGAAGTACAAGCCCATAGAGAAATCCTGCAACACTACTGAGTAGTATCCCCATCAGGATGGGGGCAGGGACAAGGGAAAGGAGGGCACCAATACATCATATAACTGTATGAAACAATTTGTGAATAACAGCAATAACAATAAACCTGAAAAGTTAAAAAATAAGACAAAGAACTAGAGGTGGCATTCATTACACTGAATAGCAAAAGCAAAACAAAACATTAAACTGGTGCCTTTGATAACATAGAGATAAAACATTATCATTGGTAAACTATTTTATTTCATATCCTTTCTTTACCCTTGACGCCCTAAGAGTGAACTGGTGCAGAGGAGTCATCAGATGCATGTGGGACATTAGAGCTGTCCTGGCAAGATTAATCTCCAAGCTTTCTGCCAATCCAAAAGCCTGAGGAGCCAGAAGTAGCTGTGAGGGAAACAGATTTATGAGACAGTTAAGCTAGAATTCCTTACTGAAGGAATTCCAAATTAAATTCACCGTCAACTCTTTCAGCAATTTTTGGCTGTTCTCATTGGTTTTGAAACAAAGTCCTGCTATGTAGCTCAGGCTGGTCTTGAAGTCATGGATCCTGGCTCATGGCAGTCCTCTTGATAGTATTATTGGCTAGCTGAAGTAGTAATCATTGTGAAATATCTGTGCATCTTCCAACACATTCCACAGGTCAGGAATCAATTTTGTCAGTCAGGCTGACTATGTCTTATCTGTAACATGTCTACAAAACACAGGGCTGGCATGGTAGACTTGCATTCATTCTTCTCTGTTTCTAAATAGTTATAGTCGTTTATGTCAGGTAAACTGAGTCTTAGTTGCCCTAAAGGTAAAATATGCATTGTTTGTTACACATTGATTATAGTAAACAAACAGCAGAAAAATATGTGGAGCCGGGGAGATGGCTCTGTGGAGAAAAGTGCTTGCTGTGAAAGCTTGAGGATCTAAATTCAATCCCCAGAACCCAGATAAAAAGCAGGACATGGCAAAAGTCAAAAAAGAAAAACATAATAACATACATTAAGTCTCCTCTTGACATTTCCCTCTTAAGAATACAAGAAAGTAGTGAAACTGTGTCTGAGAGGGTTATTGAAACTTTTGCTGCAGTATTTAAGGAAGACACAAATAGATTTGCCTTCTACTGCCCTCTGTGATATTCCCCTCCAGCAAGCCATTCTACCATCCACAGTCCTTTCCCATCTGCCTGAAGTCTGCATTCTCCATGGACCACTGTCTTCCTGTCTAGCCTCATCTATCAAGCAAGGCCCCTCTGTAATAGTTAATTTCCTGTATCATTCTGTCAGTTTGTTACATTGTATTTCTAGTTTCTTCTGATGTACTGAATGACACAAAAGGTAAGAACAATAGTACTTGTGCCATAAAATCAGGAGAGAATGGCTTCTGTCTCAGCTTTTGACTTTCTATAATGGAACATATTATTTTTATGGCAAACTGAGGAGGGTAAACTGTGTGACTTCCAAGATTCCTTTCATCTGGGGGAAAAACTACATGTCTACTATGTAGCATTGCATTCCCTATCAATTTCTCTTGTGGAAAAATATTCTAAGACAGTGTGTGTGCTGTTTGGGAGAAATGCAGATGGGCATACCTGCAAACATGCTGGAGAGTAAAAATTGAATATGTTTATGGCAGTTTTTCTGCCCGAGGATAATGTCATATTACCTCTTATAGGTTTGAGTCATTCCTGTCTATCTTGCATAAGTCAGTAATTCAATCTTCACTACCATATATTACAGACTTTAAGAGATTCAAAGATTATTGATTATAAAAATCCTGAGGCATTTTTTTTTCTCACCCTCAAAATGTGTGTATAGGGAAAGATACATTGCTCAGTGGTTAAGGCACTTGCTTGCAACACCCAAAGGTCTGAGTTCTATTCTGTAGTATCCATGCCAACCCAGATGTGCAAAGTGGCACATGCATCTAGAGCTTGTTTGCAGTGGGTAGAGCCCCTGAAATGCTCATACTCTCTCTCTCTCTCTCTTTCTTTCTCTCTCTCTCTCTCTTCTTTCAAATTAATACATTTTTAAATAATGTTAGTATAGGAGCTGGAGAGATTGCTTAGTGGTTAAGGAATTTGCCTGCAAAGGCAAAGGACCATGGTTTGATTCTCCAGGGCCCACATAAGCCAGAGGCACAAGGGACACATGCATGTGGAGTTCGTTTGCAGTAGCTGGAGGCCCTGGCATGCCCATTCTCTCTCTCTATCTGCCTCTTTTTCTCTGCCAAATAAACAAATAATAATAAAAATCTTAGTATAATGATCAAAATTGTTAGTAAAATGAATACATGACATGGTGTTTTAATGGAGTTCAAATTAAACACAAGTATTATTCTATAATCTTAATAACTTTAGTTTCTTACAAGTTGCTAACTTGAGCCTTACTGAGGATTCACCAGTGAAATTAAATGCATGTGAGTTACCTTTCAAGAACATTTTTTTGCATGCTTTACCTACTGGATGATTTTTTGTTTGTTTGTTTGTTTTTTTACCCTCTATGTACCAATCTCTCAACTTGGGGCAATCACATGGTCTATATCTCCTTCCTTATTCCACACCAGAAAACTTAAAAAAAAGATGTCCTTGGGAGTTATTTTTACCAATATTTCCATGTAGAAACATGAGAGAGTAGCATATCAATCTTCCCCCATCCTTTGATTATGGACCAGTCACATAAATTTGCTGGTGTTGCAGATGTGGTTACTATTGGACTTTAATAGGAAAATCTGCAGGACCATATATTTCTTATTTCTTTCTCCTGGCAATTATATATAAGTATTTTTCCAATGTAAGTGTCAATATTAATATTGTCTATTTAAGGAATAACTATTCATCTTATTCGATTACTCACTGTACATTAATTTCTTCCCATGTTTATGACCAGACACATAAAATCTGCCAATTATCTACGAGCATTATAGCAAAGAGTTTGGAGCACTCTCGGTGGATGGAGAGAGATCTCTTTCAGAAACTAAAAGTGCTTACTCCTAGAGCCTGGTTCAATTCATCAGTAACTAATTTGAAACCAGGTGGGCAATCATTTGAAGTGGTGAGACACCTGGAACACTCACACGCAGACAAACAAAAGTGCAGATAAGTAAATAGTAGGAGTGCAGGTGCCTAAGTTTGTACTTGACTAGATAAGACCAGTCTTAGTTATCGTAAATGAAAACTTACTTGCCCATTCATTAAGAACTTTTTAGGGGACAGGAATGATGGCACACATCTTTAATCCCAGTACTTGGCAGACAGTAGTAGGAGGTCAAAGCCACCCTGAGTCTACAGAGTGAAGAATTTTTCTTTTCTTTTTTTTTTTTTTTTTCTGTTGGTCTTCCACTTTCCTTCCTCTATTTTTCCCCCATTTGGACAAATATATTAGTAAAAGTTAGAAGCAAAGCAGACAGTTTAACACCATTCAGTCTAAGTTGAAAGCATTTCACCTTGAATGCTGCCAAGACTTTCCCACGTGTCTTGGGCCCAGGTGTGGTTGCTAAGATACATGCTATCAATCTTCCGTTAAAAACACTGGAGAGGTCATAGTATGTAAAAGACATGTTTGCTAAAGGACCTTGGTAATTTCTTTTGTTTTGAATTTGGAACTATTTATGTACTTACAAAATTATCTTTCTCATTATGTTTCTTCTTTTGTGTGATTAAAGTATCACAATCAAAAGATGTTAAGACTATATATTTTATAAAAAAATGTATGTACTTGAATAATAGTTTTGATTCCATAACCACTTATGACATATAACCCATTCTTTATTTTAATATTTTATTTTTTAAGTAAATAAATCACAGGCAATTGAACATAAAGAAGATTATTTTCCCCTGGCATTGCAGCACATCCATTTAATCCAGCATTTGAGAGGCATAGAAAAGAGGAGGTTTGAAGCCAATCTGTGATATATGGCAGGACCTTGTCTTAAAATAAGAATAAGCACAATGAGTAAAATAACAGAAAAAAATCTAATTTAGGTAATTTAATTGATAACTAATTTTCACCTGCAGTTTCTATAAACCTGAAACATAAGGCTAATCGATAGAGAGGATATGATTCTAAGGTTATGATAAGAATCTCCCCTATTTACCAAGAACTAGTTCTCAGGCTAAGCTGATGGTGCAGTGGTTATGGGTGCTTGTTTACAAAGCTTGCTGGTGCAGGTTCAGTTCCCTAGTACCCACATAAATCAAGATGCAAAAGAAAACAAATATAGGCAGTTCATGGAAATATATCTCTCATTGTATCATGATGGAATATAGAATGACAATTTGGGCAATAAGCCCAATAATTATTCCTTATGCTACTAGCATAAACAGCGGCCAGCTTAAATTCTACCTGCCCACTTAGGAGGCACAGCTTGTGACTTCATTTCCACACCTGGTCAGAATACTTACTACCAACTCAGTACAGTAGACTGGACTTTCATAATTCCTTCTCCATGTGCTTACATTTGCATGTCAGCTGTCGCAAATCTTAGAGCAGACCAGCTGTCACAGTGATGGGAACATCTGTGTGTGTTCCACAGACCTAGGCTTGCATCAATGCATTGCTGTTGGTAAGTTGGATCCTTCTGTAGTTATCCCTATCACTCTCTATTTCCTGTCCTTACCTATCATGAGATCTGTATGTATAGGCATGGCAAAGTGCATTTGTGTGTGAAGGTGTAATAGGTCTACATACAGTTTCTAACTCACAAGTCATTAAGATTAAGTGACATAAACATATGAAATGCACATAGCACTCCCAAAATCACTACACATATCAAATGAATTACTGTCCTAAAATGCAAATCTACCTATGGCACTCCATGCAAATTTCCAATAAACCTCAGCATTCCAATTTGCTCCTCCAACACCTAAACATGAAACAGAGAACATCCAGTCTTAGTTCTCAGAGACCCTTCACTTCTGTTCATGTAAATAATGTAGACATTTTCATGCATAATCACACTACACTTTCACCTGGTAGACTCTCCTAAAATATCAGCAGGTCTCTCTGTCCTTATATACTTGCACCCTGCAGTTAGATAATCTCCCATTCATTTTTCTTAAAGGACACTATTATCTGATTTACCTTTCTTGAAACATTCAGGTTTAAGAGAATTGTCTCCTTCATTTTTGCCTGTTGTATAGCTTCTATTTTATTAGTTTAGCTTATATCATGATCTTAATACATTACATCATTTGCCCACGTGGTATATTTTCTAAATTATTTTTTAATGAAAGTACATCTTGATATCTAAAATATGTTTTTGTTTCTGGTCTTATATTGAGGTCTTTGATCCATTTGGATTTGAGTGTAGTGCATGGTGAAATGTGTGGATCAAGTTTCAATTTTCTGCATGTGGTTATCCAGTTTGTCCAGCACCATTTGTTGAAGATGGTGTCTTATTTCCAGCCTATATTGTTCTGGCCTTTGTAGAATATCAAGTAGCTATAGTTGTTTGACCCAAAGTCCAGGTCCTCAACTCTATTCCATTGGTCAATACTCCTGTTTTTATGCCAGTACCATGCTGTTTTTATTACTTTGGCTTTGTAATATAGCTTTAGATCAGGTAGGTGATGCCTCCAGTAAATGTATGTATTATGTAACATGTACAAAATAAAAATATTAAAGTGAAAACTACACAAAATGTGAATATTTTTCTATCAACTCAGTGTCCAACACTATTCTACAGACCACTTGTGCACTGTGATTGATATTTAGTTGTCTTTATTGGAGAATATCACAGGCATTGATTTAAGGGACAATATGTAAACATTTATTGAATTTTTAAATCTATATATATATAAAATGTTTATATATATATGTTTATTATACATATATATATGTATATATATACACTCCCTGTATCACATTCAACCATATTTTGCATTTTAACTAGAATGTAAGTTAGCAAGTATTATTTTTCCAGAAAAATGTCAAAAAAGTAATTATAAAGATAATTTCTTTCAGGCTGAGTTGAAGCACATATTGATATTTTCTTTTTGGCAAAGAGTTAAGAAATACTCTGCATCTTCAAAAATACTATCAGCATTAATTAAGGTAAGTTAACCATCCTATTGGT
Source organism: Jaculus jaculus (assembly GCF_020740685.1). Classification (NCBI taxonomy): domain Eukaryota; kingdom Metazoa; phylum Chordata; class Mammalia; order Rodentia; family Dipodidae; genus Jaculus; species Jaculus jaculus. Next base: position 103,703,231 of record NC_059110.1, read on the forward strand.
GAATTAATACATTCTATACATCTTGAGATCAAAAGTCAAAATCATGCAGGAGGTGATGGAACCATTTGGCTGACAGAAAGAATTTTTCTTTTCCAATGAAAACATGAAGCCAGATGCAAGGAGTGGTTCATGTGTCTGAAGTTCGTTTGCAGTTGCAAAAGGCCCTGATGTGTTGATTCTGTCATCTCTCTGTCTCTCTCCCTCCCACCATTCCCCTCTTTGTCTCTCTCTGAAATCAATCAATCAATCAATCAATAAATAAATAAATAAATAAGTAAAATTATTTTAAAAAATAATGGGTATGCTAAACTGGGAATATGAACAAAGAAGTTGGTAAGAATTAAGGGTAGTTATAAGCTCCCCTTATGTAAACACAAGAATATAGTTCTTTTTATAGGCTATTTTGTAATACACACTTTAGGTTTGTGTTAGATATGAAGCCAATCCAAGCAATCATGACCTTTTCTCAACTACTTTGATGCTGAATTCAGTGTTCCAGATATTTCCTGCCTAGTAGACCCCCTCTAGTTATACATGTCTCATGGGGCATGGGAAGTAGGTCTAGTCTCAACGTTTATATGTTCTAAGAGTCAAATTTACATGAAATTTCAACTGAAATTTTACTTTTTTAATGTAGCTTCCAGGATACTCAGTGCTGTATATGTAACTCAGAGTATGTTTCTCCTGGACAGCTCTGCTCTGGAGCAATGGAGAAAGGGCGTTCAGGGCAGTTGAAGACTGAATTGCGAACACTTTCATAAGTTTGTTTCATAGTCACTGCAAAAGGAAGCTAGAGGAATGGAGATGGCTCAGCCATTAAGATGCTTGCGGGAAAAGCTTTACCACCCAAGTTGGATTCCCTAGTACCCATGTTAAGCAGATTCCTCTGTATCCCATGTATGTTTGCAGCAGCTGAAGATCCTGGTACAATCATTCTTTCTCTCTCTCTTTCTTTGTTTGCAGATACATAAACTGTTGTTCTTTTTAAAAAGAAATCAGAAGGAAAAAAAAAAGTGTGGCAGAACACATTCTCTTTTATAAAGAACAAATATTTGCCAGAGCAAGAAACAGAGCAAGAGAAACTTAATTCCGTCCCTTCCCCTGCTTCTGGGTGACAAGCCAGAGAGAAAATACATGAGAGCTGGCAGTGACTGAGCCAGAAAGTAAAGAACAGGCAGAAAATCAAGTAAGGGAAGTTCAAAGCTCTGTTTCTAGTCATTAAAAAAAGTGTTCCAAAAATACAAAAAAATACAATTGTTATTAGGTAAATGCAAACCAAAACTACACTGAGATATGGGCCCCCCAAACACTGGCATGGGGAAACTGGAGAAACTAGCATTCAGAATACCTAAGTTTATGGGGGACACGTGAATCAAACCACCATAGTTACATTATATATCTAGCCATTCCTCAATCTATGTTTCAAAACTGTGTATTATAATAATGATGTTAATGAATAAAATAGTGTTAACATCTTGAGCAAGTGCTATAAGTCCAGGATAAAATAGTATTATTCTCTCAACTACTTATTTCCTCCCTCTTCTAAAGTTAACACCTTAAAAGTCACACAGATATTCTTTTACACACCCAATAGATTGGTGCATCATTCATCCCATTGCCATGGCCAAGAAACAAGAGCTAGCTTTTATTATGCCTTCCATGACCTGATGGAAACTTATAGATACTTGTATGTTCACATTAGGATCTTACACACTTTTGACCCTGGTATGAGAAGAGCATGTCACAGATCGACATTATTCAATGTGGCCTAAAGAGAAAATGCACATAGAAAAAAAACTAGCAAATCTAAACTAGTGATTGGAGCTTATGAAAAAGGAGAAAGAAGCATTTGTCGTAGGCCACTGATTACTGATGCTGTTGTTACCCAGGAAGCATGCCTGAAGCGAGTTCTGTAAGCTGGTGTGTATCTTGGGTTTTACATTATGGATGCAATGATAATCAGGCAAAATTATGATTCTCATACCCAGGGTACAGTGCAATGCAAACTCACACATTCTTCCTAGCCTAAGGCTGCTGTGGAGACTTGGTGGCACATGAGGTAAAGGCGGCAAAAAGGGAAAATAATAATGAGAAAACTCGGGAACATCTTTATTTCATCTCCTCAATTTTTCAGTCTCTTTAGTTTAGTTCAGCATTCTTCAGTGGGAGGGGCAGATGTGTAGTATGGAGAAAAGAAACAGAAATACTATCCTTCACTTCCCAGAGATTGAAAATTAGTTGTTTTTAACCTCTAGGGGAATATGTGGAATAGAATAATAAATAAAACCTTATCACTGATCAAAGCATAGAGTTTTAGTACACCATAAAAATCAAAGCAATGCATGTGCATCTAATTAGGGAATTATTCTTTATTGAAATAAAACATATCCTTCCGACTTCGCAAGGCTTTTCATGTGTTTCCAAATATTTTCAGTGACTATTTTTTGTAACATGAAGTTAAGTTAGGAATTCATAAGTAACATCAGTATGTTATATCCCTATACCACATCATAATTGCATTGTAATTTCCAAAATACTTTCTCAGACATGATTCTGATACTCACCCTATCCTTCAAAGGGTATGAACAGCAGTTTTTATAACTGTAATTTTAAAGATGATGAAAGGAGATTCAGAGAGACTAGAGCGTTCACAAAGATTATGTAACTTAGACGTTTGTGAACTTTGCCTTATTCCTCACAGGATGCACATTTGTCTAAAATGTGTGTGTGTGTGTGTGTGTGTGTGTGTGTGTGTGTGTGTGTGTTTACAACCTTGATCATGTTCACTGAACAGGGGACCTGACTGAATTCCACTATGTTCTGCATTTCCCTTTGTCATTATAATAAGTTTGATACATTATAGTTTTTTTTTTTTTTCCTATTATATCTCATGTGTCCTGTAAAATCATTAACAGGAACTAGACCTTATTATTTTTTTTTTAAATACCACTCACACAACTCAAAGTTCTATGGATATTTCCACTTATGTCATACAATAAAGTTAATGCAATTTAATAATTTAAAAGCAATTTCTATTTTGAACGGCAAAGGCTTTTAAATTAAGAATGCATTATATGCAATGAATGAAATCATCATTAATGTAGCCCACAGACAAGGACACTTTTACAGTGGTAGAGCACCATACCTGCTGACACTAGAGGCTCTTCTCCCCTCGCATAAAGACTTTGCCACATGCCAAATTCAAAGAGGAGATAACCGTAGTTACTGACCCTATGGATTCAACTCCACACTCACAGAGACGTCCTCAGATACTGAATTGCAACCTTTAAAGTGAACTTCTCTCTCCTATTTTTCCACTTCGATGGATAACTCACAGTCCACTGCTGGTAATACAGATGGTCAGTGGCCAGGGAATGATGGCTAGCATGTCAGGGTGATATTCAACTTCAGCTCCACTTGAGAAGCACATGGTAAGAATAAAAAAAAAAAAAATCTATAGACAATCTGTTTTATTATTCTGGGTGGAATTTGGCTACTAGTTAAACCAAAAACAAAATGAGCAACAATAAAAATTACTGTTGGGATCTAACATATTCCAGTTTTTATGGTCTGAGCTTCCTTACTTTATTATTTTTATTTAATTATTTGAGAGAGAAAGAAAGTGACAGGGAGAGAGAGAGAGAGAATGGGCACACCGGGGCCAATACCCACTGCAAACAAACTCCAGGCACATGTATCACCATGTGCATCTGGCTTATATGGGTACTGGGGAATCAAATCTGGGTTCTTAGGATTCACAGGCAAGTGCTTTCATAGTTAAGCCATTTCTCTAGCCTGGTCTGAGCTTCTTAAAATCCTGTTGCACCTGTCCTTAATAAGTTGTAAACTTAGAAGAATCTAAGAAATTCATAGCTGGCAGTGCACAGATGTTTGGCAGCAAATGCTCATTTTCATTTAAGAATCATTTTAGTTGATTTAAGTAGAGGAGGCAGCATGTTTCTCAATGAGCAATTGGCCAGTAGGAAAGGTAGACAAGACTGTTACTCACTTTGCTGTACACAAGTGAGTGATAAATACATTCTGTCTGCTTTTGACTACTGTCCTATTGTTGCTTCTTCTGTGATGGAAATGGAAATTAGAATCCCACTCTCACTTGGCCACTACTCTCCATGAAGGCCTCACCACCACACAGGAACTCTTGAATGGGAAGTCATGAATCCATTGCTAGGGTTAAGTACAATGCTATGTGTAATGACTAGTGTGTGGATCTCAGCTGTGGGGATGCCAGGTCAGCCTCTGCATCCCAGTATTATAAGTAGCGGAAGCTTCAGGAAACCATGAAAGAGTAGTTAGGCAGCTGGAGAACAGAGAATTGTGTGTCAGTTATACCCCACCATGCAAACAGAATAGTAATAAACCTAGAAAATTAATATCCTTTGCTTTGATGGGAAATGCCTGACTCTAAAACATCAGATTACATTTTACTCTTTTCTGTTTTTGTTTTTTTGTTTTTTTTCTGTTAAGCAGACCTTCTAAACTAGACCAATTAAGGAAACTTGATTTTTATTATATGTAGAGTTTAATAAAAATTTATAAAACCTTTGGGTAAACCCATCTTAGTTACAAATAAACAATCAAATCAGAAGCAATATGGATTTTCATTTATTTTAATTTTAATTTAATTAATTAATTAATTAATTTATTTATTTTTTTGAGGTAGGGTCTCTCTCTGAACCAGGCTGACCTGGAATTAACTATATAGTCTCAGGGTGGCCTTGAAGTCATGGCGATCCACCTACCTCTGCCTCCCAAGTGCTGAGATTAAAGGCGTGAGCCACCATACCTGGTTTAAATATGGATATATATATTTTTTTTCTTGTTTTGGTTTTTGGAGATAGGGTCTCACTCTAGCCCAGGCTGACCTGGAGTTCACTATGGAGTTTCAGGGTGGCCTCAAACTCATGGCAATCCTCCTACCTCTGCCTCCCGAGTGCTGGGATTAAAGGCATGTGCCACCATGCCCAGCTAAAATATGGATATTTTTTAAGTTAAGTAATTGAATAAGAAGAAAGCAATATTCAGACCAAATAGTGCTATTTAAATGGGGTAAGTATTAAGAAAGGCAGAAAAAAATAAAAGATAAGCCAAATTACCTGATGCATCCATTCTCTCTTTTTCTCTTTCTTCCTGTCTCTATCTGCCTCCTTCTCTCTGTCACTCAAATTAATTAATTAAATGAATAAAAATCATAAACTTGTAACTTATAAATAATCTTACATAGGAAAGACTAGCTCTGTGGAAAAGATACAAGAGAAAGACTGAGAAACATACCAATTTTTGAAAATACCAACTCCATGTTTAAAAAGGCAGATCAAAAGTAATTTCTCATGTTAAAATAAAAGGAAAGAAATGTAAGAAATGAGAACAAAAGTTAGTCAGGTAATGCATTATTATCAGGCTGAACCAACAGCAATTGATCAGGTTCAATTGTTCAATGATAAGAGAAAAGCATGCTGTGGTCTCATGGTGATTTTTCTTTTTCTTGGTCACTCATGTACAAAGCATTTCTATGTGCAGTATTAGAACTAATAAGTTTTGTCATATACTGTCCTACTTGATTTTATATATTGTTAGACATAATAATTGAATTTTTCTTACTATAATCGTAGGAAAAAATATAAGATTAGACATGAGGAAGGAAAGGTATTAATTACATTTAGACACTGATGGTGAGATTTTGAACTTGAAGCAAAAATAAAATTTTTGATTGACTCTTACAGAATGATAGAGGTGAGCAAAAAAAGGAATTTGAAACCAAGGCGGGGGGAGGGATATTCTCAGGTTCGGTATTTGTAGCTCTGTAAGTTAGACTACAAAATTACAGTTCCCAGAGTGTTTGTTCATTTATTTATTTATTTAGTTAGTTTTTATTTATTTTTTTTTTTGAAGTGGGATCTCACTCTAGTACACACTGACCTGAACTAACCCGGTAGCCAAAGCTGGCCTTGAACTTATGATGATCCCCGTACCTCAGTCTCCCAAGTGGTGGGATCAAGGTGTGCACCAATACATCTGCCTACAAAGTCCATAGTATTAACAGAAAAATACTTCATGAAGCAAATCTTTATGCAGGATATATCTTGTAAAAGGGGTAGCGACAATCAGGTATTCTCTAAGTAGTTGAACTCTTTTCTATTGGTTATAAAAATAAAACCTAAAATTTATAGTTAACATTAAAGTATTTTCTTAATTTAGACAGAAAGAGAAAGAGAGAGAGAAGGAGAGAGAATGAATGAATCGATATGTGGGTATTCCAGGTCCTCTTGCTATCACAAACACTCCAGATGCATGTACCATTTTGTGCATCTGACTGTAAGTAGGTACTGGGAATTTGAACCTGAGCTGCAAGCACCTGTAACCACTGAGCAATCTTTGTCAGGCAACCAATGTTGTTTGTTATTTGTTTTATTAAAAATACAAACAGTCAAGAGAAAATTTTTCCCTCAATCTTAAACATATAAGTTGCGTTATAGTTTTTACAGCTATAAGGCCATTTGCTCTCATGGAATCAACATAGCAACTGAAATAAGCAAGAAGTGGGAAATTAATGTCAACAAATATCCATGGGAAACACAGTGAGTCAATCTGAGAAGAGAACCTGAAATTAGATAGTATTTTTATAGATTTGTTTTACTCTATTTTTCTTTCTTTCATAGATTTTGCACAGAAGCAAATGTGGGTGGATCACAGTGAGATCTGGCGCAGTTGAAGAAGTAGGAGCATTATAAGCTCTGACAACACACTCAAAGAATTTCCTTTCAACTGGAGGGAAATTGTTGGGGTTAGTCCACTTTAGAAAAGGCAGAAATTCAGAAATGGCAACATGCACACACGCACAAGAAATTAAGATGCATTTCTGAACTGATCATAGAAACTACAAAAGTGGGATGACTAAAGCTGAAAACCTGGAAAACAATTAATTCCAAAACTTAAAAATATGCTAATTTCAGATGTAAATGAGTAATTCAAATGAGTCTCACAAAACGTTTTCATAGGAAATGAGCAGAATGTTTTCTCTCCAGATAATGAGATCACAACAAATACACGCATGCAGCGCTGGAGAGGCGGTTCAGTGGGAAAGTGCTTGCTGAGTGGGGCTTGCCGGCTTATCTAGCAGAGTCATTGATGCTCTGGTTTCCTGAGAGGCCCTACATCAAAAATCATAAAGCAGTAAGTGATTCAAGAAGACACCCATGAATGGCTTCTGTCCTCCATATGTACTCATAAAATACATATGTATTCAAACACACATGTATACCCACATGTATGTTGCATATCTTTCTCCAACTATTCAAGAGAATATTTCAGCTGAAACAAAATTTGGAAGAGAAGAGAGCTGGAAATAAGAGTGGATGGATGTGGCCAGCACAAGACGGACACATACGTGGAAATATTGCAGTTTACCTCCTTAATTTGTACAATTAATATGACTTAAAATGTAAATAGATAAAGATTGTGCATATTGAAATAAGTTGATAATTATTTTAAGTAATTGTAACTGAATATGCCAATTATAATGCCCAGAACAACCACTAACTCGATGCTAGAAAAAAAAAAATCATAAACCATAGAAAAATAAGAGAATATACATGTTTTAATAGAAAATGAATTAATAACAAAAGAACAACAATCAAGACACTTATGACAAAAATACAAACTATGGCTATTGGACTTAAAGGACCCTCATTCCAGCAATTAAGTTTTAAATTGCTTCTTAAGCATACAACTTGATCTGGGGAGATGGCCCAGTCAGAGGAACGTGTGCTGGCTGATGTGGCGGAAGAGCAAGATTTCCGTGCTGGAACCCATGAAACATGTGGTGGCACAATGGCATCAAGGCTGAGACGAGAGGCAAGGACCGGAGAGCCTCCCGGAGGCTCCTGGTGAGCGCAGCGAGGAGCAGCTGAGCAAGAATCTTGAAGGAGAAAGCCTGCTTCAAATGACTTGGGCAGGAGTGGGCTGACCCAAAAGCCATTCACTCTGCTGGAAAGATGGCTCAGCAGTTAATGGCACTTACTTTCAAAAGTCGCTGTTTAACTTCCTCACATATAACATGACATACACACATGCTCTCATTCACACAAAAAAATATGAAAATTAAAATAAGCATGTACCTATCTCCTCTTCATGGAGGTTTAGAGAAACACAGGTAACTAGAGGGTGAAAAAGTAGCTTCTTTCATAAAGTCAGTTAACCGAAGCAGACTTATGCCAATTTATCTCCCCCAAATCCTTTATTATTGCTGTTGGTGCTTTTACTGTTGTCAACAAACATTTCTGTGTATCAAAATAATCCAGGTTTTTAAATTCTCTGTCTGCATGTATTCATTCCACTAGCCCTATTTTTCCATCCTTGATGGGATATGAAAAAGTACTAATAATTATTTTAAGAAGTTATACTTAAATTTCATATGTAGTTTGTTCAGCTGCAAATACAAAAGCTTATCAAGAGATAGAGTTTTAGAACTTTCAAAATTACACTGTTTCATTTTGCATACTTTCTATACAGTATAATTTTAAACAGTATTTCAAACACAGCACCATAAATAAATGTGTGTCTTTATTATATCACAAGATTGAAAATCCTGAGAGTGTCTAAATGATTGGCCAATTTTCTCTAGGAATATTTTCTATGATAGCATATGACCCTTTGTTGGGGGAAGAGGGGCTACTCATTTCCCTAGTGAGGAAATGCTTCAGGTTAGAAAGATGCTAAAAGTATCTTCGGGAAGCAAACTTTCAAGTTGGATTTACAATAGCCCAATAGCTAAGTTCTGAGAAAATTTTTAAAGAAATATTTTAGAGCCAAATTTATCTTTCATCAAAAGACATATGATTTTATAAAAAGAGGTCCAAATATATATTTTAAATTTATTGTTATGTCTATGAAATAATTTAAAAAAAGTCAAATCTATTATTTGCTTATCCCTCTACAAGCAGACATCTCCAGACACTCCAGGTACCCAGACAGTGTAGGAAACAAGCTGAGATAATGAAAAGCAATTATGCACTAATATTGAAACCCATTTAAGGCAATTTTCAACCCCCAAGTACTGGGTCCCTCTATGAAATAACATCATGCAGGGTTATCACCAAAGCATCTCCATTAGAAGCAAGCAACTTCACACTGTTAAAAGTTATATTTCATAAGAAATCACTATGGTCATACTTTCTTTGGGTTCCCAGGCCCTTTAACTACATCTCGATTGAATTCAGCCTATGGAAAATAGCTCAGTGTGAAGCAGGCAGCAGAGGTACATGACTGATCATGGAACAGTATGTCAAAGAGATTCAAAGCCAACCTCACTTTGTTCTCTCACATAGTCCTAAAGATAATTTTCCAATTACCAGCCTTGAAAAGCTGAGTAAAGCATTCCTGTCATCGTTAAATTTAAAGGAAACAAAACTTAAAGTTTATAAGGAAATAAGGTTGGGAGATGTTTCAGCATTTAAAAGTACTTGCTTGAAAAGCCTAGGGCCAGGGTTTGATTCTCCAGTACCACATCTAGTCAGATGCACCTTATGGCGCATGTATCTGGATTTCGTTTGTATAGCAAGAGTCACTGGCATGCTCATACTATCTTTTTCTCTGTTCTTTCTCTTTCAAATATCAATCAATCAATCAATAAATAAATACTTTAAGAAGACAAGGAAATACACTTTTTTTGTGAACAAAATGTAAATACTTAAAATGTTAGTTTTTCTGGGTCAGTGGGTTGTGGCGAACCCCCTGACCAGCAGGAAAAGAACGACCAGCAAATGAAGATCCTTCTTGATCACACTTTATTGGAGAGCCTCTTGGTTAACAGGAAAGCTGATGGCGAGGGGCGAGGAGGGTAGGATTACAGCTGCTTTTATAGGGACGAGCACTACGGGGCATCTACTGATTGGCTGCCAAAGCTCACCTGCCACCAGGAGCCACGGGATAGGCTTAAGACAAGGTGCGTCAAGCACATGTGCAACCTCAAGCGAGGTTGGCGCCAAGGCGCTGCCTAAATAAGGAATTGTTTACCTCAAGACTGGCAGGAAGCCAGCGCCATCTTGTAATGGCGTCTGCATTGGCTCCCTACAGTTCCCCCATTTTTATTAACTTATGGCATAGCTCAGGAAAAATAGCCACCTTCCCAATCAGGTCCGCACCTCATGATGTGTTGACCAATCAAGGGAAGAAGTCCAACCTCCCCTTCCTCAGTGCAATGGGACAGATCCCCTGAGAGTGCGAAGGCGGAGGTCAAACGAAAGCTACCAGATCCCTGCCCATCCTCCTGCAATGGGTACTCTGAGACCCTGAGGGCACAAGGGCCAGGGGAGCTATTTGCCTTTTAAAGCTGACAGCCAAATTTGGGGGGAGGAACCACTTTCCAAGGCAGCGAGTGCTTGAGAAATGACCATCTTGTCTCTCTTGGTCTGGGTTCGCAGGCGGCAAATCAACCAGAGGCAAAGTACGCATCCTCCCAGGCAGCACACCAGGAACATTCCCATTCTTACCCATTCCTTAAAATAAGAGAACACTCTTTAGATGGGAATTTAGGGCTGTCTGAGTCTCCAGGGCCACCGTAGTGGAGGAGGCCAAACTATTCAAAGTTTCAGCAGTCTGTACCGAAGTGGCCATGGCCACACCGGCTGCTGTGGCAGCAGCTGCTATTGCGGCCACAGCCGCTATCACCACTGCCATGATACCAAAATCTCTTTTTTGTCTGAATAGCGATAGCGTGCTGGGGGCTTCTACAGGCACAGGGACCCACCGGGGAACCCTAAGGACCATAGCATTCTTGAATACCTTGGCATTCCAGCATTGAGACAAGTAACAGGAAGCATTGGTACAATTACTGAAAGAGAAGTTACTAAGAACGAACAGAAATGGTGGATGAACACACGCCGGCGCAGGGGCAAAGGAAGTATTCCTCCCACAGCCATGTCCAATGTCATTAACACCCTCTTCCACTTGATTCTCCGTACGGAGGGTCCCGGGCACATTATTGTAAGCTACAAGTCCTCCTTGTAACAGTATAAAGGGTGTAAAGTCCGTGCAGCTGCCATTTGTTCCACATAAATTCCACTTTGAAAATGGAGTTGTAAAGAAGCGAGGGAAGACTGTGGCAGAATGGAGCACCGGCATAGGTTTGGGAAAGGTTGACAGAATACCCCAACATGGCTCTCCTTTAATGAATTCCAGGCACAGGAGGAAGATTGTCCACAAGACCTTTATCATCTCCGCCCTGATGGACCTTACTGTCTTCTGGACCCTCCTCCGGAGATCGCTTGACTGTCCTCACCTGCCGGCTGGAACCCAATGAGGAGAATCCTGTTCCTGTGGAAAAACACAAACAGCTCCCCTGGATCTTATTATAACAAGATCCGGTCCTTTTTATTTAATATCTAAGACATAGAAAGGGCAAGTTCGCTGCAAAATTAAAGACTGAAGTTGTAAAAGAATATTAGACACTAGACTAGCAGAGCAAACAGAAGCAGCAGTCTCTAGGCCAGCAACCGCATTAGCCACATATAAGGAATCTGTAAACAAGTTAAAAGAAGTAGAGAATGTCTGAAAGACCTCCAAAACAATTAGGCATTCAGCAATTTGAGGGGAATCGGGTCTAAACATTCTTACTATAGACTCCGAGCCCTGCTGTAATAATCCTGCACAACAACGCAACGGAATAATCTGCACCTGGTCCAAAATCCTTGACAGCCTGAACCAAATCCTTTAGTTGTTTATAGGGAACTGGTTCATGTCTCCTTTCTTGAGTTACTGGGTCCTCAAAAACGGGAAAAGCGGAGGCCAGCCGCGACCAGGTTTTTGTTTTAATGAAGCGGCATGTGTCCCCAGGGGAGTTATAGGGTGGGGGTGCAGAAGGCTCTATCGACTGTAAAGGACCACACCCTTGGCCTTGAGGCCCCATTGTCAGTAAAGGGCGTCTAGGCGGGGACCTATATCACTCTTTTCTATAACAGGCGGTGGCCTCCTTTTGTCTTTCCTCTTCCCCTTTAAATAATTTTTTTTCTTCCTCCTCTGCAGAATCGGAGCTAGCCTCCTCATCTGTGTCAAGTACATTTAAATGTGCAAGCTCCTCAATGGGAGGATAGAGCCTGTCAAAGGCTTCTTTTTCCCCCGTCGGGGGGGGGGGGGGCAATTATAGATTTTACCTGTTTCTCCGAGCTCATCTTTTAAACTTTTATCTTTGTTTAATCCCTTCTTTTTTATTTTTTTTTTCTTTTTCTAGGCCTAGTTTTTGACTCCCCATTTGAATCTGACTCAGAAAGACTATCCTGATGCCTTGTGAGAACTTCCCGTCCCCTTCTAATAAGTTCCATGTGGTTTTCTTTACTTAAGCAAGAGTGAATCAGCCGCCAAAACGGCAATGTACCCTTACCAATTCTGTCCTCTGAGTTGCCCATGTTGCGCTCACAGCAAACGACAAGGACAATAAACCACACAGGAATGAAAATAACAAGGATCAGGTAGGGATCTAAGTGAAAAAACATTATGACTGGGGATGACTTACCGACGTCTTCCTCTCCGTGTGTCAAGTTCTGGATCCTCTTCGGCCCCTCGCCCGGTGACCACAAAGCACCCGGCATCCCGGGGTTTCGGCACCACTTTGCGGCGAACCCCCTGACCAGCAGGAGAAGAATGACCAGCAAACGAAGATCCTTCTTGATCACACTTTATTGGAGAGCCTCTTGGTTAACAGGAAAGCTGATGGCGAGGGGCGAGGAGGGTAGGATTACAGCTGCTTTTATAGGGCCGAGCACTACGGGGCGTCTACTGATTGGCTGCCAAAGCTCACCCGCCACCAGGTGCCACGGGATAGGCTTAAGACAAGGTGCGTCAAGCGCATGTGCAACCTCAAGTGAGGTTGGCGCCAAGGCACTGCCTAAATAAGGAATTGTTTACCTCAAAACTGGCAGGAAGCCAGCGCCATCTTGTAATGGCGTTTGCATTGGCTCCCTACAGTGGGTGAAGGCTCAGTCACCCTGGCAATGTTGTATTAATGTCCATTGTGTGAATTGAAAGAAAATAATAGACTGTCTTAGAAATCTCAGTGATTAATGTCACAAGAAAAATTAGTAATATTTATTAGAGAGAAAGTAAAAGCTATTTGTTCATTCTGTAAATGAAATCCAAATTGTATAAAAAATATTCTTCTGTTTTACTAAAAAATTTCATGGAAAAATTTTATAACATATAAATATGCAAAAATACTTGTGTGAAAAATATGAGTTTCAGCTCACAGTATCGTATTATGACTTCAATTATTAACCTCTCATTAATAAGCAAAAGATTTATATATCCTAAAGAAATATTCAATAGAGTACATGATATTTGATAAGATATTATTTGAGAAGGAAAATCATAAACAATGACCAGATGTCTTATTAATAAATGTAGGCATCATTGCATAAGTTTAATATGCATTCATTAAAATTATATGTTCAAAGACCAAGTAATGGATTACAAAACTGTGAAATATGATTTAAATAATGTAAGAGAATACCAAAAATAAGTTGTTTTGTTTAGTCTACAAATTATTTACAAAAAAGCCCTGCATTTCAAATGTTCCAAGGTATTCATGCTTTAAAAAATTATAAAAATAATCTATGAATAAACACACTATCAATAAAATACACAGCAAAAATATGCTTCAATAAATTCCAACAGCATATTCTTTGAAATCAGTACATAAGAGAATTACATTAATTTTTACTAAAATTTTAAAGAACAAAATAAAGAAAGAGAAAATGAAAGCAAAATGGATTTTCTTGGAAAGCATGCTGTACACAGGGTTTTTGAAAACAGCACTTTGCCGTAGAAGACTGTACTCATCCATTAACTCCCAGCTTGCTCTGATTCTATATCTAGTTACAGATGTGTTTACCCACTCCTGGAGTCCATCAATCAATACTTTTAATTATCATGTTCTTTTTCAAGTACTGCATTTGCTTGTGCTGTCTTAACTTTATAGATATTGATCAGCAAAAGTATAGAAGATTAAAAAGAATTTCTAAATATTAAATCTTAGAGTTTTCTTAATTTTTCAAAATCATTTCATGTTTTTGAAGGTTAAAAGAAGCTTAATGCAAAGTAATGTGTTATAAAAACCATATTTGTAACAAGTTTCATTTAAAATATGATCTCAAGGGATGGGAAAATACCTCAGCAGCAACTGTCATGCAACTCTGTATACCTGAGTTCATATCCCAGGAGCCCACATAAAAGCCCGAAGTTTGTGCTGGCCAGATAGTTTAGCAGTTAATATCCTTGCCTGTGAAGACTACTGACCAGCTTCAATTCCTCAGTACCAACATAAGCCAGATGCATTTAGTGGCACACGCATCTGAAGTTCACTTACAGCAGCTGGAGGCTCTGGAGTGCCCATTCACCCCCACTCCTATCTATTTTAAGCCAGAAACTGTGGCAGGTTTATGTAATCCCACTACATCTGTAGCAAAGGGGAGGCAGCGGTAGAATTTCCCAGAAGCTCATGAGTGAAGGAATATAGAACAAGGAAAGATTCTGCCTCATAGGATTTAGAAGGTGGAAGTGGGCCTAAAGCTGGCTACTGACTTCCAAATGCATATTGTCACCCATCTGCACTCACACTTACACCCAAACACATCAAATATATAAATAAAAAAGTACAAACCTACATACAAAGTTTTGGTCAAATACGTAGTTTCAAATATATCTTTCATTGAGGGATTAAACCCACAAATACCCTCCATTGTGAAGACACTCATGTTTTTAACCATTAATCTATATAATAATCTATAGAGTTACTTAGTGTTCCCTAAATACTCAGAAAAGTACTTCTAGCTAAGAAAAAACAATCAATATTAACAGCTTGACATCTTACTATGTGAAGTGTAAGTAGAATTTATAACAAAACATAATAAAGCTGGGTGGTAGCAAATGCCTTTAATCCCAGCACTCAGGAGGCAGAGGTAGAAGAATCGGCATGAGTTTGAGACCACCCTGAGTCTACATGGTGAATTCCAGGTCAGCCTGAGCTATAGTGACACCTTACCTTGAAAAAAAACAAAACAAAACAAAACATAAAACTTATTTACATGAAGATTTGCATCTACTCTTTGGTAGAAAGACATAATTATCAATTCTCTGTTTATATGTATATATATTATATATAATGATATGCCATTATATATATATATATATGATATGCCCATATATATGTATATACATAATGGCATATCATATTTTTTTATAATAGGTGGTAGCTTTTCTACATCTGTAATCCAACTTACTGAGATAAAAGTACAATGTTAGATCAACTTTTAATTCATACACTCACTGGCTTTTATGATTAAGACACAAATTATGAACATAGGCACACAATTAATTAAAGTGTTTTAAAACTGAATTCAAGACCACATTCAGAAGATGACTGTTTGATTCTTAGCTGATGCAAGATTTATTTAACAGACATGAATTAATAAATTCAATCCAGCACTAAATATGCTTAAGGACATAAAACACATAATAACCTTAATAGGTATAGAATTTTTATAATGTTATTTATTTACAAGGCAGAGAAAGTGAGAGGAGAGACAATGAATGTGGATATGTCAGGACCTCTTGCCACTGCAAACAAACTACAGAGGTATTCAGCGGTTTGTACACCTGGCTTTATGTAAGTATTGAGAAACTGAACACAGGCAGTCAGGTTATCCAAGCATCATTAACTTCTAACAAAGAGGTCTTTGACAAACATTCACATCTCTTTATAACCGAAGGTCTGAAACAATTAGAAGGAGAAGAAACATACTTCAACTTGATAAAATCTGTATATGACAAGCCTATATAGGATGTTGAATAGGGAAACTCAGAATATTTTCTCTAAAATCTGGAAAGAGGGCTGGAGAGATGGCTTAGCGGTTAAGTGCTTGCCTGTGAAGCCTAAGGATCCCGGTTCGAGGCTCGATTCCCCAGGACCCACATTAGCCAGATGCACAAGGGGGCACATGCCTCTGGAGTTTGTTTGCAGTGGCTTGCCCATTTTCTCTCTATCTATCTATCTGCCTTTCTCTCTGTGTTACTCTCAAATAAATAAATAAAAATGAACAAAAAATTTAAAATCCAGAAAGAAATAAAGGTGACCCTAGATCTACTCTCATTCACTATAGTGAATCATACACACAAAAAAATACACACACACAAATCCAACATTACCTATTTCATTAATTAGTCTACTTATTGATTAGATGACTTGGTGTGTGTGTGTGTCAGAGAAAGGGAGAGAGAGAGAGAAGGAGGGAGGGAGAGAGAAAGATTAAGCAGGAGGTGTAAAATATATATGATTATGTAGTGTGATATTTGGTGTTTGCACGTGTGTATAGATCGTCAAACCTCATATGCAGGCATACAAAGGCCACAGAACACCATCTAATGTCCTCCTCTTTTTGTTCATCTTCCTGTTTCCTTGATATGAAGTCTCTCACTGAACTGAGAGCTACTGTTTAAGCTGGCAGGCAGTCAGTTATTTATTTATTTGTTTGCTTGTTTCTTTGCTTTTGGATAGTCTCTTATTTATGTTATCAAGATGGCTTCAGCCCCTTTCAGGTATTCATGCTTACACAGCAAGCACTCTTAACTGATGAGCCATCTCTCAAGCCCAGTAATAGATGTATTTTAAATTTTTTAAGAAGAATTACAAATAACCAAGAAATACTTGAAGAAGTGTTCAATATCTTTAGCTATCAAGTAAACACAAATAGAAATTGCTCTGAAATAGCATCTCACTCCAGCCAGTAAAGCTTTCACTTAATAAAATCAACCACAATAATTGCTGGTGAGGTTGTGTGGAAAGATAGTCCATTATTGACTATTGCTGGGGATATAACCTACGGTAATCAGTACGGAGGCTCCCAAGGGGAACAAAATACAAATAGAATTACAACATGAACCAGTAGTATAACACTTGGAGACTGTCCCAAAGATCCTAAATAACATACTACTGAGAAACTTGCACATCCATGTTAACTGCTTCACTGTTTACAAGAGTAAGAAATAGAACCAGCCTACATGTCACTCAATAGATGGAAAGATAAAGAAAATATTTATGCAATGAAATTTTATTAAGCCAACTGTTATAGTTTTCCCTTAAAATCCCTACAAGTGAGATATACCTTATCTTTTGTAAATGAAAAAAAAAAATTCTCTATGAGTGAAAGAAGGAGATAGTCACGACACAGTTAGAGAGGAGGATAGACATGACCAGAGCCCATTGACAATTAGCAAGGGAAAAATGTTGAATTAAGTATTCCTATAAAATACAGATGCATAAACTCACAGAATAGATTTCAAATAAATACCAATTTTTACCAAATAAATAAAATGAAAAGTTGTATCAATTAAAGCAAAGATTAGGAATAGGACCAAGAGGCTAGAGAAATGTTTCAGCTGTTAAGATCCTTGTCTATAAAGCCTAATGACATTGGTTTGATTCCTTCATAACAATGTAAGCCAGATGCACAAGGTGGTACATGCATCTAAGTTCATTTGCAGTAGTTAGAGGCCCTGGTGCACTCTCTCTCTCTCGCTCTCCTTCTTATCTTACTAAAGTAAAATAAAATCTATATTTGAATACTTAAAAGATAAATAGTTAAAAAATTAAAAAAATGCTCACAGAGAATAATTAGAGTCAAGAGACAAGATATATTGAATACATTTTTTGAATCTCATATTCTGGTACTGGAAAGATGGCTAAGGAGTTAAGGTCACTTGCTTGCAAAGTCTGACTGCCTGTGTTCAATTCCCCAATACCCATGCAAAGTCTGATGCACAAAGTGGCACATGCACTTGGAGTTTTTTTGCACTGGCAAGAGTCCCTGTAGTTTTTTGTTTTGTTGGTAGTTTGTTTTTCTCTCTTTCTCCCTCTCTCACTATCTGCCTCTTTCTCTCAAATAAATAAATAAATAAAATATAATATTTCAAAAACTTATTTTTAAAGTCTCACATTCTAAGAGAGTCCATCCCATTTGACTTAACAAGAAACTTATGGAACTGGTAGGACTTATTTTATAAAGGTATTTCAGAAAAAGAGAGTGCACTATTGATGCATGTTAAACATTGCAGCTCTAATCACTTCTGTTATCAACCCTTCTAATATAGGGTATATTCAGAATAAATAAGAAAGAAAGACATTACAAAGACTAGCTTCTCTTATATTTTCTATTATCTTGTAGATAATTAAAGAATATATAGAATCTGAGACTCCTACAAATATTATTCAACAAAGTCGCTTGATACAAAATAGAAATATTTATATGAATATAGGTAGATGAAAATAAAAATTCTTACCACAAAAATAAGCATAGGACAAATAAAATAAAAATAACATTCACAACAACCACAAAATTTATATAAAAATTAGAAGTAGGCTTAACCAAATCATGTCTAATAAGGGGAAAAAACATAATTGAATGACATCAAAGTAGAACAAGTTTAACATGAATTTATATGATGTCTATTATTATGAGGTAGTACTTTATAAAAGCAATGCCAAATACAATTATTAAGATGAAGAAACTATACATGAAAATAAAGAACCCAGCAAATAGAGAGAAGGGAGAATCAAGATAAAAGCCTGAATTATTCTATCGAATATAGTCCCTTCCTGCCTAAAACCACACATCAATTTTATAATATATTATCATTTTCCAAGAAAACATTATCTACAAATACTGAGTAATATTTAGGTCAAACACTTAGTATCAATCAAAATAGAAAAGTCACTGAATGACTCATTCCTTTCAAAAGTTACCACATAATAATTTCCTTAGAAAACTGTCAAACTTAGAATTTCTGTCTTTGAAATCCTTTAAATATTTCAAAATGACTCTTTTATTATTATTATTATTATTATTATAAATTTGTTTTGTACTCAGTGCATACAGTCAAGTTGGTACCATTGTTAGCTTCCTCCCTGTCCTCCTCCCTCCCTCTGACCCTCTTTATTGAGGTATATGGGTCGTGCATTGTGGAGTTAGCCCTCAGTTATGGGTAGGAGTAAATGTCTCTACATATCATGACCCAAAGTGTGGCTCTGACATTCTTTCTTCCTCCTCTTCCACAAAATTTTCCTGAGCCATGTTGGGTTCATTTTAGGTCTGCTTCAGGGATGAGGTCTTGAGAGCCTCTGTGTCTCTGGATATCTGATCTGATAGGAGTTGGTTGTTCTCTGTGTTGATATCCTTCACACTTGTGCTGGTACCAGGTACACCAAGGAAACAGCACCCTTGCTTGTTTTGCCAATTATCCTTAGTTTCAGGTGGGGCCTATTGAGATATGATGGGGTGGATCTCTCCTTAGGTCTATCTGCAAAAGAGAAGCAGATTCATCAATGGAGAGTAAAGTTAGCACCAGATAAATGGGATAACCCTTATATCTTTTTTAGTGAGAATTTAAAAAGTGTAGGCCCTCTTGTAGCCCACCATTGGTGGTAGCTTGATAATGCAGATCAGGCTCATTTTTGAATATGGTTCTGACTTGTTTCCCAGTTCCATCTATGGGTTCCATTCCACCCAGTGGATCAGTTAGCCAAATCAAGAGCAGTTGGTTTCCCACCATGGCTGTGTGCCATTATTGCACTTGTGTGATCATCACGATAGGTTATTTGTTGCTAAGTAAGTTAGACCATGAATTGCTTGGACAGATATTGGTCATTTTCCCCCAGTCACCCATGTAACACCTTATGGCACTAGACCCACTGACTGGGGAATGATTCTCTTCCAGCCTCCAGCCATGTCACTCCATGTTACATGTCAACTGTATACGGTGTCTTAAGCAGTAGGGTCTTACCACTAAGCTTTGGTGGGTCATCAAGTACTGTCAAAAATCTGTCATTCTTTTAGGAAACCTTGTAGGTATCTGTGATCAAAAGCTTATTGTGGGTCGGGCATGGTGGCGCATGCCTTTAATCCCAGCACTTGGGAGGCAGAGGTAGGAGGATCACTGTGAGTTCGAGTCCACCCTGAGACTCCATAGCGAATTCCAGGTCAGCCTGGGCTAGAGTGAGACCCTATCTTGAAAAACAACAACAACAACAACAAAAGCTCATTGTGGGTGATAGCCACCTGCTGGTACTGGGAGTTATAGGTCAATGCCCACAAAGAGAAGAAAGAAAACAATAAGTAATATAAAATAGAGTAGATCAGGAGGGAGAGAGAGACAGAGAGATGCTTTACAAGATTAAGTTCAGCCTTCATCATACCCTCTCCAGTGCTTTGTGACTCAGATGCTTTCTCTCAGTGCCTGGTGAAGGTTCAACCATTTGGTCTGCCTTTTAGGATGTAGAATTTTATGTTACCATTGCCGTTTGGGTCCAGATTTGTGTTCCCCACCCCCTCCCACCCTATTGTCTAGTCCCCAAGATGCTTGCTGTGTATGTTGGCATCTTGGGTAGATTCAGGTTAGGTGCTGTAGATGAGTGTGACTATGCAGCGATGATCTTTGTGTGATTGGGTGAGTTCACTGAGAATGACCTTTTAAACAGTGTCACAAGCTTAGGATAATCTGAAAATTCATGAAAACAGTCCAAAAAGACATTTTACAACTATATCTATCAATGGTGGCATCAACAAGTCTGAAAACCATTATAAGTTAGACTTAAAAAATTTCCATACTTCATCCCACCTCTATAGGATTAGAATCCATGGGATAGATGAGAATGAACAGCAGAGCCATGCCCTGTTAGTGGACTTTAAAGACAGATCTCCTTGGCCTTTTGCCTAACATTGAATGTGAAACAAGTTAGCTGCTTGATTCTAATCTATGTATAGTGAAATTTAGCATTATTGCTATGGACAAATTTAAATAATAAACATGGTAATATGTATTTAATAAAATGGAAAATAAAAAACATAAGGAAAGATCTGGTAGAACAAAAGCAAAAACACACAAGTAACTATCTCTAGACAATATTGTATGGAATGTCTCAAAGAAATTGTGTGTGCTTTACTTGAAGTAAAATATTAATATAAACTGTAAAATTGCTATTTTAATCTAGCCTTAAGTCAAGGTTTGCAAATTGCATTTCATGTTACAATTTTATGGTAATATTGTTTATTGTAAGTATTAACTTCAAGTGTCTGTGATAGTCTCAATATAATAGTTTTGCATTTTAATAGATTATAAAGGGGCCAAAATAATTTTCTGTACTTACAATATTCCAGATATAATTTTTTTTATTTTAATTTGGTAGAACTATGATCAATAATGACCTATGTGAACTGAATTAAGTCTATTCTGTAGCACAGGGATAAGCAAAATGTTACTTAAATGCTCTTTTTCGTTCAAGCTTTAATTTTTTTGCCATTATGCCTAAGGTTTTACCAGCAAATGAGAAATAAGCATGTATTTTTTGATGTGATTGAATTATTTCATAATGAAATGGAGGACTTTGCCCTCGCCAGTGCTCTGAGTTATCTTGCATCAACTATGCTGAATAGATAGTTCCTTGATCAATAGTTATTTCAGATTCTGTTTCTTCCCATGCCTTCTATATAGGTTTGATGTGCTGACCTGTATGTATTATTATTCCATCAATAGCATCCTGACTGACAAGGCTTCTTGATATACAATAAACTCATCACGTGTCTGCAATGTCACTTGATATTCATGTTATTCTTATATACTACATCCCTTGTTGTGATATTTTACAGCAAAAAAATAATAGGAGCCACATATTTGGCTGGAGAGATTGCTCAGCTATTAAAGGTACTTATTTGCAAAGCCTAATGGCTTGTGTTTGATTCTTCAGTACCCAGGTAAATCCAGATGCACGAAGTGGCCCATGCATCTGGAGAATTTTTGCAGTGGCAGGAAGCCCTGGCATAGCCATATTTTCTCTCTCTCTCTCTCTCTCTCTCTCTCTCTCTCTCTGTTTCTTTCTATTTCTCTCTCCCTTTCTGAAATAAACTAAAATAAACATATAAAACCAGGGCTGAAGAGATTGCTTAGTGGTAAAGACAGTTGCCTGTGAAGCCTAATGACCCATGTTTGCTTTATCTCCACATCCCACATAAGCCAGACACACAAAGTGATACAAGCAAAAGGTTGCAGTGGCTGAGGCTCTGGTGTACCAATTCTCTATCTCTCCTCTCTCTCTCCCCCATATATATATGTATATATATATACACACACATGCATACATATATATATATATACATACATACATACATACATAAACACATATACATAATAATAATTATATATGTAAATGTGATTAAGTCTAGCTAGTAATTTCAATTAAAAGCTTATTATGGACAAAGTAAAGAATCAACATTTTCTATTTATACTAACATGCATACATATAAAATAAACACTACAATGTCACTATCATATTGGCAATGGCATCCTTATAACATTATTGTTACAGAGCAATGTGAAAGACGGATTTTATCTTGTTAGGCACTCATTTTCATGATTCTTAATAGTTTAGCCAAGTGCATGCAGCAAGTCATACAGTCCTGATCCTTCCTTCTATCTGTAGAACTGGTGGCCTTTTTTTCCCTATATTACTTAGCCCAAGACTTTTACAACTTTAATGTATGAAAATACTGTAAATGGGTAATAGTCTTCTCAAGTCATGCTCATTTGTCTCCTATCCCATCCTCCACTCTGCTGACAGCCCTCAGCTTTCCAAGTAATGATTCCTCTGCTTTCTCATCTCCTTCTTTTTATCCTCCTCTGTGTGTAAGTGCCAATGGGGTCTGAACCAAGCTGCTTCTTCTTGTGGGAGTACTGGTAACCACTGTGGGGCCACAGTGGTGCCCCTGTTGGTTTGTGTAGGGTGAACAGTGCTATACAGTACACCTTCCCAGCCTGCAGCTGTTAAGTTCTTTCTTCATAATTTTAGTTTAGATTTTAAGTATTGCTGTAAAAAATTTCCTTCAAAATTACAAAATGTTAAATGATGAGCTTAGATTCCCCAGAAGTGATGTAAGTGGGCACATCTATATGCAGATGGTTGTGTAGCTGGAAATTTGGGGCAAAAGAGCTGTTTTTGGAGTCCAAATAGATAAAACTGGGCTACATGTCTCCATAGGTTGATAAAAGAGATTAATAATGGTGAAGGACAGAGAAAGGAAGTTGAATCATTTAAGCAGCCATGCTAGGAAGAACAGATAGAGGAGTGCAGTGACCCCGATGTCTGTCTTATAGGGGCTGAGAGGAACATTACTATTTTGTGGGGAAAGGAAAAAAAGGAGGAGCCACCAGTGCCCGTGGACAGAGTAAGTGATCCTGGTCAAGCAATGATCTGGCTCTTCAGTGTCTCAGCTCTCCTTCGGGGAAAGTTGCTATCACCCTCAGCACTTTCCAGAGATGTCTGGTTCCAGGAGAATACACTTTCTGCTCAGGGATGCAGCCACCATCCTGGGTAGCTGCCTTGAGTTGCAGAGATGGCCTCTACTTTGAGGCTTGATACTGCTTTCAGTGTGATATGGAACTGTGCTAGAAAGATATTTAGCAACTTTCATTCCTAAAATCCTAGGTAATTTAAGAAAGGAGTGACTTAGAAGTTTAAATAAATAAATAAAGGGAAAAAATCAAGCCAGAGAATGGAAAAAAAAAAATGGAGATGCTCAGGGCAATCAATCTTTTCTTTTCTTTTTTTTTTAATTTATTTGAGAGCGACAGGCACAGAGAGAAAGACAGATAGAGGGAGAGAGAGAGAATGGGCGCTCCAGGGCTTCCAGCCACTGCAAACGAACTCCAGACACGTGCGCCCCCTTGTGCATCTGGCTAACGTGGGACCTGGGGAACCGAGCCTCGAACTGGGGTCCTTAGGCTTCACAGGCAAGCGCTTAACCGCTCAGCCATCTCTCCAGCCCACAATCAATCTTTAAGAATAAGATGCAACTATGGAGATTAAGGAAAAGAAAAATCATCTGTGAGTGGCATACCTGTAATTTCAGAACTTGGGCATTAGAGGCAGAAAGACCACAGATTCTAAGACAGCCTGCTTTACAGAATGAGTTCCAGGCCAGCCTGAAGTCTCTAGTGAGACCTTGTCTCAAAGACAAATGTGTCATGGCATGTATGTACAGATCAGAGGAGGACAATTCTGGGTGTCTCTCCTTACCTTCCATGTGGTTTGAAGCAAGTGCTCTGCTTCCTATCTTCTGTAGTGATGCTGAGATCAAAGATACATGCTACTGCATCCAACTTTATGTGGGTGCTGGGGACCCAGGGCCTCATGTGTGCACTGCACGTGTATTACCCATTAACCCGTTTTCTCGTCCTAACAATGCCTGCATATGAATCTGTGTTCTTCTAAATTATGTTGCTGTGAGTGTATAATATCTAAGATTTAAAGTTTAAGCAATGTTTAACTGTTTAGTAGGGTTTTAAATTTAATAAAATGAAAAGTAATATGAACAGGTTTATTTATTTTTTTTTTTTTTTGTAAATGAAATTGTAGTTTTATGAGGTGTGTTATTTAGCACTAAGGATCTGGGAAAATATGAACACAGTTAATCTCAGGAGTCAAACATTCTGTCCATATGTAAGCAGTTTATTTATTTATTTTGACATCCTTACCTGAAATATCTATATGCAGACACCTTTTTTTTTTTTTCAAGGTAATTTTAGCCCAGAATGACCTGGAATTTACTCTGTAGTCTCAGGGTGGCCTCAAACACAGCAATCCTCCTACCTCTGCCTCCCAAGTGCTGGGAGTAAAGGCATACACCACCACAGCCAGCTCCGCAGACAACTTTTATCTCTACATGTAGTTTTGTCTTTCTCGTTTGGGTTGATATTTCTGATTCCTAGCCGGATTCTTGAGTGAGGGAATATAATATGATCCCTTCCAATGTTTGCTTGATTTCCTTATTTTTGAAAAAAAAAATGTTGTATTTATTTGTAAGTACTGAGACCAGCTGAGCTTTTTAGAGTTCTCAGCTTCTAGTGTAGACTCAGAGCTCCATTTTTCTTTCTCCACACTTTTACACATTTTGGGCCAGTCCTGGAACCTACAATAAACCCCATGTGTGTATCACTAGCTTCCAACCTGGTAAATTCCTGTGATATAAGGTGTAGAAAGTAGGTTCTCTAATTGACATACTTTTTTAAAAAAAGACTTAGAGAGACTATTTAATGAAGAGAAGGAAAGAGGAGAAAATATTGTGAGCTCCTGCCACATGGAAGGTAGGAGGGGTTAGGGAGCCCATGTGAGATTAGGAATCAGCATGCCCGCCTACTCAGCCCAGCAGGGCTGACCCAAGAGAAGCTTACCAGAGCAGGGACCTGGAAGTCCAGGAGCTGTGAAAACCCAAGAGCAACTCTCGTTCTTTCTCTCTCAAATACAGTCTTCCCAGGCATCAGTGTGAACACGAACTGGAGAACTCTGTGGTGACTTGATGGGAGACAAGGGGCTGGGCACTTCGTGAAATAGTGTGCAATGAGGTAGATCACCGTGACATCTTGCTGACCCTCAAGGCTCATCATTTGATGAAGGGTGTTCTGATCATGGGGCTTGAGGGGATGGACGAAGACTTTAAGGAATGAAATAAAGTGGAACTAGACTCATTTTGGATTGAAACAATCACTAATATTCTCAAGTTCCAAGATCCTGATGGTAAACAGCTGTTACAGAAGGTTGGAGACAGTAACAGGCAAAAGGGAAGTAGGAGGAGAAATGCTTTTCTAACTCTGGAGTACAGTTTTCTGATCTCCATCCTTGGAGAAGTCCTCTCTCCAAGGTGCCTGTCATCTCTACCATTATCCTGTCATCTCCGAAGCATGAGTGAATTCAAGCCAACAGGAAACGGAAGGACTTGCACAATACCCAGTTTGAAGTTGATAGGAATTATTCCTGAATGGCATTGTCCAATATGTTTCCAATATAGTTTTGTATACTCAAGGCTTTGCACTGCTGGACAGGCAGCCACTAAGTTTGATTGGACCCTCCATCACAGTGGCACTTCTCTAGTATGGAGTGGGGCCACACCCTCGGAAGTGTATTCCCAAGAAAGGTTAATGAAGTAATGATTGACCAGGACTCAGAATTTCAGGACCTATTGCTGAATAATTTCTTTTCTTTAATATTTTTATTTATTTGCAAAGAGAGAGAAAGCGTGCACACTAGGGCCACCGGTTACTGAAAATGAACTCCAGACACATGCATAACTTTGTACATCTGGTTTTACTGAGGAATCAAACCCAGGTCACTGGGCATTTCAGGGAGATATACCCTAAACAGTGAGCCATCTCTCCAGCCCCTAGATGATTTTTTTTTAAGAGTAAGTGGTTATAAATGTCAGGACTCCTGAGTGCAAGCAGTCAGCACTGGGATCCAAGCAGACATCCTCATACCCTATCTCCCCACTGCCCTCTCCCATGATGAACACAAGCATGGGGTTCTTCTAGTCACCTAAAATGGATTACTCTGGGCTCACACCTATATAGTCTTAGCCCTGCCAGCGAAGTTTATCAACACTAACTGGACAAGGCATGGTGGCACTATGCCCTCCTCTTCATGCCATGCCTAGGTGGACTGTGGTTGTCAACCTGCTGCTCAACTACCAGACAGTTCATGTGCCACACAGCATCCCTCGCAGCCCTTAGCTCTGTTTTCTGCTCAGATCTCTTTTCAGATGTTGGATATGACTCCTGGAGAGGTCACACAGAGGGTTTGTGCAGTAGTTCTGAGCTGCAAGCCCTCTGGTGTGAAGTCATGGTACTGCACAGGAATTGACCTTGCAGGCAACAGTGGGACTTCTCTTTGGCTCTGGTGTGCAGTGTGGGTCAGAGAAGCTGCAGCTTTTTGCACATACAGGTTGTGTTGAATGTGTTTTGGATTTGATCCAACTGAAACCTTGTATATGTAATGCAATTGAATTCCTGTTCCTTAACTCAGGAAAAGCTAGAGTACATTTGTGTTTTTTGTTTTTTGGTTTTTTTTCTCCCAGAACAATCTTTAGCAATATATTGTTCACACCAACCCACCGTCCTACTGGCAGAAAGATTTACAGTATTTATTATGTTGACTCAATTGTTTCCTCATTTTTATTGTTTTTGTTGAAGTAGGGTCTTACTCTAGCCCAAGTTGACCTGGAACTCACTATGTAGTCTCAGGGTAGCCTCAAACTCGTGGAGATCCTCTTACCTCTGCCTCCCAGTGCTGTGATTAAAGTCGTGAGACACCATGCCCAGGGTTCCTCAGCTTTTTTAAAGACCACATATAATACACGTAGTACCAAATTGAGGATAATTATTGAAGCTGGATGAGGATGGGAGAGTATGACAGCCAAGGAATGGCTGGGCAGGGGTTTTAATGTTGGATGATCACATATGCCAAGATCACCTGTAATCAATTTTACATTTTGAGCCACCATTGCATGCTTGTGGATAAATTGTAAGAAACAAAGTACAGGATATATATCATACTTGAATAAGAAATCAGATTTCAGAATCTATGGAATTGCACTGATTTAACTACTGAGCCGTAGTTAATCCAGTGATCCCCTGAGAATCCTCCACTCTCTTTATTCCTTGAATAAGTGATTTCAAGGCTAACATTACATGCATGAATATACTTAATTGTTTACTTATAGGTATTTGATACATATTTGTTTCACTTAGCAAAATTAACAATGCACAAAAATTTGCTAAAGTTCATTTTTTTCTATTTTTTCAAGGGAATATGGTCTTTATCCTCTAAATAAATCTTTTTTTAAAAAATATTTATTTATTTGAGAGCAACAGACAGAAAGAGAAAAGGGGGGAGAGAAAGAGAGAGAGAATGGGCACATCAGGGCTTCCAGACACTGCAAACGAACTCCAGATGTGTGCGCCCCCTTGTGCATCTGGCTAAAGTGGGTCCTGGGGAATCGAGCCTCGAACCGGGGTCCTTAGGCTTCACAGGCAAGCGCTTAACCACTAAGCTGTCTCTCCAGCCCCGTCCTCTAAACAAATCTTTGTTATCTTTCTACTGACAGATGCTCAGGGGACACTTATTTGTATCATCTTATGATGCAGTGTCAAAAACTGATCATAAAATTCATTAAGTGTATAAGGATTTGTCAGGACATTTAAAAAGCACATTGTCAATCTGTAAATAAACTTTGCTTTAATTTCTTACTATCATCCATATGTATGCCAGAGATTTTGAAAAATATTTGGAATTTTCTTAAATAATATCCATACAGAGCAACCTAGTTTTGGAAAGAAAACTTGAATAATTCGACAGCTAGCTTAAGGGAAAAATTAAATAAAAATAAAATAAAACAACTTTCAAGTCAGCAGACACCATGTACAACATAAAAATGCATGGAAATAATGTTTAAATACTTTTCTTGTTTAATGTATAGTGAACAATGTTATGCATGAAATTCTTCAGAATATAGCAAAAGAAGGAACCCTTCTAAATTGACTTCATGAAGCAGTGTAATCATGACACCAACAACATCATAAAGAGTCAGAGAAAGAGCAAGCTGGAGTTAGCAGGCTGTTT
The DNA here is from genome assembly GCF_020740685.1 of Jaculus jaculus. Lineage (NCBI taxonomy): Eukaryota > Metazoa > Chordata > Mammalia > Rodentia > Dipodidae > Jaculus > Jaculus jaculus. Next base: position 103,731,732 of record NC_059110.1, read on the forward strand.
CAATAATAAAATTATCATAACCAAATAGAATTTTCCTTAGCAGTCAATCTTACAACAAATGCCAAGTTTAAATTGGCCTGAACTCTCCCATCTGGCATCCCATCCTGAGATTAGTGAGATAGTGATTTGTTTCCCATGAATTGCACAAAATCCCAGTCTCACCTCTCTTTCCTGCCTCTGTGCACTAGAGAAGTTTAGGATTTACTTTGGAATCTTATTTGTTCATATTTGCTTCGAATCCTAGCATGGCGTACAGAGTTGGAAAGGCGCATAATCAATGTCTTCTTTTGATTTAGTTATATGGTAATAACTAAGTGTAGACCTGTCATAAAAGATGGTCAACACAAGCCTTTCTGGAAAGACTTACATAGAGATCACTTGGTTCTAATTGCCTGGGCTTTCCTAATTTCAATAATACAAGGCCAGGTTTCAGGAAACCATTCATTCTCAGGCAGATTTGGAGCAGGGTCACTGTACTGTGGGAGTGAATGTGTGTGTGTTCATGTGCTTATTGTTATGTGCATGTGTGTGCCTGTGGCTGTGTGTGACTGGCATTTAATTTGGTTGAAGTGATAGTCAGATAGAACAGGGGAGCAGAAGTGGTTAGAACTGAGAAAATGAGCAGTAAATAACTCTAATTCATCTGTCTGAATTATGACACAAAATGAGAGATACTGATATCAAAGTGAGCAGATCATCACAGCAGATGCTCACATAGCTGTGAGAAGTCATCATTTGCCAAAGCAGATAAGGGTTGCTTCAAAAAACAACTCACTCCATCAGGTGGCAGGAGTGACTTCATCTGCTTGTATGAACGGGTTACCTGCTTTAGATCTCAGGAGTTCAGGGTGCAGATATGGGAGGAAAGATTTCCAGGAAAAATAAAATTGGCTTTGCTTGACTTCTGAAAGTTTCTCTTACAGCTATTAAACTCACTTTATATTTCCCATTATGAAAAGTACACTGAACCTAAGGCAGACATCTTCTACTCCTGAGTCACGGCATGCTGTTGCACAGTCCTCTCATAAACTACTCGGTGGCTTAAATCACTTTGACTGACTGTGAACAGAGGCAACTTCTATACATGACAACTACATTTATAAAAGTCAGGAGAGACACAGGACTGAAGCCTCAGGGTCAGAAGCTAACATTTTCACTGTAATAGGTCTGAACAGGAGCACCTGAACTATTAACTCACTCTCATTTGTAGGAAGGGAAGACCTGTGAGGTTTAGAACTTTCACCATCTTCCAAATTTAGAAAATGTTGGTAAGAAAAAAAAAATCCACATGTCAGTCTAAGAACTGTCTTTTCACAGCAAGAAAAAAGATCAAGGAAGAGTAGAATAGAGAATGATATGAGGGGTACTTAACTCGCCAACACCAACCCTCTGATCAGGAACCAACAGAATAAGCTCTTTACTATGAGGAGCTTCTGAGACTGCCAGACATCATGACATTCAAATATAAAAATCAAAACTTATTCTTGGGTCAATTAATGAACTGATGTGTCAACTTTTCAAAATCATGCTGGGAATATATGCCAAGATATACATATTAAAAAAAAAACAATTTATTTCTTTCAGTAGTATTACTATGGGGCCAAATTTTCTCGTGTCCAACAGATTTTAACACCGTTGTTAAAGAAAATCACCATTTTGGTAGATCTTCATCTAGTTCATCCATTACTATTATGAAGATCCACAGGTTGGCTCAGACCAAACCAGCCTCTTTTTTAATAGTTCCCTTAAGCAGGTACTTTTGTTTATCCAGGACATTTCAAATCCAACCGCCTTGAGGCATGTTTGTATTGAAATATGATCCATCACTGTGTATTTATTGATAATTCTCCTGACACTGGGAGATGGGCAGGGATCTTCTCTTCACTGTTGAATAATTAGCATCACCTGTGGATTCTACTCCTTTGATATAGTAGTGCTTAGCATCGACTCTATCCCTTGGTTATGATATGATAACCAAAAATGTCACCTTTGGGTCAAATTCACCCATGGTTGAAAAGTCACTGTTATAATATAATACATTCTTCACTGAGATATAAAATTGTTTTTTAAAAGTCAGCACTCTGATTACACAACAGTGACACATCTGATTTTGAGTGACTTCAGAATAGAGTTAAGAATATATGAGCCGGCCATGGTGGCGCACGCCTTTAATCCCAGCACTCGGGAGGCAGAGGTAGGAGGATTGCCATAAGTTCGAGACCACCCTGAGACTTCATAGTGAATTCCAGGTCAGCCTGGGCTACAGTGAGACCCTACCTCAAAAAACCAATATATATATATATATATATATATATATATATATATATATGAAATAGTTATTTTTCATGAGTTGTAGAAATAATTTACTCAGAAGAAGAAAATAAGTAACCCAAAATTATAAATTTGCAGTAGCTGACCCAGACCATAACTTTCACCAAGCCTTAAAAATATTGATTTGGGGACTGGATAGATAGCTTAGTGGTTAAGTGCTTGCCTGTGAAGCCTAAGGACCCCAGTTCGAGGCTCTATTCCCCAGGATCCATGTTAGCCAGAAGCACAAGTGGGCACAAGCATCTGGAGTTCATTTGCAGTGGCTGAAGGTCCTGACTGGCCCATACTCTCTCTCTCTCTCCCTCTTTCTCTCTCTGTCTGTCACTCTCAAATAAATACATATAAATAAACAAAAAATATTGATTTTTAAATTAATTTGCAATCTTGTGTATTAAAATCATACTATTCTTTAGTGGCTTATTCAACATTTTGCCTATTTTTTTGTTCATAAGGCAATAACTTTTATATTGTTTGCTATAGAAAAAAAAGGTAAGCAATACTTCTCCATGGTAAGTATATTATACTATATGAGTGCTTTCATAGCCAGGAGCTTGCAGACATATTCATATTGTAATATGATCTATCACTTTGCATCAATCTCTTGGACTTGTGAGAGTTAGCATAAAGCAGAAATCCTACCACTCAACCCTGTATAACTATGGCTGTCCATAGACTTCAATCCAATGTTAGTCAAGAAAGATATGGAAGGTCACTTTATATTGATTAAGGGCACACTCCAACAGGAGAACATTACAATCCTAAACATATATGCACCTAACATGGGGATACCCAAATTAATCAAACAAACACTATTAGAACTAAGGTCACAGATAACACCAAGCACAGTGGTAGTGGGTGACTCCAACACCCCACTCTCATCAATTGATAGGCCATCCCAGGAAAAAAATAAAATATTTTTGTTCTGTTCAGTAAGCTTGATGATTTCAGGGAGTTGCAAGCAGCGACATTTATTCACAATGCCTGCTACTAATGCTGAAGTTCTTGACATCATCCTGACTTTCTATGTTAAAAATATGACAACTTTCAGATTAGTATCATGGCTTTTAGAATGTGTTTGTTTTGTTGACTGGACAGGTGAAATGCAGAAACAAACATTGTCTGTTACAAGAACACCATGGTTTATTCAACAAAGTAGAAATTCTCCATCACAGAAAGCAGAAGAAAGGGTAGAAAATATGTTTCTAATTAGTCATGAACATAAAAATAGATTCATTGGAAACTAACCAATATAGATTGGATGCAATTCAGCCTAGTAATTGGCCCTTCTCTATTACCAATGGAGATTTCCTGTCAATAAAAACTTGCTTCCACTTTGCTACACCACCATATTCTTGTATCTTCATTCCTTACTTGAAAAAGAAGTGAACACCTGGAACCTGGTATCAGTGCCATACTTTTGTAGACTAAACTTAATTTCCAGATGGTTTATAACACAGCATCAGTGATCATGAGATGACACATAACCTCAGTTTCAAAGATGAAGAGGCAGGATCACCAAAGTTTCTTAATACAATGGGCAGTGTTTAATACAGAGATGCATAGCTGGAAAAATTTCAGAGAATAAGTATCTACTGTATAACAAACATCAGATTTAATCCATCCCCATAAAGGTTCTGGGAAATCTCTCAGAAAAGGAAGCAGAAAGAGTAGAGGATGGTTATGAAATAGTCTTCTGGATAGACATGGTCATTACACTGTCATAGTGGATGTGGCTTCCTGCATGAGATTGGCCTTGCCAATCCTTCTCAACACAAGGTGCACATGGCCGGAAGGATATGTGAGACCCCACAACTCCCAGGGTTGCCTGTGGCAGTTAATGGTTGCTAGAAGACCAAGAGTCAGGTTCATCAGTTGAGTAGTCACTGGAAAGATGTCCACTCCATGTTAAATAGCCTTCTACCCTCGATCACACAAGCAACCCTATTATAGCTAAGTGGATTTCAAAGGTCATGAAAGTAAGATAGGGAGTAATGGGAAAAAAGAGGGATGTTAATGTGGGTGTGGGTTGGTATAAAAAGGAGTTGTCGGGGAGATGAGATCAAAATACATTATAAACATATATTAAATTGTCAAAAAGAAAAAAAAAATAATAATATACAACAGCAGAGATGAGCTGGAGAGATTTGCCAGCAGTTAAAGGCACTTGTTTGTAAAGCTTTCTGGCTCAGGTTTGATTCCCTGGTACTCACATAAAGCCAAATGCAGAAAGTGGTGCATGGATGTGGAGTTTGTTGGTATTATGCCAATTTTCTCTCTCTCTCTTTATTTCTATCTCTCTTTTTTTCTTTCTCTCTCTTGCTGTCTCTCACACACATAAACAAAAATAAGAAAAAGCTACTGCAAAATTATCTTGCTTTCCATCTGCATAATCTCTCCACTGTATCACTACATATGCCTTATCCTTCAATTTGGACAGAATTGGACTTATAAATTAACTAGACTTGGAAAATGTGATGTAAAATTCTCTTATGAATTTGCTGGTATTTAATATATAATATATAATAATATTATATACATAATTAATATTATATATATTATATTACCTACTATATATTAATAAGTAGACACATAATATATATATATCTTCTGAGCAACATTTGATTTTTCCTTTCTAGGACTAAAACACTATAATATTTCAGACTCCCCCCCCCCCATTTCCCTGGGTGAAAGCATGAGGAAAAATCAATAACAATGTTTTTATATCTCATTTTGTTTTTAGCTTGACTGAAAAGGAGATCTTAAAAATTATAACAGCTCAATTTCCAATGATAGAACTAACTTTTACCATGCTCATGGTGAGTGGAACAAAATACAGGTAGATTCTGAAATTTAACTAAACTCTTTACACATTCAATCAACAATAGCATTGAGTATTTATGCAAGAGTGGGCGTTATAACAACCAGATCCTTTATCAACATAGAGATTAAGATTTCTGGTCTGTTGAGGGTTCCAAGTCAGCTTGTGACCAAGTGAGACACTCACCTGGTGCAATCCCAGTTACCTTCTTGGATGATTTTGGTCTCAGTCAAGTAGGCTGGCTGGGTCGCTGGATTGCTGTTCTGTTTTCTGGAGCTGGGCACTGGCTTTTCCTGTGGGGCAAACCGAGCCTGGCAACTGTGGCCCTGCAGATGGGCACCCCCACTGCTGGAACTACCGCTGCTGCTGCTGAAGCTGCCTCTGGCTGTGTCCGCTGCCACTGCTGCTGAAGCTGCCACTGCTGCTGCTTAAGCTGTCGCTGCTGGGTCCACCACAGCTGCTGCTGAAGCTGCCACTGCTTGACCCGCTGCTGCTGCTGCTGAAGCTGCTGCTGAAGCTGCTGCTGCTGGGTCCACCGCTGCCACTGCTATAGCCACCACAGCTGGAGCTGCTGCTGAAGCTTCTGCTGGAGTGCCCGTAGCAGAGCTGCAGCTTCCACCTCCACTGCTGGAGCTTGGGCGCCGCTGTCAGAGCTGCTTCAGCCTGCCTGTGTGGGCTCTGGATGCTCTGGGACTCTCCTACCTACTTCTCTGCTGCTGTTTCAATTGCTCATACACCTCACTTTTTAGTAAAAAGTGTGTATTTTGCTGGGTTTTCTTTGGCTTTTTCTCCCCTAGGCTGCTTTGGCATGGTTCCTATGCCGCCATCTTAACTGGAAGTAGAACAAAGTATTTTAAACTTTCATTTTGCTAGGAATTTCCTATGACAAACCAAAGATTTGGGCTGGAGAGATGGCTTAGTGGTTAAGATACTTGCCTGTGAAGCCTAAGAATGCATGTTTGAATCTCCATGTCCCACATAGCCAGACACACAATGACACAAGCATGCAATGTCACACATGTGCACATGGGGGTGCACCCATCTGGAGTTCGTTCACAGTGGCTGAAATGCCCTACTGAGCCTATTCTTTCTCTCTTTCTTTGTTTCTTTCTCTACTCTCTGTCTCTCTCTCTCTTGCAAAAATAAAATAATTAAAAATATATTTAAAAGAAACCAAACATTTTGTATAATTATTCCAAGACAGAAAGCTACCATAGTCCAATATATTTACTTATAATTCTTTTACTATTAATATTTTTGTTTCATTTATTTGGCATTGGTTAACAGATGAATGAATGTTAGTTTGTATTTGAAAAAAAAAATAATAGCAGGCATATAACTGCATAGTTGCAATACTTAGAAGCCAGTATGAAATCAAAAGTATTATTGGATGAGACAGGGTGAGAAAATGATGACAGGGGCATAAATTATGCTAAGTACTCTCAGGAATCATCAGCTAAGGAATTTAAGTCCAATTTTGTGGATGAAGGCAGATGTGTATAGCACACTTTGATACTGATACATGCTATTATTATTTTTTCTTTCTATTGACAGCTTCCATACTTACAAACAATAAACCATGATAATTCCCTCTTCTCTTCCACTTTCACCTTCCCAAAGCTACACTCCATTATATCCCCTCCCTCTCTCTATTAGCCTTTCCTTTATTTTGATGTCATCCTTTTCTTCTCCTATTATGAGGAAGATAGTGCTTCTGAAAATAGTGCCAGGCACTGGGAGGTCATGGACATCAAGGCCCATTTCTCAGTGGTCGACTGCATTGCATGCAGTCCTACAGTTCCTTTGGCTCTTACATTCTCTCCACCACCTATTCTGCAATGGATCCTGAGCCTCAAAGGGTGTGACAGAGATGTTTCAGTGTTGGACATTTCTCTGTCACATTTGCTCAGTACTGTTGTCTTTGGGGTTATCCCACAGGTCACTGCCATCTGAAAACAGATGCTTCTCTAACCAAAAGTGAGAGTGGCATTAATATATGGGTATAAACTTAAAGTAAAGTGCTTACAGGGCATTTTGGTGTGAATAGCATGTATATTTAGCCAGAAAAGAGCAGACATTATACTCCTAATGCTCATGACCTACCCTACCATAGGCTTTTGATTGGGTTTTTAGTACCAGTCATGTATTTACTCTCATAGAGTGGGTCTCCACTCCAATTACAGAGTGGTTAGTTCCTCCCATAACAGACAAGGCACTATTGTACCCACTGGCTACTTTGACCTGTCTGGCCAAACTTGAGGCTTTCAGTATCCTCTGTTTTCACCACTGACAGCTTCTGTCTCCCATAAACTACACGCAGTGAAACTTTTTTCCAGCTTTCTATCAGCTGGTCTACCAGGAAAAGGTTTTCAGCTCATCCCCAGTTTGATTTCTTGGTGACCTTGTAGCCCAGACAGGTTGAGTCTTCAGCAATAGGGTATTATCATCTATCCCTGGTGGAAAACAAAGAACCTTGGCAAAGCCTGTAATGTTTGGGGGGCATCAGAGACCTCCCTAGCCAACAGCTCACTGGAAGGTATCTCATCATTGGCACTGAAATTTTTTGAGTAACAGTCTGTGTGTTCTTGGTATGCCACTTTCTGAAAATGTAGGTTATAATGTGGCTTATTCACAATATTTTGAATTTTGATTAAGTCTTCCCCTCACATTCCTTTTACTGAATATCATCCCCTGACATCACTAAGGCTATTTCACCCCTATTAATTTATCCATCCCCTTAAGTCCAACCCTCTCCTTCCTCCCTCTTAGCCTTTTTCTAGCTTACTGTCGTCTGCTACTAATTTTCACTCCAACTCACACACAAGTCTGAATATTTGTAACGAGGATCCACATATGAGAGAAAACATGCAATGTTTGGCTTTCTGAGCCTGGGTTACCTCATTTAGTATAATCCTTTCCAGATCCATCCATTTCCCTGAAAGTTTCATAATTTCATTTTCTTTACCACTGAATAGGAATTCATTGTGAAAATGTACCACATCTTTATTATCCACCCATCTGTTGAGGGGCATCTAGGCTGGTTCCATTTCCTAGCTATTGTTAATAGAGTATCAGTAAACATTGCTGTGCAAATATCTTCAAGGTAGTGAGAAGAGTCCTTAGGATATATGCCTCAGAGTGGTATAGCTGGGTCATATAGTAAATCTATTTTTAGTTCCTCAAGAACTTTCACATTGATTTCCACAATGGATGTACCAGACTACATTCTCACCAACAATGCAGAATGTCTCCCCTTTTACTGCATCCTAGCCAACATTTATCACCATTTGTTTTCTTTCTTTTTTTATTTTATTTTATTTTTTTAAATATTTTTTGTTTATTTATTTGAGAGTGACAGACACAGAGAGAAAGACAGATAGAGGGAGAGAGAGAGAATGGGCGCGCCGGGGCTTCCAGCCTCTGCAAACGAACTCCAGACGTGTGTGCCCTTTTGTGCATCTGGCTAACGTGGGACCTGAGGAACTGAGCCTCGAACGGGGGTCCTTAGGCTTCACAGGCAAGCGCTTAACCGCTAAGCCATCTCTCCAGCCCACCATTTGTTTTCTTGATGATCGGCATTATGACAGGAGTTTAAACTCAAATTGTGTTTGGGGACATAAGAACATCAAAAGCCTCTACCAAAGGAGTTTAACAATCTCCTGTCCTTCTTCCTTGCTATCATAAGTAATACAAATCTGTTGCATGCAATTCCTCATTTGAAGTAGAAAAGTCTTAAAAGTGTTTAATTTACCAAAAAGCAGAAGTGAAAGATTTAAATCTTCTTATTGGCTTTTATGTGAATCCCTTCTTCGTTAATAATACATCTAGCCATACCTGTATGTATAGATTAAACTATATTTCATTAAATTATTACATTGTTTATTAACATTATTTATTTTTATAAAAATTTAACATTCATCAGATTTTTGTTTATATTTTAGATATATTATTTGTTTAAAGATAATTGAGTCAGCTTTTCAAATATCACAGAAGAAATGAATTTCCCTCTAGGAAAAGTTTTTGGTGTATATTACTTCAAAATTGTATCAATTACTTGCATGTTGAATGACTAGTATAAATTGACTTTTATTCTTAAAGTGACAGAAAAAATCATGGTATATTGTTATTCACCATGTTGAAGTTATTGAAACAGAAGTAAATTACATTTTATAGTTGTGATTATGTCTTAAAAGGTGGCAGAGGAGTTAAATAAAATATAATCTGCCTTTTCTTCCATTCAATACCCATGGGTTTGCAGATATAAAATTTCATGGAATATATATATTAAATTTTATAATTCCCTTTAAAAGTCCTGGTGGTAGATTTAAAAGTGTGTGAGTTGGCTCCTTACTGAGAGTAGAATCAGTGTAGACCACATAAATTACAGCATTGGGTAATAACCTAGTATGTTGATACTCTATCATTCAACCTTTGAGGAGAACAAATTATCTTTGTGGCTAAAATATTTGATCATAGGTATATTTGTTTTCAGGCACTATATACTATATCCATGGCTAAGTAAAGTAACCTAGATATAAAATGACCCACCAAAAATATCCAGATTTTTAGTAAATTTGTGTCCAGTAAACTCTCCAAAATAGTGTTTTCTCTTTCTGTGTTTATTTTTGCTTTGATATGTGTATAGTATATATTATGTGGTATATCTACAGTGCACACATGAGGAGACCACAGGAGAACTTAGTGTGGACCCCTACATGCATGTGTTTTCTTGAGGCATTTTTCCCTGATTTTGAAGATTGCTCTTTTTAAAAAAATAATTAATTAATTAATTAATTTATTGTCAAGCATAGAGACAGGCAAAGGAACAGGGAAAGAGAGTGGGCATGCCAGAGCACTTAGCCACTGCAGGCTAATTACAGGTGCATGTGCCATTTTGTACATCTGGCTTTACTGGTTACCAGGGAATTTAACCCTGGGTCATTAGGATTTGTAGACAGGTGGCTTATCCCCTCAACCATCTCTCCAATCCCTGCCTTTTATTTTTATTTTTTTAGCCCAGATATTCTTGGTCTCTGCTTCCCTAAGGGACTGAGGTTACAGACCAACTGTTCACATGCTTGCTGGCTCACCAAATTCAGAACTAAGAGAAAATTAGTCCCTCTCAGACTTCATGATTATATCATAATGGCTCTTGCCCCTGAGCCTTTCCCCCACCCTATTTTCTATTTTTTTGAGATTATTTCATATTTATTACCCCATGGTGCAATGTGAGTGATTTAATATTAGCAATGACTTCCATTTGTCTTTTGCTGCCTTCTGACCTTTGATCATGATATAGATACCACCACACTTTCTTAGAATTTCCTTATTGACCTAACAAGTAAATATGTCTCAAAAACACAGGAACCACTGTGACTCACTATTTTGCAGAATGAACATGACTGTGCCTGTTTTGTTTTATTTTATTTTATTTGAGGTGGGGGGGAGGAAAGACAGAGAGAGGGAGAAAAAAATAGTTGTGTCAGGGCCTCTAGCCATTGCAATGAACTCCAGATTCATTTATCACATTGTGCATCTGGCTTATGTGGATACTGGGGAATTGAACCTGGGTCCTTTTGCTTTACAGGCAAACATCTTAACCACTGAGCTATTTCTCCAGCCCAGCTGTGACTATTTTCTTTGCTGACCTTCTAAATGGCATTGTGTTTTTTTCAAAACCATAACAGCCTGGAAAATAAAATGATACTACTGCTGGTACTGTTACTACTTCTACTTGTGAATAATAATAAATTAATACACCTGGTTTAATTACCCCAAAATTAAATAATACTTGAGATGAATGCTTTAAGATGCTCCCAAATATTTTTTCATATCAATAAATATAATGAACAATTTGGAATTGCAAATAAACCTGAAAAGTTCATACCAACTAAGTGAATGAATTAAGAAGGCTATTCTAGACTGTTATTTAAAAAGATTCATAGTTGGTAGCTTGATATTGGAGAGTGGGCTTATGTTTGGATGTGATTTTGACTTGTTTCCCAGATCCAGCTATGGGTCTGGTACCACTGAGGGGATCAGTTAGTCAAATCAAGAACAGTTGGTTCCCCACCATGGCTGTGTGCCACTATTGCACTTGTGTGGGCATTACACCAGGTTATTTGTTGCTAATTAGGTTAGACCATGAGTTGCTTGGACAGATATTTGTCATTTCCCCCAGTTGCCCATGTAGCACCTTCTGGCCCTAGGCACGCTGACTGTCTGGGCACTGCAGGGCTTCCAGCCACTGCAAACGAACACCACATGTCTGTGCCCCTTTGTGCATCTGGCTAAAGTGGGTCGTGATGAATCGAGCCTCAAACTGGGATTCTTAGGCTTCACAGGCAAGGGTTTAACTGCTAAAACATCTCTCCAGCATAAGCCATCTCTCCAGCCCCATAATGTTCTTAATTGAGGCTAATGGAAACATTTTTAATCATCAAGATCAACACAAATAACATGATTTTTGCCTCTGGTAACTATGAATATTTCCCCTTAAACTTTGAATTCTCTGAACAAACACTAATTTCACAGTGAATGTTTGGGTCTATTACATGATCACAACAGTCCCTCTCTTCTGACCCAAAGCTTGCTGACTTATGGATTTTCATGCAAATCATCAAGTTTATAACCAGATTGATAGGTCCGCAATGATCCTGCCAAGAACTTGTAAATGTTTATCAGTTGTTGGTTTATAGAAAGGCCTTCATATAAGCAAATAATATCCATCCTTTCTAATTTTTTCCCTGATATTATAATCCACATAATCTCCTGAAATGTCATCTGTTAGAGGTTTCCTTTTGGATCTCATCCAACTACATGATTAGAAAGACATTTTTAAAAATTAGTTTAATATAAATGGCAAGGGATAAATTTACTTCTTGTAAGGACAGCAAAGCAATTATGAACATTTCCTCATCATTCAACAATACTTTGGAACATTAGCCACTGGTATTTGATGGGTTTGATGATGATTAAATGAGCATATTCATTAGTGCTTTTACAAAATACTTCTAGTGACATTTAATAAGATTTCCATATAAACTCTAATTATAAATTCTCACAGTGTATGACCATAGTCTAGTTTTACCAAGGAAGAGTTTTGCATGAAATGCAAAAGTGAAATCTTTCCATACCTGTAATGCAATTGACAACCTCATTCTGTAAAAAGCTAGTAAGCTCAGTGGAGCCGTTGTGCATAAAAACGGTTTACAGAGATGCTATCACTTATATATTTTATTAAAACGAATTGTAATGCATATTTGAAAGCCTCTCACAGAATTAAAATACACAGAGCTTATTTTAAGATTAATCTAGCAGGGAGTATTGTCACCATGAAAGATGAGTGGAACTAAGACCTATTTTAATGTTTTATGAAAACATTATTAAAAAATCCATCATTAGTTGCCTTTTCCCTCAAGTCGCTTAGCTCAGTTAAAATACATTAAGCTTACTTTAAAATCAATAAAGTGCTTTAAAAGGTTTCTTCCTGGCATAAAGCAAGAGTAGGATATATTTATTTTAATCTCCCTTAAACACCCATACCTAATCCATCATATTGGCTTATATACTCCCTACAAAATACTTTGTTGTTAAAGAGAGTAACATTTCAAAATGTATGTTTCAATTATTTCCTCGCTTGGTATTACGTGTTGAGTTGTTTTATTAGTATAGTTCTCTAGGGTGGTCACTTTTTTAATCTTACCCACTGTAAATATCCATATGGACCCCAACTGAATTAGGCTTTGAAAACCACAGGGTTCAACCAATCTGTAGAGAGAAAGGATTAAAACAAACAAACAAACAAACAAACAAACAAACAAACAAACAAACAAAAAACCCTGTTAGTAATAGCCTCAGCTTCAATTTGCAACACACACACACACACACACACACACACACACACACACACACACACGGGGGGGGTGGTGGGCAGAGAGAGATGCAAAATGCATTCAAAACAGAATACTTAAAAAACAAATATCTATTATTCTATTAGAATAGCAAAAATCACCAAAAAAGAGAAATAACAATGGTGGCTGTTGACGAATGCAATGAGAAGAGGCGAAATAGTGTTTAGTGGGATTGGAGTTTACTTTTATAGAATGAAAACTTTGGAGCCATCTACACAAGATATGAATATCATAATAAACAATGAACCGTATTCTTCCACCGATTTCCTTCTGTCTTCTACTCTTCCATCTTGTGTCTAATCTAGTGCCTGGGTTCTCATTGCTCAGGCTTATCATGGATATTATTGAACGAAATCTATCCTGATTACAATATTTCGTGTATATTTTTAAAGACTCTTGTTGTCAATCCCCCTTACTGAGCTTAATATATTTCCAGACATGTGGTCCAGTTACCCAAGCTCCCTCTGCTCATTTGTGTACATTTTATTTATTTGGTCACCTAATGGGGTAGCTGTTCTTGATCCAGATGTCAGTTATGAGCCAATAACTGTATTCAAATAAATTGATTTAAGTCTATACCTTAATCAGTGGGTAGCAAATTTTCTGTTAGAATATATTATATCTTAGGTGGCTTCCTTTTTTCAATTTTAATTTTTTTTTATTATTACTTTGTTACAAAATGGTTGTACCATTAAATTGCCCCTCTTCCCCACCCAAATTCTACTGAGAATCTTCTTCAGTTGAATTACTGATATTCATTGTTAGGACCAATAGGCTTCAGTCAGTCTCTGCAGGGCTGAGGGAAACATAGTGCCTCATCCTGGTCCCACCCACCCTAAGGCTCTTACATTCTTCCCACTCTCTCTTAAACAATGTTCCCTGAGCCTTGGTGAAGAAAATAGGAGTCTTATTTAGTGTTTCTTTCTCTGTAGACTGTGCATCTCTTTTTTGATATGGTTGGACATTTCCTTGGAAATAATTTTCAGGCTAGACATGAAGGCGGTATCAATGTCACCACTTCATCTGTAATGACTTCTAGTCCTGGGCAGATGAGGTAGATGTGATCCATCTCATGGTTCACAGTTGGCCCTCTCTTCTTGACGCATTGACCCCTGTATACTCCTCCACCTGTAAGATAGAACATTCTCCAACCAAAAGTGAGAGCAGTTTGAAATAAAGTGAATAAATTGACAGGTTATCATGCTTTTATCTCCTCATCCCTTACCTTTAACTTCTTAGTCAATTTCATTTGTTTTCATCTTGTCCTCACAATATTTAAGGATCAATGCTTTTCAAAAATTAGTGTGTTCTTTGACTGTTAATTTTCTTCCTTCCTGCTCCTCTTTCACCTTTGTTCCATCCTTACCTTCCTCCATCTCACCTTCTCTTCTGTGAAGACATGGCATCCCTGTTGCCCAGAAGGTTCTCAAATGCTTATGCTTAAGTAATTTTTCTCTTGGCCTCCCAAATGGCTAGGGCCATTGGTCATTTTTAGATTCATTATGGGTTTTTTTTTTGTTGTTGTTGTTGTTTTTACTTACATGGAAGTGTCCTGTTTTCTCTTTAACTTCTAAAACTTGTCAAAATGGTTTGTAGAAATTTATTAATTATACTTGGCAATCAGGAGTCATAAGATAATATCTGTAGGAAAGTGGTCTGTTTCTCATTTCATAACTGACAGCCCTGAATACATCATTATGGATATATAATTTGTTTTCCTTTCAAATGTATCACACAGTTTTCAATATTAAAGATATTCTCATGGAGATTCACACATTTCTTCTGACATCAACCTCATGGATTTCATTCTAAGTCGGACCTGAATAGAACATTTTTGTTTTCTTAAAATCTGGTTTTAACATTATACATATGTCTTATTTCAGTTTTGCAATCCTTTTTTTTTTCCAGTATGGAGAAGTGTGAGACTTTTCCCTGTTTATATCTTAAATCTAGTTACTGTTAAATGACAGTATTCTCTTGCCTCCTCTAAACCATTAAGAAAAAAATGAAGTCATTGTAGTGGACCAATAAATCTCATATAAAGATAATCTCTGCATTATTTCTTTTTCCAACAGTTAATTAACTGGAGGAAATAAAACTGCATCAGGTTCTAATTCCCTTAACAAAATTAGGAATGCTAGCAAGCCATTTGACCTCCAGGTTCCCATTAATATATTTGCAAAATTTGCCTCAGAAAGACTCATTCTTGACATTTACAGTATGCGAAAAGGCACTGCTCAGGTCCATTCAAGTTCATTGCAAATTATAAAATATACATTTGCTCCCTAATATCATTAAATTTTCCTATAGACACATGTGATGTGTGTAATAGAGAAGTAGCTAATATAAAACCATGCCCAGTTCTTTCTCTTCTCATATATCCTAAGGCTTTTGGTCAGAGATGGCTCTAATTTCAGATTAAACCTGAAAGTATCTCCAGCAAGACATGGGTCATTGGGAATTTACTCTATATAATCTTTTATAAGTGGTTTTCTGTATATCCAATGCAAGGAAAGGTATAAATTCCTCTCTAAACATCATTTCTTATTGGAAATTTATATTGTTATTCACCTGGCAGAGATGCTACTTAATTTGGTTTATTATTATAAGTATTGAACACATGTTCTCTTCTAATAGACCATTTCTATTTGGTACCCCAGACTAGTAATGGAAATACCACAAAGTGTTGCATCCTAAGTGTTTTGTTTACTAACAACTCTTCAAAATTGAGTCAATGTGGCACACCTAGAGGAGCTAAATGTGTTCTTTAACTACTAAGATCACCTGTCCTTCTAGATACTACATTTCAGTCCTTTCTGTCTATAGTGTTGCTTCATGCTCGGCCTCTCAAAATGAAGTTTGCATCTCAATGTGGTATCAGAAGCAATTTCCTATGGTTTCTTGCAGACCCTCAAGCTGCAAGCATTATTGAGTTTTTTCTATATGCATTATAAATCCCTCTGCAGTACATCATGAATCATCATAATTTTGTTAGGCCAAATCTTCAGGTGGTAGAAACAATAAAAAAGAAACCAAGGAAGAGATTCAGCAAACATTTTACAAAATGATATCTGACCAGTTTGACAGCTTCATAAAGCTCTAAAAAATGTGCTCATTCTCTCCTGTCACATGCTCTTACCATGACCTTTAGTCTCTGAGGCTGAGTAGGCTGACCTCATCATTTAGCACTTCTACTTACTTTATCAGTCTCTCTATATCAACCATAATATATAAAATTAAGAAAGTCTAGGAAAATGGTGGCAGAGAATCCTGACATTATAACAACATATAACAACAATATGCCTATTGCATTTTTAAGAATGCTTTCTGTTAGACCTCCTCTATCTGAAGAGCTATTTTGAGTTTATTTCTTGACATTATATCATTTGTTCATTTTATATTGTGTATAATATTCATAAGTATATTTCCCAATTTCCTTTTTTAAGATTACATTATTCACATAATCCTAGCTGTTAAACTGTTAGAAATATAACGTGTTTGGGGCTGAAGAAGTGGCTTAGCAGTTATGGCACTTGCCCACAAAGCCGAAGGACTCAGGGTCAATTTCGTTTCTCTCAAATTAATAAATACATATAAAAATAAATATTTTCTTTTTAATTTTTTGTCATTTTAGATTTATTTTATTAATTAGTTTTGTACTCAGTGCAGTCAATTTGGTACCATTATTAGGCTCATCCATGACCTACCCCCTCCACTTCACCCCCGCTTGTTGAGGTATATGGGTCATGCATTCTGTAGTTAGCCCACAGTTATGGGTAAGATAAATGTTTCTGCATATCATGACCCAACAAGTGGCTCTGACATTCTTTCTGCCCCCTCTTCCTCAAAAATTCTCTGAGCCATGTTGGGTTCATTTTTGTTCTGCGTCAGTGATGAGGTGTTGGGGCCCTCTGGGGCTCTGGCTCTCTGATTTGGTAGGAGTTGATTTTTCTCTGTGTTGATCTCCTTCACCCTTGTTCGGGTACCAGGTACACCAAGGAAACAGCACCCATGCTTGTTTTGCCAATTGTTCTTAGTTTCAGCCAGGGCCCTTTTGAGGTATGATGGGATGGCTCTCTCCTTAGGATCTATATCAATTTGAAAAAGAGAAACAGATTCTCCAACAAAGAGTAAGTTAGCACCAGGTGAGTGAGATAACCCTTACTTTTTTATAGAGAATTTAATAGGTGTAAGCCCTCTTGTAGCCCAAGATTGGTGGTAGAAGAATGGATAACTACGATGTGGTATATCTACCCAATGGAATTCTAGCAGTAAGAAAAAAAAAATGGCACAATGAAATTTGATGAAAAATGGTTGAACCTGGAACAGATCATTCTCAGTGAACTTACCCAATCACAGAAAAACAAAAAAAAATCACCATATAGTCTCACTCATCTACAGCACCTAACCTGAATCTACCCAGAATGCCTTACATACCCAGCAAGCATCTCATGTACTAGACAATAGAATGGGTGGGAGGGAGGGGAGGGCAACGGAGGGGTAGAGAAACAGAAATCTAGACTCAAACTGCATCAAATTCTACATCCTAAAAGACAGACCCAACAGCTGAACCTTCACCAGGCCCTTAGAGGGAACACCTGAACTACAAGACACTGGAGAGTGTATGATGAAGACTGATCTTAATCTTCTACAGCTTCTCTCTTTCCCTGTCTCTTTCCCTCTCTCTCATCTCTAACTCTTTTATATTAGTTATATTTTTCTTCCTTTTCTTAGTGGGCACTTACCCGTAATTCCAAGTACCAGCATGTGGCTATCACCTACAGTGAGCTTTTGATCAGAGAGACCTACAAGGTTTCCTAAAAGAAAGGCTGATTTATGTCAGACTACTTGATGATCGACCAAAGGTTAGTGGTAAGACCCTACTGCTGAAGACACCTTATGTGGTTGACATGTAAAATAGAATGGCATGTCTGGAAGCTGGAGAGAGTCAATCCCTAGACAGCCAGCACGTTTAGTGCCAAAAGGTACCACATGGGCAATTGGGGGAAAATGACCAATATCTGTCCAAGCCTCTCATGGTCTCATCTACTTAGCAGCAAATAGCCTGTCGTGATTCTCACACAAGTGCAATAGTGGTGCACAGCCATAATGGGAAACCACCTGCTCTTGATTCTGCTAACTGATCTCTGAACCATATACAAACATAAGCCCACTCTCCATTCCCAAAATCAAATATTTAAAAGAACTATAACATGTTTCAAGTCTTTAGAGATGCATTGTGAATTTCCTTTCCAAGAATATCATAAGAATTTCTGTTGTTCCTTGCTATGTCCTACATTAAAATACAAACTTGATATATTCTCACTACCACTATGAATTGGATTTTGTATACATAACAAGAATGATATGTCATTTAAGTATATATCTTTTATTAAATTAAGCTAATGGTAATGTCAATTTTTTGAAAAAAAATATGCTATATATTTATTTCTTCATAGATGTTTATCTTATTTAAGCAATGATTTCTTACATAATTGTTATACTAAATTTCTCATGCATTACCTAAAATTCTTTCTTCACCAATCTTTTTTTTTTTTTCTGTTTTGTTGCTTGGGATTTATGAGGGGTATCCCAGGCTGAATTAAATTTTACTATATAGTCTCAGGCTGGCCTCAAACTCACACCAATCTTCCTACCTCTACCTCCTGAGTACTGGGATCAAAGGTATGTGCCATCATGCCTGGCTTCACATTACTATTTATATGTTTCTCTATAATCTCAGAGATATTCTATATTTAAAGTAGTTAACCGATACTATGTTTTTCTAACATTCCGGTGACTTTTAGAAATAGTTTCTTTTTATTCTGCTTACAAAATTTATTAATCAAAGATACCTTGGGACAAACCAACCTGGGGAAAAATATTTGGAATTTTTGCAAGCTATTTGAGTATCTAAGGAAAATGTTAAGATAAAGACAAGTGGAATGTTTCTTACTTTAAATTATTGTATAATGGTTGTATTTCAGCTATAAGTTATTTAATACTTTATTATTTCCTTATTGCAAATAAAGAAGTTGTGGTTTATAAAATCTTTTACTAATTAAAATTATTGTTTTGAGAGCCTTTTCTGGGGAGGACATTCTCATCAAAACTCATCAAAGCAGAAAATTAGAGTTTGACAGGAGCTCAACACTAAAGGATATTTATAACATGCCCTCTAAGGCTCAGGAACCATTAGGTTAGAAGGGGCAGACAAATTTTAAAGCCCCAGAGTGGGCAGGTTTGCCTGAGGCATTGTTCACCCCATAGAAGCTTACTGTTGAATTCATGACCCTAGAATGATTACTCATAACCCCATGGGGAAATTCTCTCAGTGGAATGGGACTGGGGGAGAGAAGATAGAAGAGTATAACCTAGTAGGAATATGACCAATTTGCAATATATTCATACATTAAATATCCCAATAAAATATAATTTTAATATTGTTTTAGTAAACCAAAGGGGTTCTTGACTAATCTGCAGCATTGTTAAATAAAACACTATAAGTTCATTCTTGAGAATGGCCCATATGGAAAAACTGATATTGTAAGAGGGGAGGGAGTGCTAGCTTATGGTGGACACTCCAAAACATAAAACTACACTTCAAATAACTCTGTAATTTATAGCAACTATTTTGAAATAAAGAACTAGCTCCAGAATAAATCCCCTACAAAGATAATCAAGTAATTCTTATATTTTAGGTTTTGATATTAAAAATAAGCAAAATTTACATTAATAAGTTGAAATAAACACACATCGAACTGGGCTTGGTGGCACATGCCTTTAATCCCAGCACTTGGGAGGCAGAGGTAGGAGGACTGCTGTGAGTTCAAGGCCGCCCTGCGACTACATAGTGTATTCCAGGTCAGCCTGAGCTAGAGACCCTACCTTGAAAAAAAAAAAAAAAAAGTCAAAGTTTGTGTATTTTAGCTAGAAAGTGGTCTTCATGTGATTTCGGTGGGAATACTAGTTAAAGAAAGGTTCCTCTTGTGCTGGAGATGTAGTTCACGTGGAAGAGTACTTACCCAGTATGCACTAAGAACCTAGTTCAATATTCAACAATACATAAACGTGGTATGGTGGAATCCACATGTAATCCCAGCACTCAGGATATAAACAAGAGAATCAAAAATTCAAGGTCATCTTCAGCTACACATTGAGTTCCAGGATAATTTGGGATACATGAGACCCTTTACAAAGTATAACAAGGAATAGTTACTGGAGGATGAAAAGAATTACCCTGTATAGAAAGTACAAAAAAGAAAAAAACAAACTTACAATCTCTAAATTCGTTTTGAATGTCTCTGATGATTGAATGCATTGGCTAATATAAATTTCTTTCCTTGAACTATTCTCACATCCCCCATAATTCAGAGATCCATTTTGCTTTTCTCCATTTTAGTGGATATAGATTGTGATTAAGCTACTGGAATACATTAATATTTTGTATGCCAAAATATTTAAAATTAAAGATTTATTTTTATGTAACAGGAAAGTTGAGCCCAGAAATGAACATTTTTTTCCTAAACACTGATGATGATTATATAAGGAGGAACATATAACAATAATATCCATGTCATAATGCAAAAACACTTCTCCATCTCTTTAAGATACACACCTAAGGATGGGTGTTATGTTTGGCCTGACATTACTCATAAAATTACTGATATTTACCTTATGAGTTTATATGAGAAGAGGAGTAAGGAAGGCTCAGACACATTTAAGAAATATCTGCTTATCATATATCCATGGACCCTAATGTTAATTTATTTCACTATATTAACTTACTACAGTTGTGTACAGCATGTTTCCACTTTAACTGTAACAATGATTTAAATAGAAAAGCTTTTTCTATTATGATTATGATTTCTTAAAAATAGTTTAATGGATGGGGAGATAGATTAGTGATTAACACATGTGGGTCCAAGCAGAGCAGAGATGATCTGAGTTTAAATGTCCAGCATTCACATAAACTGCAGGACATAGCCTTGTACCTGGGTAACCAAAGTCCTGTGTGGAGCAGTGACTGGAGAGTCACTAGTGCTTGTGAAGGACAAGCTCTAGGATCAATAATACTCAATTGTCAGGAAAAAAAGGAGTGTGGGTTATGGATATGGACACCTGGTATTCTACTCTGGCCCCCACCAGCAATCCCATGAAATGCTAAAGGTGAGCACACTGCATAGCACATACCCCATATAACACACACACACACAATAATTTTAAGTCATCAAAATAAGGACTTAATTTTTAATGTTCTGCTTATTGATACTTGACATTTTGAGATATCAAAATAAAATAAAATTTGGTGACTAAATGCTTAAAAGCGGATGTCCCTGTAATGTGTGACTGCAGATTTCTACACCATCATTGTGCTTGTTTATGGAGAGCCATCTATTTTCAACAACTACCCATGTTACAATTATAACTGTGAATTATGACATGGTGCTAACAATTTGGTTTGTACTCTAAAATTAAGAGAGCTTGCCTAGTCAAGATCTATAGAAGGGTTGGAAGAGAAATATTGACAAAAATGAAAAAAAAAAGTAATAAAGCTAATGATTTGGGAATGTCAAGAAAAATTGGTTTTGAAAGGTAAGATTTTTAGCAAGATGCTTCCTTTAAGACATTTCCTGACCTATGTCTTTCATGAGGCACCATTGTATTTTCTGCTCAATGCGAGTGGGGAAAATATAGCTTTTTTTGCATGGGTTCCTTAAATAATAAAAAAAAAAGATATTTCTTACAACTACACACAGAGCTTCTATTATCTCAAAATAAAATAAATGTTTAAAAAGCTGGGCATGGTGGCGCATGTCTTTAATCCCAGCCCTCGGGTGGCAGAGGTAGGAGGATCGCCAAGAGTAGGCCACCCTGAGAGTACATAGTGAATTCCAGGTCAGCCTGAGCCATTGTGAGACCCTACCTCGAAAAAACCAATAAATAAATAAATAAATAAATAAATAAATAAATAAATAAATAAATAAATGTTTAATCTAAAAAGCAGAAGGTATGGTGGAGCATCCAGCCTTTCAAGTGGCAAGAGCAGGAGAGTAAGTCTCAGGACAACCTGGGGTTTATAAAATATTTTCAAAGACCCCTGAGCTGTGTAACAAGACATTGCCAAAAAGGATGTATGGGGAGGGGGCAATTGAAGCCAGAGAGATGGCTCCATGGGTAAGACTGAGCCCTGTGCAGGTAGAAGGGCCTGAGTTGGAGTTCTCTGCAGCCATATTACATAAGGCTGTGCACATCTGTAACCCAGTCCTATAGAAAGCATGTACCAATGATTAACAAGGGTTTGTGCAAATAGCAAGCTCTGCAATCAATGAGAGATTCTGTCCCAAGGAAATGCACTGATGAGTAATGGAGTGGGGACACATGATATTCTCCTATGGCTTCTGTATGCATTTATACACACATGTGCTTATATGCCACATACCACCACACATGCATCAGAACACACACGTGTGCATCAGAACACATATGCACACTCAAAAAGAAAAAAAATAAGAAAAGGCAAGCTATGCATATTTATATACATCTGGATTTATTTCTGGATGTTAATATATTCCATTCATATTTCAAACACTTCTTCATTTCCATTTAAATACTTCATATTCATATTAGGGCAAACATATACTTATTACTCTTTTTTAGACATAGTTTAGTAACTTTACCATATAATTCTTTATTGAACTTTTAATTTAATTCCAAACTACCAAACATCATTTCCCAGGGAATTATGTGTGTGTGTGTATATATATATATATATATAGTATGCCATACAATTCAACCTATTTAAAGTGTACAGTTTACTGGTTATTTTTATCTATTTGCAGATTTGAATGATGGTTTCTAACCATCACTGCAGCTACTTTTAGGACTCTATTTATCAACTTCAAATGTGTTCATACCACTTTGCCATCACTCTTCCATTACCCTTCTATACCTCTCTATTCTATGTGTCTCAATACATTGTCTTTTTGTCCTTTTCAGATAAACATAAACACCCTATCTGGTGTTTAGTGGCTTCTTTCATAACATAATGTCTTCTCAAATGTTCAAACTATAACATATATCTGTCACTCATTTCTGTTTGTATTGTTGAATCCATTTCATTTTTACCAAAAATGCCACTTGCTTCTCCAATTATCGGCTCTAGTGCTGGTTGGCTTTTCCACATTCTGCCTCTATGAACATTGCTGTGGCAGAGTGTTCGTGTACAATATTTGGCTATATACCTGAAATTGGAATTACTGGATCTCACATGGTAACTATGAATGTAATCTTTGAGGAATGGTAGATTGTTTGGTGGTTATATGATTTTGCATTCATTTCAGCAGTGTGCAATGGTTCCAGTTCTCCATATTCTCACTTAGACTAGCAACATTTCTGTCCTTTTAAATGATCAATTATTCATTATTATCTCATTTCATTTCTGAGAAAGAGTACATCTTGCAGTTTTTATTGGCATTTCCTTCCTGAATAATAATAAGGAACCATGATGTGTTCAATGGCCATTTTCCATTTTACCTTTTTCTTTCTTTCTTTTTTATTGATATTTAAGAATTTAAATTTATTTGTTTTACTTTTTGGCATTTATTTTGTATCTTATCTGGGAAATCATTGTCTAGTACACATTAATCCAAAGCATCCATGTTTTAATCTTAGCTGTATGTATTTTTTGACAAATGCAATTATGAAAAGTCAGGGCATTAACATAACTTGATAATAACTGGTGGAGAGGATGTGGAGAAGTAGGAACACTCATCCACTGTTGGTGGGAATGTAAGATGGTACAACTACTTTGGAAAGCAATATGAAGAGCCCTGAAAAAGCTGACTATAGAGATACCAACAGATCCAGTTATTCCCTTACTGGGTATCTACCCTAAAACCTTCACACAACAGAGGGATTTGCTCAACCACATTTGTAGTGGCTCAATTTGTAATAACTAAGAGCTGGAATCAACCCAGATGTCCATCACTAGAAGAAATGATAACTAAGATGTTGTATATATACACAATGGAATTCCATACAGCAGTAAGAAAAAAATGACACAATGAAATTTGAGGAAATATGGTTGAACCTGGACCAGATCATTCTCAGTGAAGTTACCCAATCACAGGAAAAAACAAAACAAAACAACAACAAATAAAAAACAAACAAACATAGTCTCACTCATCTACAGCACCTAACCTGAATCTACCCAAAATACCTTACATACCCAGCAAGCATCTTGTGGACTAGACTTGATAAATTAAGTAGACTTAATTTCAATAAGAGGGACCAATTCAAATTCTCACCATTTGTTTCATACCCACAAAAACCACTTCAAGGGTAATTAGCTCTCAAAACTGCTCAGTTTGGGGGAAGTAAACCATCTTTCTTTTTTTTCTTAATTTGTTTTTAATTTAATTTATTAGTTTTCTTTTCAGTAAATACAGGCAGTTTGGTACCATTATTTAGGCTCATCTGTGATCTACCCCTTCCCATTAGACCCTCCTTGTTAATGAAAATGGGTTGTGCATTGTGGAGTTAGCCCCCAGTTATTGGTATGATAAATGTCTCTGCAAATCATGACCCAACATGTGACTCTGACATTCTTTCCGCCCCCTCTTCCGCAAAATATCCCTGAGCCATTTTGGGTTCATTTTTGGTCTGCTTCAGGGCTGAGGTGTTGGGGGCCTCTGAGGCTTTGGCTCTCTGATTTGGTAGGAGTTGATTTTTCTCTGCATTGATCTCCTTCCGCTTTGTGCTGGTATCCGGTTCACAGGAAAACATCACCCTTGCTTATTTTGCCAGTTGTCCTTAGTTTCAGTTGGTCTCCTTTTGAGGTATGTTGGGGCAGCTCTCTTCTTAGGATCTGCATCTATCTGGAAAAGAGAAGCAGATTCTCCAACGGAGAGTAAGTTAGCACCCGGAAAATTGAGATAAGACTTACTTTTTTGATAGACAGTATGGTAGGTTTAGGCCCTCTTATACCCTGTGATTGATGGTAGCTTGATATTGTAGAGTGGGCTTGTGCATCCTTCTCTTAAAAACACTTGTGTACTTGAGCTGTATATTTTCCTCTCCAACATTTAAGTCTATGATTCTTTCAGAGTTATACATAGTTTCAAAGTTTTACATAGTAGGCATTTATTTATCTTTAATAGTTGGTAAAATCTAGCAATACAGTTAATCTCAAAACTTGTTTTAATTTTATTATGATTGCATTTTCTAAATTAACCAGTTTTTGTGGATTTTAATCTTGAAGGAACTTATCCATGTCATGTAAGATACCTTATTAGCTGATATATTATTTTACAATATTGCATTAAAGATTTTTATTTCTCTAAGAAAGCCAATTATGCTACCTCTTCCCCTTATGCTTAAATTAATTTAAATCTTATTTCTAAGTGAATCTGTCCAAATGTCATATACTAATTTTTTTCAGGGAATTTTTCTTTTATTGATTTTTATCTATTGTTTGATTTTTCTAATTTAAATATTTACATTCTGATCATTTTTATAAATACATGATAATTTATTAAGTAGAAACTTTGTGTACTGTGTACATCATGTGTTGGTACCACCATTTCCCTCTTCTCAGTCTCATAGAGGACCCTCTTCAGTAGGATTGCTGGTGTTCACTATGGGTTTGTGGGTTATGAGATTTGAGAGCAGCAGTCAGTCACTGTGTGGGGGACGGAGGGGGTTAATGCCTGTAGATATTACTTCCCATCCTGTGGTTCTTACAATCTGTTTGCACCCCCACTGAGACTTTGTGGGTATGTATTAAGTCTATCTTAGTGTTGAGCCCTCAGAAATTTCTTCAAAATAAGACATATATTAACGCAGAAAGCATACCTCCATAAATCCAGGAAAATTGATATAACTTCCTTCATCCTATTGAACCACATATATTAAAGTTAGAAATTACAGTATCTCCGGTAGACTGAACAACATGCTGTTAACTAATTAATGGGTCTTGGAAGAAATAAAAAAAGAAATTTGTGGTATTTCTAGAACTGAATGATAACCAAAACACAACAGCAACATTTATAGAACACAATGAAGGCAGTACTAGGGGAAAATTCATAGCACTAATTGCCTTCATAACAAAGGCAGAGAGATCTCAAATTAATGACCTAACCATCCACCTAATGGCACTGGAAAAATAAGAATAATCCAAGCTTAAGAGTTGCAGACAGAAAGAAATAATCAATATCAGAGCAAAGTGAGTTGGACTGTAAGAAAACCGGAAAACTTAAAACAAAAAAATGAAGAACTGGTTCTTTGAAACAATAAACAAGACTGATAAGCCCCTGGCCAATTTTAAAAAACAAAAAAGAAAAGTCTTAAAGTAATAAAATTAGAAAAGGGATAACTAACAACAGACATCAAATTTAGAAGAATAATCAGGACATATTTCCTAAAATTCTACTCCACCAAATTGGATAAGCAGGAAGAAATGTGAGAATTTCTAAACAGATACCAGCTACCACAATTAAATTCAGAGCATATAAATCTCATAATTAAATGTATTACATCTATTGAGATTGAAAATGTAATCAAAAACCTCCCAAAATATAGAAGTCCAGGACCTGATGGATTCTCAGATGAATTCTATGAAACCCTCAACAGAGAACAAAAACCACTGTTTCATAAGCTGTTTCACATAACCAGAAAAAAGGGAATGCTCTCCAACAACTTCTATGAAGGTAGCATTGCCCTAATATCAAAACCAGACAGAGTTACAGCAAGAAAATATAACTATAAACCTATATCCCTGATGAATGTGGATGCAAAAGTCGTGAAAAATATCCTCACAAACCAAATCCATCTATTTTGATCAAATAGGCTTCATACTGTGGAAGTGTGATTGTTCAACATATGGAAATTGATTAATATAATACACCACATAAAAATCATATGTATATAATTTTGTGAGAAAGAGAAGGAAAATAAGAAAATAAGAGGTAGAGTGAGAGAGAAAGGGCATGCCAGAGCCTATAGCCACTGTTAATAAAACCAATCACATGTGGTGACCCCTTGTGCATATGGCTTATGTGTGTACTGGGGAATTGAACTTGGGTCCTCAGTCTTCACAGGCTTAACTGCTAAGCTTCCTTTCCAACCCCTAACACAAATAATCTTAAACACAAGAACCACATGATAATTTTAATAGATGCATGAAATTCGTTCAACAAAATACAACATCATTTCATGATTAAAATGATAAATATGAAAGGCATGGAGGCTTTATTTCTCAACATAATAAAGGGTCTATACAAAGCACCTAAATCCCAAATCTTTCTCCACAGGGAAAGGACTCAAGTACTATCCATTGGGATTGGGAAGAGACAGGAGTGCCTACTGTCACCGCCGTTCTTTGTCATAGTGCTGGATGTCCTATCCTTGGCAATAAGGCAGGAGAATGATATAAAAGTGCTACATTGCAAAGGAAGAAATCAAACTAGCCATATCTGCAGATGGCATGATCTTAATCACAAGTGACAAAAATGACTCTATCATAAAATTTCTAAAGATGATAAATTCCTTCATCAAAGTGGCAGGATAAAAAAAAAATCAACATGCAAAAATCATTAGATATCCTTTATGTAAAAAATGAATATATATATAGAGAAAAATCAGTGAATTGTCCTTTTTCAATAGCCACAGATAAAATAAAGTACTTAGAATAACACTAACTAAGTACATGAAGAGCATATATAATGAAAACCTAAAAACCCTCAAGAAAGAAATTGAGGAGGATTTGAGAAGATGGAAGGACCTCCCATCGACTTGGAGAGATAGAAATAATATTGTGAAAATGGCAATTTTACCAAAAGCTGTGTACAGATTCAATGCAATAACAATTAAATAAAACACCACCATTCTTCACAGACATAGAAAATATAATCTAAAAATTCATATGGGATAGCAGAAGACTTTGGATATCCAAAAATATCCTCAGCAACATAGACACCTCTGGATATATCACCATACCCGATCTAAAGCTATACAAATTTGTAGAAAAAAGCATGGTATTTACATAAAAACTGACATATAGACCAATGGAATGTATTTAAAGACCTAGCCCTCAGTTCAAGTAACTACAGGTAAATGAAATTTTACGAAGGTGCTAACAACATACAGTGGAGAAAAGACAGAATCTTCAACAAATTGTGTTGGCCAGATTGGATGACCACATGTAAAAAAATGAAACTAGACCAACTCCTCTCACTATGCACATAAATCAACTACAAATGGATTAAAGACCTATATTTAAGATATAAAACTCTTAAACTACTAGATGAAAAAAATTGGGTAATTCTCTCATGTAAAGAGTAAGGAAAAACTTCCTGAACAATAATACCCCAGAAGCCCAAGAATTTAAACAATCACTCAACCAATGTGATCTCATGAACTGAAAAGCTTTTTACATATAAACTTACCATAAATGGGCCAACAGACTACCCATAGAATGGGAGGAAATCTTAGCCAGCTATACCACTGACAGAGGCCTAATATCTACACTATACAAAGAACTCAAAAACCTAAAAATTAAAAAAAGTAAACAATAATCCACTAAAAAAAAAAAAAAGAACTGGAACTCACTATGTAGTCTCAGAGTGGCCTTGAACCCACAGTGATCCTCCTACCTCTGTCTCCCAGGTGCTGGGATTAAAGGCGTGCGCCACTATGCTCAGCTCCTTCTGCCTTTTTAATTTTATTTACAGTGACAGGATAGGTATTGATTTATTTTTTATATTGTTAGTAAATTTTGTTTTTCTTGGTTAATGATATTTTGAACTTCTTTGTATAATTTGGCAGCAATTGCCAAATATTTTTGGTATCATAAACTATTAGATTCATGTACAACATATATTATTGAGTGAACTTCTTTTCCAATAAAATTATTTAAACCATCAAAAACAAACAAAAAAAAAAAGGAACAGAGAACTGAATGAGGACTACTCAAAGGAAAAAATTCAAATGTGTAATACTCACCTACGAAAATTGTCAACATCCTTAACCATCAGGGAAATGAAAATTAAAACAACCATGAGATTCCACCGTCCTCCAAAAAGGATGGCAGTCATTAAAATTAAAAAAAAAACATAAATAAATGAATGTGGGTGAGGACGTAGGAGAAGAGAAAACCTCATTTGTTTTAAAAGTTTGCACTCCCACCTTGTTTGCTGGTGGTACGTCAAACTTTTACAATTCATTCAGAAATCAATATGGAGACTCCTGACAAAGATCAAAATAAAGCTACCAACTGACCCCCCTGTTCTCTACTGGGCTTCTACCCTAAAGGTTCTACTCTTCACTGCAGATATATTTGTTCAACTGTGTTTGGTAGCTGCTCAATTCACAATAACTATAATGTGGAATCAACCCAGATGCCCATCATTTGAGGAATGAATACTGATGATATGGTACACACACACCATGGAATTCTACTCAGCAGTAATGAAAAAAAAATGATATAATTAAATATGTAGGAATATGGGTGTACTTGGAATAGATCATAATAACAAACTTCCACTCATAGAAAGACAACCATTGTATTTTCTCCCTCACATGTGCTTCCTAAAGCACAACAGCTTGAGTTGCTGACATTCCTGACAGACAACTCAAGGGACAGATATGGGGGATAGGAAGAGTTTGGAGGGAAGAGAATGAAATGGAGAGGGCAAGATATACATAAAACCAAATCCAAGAATAATTGGTTTCATAGAAACCTTCCTCCTGGATAGCAGACTAAAAGATATAACCCTCAATAGAAGCATGGAGGGATCATCTGGTAAGAAGGGCCCTGGAGATGGTGGGATGAAGCCTAACCTTAAAACATTTGCCCATGGTTTGGAACTCCTGGTACCAAGAATTGGTTACAATCCACATGAGCTATAGATTGGAAAGTCCTACATGGTCCCCAAAAGAAGACTGGATTCTCTCAAGTCACTTGATTACCTGCCTGAAGTCAAAGGTAAGAACCTATTATGGAAAACGCCACATGCTGCTGATGCAGAACATCAAGAGATCCAGATGATTCTGAAAGGAAGTCATTTCCTAGATGGTTAGTCCATACAGTGCTGGAAAGCACGACATGAGCTGTGAGGGAAAATGGCCAACAATGTTGAGCACTATCAGAGGACACTGCTATGTGAAAGCTACCATACTGACAAGATGTACACACCTGTGCAATAGTGGTACCCAGCATAAGGTGGGTGTCAATGGCTATATGATTGGCTATGAGATTAGCTCAATGGAAAGAAACCTATAACTGGAACTGAAAGCCAAGTCAGAATCCTATGGAAGCCAAGATTATGGCTTCCAACGAGAAGATCCCCCTAGTCTTTTCCCAAAATAGCCATTAAAATCTTTCTAGATTAACAGTGCTTATTCCCTTTAACCTATAATGGTTTTACTCTCCACTGAAGAAATTTTTTTTTTTTTTTCAGTGAGCAATGTGAACTGAGGACAATCAAAAAAGAATAGATCTCTGACTCCCTGGCATGAGTCTGTGTGCATATTTACATTTACATACATACGCATGTGTATTTAGTTTATTTTGAAGAACTCATTATTGTATTTGGCTCTACCTTTTCATATTATGACAAGTTTTCCCAGACATACCAATAGCAATTGCTACTTACTTATTTGTGTGTGTGTGTGTGTGTGTGTGTGTGTGTGTGTGTGTGTGATAGAGGATAGAGGGTGGAGGGGACAGTGGCTTGTGGTTGCCCAGGCACGTATGTGGAATTAGAAAGCAACCTCAGACAGAGTTTCAGCCCCCCTTTTCTATCAACTTTTTGAGATAGGGTCTCTCTTGTTATTTTGACACTCAAGCTTCCAAATTCTTTTGACTCTGCCTCCTGTCCCCTTGAGCACATTGGGAATTCAGACATGTGCATAACCTCGTTTAGAAAAATGGAGTCTAAATGTGGTAGAACACACCTTTAATCATGGCCTTGGGAGGAAGTTAGCAGGATCAAGGTGAGTTCAAGGCCATCCTGATACTACATAGCATAGTCTAGATCAGACTAAGCTAGAAGAAGACACTACCTTGAGAAAACAAATACACAAAAAAGAAAAATAACTGTACACATTCTCAATAATTGCTAAGTTTATCATATTGATCCATATTCTAATTGATCAGGGTCAATATTCCACGCAGAATGTAAAAATTAACATATTGACACTAGACATCAGAATCCAGCTTTAATTTTTATGGGCAAAAATCAATAAATAGAATTTGCTGAATGAGAAAAATAAAATCTTATACATTTCTACTTGTCTCAAATATAGTGAACTCATCAGCAGATATTTATTACCAGAATGTGCCTATGTCAAAATGATATAAATGATTTTTTAAATTTAAGTTTATGTATATATTTTCTTTTTTCTTTATTAGTTATGTGCATATGTATAAACAGCCATGTTGGTTGCATGAATATACTCATCCCTGTCCTCCCCAGTCCCAAATGTAGCCTCCTCATTGGGGATTGTGGGTATGCATTGTGGGGGTAACCATCAGTTATGGGGAAGAGGCAATGTCTCTGTGTATAATGTCACAACTTGTGGCTCTAACAATCTTTCTTCCTCCTCTTCCACAAATTTCCCTGAGCTATGTTGGGTTCATTTTTGGTCTACTTCATTGATGAGGTCTTGTGAATCTCTATGTCCTGAGATATCTGGTTTGGTAGGATTTGAGTATTCTCTGTGTCTATCTCCTTCACCCTTGTGCTGGTACCAGGTTCATCAAGAAAGCAGCACTCTGGCTCATTTTCCCAATTACTCTACGGTTTCAACTGGCTACCTGGTGAGATGCAATGGCCTGAGTCTCTCCTCAGGTTCTGCATCCATCTAAAAAAAGAGAAGCAGGACTGGAGAGATGGCTTAGTGGCTTATCTATAAGCACATTGCTTTGAAGCTAAACATGTCATCATTTAAATTTTTAAATCCATTCATATTTGTATTCAAAATTTGTAGAAGAATATAATTAAACACCTCCTGTTTCAATTTATGAAGCTTGAAAACTATGTTGATAATATACTCCAGATGTTAAACATCTGGATTAATATCATTCTGGTATGGTGGAAAAGTCTCATAGGTATTAAATATTTACCTAAAGGCATCAGTTCTCAATAAAACCTCATGAGTAAACCTCCACATTTCACCTAGCATTCTGTTCCTTCAACTTTTGTAGCAATGTAAAGCTTCTTGTGTTCAAAGTTTTGCATCTTTCTACATTCCTCCTACATATCAGTTTCAAAAGCCTAAGAATACATGGTCAAATTTATCACATCACAAGTGCTACTTCTTGATACCAACTTTTGGTAGCAGTTACTTTTCCATTGTTGGGACAAAATACCTAATCAGAAGCAGCTTATGGAAAGACAGAATTTAATTTCTGCTTATAGTTTCAAGGGGAAGTCCACAATAACAAGGAATATATGGCAGCAGGAGGAAACTGATTTCACATTGTCACAGTGTCACATCAGAAGGGAGGAACTAGAAAGGTATAAGAGCAAGCAGAATTGGTCTGTAAAGCCTCAGGAATGACCCTAGTGATCCTTCCTTGAAAGAGACTGGGCCACCTAATGGTCCCATACATGCTGAGGACAGTACTACCAACTGGAGATTAAATATAAAAGCACACGGATCTATGGGGTATATTTTACATTGAGTCCACAAATTCATATTTATGAAAGATGAAGGAATAATGGGAGGAAAGAAGAAGTGAGGAAAGGAAAGTAGAAGGTGAAATTTTGGAGAGAAAGGGACGTCAGAGGAAAGGATAGAATCACTTAATATTAGTTATCAATTGCAGAAAACATATATATGTTTCAATTCAGAATAGCTAAAATATGTCAATTCACTTTATTTTGTACCTTGAATACACTTAAGATACTACAAATGTCTTTTCTGTCTTCCAGGTAACATTGACTTTTGACTGTGAGATGTTACTGGGGAAGGGGTATCCACGTTGATTCCTAAATAATGCTATCTACCTCCACTGGGGTACTTGGAATCATAGGGCATTTCTTGCCTCCCCAATAGATTTACATCATTAATGATCCTTTCCTTCTCTTTCTGGATTCATAATTAAGCAATTTTATGCTAGCTTCAAGGACTTTAAGAGAAGAAATGTAGCAACAACTGTATCACTTAAGTCTATATGACCTGTACGTCATTCTGTATTTCAAGGGAATGGAGAAGGGTAACCCAGATTCAGAATAAACAGACTCCATATTTTGTTAGTAATGACAATCTTGTGTATTGGGGATCTAAATAATCATTGGAGTCTGTTGTTACAAGCCAACTGAAAGAGAAGGAAAACATAATTTCTGTAAGGTTGTTGGTGTTAGCATCCTCTCTATCCTCTGAGCAGTTTAGTGTGGCAACCAAAGCCCTACTGATTCCTCATCTTTACCTTACTATCAAGCTTTAAGTCTTCTGCCAAATGTTCTGACTGGTCCTACCTTGTCTTCTCTCTTTCATTCTTGGTCTTGTTATTGTACTTCTGTAAGATTACTGAATTGTTCCCCTCCTCTTTACTGTCACTTTATACAATTACATAGCTGTCTTTTCCAAGCATAAAACCTTGTGTTACTTCCCTCTTTTAGTGCCTTGAATAGCTTCATGTTGTGCAAACCATTAAATCTATGTTTCTTACCATTTTATAGGAAGCATTCCATAATCTGTTTCTTGGTTGAAGTCACTCTGGTTCCAGCTATTTCTCTATAAATATACAACTTATATCATAGTCACTTAGTCTGAATACCCCAAATGCACCATAGTCATTTTTAATCTGCCTATTTTTACACATTTCCCTCTCTCCTGAAAGCTATTCCCTTTTCACTTACTTGAAAATGTCTCATTTTATAGGATACAACTCAAGAATTTCCCAGTCTATGGAGCCATCCCTAACATACCCAAACTGCTAAGCAGTGGAATTGAATTGTCCCTTACCAAATAGTTCCCGTGGTTACCCTATTGACCTTCATACAGTAGGCCTTGGTTCATTATCAACAAATGCAATGTGCAGAAAAATTCAACAATGTGTGTACTGGGTGACCCAGCAGAGTACTTTTTCCAGTTATGATAAAACTCACCATGCATGGGGCACTATGTTGTAGGACTCTGCCATTCCACAAGCAAACAGAGTAGAATCTATTATTATAGAGCTCATAGTTTCAGCTAAGGCTTTTTTTAAAATGATACATGCTATAAAATGGGATTGTAGTTTATATGCCTTGCACCACTCTATCAGAATCTTTTGGACATAACAAAGCAAGACCATGGCAGAGGTTATCACTTCTAAAGAAAATAGCAAGTTAAGCCCAGTGTTTACATGACTGTTGAGATTCCAACAAGTCGGTTGCCAGATTTACAAAATGTATTATGCCTATAAGGTGTTGCTGAAAGTAAAGATGAAATTCTGATTGTAATGTAACATCCATTCTAAATGCATGCATTCTAAAAGAAGGTGATTCTAGCCAAGGAGCAACCAAAATTTAGAATGTAAAAATGTACTTAATAAAATAGTATATTTTCCTGTGTCAAAGAACATAAACCTCAGCAAATTTTGAAATACTGGTGAAAAAAATCAACATGTAAATTTACAAAGATCTTCAAATTGCCTTGAAATATAGAGACAAAAAGTAGTATGATCTGTCTTATAGTACAGCTATGGAAGTTTTGTTTCTAGTGAAGGTGAATTTCTTAGGGACTAGGCACATTTTGAATATGGAAAAAAATTACTCCCTTCTTGGTTCAGGGAATTTGTACACTTTGTTGGGGTACACAGTCTAAGAAAACATTTGATCAAAAAAAAATCCCTGGTTATGTCTTATAGTATCAAAAATTCCTAAAGAACAGGGGTCAGTATATAATAGTATTCAAAATTATATTTCTTGAATGACTAGTGTTTGACAGGAAATATACTTGACAATTTTTTGCATACACTATTTTAAAGAACTTGCAATAATTATATAAGATTATTAGTACCATCTCCTGTTTATAGATAAAGAAATAGAAATATACAAATGTAAAATATGAACGTTCTTAATCAATATCTATTAGATCTAATATTAGCAAGATGCAGACAGGGATGGGTATTAAAGTTTCCAATTTTTTGTTCTTGAATTTGGGCCTCCAAAGAAATCCATTTCAGATTTATATATAATTTTGTAATTTCTGCAAGGTGGTAAATCAAAACTTTATGTTTATGCTACATAGGTAAAGGTTTACAGACTTTATTATTACAGGAGGAAAATCTTTGAAGGAGACAATCATTTTTTAAAAAAATATTTTATGTATTTGAGAGAGAGAGAGAGTAAGAAGGGGATAGATAGAGAGAGTGAGCGAATGGGCATAGCAGGGCCTCTAGCAATTTCATATAAACCCCAGATGCATGTGCCACCTTGTAAGTCTGGCTTGCATGGACACTGGGGGATGGAACCTGGGTTCTTAGGCTTCAAAGGCAATCGCCTTAGCCACTAAGCCATCTCTCTAGCAGAGTAATCATTTCTTAAGACTGAAATTTATCAGTGAAATACTTAGCACCAAAAACCTTAAAACTATCTTTCTTGTCTCCTGGATGAGTAAACTCAGACTTGGGGACTAAGATTTAAATCTGCCAGTATAGGCAAATGAATCCAACAGAAACTATTCCTGGATGTGTGACTCATCTATATCTGAGGAAGCAGGTTGGCACATTATCTGAGAGGGGAGAGATTGGAGAATGCATGGAAGCATGAATCTATAGGTAAAGTTACTCATTACGAATCATGTTTCATTGGCTAAAACTGATTGTAAGTCAACATCTTTGATGAAGGGAAGTAACATACAAGATATGTAAACAGAGAAGTGGAAATAAATACCTAATATTAGAGTTTCCCATAAATATTATTTTTGTCTAATTTCATGTCATGTTTAGCTCCAGATACAATGATGATGTTTTAAGTAAACCAACAGAAAAATAAAAATGTAATCTGTACAATGGGATGAAATGTTTGCTATCCATATATCTGATAAGTGCGTTTTTACATAGAGAAATAATGATTTTTTTAATAGGCAATGTGCCTGAAAATACATGACTCAAAAGAAAAAGTAGGAGATTGGGATTGTAACTTAGTAGAACACTTGTTTAGTATGTTTGTGGCACTGTGCTGGATCCCCTGCACTGCATAAACTAGGCATTGTGGTGCACATTTATAATCCCAAGACTTGAGAGGTGGAGACAGGAAGATCAAGTTTTAGGACATCCTCAAATACACATCAATTTCAAGTCCATCCTGGATATTTGACACCCTTTCTCAAAAAAAAAATACACATAAATTATAAAAAGGTAAATGAAAAGTTATCTAATGTTACTATTCACTAAATGTGCATAGAAACTGCAAAGTGTATCACTTTTACTTTCTAGAATAGTTGTTACTGAAGAGGAGAAAAACAATGATGGCAAATGTTGAGGGAGATGTGGATGAAAGGGAAAGCTTGTACACTGTTGGGCTGACTTTCAAATTGGTGCCGACAGTGGCTTGTGTTCTTCACAAAAGAAGTAGAACCAATTCTTAACCCAGGAATCTCATTTCTGGATATATATTCAATATGTGAAATATATCCACACAGTAAATAACATCTTATATTTTCATCCTCAAGCACATCTCTAAACACTTTGTACAGACTGGACATTCTCACAAAATTCTGTACCAATCCATTTAGAGATAACACTTTTTATGAAATCAGATTTCAAATGGAATTTTGTTTTCAAACATTGAAGAGATTAATGATTAGACTCAGATCACATTGTGACTGCATAATATCTAACACGGGAGCCAAGTTTTTAATGAATACCAAGGTACAATAGTGTACAAGGAGCTATGTTAAAAATACACCAGATTTATATCCAGATCTTAAGCAAATTATGCCTTATGCTTGTGAAAGGAAAATGACATGACCCCACTTCTATGTACAGCTGCACTATTAGAAGCATAACACAGAGAAATCATAATGAAAGTCACTACTAGGCTGGGGATGCAGTTCAATGGGTAGCATACCTAACTACTATGTACGAGGCCCTGGCTTTGATACCCATCACTGCATTAGCCAGCCATGATTGTGCATGCCTGTGATTTCATCTCTTGAGAGGTGGAGGAAGGAGGATCAGGTTTTCAAGGTCATCCTCAGCTACTTAGTGAATACTAGGGCAGCCTGATATATATGAGACTGTATCTCAGGAAACAAACACAGACACTATATTTAAAATTTTGCTGAGTTCATACATGGTTCTAGGCTATTGCCTTTGCATATATATGTTTATTTACTCAGGATGCACTTTCATAGCACATTGTTCTGTCTCCCATTACCTCAGGGACCCACATCAGTGGAGTTATAGTATTCACTATGTGGCCATGAAGGCTGGGGACTGCATCTCAAGTTATTCCTACTGACTTAGTGGCTCTCACAATCATTCTGCACCCTCTTCCACAATTTTCTCTGATCCATGGCAGGCCTGCTGGCATTCTAATTTTCTGGTGAGTTCTTTTGGCCTCTGGATTTCTGCTTTAGTAGGTTTTGATTGATCATTGTGTCTGTCTCCACCACCCTGGAGCTGGTTGTCAGGCTAGCAGTACAAACATTATTCATGTTGCTGGTTCCTCTGCAATTTCTCCTGAGCCCTGGCAGATGTGGTAAAGTTGACAAATCTCATTGTGGGCAGTCAGCTATCTTCTTGTCTTATTGATGGATCCTGGTCTTTTATCCATTTTAACTGTTGCATATAAAATAAAACAGATTTTCCAACCAAGAGTGAGATCAGCCTGAGTTGAAGGGGTTATGAAAATTTATTTGAGATATTTTTGGTGTGCAAGCCCACTCTTCTTCTGCAGAGAGCAGTGGGAGCTTCTCTCTGAAGTATGAGTTTCCTGACCATGGGATTCTGACTTGGTTTTCAGGACCAGATATGAGTTCTTTCCCACTGAGCAGGACTCATATCCAGTCAGAGAACAACTGGTATCCACAAAGGTTGAGTGCCATTATTGCACAAATTGTATACTTATCAAGCTGATTGATTTCATAGTCTTCACAGTCCCCTAGTTATTTGTGATGTTGGTGACCACTGTCTTCCAGCAACACCCATAGGGATTTCCAACACAAGAGGTGTCAGTGAGAAGGGAGCTGCTTTACTTTTTTTTTTTTTTTTTCCAGAAAATATTCTGATGTTTTGTCACTACAGCCTATGGTTTCTTCAGCAATAGGGACATATCTTTTAGGTCTGGAGGGCAATCAAGTATCATTCTTGGCCAACAGCTCACTGTGGAGGGCATCCTAATTTGGGGCCTGGGATTTACTGATCAGAGTCTATGGTTTTAAGGTTAAGATTTTTTCATCTTCTGTACAGACTGTCCCCTTTCCCCCATTATTGGTTATTATCCCTTGTAGGATGGTAGCCAGAATGATGGTTTCTATGTAACTGATTGATGTTGTCTTACTTTTGTATAATTTGCTCCAAACCCTCTCTACTCTCTCTAAGGTACATTTTTGTAGTTGGGTCCATTCTATGGGTCTAACTCATCACCATAAATTTGGTTATATTGTGATGGTATTTATTTTACATAGTTGTACATTAGCTTTTCATTTTGTAATATTATTGATCACTAAGCATTTTATAGTTGTTTCTTATTTTTGAGGACCCTAGTGCATTCTGAGAACAATATTTTTATTGGAAGTTTGGCATATAAAATAAACTCATTATAATGCAAAATAGGTAACACATTTATTTATTGTTGCCTAGGATCAACAGAACATAGAGGATTGGCCTTGTGGCTGGTGTCTGAAATCCCAATAAGTAGAAAGTTGGGGAAGGTACTCACAGCTAGTCTAGGTCACACAGAAGTTCAAGGCCAGCCTTAGATATAGAATGAGATTGTCTCAAAGTTAGAAAAGCAAGGATAAAATAAATCAAAACACTTTTAACATAGAAAACCTTCTAATCATGCTCAAAAGATTGCTGAGTGGTAAAGGTACTTCCCAGATCCCATGTAAGGCATATGCACAAGGTGATGCATATGCAAGGTCGAGCAGGTACACAAGATGGCATACATATCTGGTGTTCTATTGTAGTGGCTGGAGGCCCTTGCATGTTAATTCACTCTCTCTCTCTCTCTCTCTCTCTCTCTCTCTCTCCCTTTCTCTCTCTTCTTCTCTCACTCTCTCTATCCCTCTTTCTCTTTAAAGGCTTGTACTACCAAGCATAGATTTTTTATGAGAGAGAAAAAGAGAGAAAATCCATGCTTGGTAGTACAAGCCTTTAATCTCAGCACTTCTGAGGAAGATACTGGAAAATTGCCATGAGTTTGAGGCTACGCTGAGACTACATAGTGAATTTCAATTCAGCCTAGGAGAGAGCAAGACCTTATCACAAAAAAAAAAAGAAAAGAAATAAATTTTTAAAAAAGAGAGAAAAAAAGAAAGAAAAGAAAAATAAAAAGGAAACAGAAAACCTCATGATTTTATAAAGATATGAATCAGTATGGCTACCAATTCATATTTGAGAAAATAGAGGCATAGGGTTATATGATGGGTAAATGGTAATACCTAAAATTGAAGCAATTTTCCTTTCATTTTTTTAAAATTTAATTTATTAGTTTTCTTTTCAGCAAATACAGGCAGTTTGGTACCATTGTTGAGGCTCATCTATGATCTACCTCCTCCCATTGGAC
Source organism: Jaculus jaculus (assembly GCF_020740685.1). Lineage (NCBI taxonomy): Eukaryota > Metazoa > Chordata > Mammalia > Rodentia > Dipodidae > Jaculus > Jaculus jaculus. The sequence continues at coordinate 103,771,523 of NC_059110.1, forward strand.
CCTCCTTCTTGATGTAAATAGGTCATGCATTGTGGAGTTAGCCCAGTTATTGGTATGATAAATGTCTATGCAAATCATGACCCAACATGTGACTCTGACATTCTTTCTACCCCCTCTTCCGCAAAATTTCCCTGAGCCATGTTGGGTTCATTTTTGGTCTGCTTCAGTGCTGAGGTGTTGGGGGCCTCTGAGGCTCTGGCTCTCTGATTTGGTAGGAGTTGATTTTTCTCTGTGTTGGTCTCCTTTCCCTTTGTGCTGGTATCTGGTTCACAGGAAAACATCACCCTTGCTTGTTTCGCCAATTGTCCTTAGTTTCAGTTGGGCCCCTTTTGAGGTATGTGGGGGCAGCTCTCTCTTTAGGATCTGCATCTATCTGAAAAAGAGAAGCAGATTCTCCAACGGAGAGTAAGTTAGCACCTGGAAAATTGAGATAACACTTACTTTTTTGATAGAGAGTTTGATAGGTGTAGGACCTCTTGTACTCCATGATTGATGGTAGCTTGATATTGGAGAGTGGGCTTGTGTTTGGTTATGGTTCTGACTTGTTTCCCAGCTCCAGCTATGGGTCTAGTACCACTGAGGGGATCAGTTAGCCAAATCAAGAGCAGTTGGTTCCTCACCATGGCTGTGTGCCACTATTGCACTTGTGTGGGCATCACATCAGGTTATTTGTTGCTAATTAGGTTAGACAATGAGTTGCTTGGACAGATATTGGTCATTTCCCCCAGTCGCCCATGTAGCACCTGCTGACACTAGACACGCTGACTGTCTGGGGACTGACTCTCTCCTGGATTCCAGCCATGCTGTTCCATTTTACGTGTCAGCTGCATATGGAGTCTTCAGCAATGGGGTCTTACCACTAGCCTTTGGTGGGTTATCAAGTACTCTGACAGTAGTCTGTCATTGTTTTGGGAAACCTTATAGGATTCCCTGATCAAAAGCTCATTGTGGATGGTAGCCCCAAGCTGGAAGTGGGGGTTACAGGTCAGTGCCCACTAGTAAATTGAGAAAAAACATAACTAATATACAAGAGTTAGACAGGAGAGAGATAGAGGGGAGAGGGGGAAAGGGAGGGAGGGAAGATGTAGAAGATTTAGGTTAGTCTTGATCCTACCCTCTCCAGTGTCTTGTGGTTCAGATGTTTCCTGTAAGGGTCTAGTGAAGGTTCAGCCATTTGGTCTGTCTTTTAGGAAGTAGAATTTTATGGTACCATTGCCTTTGGGTCCAGATTACTGTTTTCCACCCTTCAATGCCCTCCCCGCCCTCCCCATCCATCCTATTGTCTAGTCCATGAGGTGCTTGCTGGGTATGTAAGGTATCTTGGGTAGATTCAGATTAGATGTTGTAGATGAGTGAGACTATGTGTCAATTTTTTTTCTGTGATTGGGTAAGTTTGCTGAGAATGATCTGTTCCAGGTTCAACCATTTTTCCTCAAATTTCTTTGTGTTATTTTTTCTTACTGCTGTATAGAATTCCATTGTGTAGATATACCACATCTTTGTTATCCATTCTTCTAATGATGGACATCTGGGTTGATTCCAGCTTTTAGCTATTACGAATTGAGCCACTACAAACATGGTTGAGCAAATCTCTCTGGCCTGTGGTTTGAAAGTTTTAGGGTAGATGCCCAGTAAGGGTATAACTGGGTCTGTTGGTATTTTTATAGTCAGTTTTTTCAGGAGTCTCAATATTGCTTTCCAAAGTGGTTGTACCATCCTGCATTCACACCAACAGTGAATGAGTGTCCCTGCTTCTCCACATCCTTGCCAGCATTTATTTTCATTTGATTTTTTGATGTTGGCTTTCCTTATTGGGGTAAGGTGGAATCTCATAGTTGCTTTAATTTGCATTTCTCTGATGATTAGGGATGACAAACATTTTAAGTGTGTGTTTGCCATTTGTATATCTTCCTCTGTGAATTGCCTGTTCAACTCTGCCCCCCATTTTGTGAGTGGGGTATTTGTTTTCTTATTGTTTAGACGTTTGAGTTCTTTGTAAATTCTAGAGATAAGTTCTCTATCAGTTGGATAACCTGCAAATATTTTCTTCCATTCTGTGGGTATTCTATTGGCTTTGCTTATTATATGCTTGTCTGTAAAGAAACTCTTCAGCTTCATATGACCCCACTGGTTGAGTGACTGTTTAAGAACTTGAGCCACTGGGGTTTTGTTCAGGAAGTCTTTTTCCATTCCTATATCATGGAAAGTACTTCCTAAATTTTCTTCCAGTAGTATTCGAGTTTCTGGTCTTATGTTGAGGTCTTTGATCCATTTGGATTTGAGTGTAGTGCATGGTGAAATGTGTGGATCAAGTTTTAGTTTCCTGCATGTGGTTTTCCAGTTTGTCCAGCACCATTTGTTGAAGATGCTATCTTTTTTCCAGCCTATATTGTTTGGGCCTTTGTCAAATGTCAAGTAGCTATAGTTGCTTGACCCAAAATCCGGGTCCTCAAGTCTATTCCATTGCTCTATACTCCTGTTTTTATGCCAGTACCATGCTGTTTTTATTACTATGGCTTTGTAATATAGCTTTAGATCAGGTATGGTGATGCTACCAGAGGTATTTCTTTTGCTGAGGATATGTTTGGATATGCTAGGCCTTCTGCCTTTCCATATGAAATTTGAGATCATTTTTTCTATCTCTGTGAAGAACACTATAGGGATTTTAATTGGAATCAAATTAAGTCTATATATTGCCTTTGGTAGGATTGTCATCTTCATTATGTTAATTCTGCCTATCCAGGAGCATGGGAGATCTTTCCATCTTCTCAAGTCTTCCTCAGTTTCTTTTTTGAGAGTTTTTATATTTTCATTGTATAGATCTTTTACTTCCTTGGTTAACGTTATTCCAAGGTTTTTTTTTTTTGTTGTTGTTGCTATTGAAAATGGGACTATGTCTTTTATATCTTTTTCTGTATCTTTGTCATTTGCATACAGAAATGGTACTGATTTTTTTTGCATTGATTTTGTATCCTGCTACTTTGCTATAGGAGTTAATCACCTTCTGGAATTTTGGTATGGAGTCTCTCAGGTCTCTTACATATACAATCAAGTCATCAGCGAATAGAGCTAACTTAACTTCTTCATTTCCAAATTGTATCCCTTTTATTTCCTTCTCCTGTCTTATTACTTGGGCTAGGACTTCCACAACGATATTGAAAAGCAGAGGTGATAGAGAACATCCCTGTCTTGTTCCTGATCTCAATGGGAATTGCTCCAGTCTCTCTCCATTAAGTATCATTTGGGCCTTTGGAGCTTTGTATGTTGCCTTTATTATGTTAAGATGTGAACCAGCCATGCTGATTCTCTCCAATGTTTTGATCATGAAGTGATGTTGTATCTTGTCAAAGGCCTTTTCTGCATCTATCAAAATGATCATGTGTTTTTTAATGTTTAAGCTTGTTTATGTGGTTATTACATTGACAGATTTTCGTATGTTGAACCACCCTTGTGTTCCTTGGTAAATCCCACTTGGTCAAGGTGGATAATGCTTTTGATGTGTTGGTGGATTCAGTTTGCAAGTATTTTGTTGAGGATCTTTGCATCTATGTTCATTAGGGAAATAATGTCGGTAGTTTTCTTTTCTTGTGGCATCTCTGCCTTGTTTTGGGATTAGGGTGATACTAGCTTTATAGAAGGAGTTGGGTAGCTTTCCCTGTTCTTCAATTGTGTGGCACAGTTTTAGAAAGATTGGTTTGAGTTCTTCCATGAAGGTTTGATAAAATTTGGCTTGGAATCCATCTGGTCCTGGACTCTTCTTTTTGGGAGGTTTCTTATTACTTTTTCAATCTCCATGAGTGTGATGGGTTCATTGAGGTGATTAATCTGCTCTGAGTTTAGCTTTGGAAGATGATATGTGTCCAGGAATTTATCCATCTCCTCCACATTTTCCAGTTTTATGGAGTAGAGGTTTTTGAAATAAGTCCTGATGATTCTGCCAATTTCATTATGTATGTTGTGATCTGTCCTTTTTCATTTTGAATTTTGTTAATTTCGAGTCTCTACTTTTTTTGCTTGATTTAAATTGGCCAGAGGTTTGTCAATCTTGTTTACTTTTTCAAAGAACCAGCTGTTTTTTTTTGTCAATTTCCTTAATTGTTTCCTTGGTTTCCACTTCATTAATTTCTGGTCTGATTTTAATTATTTCTTTCCTTCTGGAGCTCTTTGGGTTGGATCTTTCTTATTTTTCCAATTCCTTTAGGTGGATGGTTAGGCTATTGATTTGGGATCTTTCTGTCTTTTTTATGAAGGCACTGAGTGCTATGAATTTTCCCCTTAGGACTGCCCTCATTGTGTCCCATAAGTTTTGGTAGGATGTGTTCTCATTGTCATTCAATTGCAGGAATTTTGCAATTTCAATTTTTATTTCATCCACTATACATTTATTGTTTAAAAGTGTGCTATTCAGTTTCCAGTTGCCGTTGGGGTTCTTGTTGGTTTTTTTGTCATTGATTTCTAGGAATATAGCATTATGATCTGATATCATGCAGGGAATTATGTCGATTTTCCTAAATATGTAGAGGCAGTCTTTGTGACCCAGTATATGGTCTATTTTAGAGAATGTTCGCCTCAGGGGAGTAGGGGAATGGGTGGCAATGGACAGGTAGGGGATTGCACCTGAGCTGGCGCTAGTGACTCAGTGTGGACTTGTGTGGCCCTTGCTGTGGGACTGGGCCCGCTGCACGTGCAATTGTAGTGCAGAGGCAGCTGATGTGGGCATGGGATCAGGACACAGCAGAGGCTGGCCGGCGGGCAAGCGATTGGAGCACAGCAGCAGGGGGTCTGGCAGCCACCTAATCATGGGAGAGTTGGCCCCCATGGGCGTGCGAACCAAGCACAGCATGGCTGGCCAATGCGCATGATCAGAGCACAAAGGCAGAGGTCACTGCATCAGCGCAGCAGGCTGGCAGGCACGCAATGGGCTGGCAGCGCGCGATCAGAGCACAGCTGTGGGGCGGGGCACGGCGGCTGTATGTGTGGGGGTAGACTACCCACCTGAGTAGGGATGCGTGCTTCCCTGTTTTTCCCCACTCTGTGCCCTCCCACTGGCAAGAAGACCCTGATAACCCTTAATTTCTTGCCTTTCTTTCCCTGGTTTCTGCAGTGCAGCTAGGTGGTCGCCATCTTGGCTGGAAGTCCTCCTTTCAATTTTTTTAAAGGAACATTCTGTACTAAACTTCCTGACAAATTTCACAGTATCTTTTAATTTGTTTTCCTATATTACAGAGAAAGTATTATATCACATCAAATAACATGGAAGACGTGTCATCTGCACTCTTGTGGAAGTAGATTAGGTAATATGTGGAAGCATTTAGAATACATAAATATTACTTCAACTGTTTATTCAGTTTATACACAAATATATTACCATTAAGATGTTAATTTTCATATCAGATTTACACAGAAAGTATTTATGCTTTATCATTTCATGCATGATTTATTAATAGCCAACTTTTACCCAAACCATAGTACATAGAACAATATTTGCTGTAGTTATCATCCCATCATTGAGACAAAACATTCAGCTACAAGCAGCTTATGGGAGGAAAGTGTATATTTTGGCTTACAGTCTTGAGGGAAAGTGTCCTGATGGTAGGAGAAAACATTGAATAAACAGAGGCTGGACATCACTTTTGCCATAGCTGGTGGAAAACAGCAGCAACAGGGTGAGCTGAGCTCTAGCAAAGGGAAGTTGGCTATAGCACCTCAAATCCAACCTCCACCTCCACCCCCAAAATTGTCACCAGCTGGAGACCAAGCATTCCAAGCTCATGAGTTCATGAAGGACTCTTTAAACCACCACAATATGGTCCATGTATTGTTTTGCTTAGAATCTGGTTAGAAAAGCATTAAATAGAAACAACATAAAAGATTGATATCATCAAAGGAAAAATACAGGGTCAGAATTTCTATCTTTACAACAAAGAAACACACAGTGTACACATGTGCTTCGTACTGAACGCAGTGAGCAATAAAGGATTTATTCTTTACTTTTTGTCACAATATTACACTGGGTTTATTTTACCTTTAAATTTTCTTTAGTGTATTTAATTAGAAATAAAATGAATACCCTGAATGAAAAATATGCAATGGGAATGAAAAGCTACTTCACAAAAGGATAAACTTAAATAAGGAATTAACAAGAACAAATAATAGCCTGGGAAATTATATTTTCCCTTGTGTTAGGTGATGTCCCTCTTTTACACACTCTGCAGCATAAAATATTATTCATAACTGTAAAGTCATTTGTGACAATTTTATTATTAATTAATTATTAATTAATTTTGTTGCTACTCTACAATATATATTTCCAGAGAACAGAATCCATGTTCATTTAACTTCTTTCCATGAAATGTTGAGATCCTGCGTATTGATGTGAGAATAGCAGACAATTAAATATATGTTGCATGTCATGATGATGCATCTTGATTGTCCATTTGATAAGATCATATTCATGTAGAGAGATGCACCCTAGGCAGATTTGTGATGGAATTTCTAGGCTGGGTATATTGTATGGAGAAAATCCTCCTTTACCTTAAGTGGCACTATTTAATGATTGAGGGCCTCAGAATAGATAAGAAGAATAAAAAAGGAAGCTGACCACCAGCATGTTTCACCCTCTACTTGCTGATCGTGTATGTAATAAGACCGGCAGCTTCATGCTCCTGTTGCATGCCTTTCTCCTCGTGGACTAATTTCCCTCCGTGTATAACCTGAAGTCATACATCCCTCATTTAAATAGATTCTTGTTAGATTAGGTTATAACAATTATAAAAGTAAGTGATACAGAAAAACTGATACCAAGAATTGGGGCAATTGCTATAATTGTGATAAACCTGCCCATGAAACACAATGGTCATTAGAACTGCCTTAAAGGAGGAATGAGCAAGAATTTGGAATGTTGTGTTAGAATGACCTATGATGGTATAAGCAGACTGCTGAGTTACTCTGGTGAGAACTTGGAAGATCACAATGCTGAGAGAAATGTGGATTTGTAAATGCAGCTCATGAAGTTGTAGAGGGGAACATGAACTATATCAGGAACTGGCCTAGAGATATTTCTGGCTATACTCTGGAAGAGAAAATACGGTTGCATTCTACCCATGTCCTGATAATTTTAGTGCATATAAATTTGAGAGTAATTCACTAATGTCTTTTATATAGCAAGTTTCAACATTTATTAGGTGACATGGTTACTGATCATGGTCCTTATTCAGGTACATAGTGAGAGAGAATAAAAGTATATGTAAAAATAAGAAGTTTGATTAGGAAAGGTAGTGAGAATTAAAAGTTTGGTCAAAAAGATGTAAGAACACAAAGTATCTACAATTGTCAGTGAAATTATTACCACTGAAGAGAAATTTCATTTTATATACTGGGATAGTAGGACAGGTGCTATAACAGCAAGATATCAACCACTAAAGGATCTAACTTGTGAAAATTAAAACTCATTTAAAAGGTGAGAACACCAACTCAGAGTGATATTAAAGGGCTTCCCTTTGTGGAACCAATTTCCTAGGGAAGTGTTTTCCCCAGAGTCAGAAAACAGAAGCTTATGCAACTGTGGTCCAAGGTAGTTGGGATCCACTATAAGACAGCAGCAGAACTTGGCAGCAACGTCTATGTGGTGGTACAGGTTTAAAAAGCATAAAATATATGAAATCTAGGTGGTCATAGTGTTTTGGTCCATGGTTCCTAAAGTCACTAAAACCATGTAATGTGTAACAGGGTATATTCCCCAGAAGGAGGCACTGAGAGGCCACTGAATGTAGCTGCAAAAGAGGGCTATAAGTTTCAGTGAAGATACCAGAATGTTAGAAATATAAATTATGGCTCCATATCTACCAGAGTATTTATGTGGATTTCTTATTATGGAGTGATATCTAAAAGATTGTTGTTTCTTCCCATGCATGTAAAAAAAAGAGAAGAGATTTAAAAGTTAAGAGTAGATTTCATCTAAGCATTTGGAAGGCTGAGGTAGGATGTTCATTGTGAGTTTGAAGACATCCTAGGACTACAGAGTGAGTGCCAGGTCAGCCTAGGATACCAAACAGGAAAAAAAAAAAAAATCTGGAAAAGAGTAGATTGTTGGAGATTAAATTTTGATTTATAGTGAATTGAGAAAAGTACATGTTCAGTTTAGTTCTTTTTGTTTTGTTTTGTTTTTTAGGTGTCTGTGATATTATAGGGTTATAGCCACTGCTAAGCACAGATTCAGGAGTGGTCTAGCTCTCAGATGTTCTGTAAGGGAAAGAAGAAACTATCTGTGGGATGGAGAGATGGCTTAGTGATTAAGGTGTTTGCCTGCAAAGCCAAAAGATCCCTGTTCAGTTCTCCAGGACTCATACAAGCCAGTTGCACAAAGGGCCCCATGCATTTGGAGTTCATTTGTAGTGGCTGGAGGCCCTGGTGGGCCCATTCTCTCTCTCTCTCTCTCTATATATATATAGATAGATAGATAGATAGATAGATAGATAGATAGATAGATAGATAGATAGATAGATCTCTTATTCTCTTATTCTATCTCTCTCTCTCTATATATATATGTACATATATATATATATATATATATATTATGTACATATATATTATATTTTTGTCTTGTCAAAACTTCCTCATCTCTGCCTCAGTTCTAATATTTAAGTAAGGAATGAATGGCAGAATAACAAGCTCATACTCTGAGCCAGTGACATATATTGTAAAATAATGGAAAAATTTGGGGGTCGATATAAATCCTACCTTTTTATGCAATAAAACTGAGCCAGACATCCCAAATAATTCATTTTAAGCTGATGACATTATAAGAGCAGCATTCCAAAATGGTTCTACTTCACTTTTTATTTTACCTTTCTTTAGATATGATGATCAAATGTAGCATCAAACTGAGCATTGTGGCACTTTCCTTTAATATCAGCACTTGAGAGGCAGAGGTAGGAGAATCTTTGTAAGTTCAAGGCTACCCTGAGCCTACATAGTGAATTCCATGTCAGCCTGGGATAGATTGAGACCGTAGCTTGAAAAAAAATCATACATATATTTTCTCCTAAAAATTAATGATCAGTAATGAATAATGTGCATTGATATCTGGCTTACCTAGTTTTCAAAAATTAAAGGGATTTTTTGTGTATAATATTGAAGAAATGAATGGGATGCTGGTTGTAAAAATTGTACCTTGAGAGATTTGATATAAAAAATCAGAATGCTGGGATTCCAGTTTCTATACATATGAAATCCTCACCAACATAAATCTATAGCCAGAAGGAATTATATTTGCTAATTTTGTCATAAATTGAAATTATGTATAGACATCTCAAATAGCAACCAAAAGTTATTTAAAAATAAGTTTCATACTTATTGAGACATAAAAAATTGTCTGGTAATAAGTTCAATTTAAGGAATTTTCCAAATTGTATGTTATACTAAAAGAAATCTGGCTTCAACAAATGCCAGATAATTTTGCTAGGTTTCTACAGATAATCAATATTTGAATGTTTTTTTTTTTCCTGGTAAATATTTTAATATCCATTCAGTGTCACACTTCAAGTTTGTGTTAACCTTGCTATTAATTGAATGCTTTTTATGGTATTTTTAACTTTTATTTTTTTATTTGAGAAGGAGAGAGAGAGAGGGAAAGAATAGGTACACCAGAGCCTTTAGCTGTGGCAAACAAACTCCGGAGACATTCACAACTATGTACATCTGACTTATGTGGGTCCTGGAGAATCAAACGTGGGTCCTTTGGCTTTTCAGGCAAGTGCCTTAACTACTAAACAACCTCTCCCGCCTAAATGCCATTTTTAAATTCATGTTAAACTTAGCTGATTATTAACCCTTTTCATAAATGGCAAATTGTATTCCAATAACATTTTTGACTTTTACAGCTATCATGTGACTTATCCATAAATTTACTATTAAACATGATGATACCTCATCAGTACAAAACTTATTTCTGAGTTAATGGGTTTCCAATATGTTCTTTCCATTTCATCTCCTGCAATATCCTGCCAAGGTCATGGTAATAAATGTAAGGATATATGGACATTAAGAATAAGAGTGCTTGGGCTGGCAGAGGGCTTAGAAGTGAAGGTGTCTGCTTGCAAAGCCAAAGGACCCAGCTTTGATTCCCCAGGACCCACATTAGCCAGATACACAAGGGGGCACATGCATCTGTAGTTCTTTTTCAATGATGGGAGGCCCTGGCATGCCCATTCTCTTCTCTCTCTTTCTGTCAAATTCTCTGTCAAATAAATAAAATACATTTAAAGAACAAGAGTGCTTGCAAAGCCTACCATATGTGTTCAATTTCCCAACATCTATTTAAAGACAGATACAAAAGCATTGCATGCTGTTTGGATTTGTTTGTAGTGGTAGCAGAAGTAGCATATCCATACATACACACACATGCACACACACACACACACATAAGTAAATAAATATTTAAAAGCAACAAAGACGCTTAATTCTCCATGTTGAAAATGGGTATTCTTCTCTTTTTCCTTTTAGCATTTATTTGAGATAACATTCAGTTGAGAGTCTGCTCTCCTCTCTGAAATTATATAAATGGTTTTTTTTTTTTAATTTTTTAAAAATTTTTATTTATTTATTTGAGAGCGACAGACACAGAGAGAAAGACAGGTAGAGGGAGAGAGAGAGAACGGGCGCGCCAGGGCTGCCAGCCACTGCAAACTAACTCCAGACGCGTGCGCCCCCTTGTGCATCTGGCTAACGTGGGACCTGGGGAACCGATCCTCGAACCGGGGTCCTTAGGCTTCACAGGCAAGCGCTTAACCGTTAAGCCATCTCTCCAGCCCTATATAAATGTTTTTGAAAATCGGATGGGCTTTATAATGCAGAGACATCTGGAGTACCTGGGGCCATCTCATTGAAATTTAAACATCAAGGAAAACCCCCCCTCATACCCCCAGCTACTGTGCAATCATAGGAAGTTGACTTCAACAAGTACCTTGACCTAACTTACAAAATTAGGTGTCACAAAAACATGAAATGTTTGTTTCTCTGTTGACAGAGATGATCACTTCAATCATCTACCAGGTGATCCAACAAACTATGTGAAAATAATGCTGTCAATTTATCTTACTGGAGTATTATTCATCTTGAAAATAGGTGTATGATGGGTTATCTTTGCCTGTCTACATACAATGAAAGGTTCCTCTTATCTTTACAATCTAGGGCATATCTGTATGGGACATCGCAGTTAAGTTTAATATTGAGCTAAGAAAACAACGATCCTTCACAATTTCATTATAGAGAGCTGTTCTGTGTTGGCAAACAAATGAAAACAAATATATATATATATTTCTTTTTCTTTGAATTTGTTTTCCCAAAGAAACTCCCTAGGTTATTTTTAAACTTAGAGGGCTTTTCAAATCCTGACAAGATACATGGGTTGCCGGTGTTTAAACAACCTATGCTTGATTAGTCAGTCCTGTTCTCTCCACACTACCTGTGTGTTTCTCCTTTATACCTCTACAGCTATGAACCTCCTCCTAACATTTCCTACAGAGTGTGCACAATGCTTGAGAGTTTCACTGAAAGTACAGTGGAGAGAGCTTAATAAAAAGAGACACCGCCTTCTGGAATGCTCTGTTTTGAGTGTGTCACATTTAATAATTTTACTTTGGAGTTTAACTTACTGGTCCAATTACTGTTTTTCAACAAAAGTCATGTAAAGCATGAGGGTTTTAATTGCAATCTTTTACATACTAGGGTTAAATATTTGCATTTTCTGAAAAAAAAAACTTAGGAGATTTGTATTGTTCTTATATTAGTAAGGCAGTCATTAAAAAGCTATTTTGAATGTTTCAGTGAAAATCAAATAAAAACAGGATTTTATATTAACTTTTAAAATTTCTTTTGGCATTGCATCTATTTCAAAAATGAGTTTGTGGCCAGTATATGACACTATCATTGTTGCAGTGTGCTGGGTCTTATCTAAAAGCGGAATTAAGTACAGCCATGAATATTTTAACTGAGTTGTCTGTTAACTCATTTACCCAATACAATTGGCAATTTTAGCAAAACTATTTTGCTCCTTATGTATTTCATATCATGCTCAATAACTATTCTTGTCTAAAATGTCGATGACATGATTCAAAGGAAAGTGATTTCCCTTCGCAATGAAGAGTCTTATTCCATCTAACTCAATCAGGTCTTTTGAGTGCTTTCTCAACATTATTCACCATCCATCACCCTGAGGAAACCATATGAACTAGAGTGAGTATTCTAAGAGTCAGAAAGCTTACAGGGAAGTATGACTAGTTCAGAGGGAAGCCCAGCATTGAACTGTTCTGTGGAGGCATCAGTAGGCAGAACAGGCCCTGCAAGACCGACAGAAGTACCTGAGGACTTTAATTCTGCTTGAGGACTCAGCCCTACCTAAGGGGTCTGGGAACCTCTTTGGAACAGAGGCATTGTACTTGGCTTCTATTCTGTTCAGATCCAAGCATCCCCACAAAAGTTAAAAGCTGTGTGGTGCGTTTCCCGAGGAGAAAAACGCACTGAATCTCTAAACACATTCTAACTTATTAGCAAAGATGGTTTCAAGGTCATATAACTTCCGCATGTGTACATGTGCTCATTAATAGATGCACATATCACCTATATTTATATATTAACCATACCATTTACATTATATCTACACACCTCTATGAAAGTGTGGGTATAAAGCCCAAGAACAAAGAGCAGGAAGATGTATTAGTTTTGTTCTATAAAATAATTATTATTTTCACAAATACACTACAATATTAATGTATAACATTATTATGCTATTATATTTTTCCAGCCTTAATTTCTATCATGTAAATTTCAATAGGTATAAATCATATTTTTAAAAGATCCTTTAGAGTTCATCATTTTTTTTTTTTAATTTAAAGATGTAAAGAGGTCATAAAGCCAACATGTGTGAGAATTCCCATTTAATGTTGCTAAGAGTGCCCTCAGTCTGGAGTGATTATCTTTCAGTCATTTTAAAGGGAAGGCTCTGTACCTGGTCTGGGCACAGCCATAATTGTGCAGCTGAGGCAGAAGCGGTCTGCAGTGGCAGAAGTACTACAGTAAAGAGAATGGGGCCAGGGAGCAGGGACAGGTGCTAGCACCTCGTCCACAGATGATGTTATAAAATTCGAGACGGTCCCTGTGGACTCATCAGCACCAGTGGGGATGGAAGTCTTCCATATGTTCCATACCTTAACGGAGCCTCAATATCAATGTGAGTACTTTGGGTAATGTATTGTCTCTGGTTTAGTCCAGATCTCTAGTTATGGTGCTGTGAAGCTATCATAAACATTCACATATATATTTATCAGCCTGTGTGCATCAGATAGCATGGAGACTGTGCTAGAGGTAGTTTATATTATATCTATCCTGTCTACAAATACTCATAAAAATAAAATAATTACCAGAGATGCTAAAATAGCTAGAAAAGTGGGGAGTCTATGATCATAGCTTGAGCATCCCTATTCCAAATTCTCCCCCTCTTTCTTCTTCCCTCCATTCCTTCTCTTCTTCCTTCCTTCCTTTTTTATTGTCATAATTTCTCTCATATATACACTTATAAAAAAGCATTCTTATAAGGCTTTTGTAGCCTCAGAAAATAAAGCTAATTCTTCTGAAATATCTTGACCAGTAAAATTATATTCATCAGAGGAAGAACTGCTCCTGTGAATATACAAAGTTATTTTCTCTGGAGAATTCATTAAAATGTAGACTGATCATCAAACATCAAGTATTTTTGATGTAACAGACTTAATTAGTAATACTGAGGAAAAAGTGACAAGACTACATCAATAATGTTTCAGATCATCACAATACTGTCTAAGTCTGGAAAGTTGCCGTGTATGTGACATGTCCTCTGGGTATGTTTCTTTTCTTAAATGTGTGTTAGGGAACTACAACTTCTTGAAATAGATTTATCATTCAAAGAATCCTCCAAGAAAACAGGAGAGATTACACAAAAGAGAAACTTAGAGTGAAGGATAAAACATAAATAAAGTGAAGTTCGGTGGCCCCATTCTCAATTCGATCAAGGAGGTGATTTTGGGATTGCTCATGAGCACTTGGATTGATTTAATTTTCAATCACACAACCTACTTACAGACTCAATTGCATCTCTGTGCTAATGCCCTTTTCCCTCTCCTCTGGAACCAGGATTATTGTAACCCTTCAAATTTTATTAAATACTTATTTTAAAGATAATATCCATTTTTGTTATTTACATGGGTAGTTCTAGCAAAAATCCAGATTATAGTGGATTTGAAATACTCTAAAATTTCTTTGCTCACCATCCTGGTAAACGCTATGATCAACGTGTCACCATGCTTACGTGAATGCTTACATCTACTATAGAAACTCAAAACTCACCCAAGCCCTGAGAACAAGTGAAGGTTGTGTGTTAGGTTCTAAATGAGGCAACTGTATCACACTTACCATGACTCAGGAAACATTGTGGAAGAGGTGGGGGAGAATGTAACACTGCAGAAATTATGTAAGAGTCAGAGGTTGGGGATTGGGACACTATTTCCCAGACACAAAGTGACCATCACCTTATGATTTAATAGGTGCTATTGCTACCTCCACAAGAATGCTAAAAAATTTAGCTCACCAACATTTTAAAATAATAATAGAAGCAGGCAAAAAAAAAAAAAAATGTCAGAAGCAGTCCTGTGGTCCAGTGAAGGAAGAAAGGTGGAGGAGAGGTGGTATTGGGAGGTTTAGGGTTATATTATCTTCATGTGTGAAAATTGACAATAACAAAGCTAAGAAAGAAATAATTATTTAAAAGTAATTGAGGTTTGGGGACTGAAGAGGTGGCTCAGAGGTTGACACTTTCTAAGGACCCAGGTTCAGTTCCCCAGGACCCACATAAGCCAGATGTTCTAGGGTGGCACATGCATTTGAAGGTCATTTGCTACTTCTTGCTAAATATTTTACTGCTGAAATTCTTATATACAAGCGTTATGGGAAATGACAGAGCAGGGAGCGGGCCATAGTAAATTCCATTATGTTGTATTTAGTGTGGTTTTCAGCCACAAAAAGGAGTTTGGATTACAGAAAGAGACGACACTATACCCTATCAAGACAACAATCACATAACACTTCCCTGTTGTTCAACCTTTTGTCCAACTTAAGTTGTTTCAGGATGTATGATGTTGCCGTTTGTGTCAATTGGGGATCAGTTGCTTTATATAAATAAATTACTAGTGGTAACCTTGTATTTGTGTTGATTTTTCTATTGCCTACCATCTGTAGGGAATAAGAGGAACGTATGTCCCAGAGCCTATTGCTCAATATATTCACATAGTGAAGTTAAAATGTTTGGTTAGGAAATCAATATTGTTATAGTAAGCATCAAGTACATAGTAAACCAGAATAATTGTAACATGCTGAGAACTTGCTTAAAATCGATGTGTATTCAAACCAGAGAGTCACAAAATAGATAAAACTACAACTTTAAATGGTAACCTAGGGAGAGTTAACCAGCATTCCAGCTTCTGCCACTGCAGGAAGAATCAATGAAAAACACAAACAAATAATAAAAGCAATATGATGTTTGAGTTAGCATTGAGATTCATCTGCAATAAACTTGAGGACAACGACAGCCATGTTCTATTGGCATCTGCATTAAGAATTCTCTATGCAATGAAGACAACATCAAGCATAGAAAATACATGATAATACAGATCTTGAACTGCACCTGGCAAGAACAACACAAATTAAATAGAAGCTGGAAAACAAACTAGATTTCAGTGGCTTCCCTTCTAATGTTAGAAGTAGGGCATATGAGATTGTCCTCCAAAATTTAACCTATCAAATAAGCAATCTATTATTTTTAGAATAAATATATTAAGTTGCTAGTATTTTAGGCTCTCATGCAAAGAGAGTTTAATTGAATTACATTAAGGTGAATTGGTTCCTTCCCTTCCTCCCTCCATTCCTCTTTCCCTTCTTTCCTTCTCTCCCTTTCTTGCTCCCTTGCTCTCACCCTCCTCTCCTTCCTCCCATCATCCTTCCCTCTGCTGTCTTCTCCTCCCCTCACCCCTTGTTCCTTCCTTGCTTTTTTTCTTTTCTTTCTTCCTACCATTCCTTCATTTTATTAGAAAATAATTACTTTTTTGAGGTTGTCACTCAGTGGTACACTTACCAAGCATTGGCAAGGCCCTGGGTTCAATTCTGATCACCACAATAACACGACATAGGAAAGTAGCTGAAAGACAAACATTGTTCCCTGCTCCTGTCATAAAGCCTTGTCTATGGTAAGTACTCAGTAATGCTAGTTGAAGGATCAAAAATGCTGTCAATACTTGCCAGTGGATATTACGTGCCTGTGTTTACATATAAGATCACAAATATTTAGGATCTAATGTAATAAATTGCTTTTGTCTAATATCAATACAATTTCCACATGTGACTGCCCATCTAATTTGATTATAGTATGTGAACTTTATAATGTTCACAATGTTTTCATTTTTAGTCCTCACAATGTACAGTAACTTCACATGCAATATTCATGCCACTAATTATTTTTACACACCATAAAAGGGGAACAAAGAGTTAGTTTGTAGTATTGTTGAATTTGTTAATGTAAGACAATTGAAACTATCCAGCAAGCACTGAGTTCTTTTCCAGACACTTAAAGTAACTCGGCTCTCCTGTTGATATGCATATGTAATTCTTGTTGAAGTTATTATCATTAAATGAGTGATGGAAATTTTCTGTAAAATAATTATATAAATATATTAAGCATAATGCAAGCATGTAAAAACACATATTCAAGTATAATTATGAGATCAAAGTAAGTGCTGAACTTACATGCAAGGGCACAGATGAAATGTTCAGTGAACAAAATTAGGCACAGAATGAAAAAATGCCATATGTGTTCCCTTAAATACAAAACCTAAAATGTTGTTGTTAGAAGTAGTCTAAATGCTAGAGGCCAAAGCCTGTGGAGGCTGAGAAGGAGATGGAATGGAGAAGGAAGAATTCATAAGGACAAGCATGCAGCTGGGAAAGAGTAATAACTTACATTGCTCTGTACCATAGCAGAATAATACAATTAATTTAAAAAATAATTGTATATTTCAGGCTGCAGGGATGGCTTAGCGGTTAAGGTGTTTACCTGCAAAGCCAAAGGACCCAGGTTCAATTCCGCAGGACCCACGTTAGCCAAATATACAAGGGGGCACACTCGTCTGGAGTTTATTTGTAATGGCTGGAGTCCCTGGCTGGCCCATTCTGTCTCTCCACCTCTTTCGATATCAAATAAAGTAATTGTATATTTCACAATGGTGAGTGTAGAGGATTTTAAGCATTCCTAATACCAAAAGGGTTAACATCAGATGTAAGTGACAAATGTATATTATAAATAGAAAATAAAATCAAACAATGTTGAATAAAATATGGATCTTGAAACTAAGAGAGTGCTCTCTCTGTTTTTCCAAGTCCTATAAGTTACAAACGATTTTTATATTTCCTGATAGTAATTAACCCAAGAAAATGTATTTTCATCTATTAAATCTACATAAAATTAAAATTAGATTATCCATGAATAAACTTTGTTGATGCATAGCAACATTTGTTTGATTTTACATAGTGACTAATTTTGTTTACAGTAGCACATTTAAGTGATAGCAATCCACATTCTATGGCCTACAAATAATAAAATATTTACTGTGTTTAATATTTATAGAAGAAATATGTGGACCCTTCAATTCATATAAAATGGCATGTAGGGGGAAGGAATGCTACTAGAAAATAAGTCTTATTGAAGGTCAGGATCATTGATAGCTCCTGAAGATAGAACTTTACCAAAATCGTAAGATAGTCTGGGCCATTGTAATGATAAGATAGAATCAAGTAGTAGTGACAGAAGTCTAGTCATAGGTCAAAGATAAAATAAGAGTCTTTCAATCTTCTACATGATTTTGTTCTCTAGGTTGCTTCATATTTCCATTGTTATATTTATTTATATGCTTTAGAGGGATGATTATTAATTTTATATTTTAATTAATTTTATATTATATATATTTTATATTTCCAGAAATTATAAAAGTCATTACTGAAAAAGTAAATAGAGTGCCTGCAATTTGTGAAAAGTCTCGGGATTTGACTTCCTATAAAATCAGTTTAACACTGAGTTCACAGGGCAGTCATTTGTGATAGTCAGATGTTTGCTTCTTATTTTCTTTCTTCCTTGTGGTACTCAGATTGTACTGAGGGCCTCATCATAGTTAGGCAGGAACTCTTCTGCTGAGCTCAGTCCCAGAGTTTTCATTTACGTTTTTTTTTTCATCAAGGCTCTCTTTAATTTGTCTGGCAGCCTTAGTATCTGATTATCCTGCCTTCGTCTCCACAGTGGCTAGGATTATAGGTCTGTGATACCAGGCCCATTGGAGATACCAATGTTTACTTTTTTCCTTAATCTCTAATAAATTAAAAACCTAGTGGAAACAACAAAATTGTATTAACATTTCTGTGCTGCTCTCTTAGTTGTCCATGCTCTGGTAAATAACCCTCACCCATGCTCAGGTAAACAACGCTGATTTAATTCAGTGGGTCATAATTTGAAAAATAATAACATAAGATTATGAGAGGACTAGTTAGAAAAAAGAAGTGGTTGAGTGAAAGGAGGAAAAGAGGGTAATGAGAGGGTGAATAAGATCCAAATACATTACATATACATATCAAATTTTCAAAAAGAAATATATATATATCCTTTATAGGATTTTAATTTTCTTAGTGCTAGTAACATTTTTATTATATTCAAGTATCAAGTATCTCAAGTAATGCTGTATAACTTGATACAAAATGTACTTTCTTTTAAGAAGAAAAGTAAATAAGCATTAACAGTGGACTACATAATAATATATAGAGTTAACTCCTACAATTATGTCACATAATTCTTTAGAGAATCATTATAAATGCATATGCTTATTTCTCAGATGTGAATACTTGTTTATTCTTTTCTAGTACCTGTGAAATAAAAAAACAATAAAATTTCAACTTTATAAAAGTGCAAAGGCAGGAATAATAAGACCAAAAAATTGGAGTCTACCTTTTAGCTCCTAAAATTATTTCTCTCTGTTTTAAAGCTATCTCCCTATATCCAAACATGGACTACAAAATTGTTTTGAAAAAATCTTGGATTTGTCATGCGTATAACTTTGAAACTATGTAATTTATAATTGTAATTCAAAATTACCAAAGATACATATTAGTACCAGGGGAGATGGCTCAATGGGTAAAGTTTTTCTTTGCAATCACGAGGACCTGAGTTCAGAATCCTAACATCCATGTAAAAATGCCAGGTGTGGCAGCACTTGCCTCGTATTCCAGTGTGGGAGGTAGAGACAGAAGTATCTCATGTGCTTGTTGGCTGGCTTGTCTCACAGAATCAGTGTGCTCAGGGTTCACTGAGAGCCCTGACACAAATGTTAAAGTGGAGCGCTATTGAGTGCAACACCAGTGTCGACTTCTGACCTTCATGTGAAAATACAAATATGTTCACATACACCAACGGTCTCATAATCAAACACACCATGCCCGTACACATGCAACAAAAGATATGTTGTCTTCATGGTAGAAAGATTCAGAGACCATTATTCAAAACACTGAGTTAAATCTTTGAACACAGCAATCTATTATACAGAGTGATAGCATATATATTGCTACCCACTTTGAAAATGATTTGTGTGATATCAAGAGAATAACACAGTTAAACCATACTGAGGGAAGTATAAATTTAGTTCTGACAACTCTGTAATTAGATATAAATTTTATGTTATTGAAGATAAAATTAATCAGTTCAAGTATAGACCTTAATCTTTTTAAAATCAAAATAACGCATTTTACATATGAAATTTTACGCATAATCTGATAAGCAGGACATAGAAATGTAGAAATGTTCTGATTGAGATATAACAGTTCCCAGAACAATATCCTTACTTTTGCCCCAAGGCAAGACTGAACACTTATGTAAAGTTTTAAGTGCAGAATATCAAATCACCAAGCTAAAGTAATTCACTGTAATTATATTTGTCATGTGGAAATGGCATTATATCATTTCACATGATCAATATTTATCTGGATAATCTTCTTTGTAATTTTTATTTCTGTGTGTGTGTGTGTGTGTGTGTGTGTGTGTGTGTGTGTGTATGGATGCCTGTGCCACAGTACACTTGTGGAGGTCAAGTAACCACTTTGTGGTGTCTGTGCTTCATCTTATTTTGAGACGGGTTGGTTCTCTTACCTGTGTACATAAACTGCCAGACTGAAAATCCAATGAACATCAGGCTAGCTGGCTTATGAACTTCTGATTCTCCTCTTTGTTTTTCATTGTCATAGGCATGTTGGGACCACAGATTAATGCGCCAGTTTGCATTTGGCATTTATAGTTACTACGAATTTGAACACCAGAAAGCTAGCAACTCCCAAGCCAAATAGTTTTAAATATCAGTTCAAAAACTATTTAACGGTTTTAAAATTTGCATAACGCCCACAACTGAAGTTGAGGGAGTTGCTTTGAATTTCTTTAGCACAGTGTTAGTATGAGGAACATTTTGTACAAATCACTAGATAGTGAATATTTTAGGCACGTCAGTTCATACTATATGGTATTGTAACGTTTATACTTGTTCTTTGTGATGTAAGAGAAATCACACACTATTTGATTTAAAAAAAAAAAAAATGTGTGAGCCAAGCATGGTGGCACACACCTTTAATCTCAGCACCCGGGGAACAGAAGTAGGAGGACTTAGGAGGATTGCCATGAGTTCAAGGCCACCCTGAGACTCCATAGTAAATTCCAGGTCATCCTCAGCTAGAGTGAGACCCTACCTTGAAAAACCAAAAAAAAAAAAAAAAAAAAAAAAAAAAAAGTGTGTGTATCTAAACATGTGCAGGGAGTTCTGACACAGCAAAAATAGCTGAATATATGCCTGTACCTCTATAGAAACAAAAAAAAAATCTCAAATGTTTTTCTCATATTTTCTTTTTTGATTGTGGTAATATAAAGATTGCATTTAGCCACTTTAAAACAATTTTTTTTCTGTCCATAAGCACAATCACACTACGTATTCATCAACACTTTCCATCTCCACACTGTTTTCATCTTCTCAAATGGAAACTGTACACATGCAACAATACCTCTGCCACTTCTTTACTCTTCCCTCGTTCTACTTCTGGGAATTTGACTACCCTTTTATTCTCCACACATACCCATTGTGCTTATTTATCCATCTGCTGATGAGTACTCAAGATGCTTCCATATCCTTGCTCTTGTGAAAATAGTGTTGACAGGGGAGGGCTAGAGAGATGAATCAGCAGTTAAAGTCACTTGCTTACAAAGGATAGAGCCTGGGTGCAATGCCCCAGTACCCAGTTAAAGTTTGGCACACAAAGTGGCACATGCATCTGGAGTTCATTTGCAGTGGCAAGGGACCTTGAAAGGACCGTTCTCTGCCTTTCTACCTTGCTCACTTCTTTTCCCTCTCTCCCTCTCTGTCTCTGTCCTCTGTCAAGTAAATAATATATACCTCCCCGAGGAGATGTCTCAGTAGTTTAGATTGCTTGCCACCAGCATGAGAGCCTGGGAAGTCATGAGACTGCCTGAGTTTGATCTCCTAGGATCCACATGTGTAGACGAGCATGGTCATACACATCAGCAAGCCCAGGTCTAGGGGAACAAAGACTAGAAAATCATTGGGACTTGAAGGATCAAAAGCATGAGATATTTGGAGATATTTTAAAATGAATTAAATGAAAATACCACTTCCCAAAACTTATGGGAGATTGTAAAAGTATGGCCTAGGGGGAAATTTGTACTCATAACTGTCCATATTAAAAAGAAGAAACACAGCAAATCAATACCTTGACTTTTTACCTTAAAGAACAAGAAAATATGAGTAAAATACATTCAAGGCTGTCAAAAAAGAAAGATGTGATAAAGATTAGACCAGATATTTTAGAAAGACAGATTAGAAGAACAACAGAGAAAATGAACAAATATAAATATTATTTCTCAGAAAATGTCTATAAACCTTTTTTAACTACTTTGAGTCAAGGAATTGAAGACTAAAATAATCACATAATTCAAGTATTCATTATAGAGGAAAAGACATAAATATTGCAATATATATGTATATAATGAAATAAATATTACTTAGCTATAAAAAGTAATATATTGGGTTTTTCATAAAATGAGCATCAGAAACATGCTAAGTGAAAGAATCCAATCACATAGTTCACATATTCTAGAATTCAAAGTATGTAAAATATTCAGAGGAAATAAATCCATATAGACAAAACAAAGAAATAAAAACACCTGGTGATTGTTACAGTTACATTTGGAAGGAGTGGTGAGTGACTGTTTCATGGGCAGAGCACTTTCTTGGTGGTTGTCAAAAAGTTATATTTCAGGTGAGCAATTATTAATTGATAACAGAAGTAATGCTGGTATAGCAGTTATCTTCTCATTGCTTTGACAGAATACTGGCCAAAGAAAAGGGGTATTTTACTTACAGTTTGGAGGGGAAGTTTCATCATGACAGGATGCATGGCAGAGCAGAGGCAGGGAGTCACATCATATGGATATAATTCAAGCAGTGGGTTTTGAGCTAGACTAATAAGCCTCAAGGTCCACCACCAGTGACACACCTTATCTAGCAAGAGTCTACCTCCCAAATTACCACCAGCTGGGGATTGACTATAAGACATAATCAGAGCCACATGAAGCAATTGAGGGGGAGGGGGGCATTTCACATCCAAACTACTATTGGACAACATCATGAATTGCACAGTTTTTTTTTAAGCTAACTATTTTTTAACCTTTGTTGTTTTTTTTTTTTTTTAGTTTCATTTTCTTTGTTTGACAGAGAGAAAAATAGATAGATAGATAGATAGATAGATAGATAGATAGATAGCCAGATAGATAGATGACAGATAGATAGATAGATAGGTAGATAGATAGATACATAGATAGATAGAGATAATAAGCAAACCAGAGCCTTCAGCCACTGCAAATGACTTCTAGGCGCATGGACCACCTTGTACATTTGTTGAACATTTAGCCTAGGTGGGTCGTAGAAATCAAACATGGGTCCTTTGGCTGTGCAGGAAATTACCTTAACTGTACAGCCATTACAAAACCTAAGCCCAGGCATGGTGTCACATACCTTTAATCCCAGAACTGGGAAGGCAGAGGTAGAAGGATTGCCATGAGTCCCAGACTACCCTGAGAAAAAAAAAAAGTCCAGGGCAGCCTAAGCTAGAGTGAGACCTTACCTCAACAAACCAATAAATAAATAAATAGATAGATAAATAAATGCTAAATTTGTTAAGTAAATTTCAATTTTCAATTCAACTCAATGCATGATAAAATTAGTAACCCAGAGTATGATAAATTTATTTTTAAACAGATTTTAACTATGTCTACCCAATGTGTCTGCATTAATTCAACCAGATTATTTCAGAATTATACTCTTAAACTCTTAGATATTCATTTTGCATTTCTGTTCTAACAATATTTGGTGTTGGTTTTGTATAATCAATGACATTTCTGAAATCCAAATGAGACAAATCTGATATTATGTACTGAAATCAGGGTTTTGACTCCATATTGTCATTTTACTTGACATGCTTACTTTAAAATAGGTACTGAAATTGAATAATTTGCTTGTTTGTAGAGCTGCTTCCTTTATGAAAGAACATGAAATTTGCCTAAACTGGTGTGGGTTATAGAAGTAATTCTCACATTTTGTGAAGTTTAAGATCTCTGTCTTTCTAATTTTCCATGATATTTCATGGAAATAGTCAAATATTTTTAAAATGCCAATGGCATGCGAACTTTCCTGTTTTTTTTTTTAATTTTTTTTATTTATTTAAAAGTTAGGTAGATAGAAAAAGACAAAGAAACAAGAGGAAAAGAGAGAATGGGTATATGTACCAGGTTCTTGCCACAGCAAGTGAACTCCAGATGGCATGCACCACTCTGTGCATCTGGCTTTGTGTGGGTAATGGGTAGCTGAACTCCAATCTTCTTTCTTTGCAAGCAAGAACTTTTAACCACTGAATTACCTCCACAGCACAAACTATTCTATCTTTTTTGGAAGAGTATATTAAAATCTGGAGAACGCAGTGTTCCTAGGACCTGAACAAATAATGAACCTGTTTAATGTACCCCTGTTCTGGCAGAGTCAGGAAGAAATGGACAATTAATTTGGTCATAACTAATGCTAGAGAAGAAAACTTAAATAGTGAATTTTCTAAATTTATTATATTCTTTTCTAGTGACAATGCACTAAGTAAAAATAAAACATATTTGGGGCTGGAGAGGTTAGCCAGATGCACAAGGGGACGCATATGTCTGGAGTTCGTTTGCAGTGGCTGGAGGCCCTGGTGCACCCTTTCTCTCTATTTCTCTCTATCTGCCTCTTTCTCTGTTTACTGCTGTAAAATATATAAATTTAAAAAATAAAACATATTTGAAAATAATTTCAACATAAGAATAAAACTCCTTTAATCTTCAAACATAAATGGCATTTTAACCACATAAATAATAGAGCACAGAGAATCAAAACATTTGAACACCTACACATAACATATTTATATTTCTTAAAGATGAAGTATTAATGCAAAAATAAAACAAACTAATTAATAATAAATATTTCTTTGCCAGAAAATGCACAAATAATTAGGAAATAATGTTTCTGCTATTAAGAAAATGATGTTTGTTATTTTTCATATACAAATTTTGAATATATGTAAAGGAACATAAACTATTTAAGCAATTGGTTTATACTATGCCATATAATCAGATAATTATTCCTAATTTTGTTATATATATATATATATATATATATATATATATATATGAAATATTTATTTATTTTCAAGCAGAGAGATACAGACACAGAGAGAGAGAGAGAGAGGGAGAGAGAGATCAAGAGAGTATGTGCACACCAGGGCCACTGGTCACTGCAAATAAACTTCAGGCACAAGTGCCACTTTGTGCATCTGGCTTTACTGGGGAATTGAACCTGGGTCAGAAGCTTTGCAGGCAAGCACCTTAACCACTGAGCAAACTTCCCAGCCCGTGATATAGTTTTTGGCAATTGGAAAAGCAATTTTAAAGCATTTTTTCCCCTATCTTATGTGCTTAACTATCCTCTACCCACTGATAAATTAGATTATGATGTATAGTGCTCATAACTTGATTTATAAAGAACATATGTTTGCTTGTAAACATAAATATAAATAGAGCTGGAGAGATGGCTTAGTGATTAAGGCATTTGCCTGAAAAGTCAAAGGACTCCTGTCTGATTCCCAGGAGCCACACAAGCCAGATGCACAAGGGGATGCATGTGTTCAGAGTTCGTTTGCAGTGGCTGGAGGCCCTGGCATGTCAAGTCTCTCTTTCTCTCTCCTTCTCTCTCTCTTTCTCTATCCCTCTCTCTTTCTCTCAAATAAATAAATTAATAAATAAATAAAATTGAAGACAAATATACAAACATTTATATGTGTATATAATTGTGCATATATATGTTGATTTATTACATATGAATAAGTGTCTTGAAGAAAAACAATCAAAGTTGGTAAGTATATCTATGTGTCAGCAAAAGTAATCTTGGGGTATTAATGTAATGTTTAAATAAAATCATAGGAAAAATTAAATTGATACCTAGAACACAATCATAGGCCAAATAATGGTTAATGCACAGACCCAGAAGAGAAAGCAAGTCCTGCATGTTACAAAAGAAGCAATTAGAAGCCCCCAGGCCCATGTCTTACTTGACTAATAATTTAAATAGTGGAACAATGTCATATTTGCAATATTAATTGCGAAAGCTGGAAAAGGGTTTTTACTGGCTCAGCATGGATCAAGATCTCACTTGTGAACCCAGATTATATTCTTCTAACTGACCACAGCTGAGGCAGGTGCTAACTTCTGTGGCCATAAAACTTGGCTGTCTTTCCAAAGCTGTGACAACTGCAGTAGATATTTGTGGAAAATCAAGAGCCTAAATTTTTCAATAATAAATGAAAGTAGTAAGACCCCAAAAGTAACACTTTAACCATTTCAATATTCTCCTGCCATTGTATTTAAACGAGACAATTGTCCTAAGAGCCATAGAGCACACACTGTTATCTTCACTTTGCCAATAAGATAACAGATTGTAAACTAGGAAATGAGCAAGAAAATGTATAACTAAATCATTACTTATTTACATATATACTCATCCATAGGTCATAGTGACAAAATCAAACATCATTTATTCATTTAGTTAGTGTGCTTAATTGTACTGAGAAAAGATATCTATAAAATATGTATGACATGGTTATTGAGCTTAAATTTATGCAGATGTGGGCTCCTGGTTATGAACAGTTCCTAAAATAAATTACATTTGGGATTTAATCTTCATAATATATTTATTCTGATACATCGATTGAATATGCAAAGAGTCTAAGTAAGATACTAAACATTGACACACTGTGAACGAGTCAGTGTCTTAATATTAAGCAGAGCTGGAATCATGGAACAGTTTTACCAGTCATTGTTATTGTCTGGGTTTTATTTTCCTAAAATATGTTAAGTTTTCCAAAATATTTAAGTCCCACAAAATGGCTTACAGTTACAACTCTCTTTGCAAGTAATACTTGCTAAAAACAAGAGGAATTCACATTTCAATAATCAATCATATAATAATCTATTCCTGATATCTAAAGGAATAACTGGCTTCCTTTTTTTGTAACTTTATGAAGTGCTTTCTTAGTAGGAAATATTCAGTTAAGTAAAATGTTGAAACATCTTTGTACAAATAACAAAGTAGTAAGGAAATACATAAACTAGAGACAAGTTGTCATTTCCATGCATCATTCTGTTGTGGATGTTTATTAAAATTCCATAGCACAGATTGTACCACATTCAAAACTTAATTTTGCTCCTAATATTGGGTATAGATAATAGTGAATGACAAACATTTCTTCACATAGAAGCAAGTTACTACTGGTGACTGCCTTTCAGCATTTTCTACTAATCTTATAATGCAATTTTGTTGGATATGCAGTTTCTCACAGTCATATTTAAGACATCAAGGATGCAACAGTAAGTTCACCTGTTATGAGCCACTGACCATTTAGTGCATGCCTTCCAATAGGAAACAGGTAGCAAGCCAATATCTAAAACAAGTGATGACTCAGAAAAAAAAAGTACCATTCACAAGAAATCTATGAAACAATAAGTTTGTATAAAAACAAATACAGGAACAAAAATGTACATCATTTATTTATTCTCATGTTTATATTTGCATGTGTGTGCATGGGCATGCAAGGGCCTCTTGCCTCTGA
Source organism: Jaculus jaculus (assembly GCF_020740685.1). Taxonomy (NCBI): domain Eukaryota; kingdom Metazoa; phylum Chordata; class Mammalia; order Rodentia; family Dipodidae; genus Jaculus; species Jaculus jaculus. The sequence continues at coordinate 103,798,880 of NC_059110.1, forward strand.
AGGACCAGGCACTTGCACCAGTTTTTGCATAAAGCTCTTTGTGTTTGGCTGGGGAAGTTATACCAGAGCAGCAGGCTTTGCAACCAAGCCCTCTTAACCGCTGAGCCATCTCCTCCAGCCCTGAAAAAGGCACTTTTAAGATGTGATTACAAATACATTACATAATTTAAGGCTGACTATGTTCATTCTAGATGGGTTTCTGCTGCCTTGATTACTATAAAATATTCAAAGATAAATATTGAGTCATGATAGCCTGATCACATTACTATGGAATAATTTAATTTTTATTTCCTTTGGAATATTTCCATGTCTTTGTGCTTTAGAGTGTCACTTATGGACTGCTTATCTGTTCATATTTTCTTCAGTGATTTGGTCACTGTTGGCTTCTAGCCAGAGAGAGTGCCTTGTTTAGGACATTTAGATCATCTTTTATGATTCATATTTTGTGATTCAATTCCTCTACCTTTTTCATAATTTTTCTTCATTTTTCTCTCTACAAGAAATTGTTTTTATTGCATTATCACTACCAATGGAAATATTCATTTCATTCCTTTTCTTTTAAAGTAATATTTTAAAATTAAAATGACTGACGTTTATTTACTGTTTCTCACAGCAGGATTGAAAGACTCTAAAATGAATGGCTGACAGTTACAACTGGCTGAAAATCTCTGTAATACCAATACTTGGCAGGTAAAGGCAGAAAGATTAGGAGTTCGAGGTTATCCACAGCTATATTGAGAGTTTGACAGTGTTGCATAGCAGATTTCTCCAAATTGAAATATTCTCTCCTGAAGAGAAGAAGGAAGCTCTAAGGATTCAAGAAACTCACTTTAGTAGATCCGAAACTTAAAGGTCACAGAACCACCTCCCAAGGTTATGGTAATTAAAAACTGAAATGTTTCTTCCTTGGAAGGGCAGCAAAGAACTTTCAGAGATCAGGAATTCAACAAGTCTGGGGATGGGTTACAAGTCCCTTGTGTTAGGCTGTAGAAAATGGGAAACAACTCTTTGGAGACAGACTGTCAGTTGAGCTGCCTACAAGTCATGTATTATACTCCAGATATTATGTTCACACTCCTGAATAACATATCATTTGCTGTGGCTCTAAGAGAGCAATCAGATTTCATGAAGTCCCCAGAGAAACTGCTATTCTCTGGGACACTACGCTTGAAAGTTATGTCGTTCATTCCATCATTATCACTCAATGGGAAATATTCTATAGGTCTACGTCCTGGTGATAAAACTGCATACAAAATAATTAGGGCTCATCTCCTTGATTTTCCAGCCCATTGAAATTAATAGACATTAATAAAATATTACAATTGCATGTTTATTGATTGATCAAGAGATATTTGCTGCCTATTAAGAGCAGGAAAAATCTGAATACGTGTGTCCACCATATTTTGGGCTCAAAGTCACCAAGAAGGAGTCAAGTGATAAATAGAATGAAGAAGATGGCACTTTATTCACAAAGAGAAGAGAAAAAATAAGATTAACCTGGTGGTGCATATCTATTCTCTATGGCCTGCAAGTCCCTCTAAGAGTCATTAGAGGGCTTTTGTCCTACGTGCATCCCCATTGTGCTGCAATAGGACCTCTTTCCCTTTTCGAAGGGTACAGATAAACTAGGGCTGATGAGATATACTTCAGTACAAAATGAGTCTGAAGCAGGAAAGGAGACTCTTAAGTATCTTATAAATTGAGAAGTTTTTTTATACTTAACTAATAGTCTGATATGACTACAGAAATCTTACTTAAGAAACATATGAAATTAAAATATTTACACTTATATATATGAGAGACAGGAAGCATGATAGGCCACCAGCGTGGTTGGGAGGCAGAAGACAGAAAAAAGATTTAAAGTCACTTCTTCTATTTGATTTTTAGGATAAAACAATGAACAATCTTTTGAATAGTTAATATTGACTATTTTCAATAATGTTGGTAAGTTTTTGGCTATGAAAGTGATGTCTAGTCTGGTACTTTGCTCATTTCTCACATAGACAGATGAATCCCATATCCCACACAAACTCTGAAGTTCATTGTTTAACAAGTTGCCTTCATTTCATAGTAATTCATCATTAGTCTTTCTCTGAGCTTTTGCACATGTATTTCTAAGTTCATGCAGCATTCTGTCACAATTTTCCCTGTTATGTATGCTTTTCTGGTGGTCCCTTAAGAGCCATACTCTGAAACTCAAGTCTATTTGTAGATACACCCCCCTACTTACTCTGGATACAACCATCTGACTTGTCCAATAAGGCATTAGCAAGCTAAGTCCTAATTAGTTCTTGAATAGTAGAGCTTATTTTCATTGGTTACTAATGACGTTAAAAAGGGTGGTAAACAGGAAGTACGAGGTTATTAGTTACAGTACCAGTAGAAGAGACAGATAACATGAAATAGAACTCAGTTACCAAACTATGAATGAAATATTTGACCTCATCAGTCTGACTGTTAAAAGTGGTTGGCCATCCCCAGTCACATAATATTAGATAAACACTACAAAATTTGTCCATATAATCCTGGAAGATAAGTTTTCATTGTATAAAGACAACATGATTTTGTTGTGAGAAATTCTGATTCACTGCTATTGTGAATTAAAGTGACACAGCCCTTTGGGAGACATAGTAGTTATTGTGTATAATACTATGCTTTCACCACATATCCGTAAGGGATTGAAAACTTATGCCTATACTAAACCTTTGCATTGATATTTATAGTATTCATAAATGATAAATATTGAAAACAATCATGATGTCTTTCAGTGGGTGAATGGACAAACTATGGTATGGGTACACTAGGAAGTTTTATTCAACACTAAAATATAAGTGAGCTATCAAGCCACAACAAAATAAAAAAATGAAGGAAACTTGACTGGCTGTATATTACTCAGTAAAAGATGCCAATTTGAGAAGGATATGCAGTATATGATTCCAATGTTGGACATTCAGGAAAAGTCAAAACTACCAAGATAGTAACAAGTGGAGTGGATTTTAGGAGTTAGCAGAGAGGGGATCCATAGGAAAAGCAAAGAGGACTTTTAAGGCAGTGAAAATACCCTGTATATTATAATTGTGGATGCATGGCATTATAAATTTATGTGCACAGACTAAATATCCAGTCACCAAAATGAACCTTAGTGTAAGCCTTGGTCTTTGAGAAACACGTGTCAATGTAGATAAATCAGTGATAACATATGAACCAATTTGTTGAGGGAGTTTATGTGTTATAGTCAGATACTTGCTGCTGGGATGAACCTCCAAACCTACACAGTTTATAGGGGGAATGGAATTTATTTCAGGCTTATATATCCAGGGGGAGTTCCATAATGTCAGAAGAAGCTGTTCCTCTTTCACAGCTCCAAGAAAAGACAAAAGCCACCTCCAGCACCACAAGCAAAAGAAAAAACTGACAAAAACAAAATATTGACTGACAAACAGTAAGGAACCCAGACAGAACTCAAGAACTCTGTACACTTTAGGTCAGAAATAAGACCTGATCTAGTGACACCTAAGGGTTAAGACCCCAGGATCCACCTCCAGTCACATCTCTTCCAGCCTTCAGGTGGAATGAGACAAGTTTGTTTGTTTGTTTGTTTTTTAAATAAAAACATCAGAATCTATTGGGGGACATACATTCAAACTACTATATCATGTATGTATTGGAAGAGGAGTATATATAAAGCATTTTAACATGTCTCTGTTTTTCTTTGAATCTGAAATTTCTCCAATAATGAGATCTATAGATTATGGAGAAAAATACTATTGAATGTAAATAATAAAAAAAATACAAAGTTCATAGAAATTAGTACTGGTTTCTATTGAGAGTCATTCAGTACTATTGGGCTTGAATAAAGTTTTGTTTTATATATATATATATATATATATATATATATATATATATATATATATATATATATGTATATATATATTTACTGAAGGAAACACTGAATATGAGGCTTTATAATCTTGTAATCTTTGGAATTGGACAAATTTGGTGTTGTAAAATTAGTCAAGATTATAGTCATATTAAGTTTAAATTGCTATCACATCTGAGTGCTGTTAAGAACACTGAGGTGTTCTAAATTGCAAAAGATAAGACAAATAACAGAATGTATTGATTTATTCATATAGGAATAAAATTGGGGTATAAACATAGTAAAACTCCTCTGGACGACAGCATGGAGAACAATGAATTTCAATGGACTTCTTTGTCCGTAAAGCTCTCTATTATTCATCCTCCACATGAGTAGCTGTAAACCTGTGAAGAAGGAATCTGAGAGATGTCAGAGCAACTAAGGAAAGGGTATGTTACTGAAAGGGAGAGAGGTTCCAAATATTTTATTTTCTTGCATCGAAGCATCTATTATAACCGGAGAGAGGGAGAAGGAGGTGAGAGAAGAAAATGGAAAGGGAGAGAGAGAAATGTAGTACATCCACCCAGAAGGGGTGACCAGGGGGAAGAAAAGAGGGAGACATACAACCGTAGCAGATGATCTAAAAAGAGAGCAAGGCAGGGGTCAGGGAGGGCAAATGTTTTTTATGAGTGGTTTGAGTGTGCAATGAGACCACGGGATTATGTTTCAGAACATTTGGTTCTCAGCAAGTGGCACTACTTAGGAAGGTATGGAACTTAAGATGCAGAAACATACTGGAGGAAGTGGATCACTAGGGCGCAGACCTTGAGATTTTGTAGGGTGGCCATACATCCCATTCAGCCCCTGCTTCTTGTTTGCCAATGTGAAGAGTTAACTTGGTATGCCCTTCCCAACATCATGGGCTCTACTGTCTAGAGCTATAAGCCAAAGTAAACCTTTTCCTATGTACGTTTGCCCTGGTCAGGTAGGTTTTCCCAGCAACAACAAAGTAACTGACACAATAGTTTCCATAGCTTTTGTCCATAAATTTGTGTCCAAGTTCATTGACTAGTCATTCAGAACAGAATGTGTAAATGTTTAGTTGGGTCTGAAAATATTACCCTGCATAGATTTGGTAAAAAATTAATGGACTTCTTATGTATGTTAAGCACTAGTCACCAAGAATATGATGCATAAAACCAAATATTTAGTAAAGCAGCTTTTACTATTTATTATATTGTGTTCTAATTGTGACTCAAGTTCTTGATGGAAGGTACTTATATGATTGCATATGACCAAAGAAATAATACTGGGAGGGCTTTCATGAAGATCTCTTAAGAAGTATAACATTTTCATTGAGATAAAAGAATAGTAAGCTATTCATATTAATAAACTTTTATTTAAATAGATATATTTTAATCATGTAGTATACATGTCAGGTATATAACTAGGTTTTGAAGATAATGGAAAGAACAAGAAAAAACATTCATATTGGGCTGGAGAGATGGCCCAGTGGTTAAGGGGCTTGCCTGCAAAGTCAAAGGACCATGGTTCAATTCCCCAAGACCCATGTAAGCCAGATGCACTAGAAAGTACATGCATCTGGAGTTCATTTGCAATGGCTGGAGGCCCTGGCACAGTCAGTCTCTCTTTCTTTACCTCTTTCTCTCTCTCTCAAATAAATAAATAAATATGTAAAAATAATCATGCTGCTGCCATACTCTTCAATCATTATATAATGTAGAGTGGACTGTTCTTGTCCCATTTTCTCACTGTGGAAAACTCTTCCTGAATATCTACATACCTTCTTCCCTTACTTCCTTCAAGCTTTGTTTTAGGCCATTATCTTCAATAAACTTTTTCTATGCCTTCAGAAACTTATCATGTCCACACTCTTTATTTACAAATATTTAACATTCAATGCCTATTTTGCTTACTGCACATATTCCTTAACAAAATGAAAGACCTATGACAACAAGAATTTTCATCTGCATTATTAAAATTATAATCCTAACGTCTATAAGAGTGGAGTTCAGCTCTAACACTCTACAAGTCCTTAATGAGTGAATAAAGTATTTATAAACATATTATATGCTATAAAGGAAATTCTAGTAAGAAATAATAGAAGTGATACAAAGAATTTTTTGCATGCATTCATCATTATAATTATTACTGCCACAATTCTGCATTAAAATATCTAGCTCATATTTAGAAAAAGGTCTACTAAACGATAAGTTTTCCACGCCCTTCTTCTCACCATTTCATAAGTACTTTACTTGTAAAGGCAACAATTTAATTAAAGAGAAAAATCATAATTATTATATCCACAGATTATTAAAACAAATGTAAATCATTTAGTCTGTCTATCATTTTATCTCTTCAGACTCATAAATAACACACAGGCACCGAGGGGAAAAAAAACAAAACAAAACAGGCAAACACCCTACCTGAGGTGCTTCTGTGTTGACTCAAGGGGCATATCACCTGGAATTCCTGGGAAATTAGAGCATGTTGCCCAAATGTCCAGTCATTTATGGCAGAGAGCCTCTAAATTTTCCATAATAGGGTCTCCTTACTTTCTTTTATTTCTCCATTTTCTTTAGTATTGTGCTTCTTTTTACAGCTTCCATGGAATTATTTTTGTTGTAAATAAACTACAATGGATAAAAACAGTTAAAGGTGTGTGTGTGTGTGTGTGTGTGTGTGTGTGTGTGTGTGTGTGTATGCGCGTGTGTGCATATATGGGTGTACATGCTCAGAAGACAAATGAAACCTTTGGAATCACCACTTCTTCTTTAGGCATTCTGTCTTTGACTTGGATTTCATCAATTAGATCAATGGAATGGCTGCCAGTGAGCCCTAGGAATCCTCCTGTCTCTGCCTTCTCTGTGCTGGAATTAAAAGTGTGCTCTACCGTGTCTGGCACTTTTATTTTCTTTTTTTCATTTATCCAAGACAAGCTGTTCTCAGGCTGAACTACCACCCTAATACCACCAAGTTTACTTCCATTGTGCAGTGTAAACTAAGGACTCTATTTCAATTATTCCATAAAACAGATGAGTGACTCTGTGCTTCAGAGCCAATGTTCTCTGACTTCTAACCATTTGGTCCATTCTGACTCTGAATAAATGATCCAATACTTTTTGATGATATTTTTCCATGAAGTTTTATGTCCAACTATAGAGTTTTGAGTGCATCTTTGGTAGTATGTCACTGATAATATTATTTTATATAATCTTTTGGTGTAATAATAAAATTAATATATATTTATAGATACATTAATTTATATTAATATGTTAGGTAATACTTGATATGCTTCTTTTTATTATGTCATGAAAGGGCTGTGTTTTCTTATAATATCCCACCAGCATTAGTCTTCATGATTCTTATAGCTTACATTTAGTAATAGTCAACATAATTCAGTAATATCCTTTTTCGTACTGTTGTAATTTATTCTTTTTCCTTTGTCTTATGGATATTTAGTCATTTCTCATAAATTAAACTTATCTTTTGTATGTATGTTGAAATTAAGTACTTAAGAAAACCATACAACACAGAGGTTAATATCTTGATCTTACAAGTAAGATAATACAGATATATTTCAGTTACATAATGATTGAAAAAACTTATGATGGTGCAAAACTCATAGCATTCAGTATAAACCATACCTAAAATTTTGAATTTTAATCACCTTCTGGGCTAGTGGCAGATGCTGTTCCATGATTCTGGACAATGGTAGAAAGCATCAGTTCAGTCTGCCATAGAGCTACTGAGATGAGAAATTGAGTCTCTAATGTTTTACATAGCATTCAATGAACTCCAGAAAATATTGAGCACTTTAATATAAGATAGGCTTTATTTTATATTTGCCCATTTATAGTATGGTGTCACTATTATGAGACATGGGTTAGTCTAAGCTAAGGTGTTCAGAAGGTTAAGTACGTACCATATAATTATTTTAAATATATTTTATTTATTTATTTATTTGAGAGCAAGGAGAGAGAAAGAGAGAGAGAATGGCCTCTATTTACTTCAAACAACCCCAGACCCATGAGCTACATTATGCATCTGGCTTTACATAGGTACTGGGAAATCAAATCTAGGTCCTTTGGCTTTGCAGGCAAACATCTTAACTGCTAAGCCATCTCTCCAGCCCAATATTTTATTTCTTTGTGATGTTTTCCACTTAAAATGGCTTTTTCAAATGGTAACCCCCCCATAAAGCCAGGAGAATCATATATATATATATATATATATATATATATATATATATATATATATGAACAATCATATCAATAATGTTATGGGTACATGTGTATACATGCGTTTAGACATATATGCAAATGGATGGTCAATTGTGTGGAATCATATATGTTAAGATACTGCCAATCAGCTTTAATTGTGAATTTGAAGAGATTTGTATAATAACATATATAAAGAAGGATTACTGTTCAGTTTTGCATGTACTTCCCCTCCATTAATATATATTTGCCCACTTGCAAAATAAACTATTTTCTATGAAAGTAATGAATCACCTTAAAAATGGCGGTGATGCCAATATTTAAATTGTTTTCCTTTGCTTGAGCTTTATTTCAGTGACTTCTGGTAGACTTCCCTCTCTCCATACAAAGCAAATGTAAAATTTTCTATTCATAAAATTTTCTCTACAAAGAACATCTATTCTTCATCCCAAAATATTTTCAGCACTGCTGTAACTTTTATTCTCCCCAACTCTCTTGCATAACTTTCTTCTTTGCTCTGTTGTATTCATATTACTAAAATGACTCATTCTACCATCCTGAATATATGTTTCAATCATTCTGGCATTTTTATTTATTCAAATTACATACCCAAGTATAATTGATTCCCTATTCCCTTCATTTACTCTGAGCTAGAGAGTTCTTTAAAAATACAGATTTTATGCATCTCCACCTCCTTGTTAGATTTTTTAATACACTAAGGCCCCAAGATACAATTAAATAATTTGAACAGAAGCCAAATAGTTCTTCTGTGTAAATCTTACTTGGAGATATGTGGAGCATTTTATGCAAAAAATTTCCAAAAAGCAGTTCTTTTAACCTTAATTTCAATGGCATTAATAAGAAAGGAAGAGGAAGAATTAATTACTTATGTTTTGTAATTCCTTTTATATTCAATAATAAACAGAAGAGAGGAAATCACAGGGAAATCATTCCTTTTGGATGCCTTTAATTCTAATATGTAAAAGCATAAAGCGAAAATTAAGAATTTTTATCATTTTATAATAATTTTCTAGAGGAAGAGGTATTGGGCTGAAAATGTTCTGAAAATATGCAGAGATGACTCTGAAAATCAACTTATTCATAATCTGGTTAACTCCTTGTTGTCTGTGAGTTAGTGATTGCCTGCCATGGCGTTTGAATGTGAAGGAGGTACAATGATGAAATCAGACCTGGCTTCAGAATGTCATTAAATTCATCAAGATTCAGTCCCAACCTTCACAGGACGCCTGCTTCCTCAGGTACTTCTCACTGTCCTTGGCTGCAGCACATATTCAGAGCATCTGACATGAGCATTCTTCAAGTCTGTATATTGGCACGTCCATCTGCTGTTCCCCCTGAACAGATATCTATTAATCTATGCATTCCCTCTGTTAGAATGTCTGTAAGACACCTCTTAAGAATACAAAGGACAAGTACTAAATGTGACAATAATATATCTCCCAATGGATTCACTCATAGAATCATGCAACACCATTATGAATAAAGTAGCAAAATAACATATTTACTTATCACTTAAAATATCTTACATTGGCCAAGCTCTGAACAAGATATTAACAACAAGATAATAACAACATATTAATGTTTTTGTCACCAGAAAAAATTGTAACTCTTTTTTATCATCATTAAAATAATATTTGGGCTGGAGAGATGGCTCTGTGCTTGTAAAGTCTGATGATCCAGGTTCAATTCTCTAGTACCTATGTAAAGCATGCTTCTGAAGTTCATTGGTGGTGGCAGGAGGCCCTAGTATGTCCATATTCACTCTGTCTATTATTGTTTCTTTCTCTGTCTTTCTCTCTCTCAAATATATATATATATATTCATTTATTTATTTTAAAATAACCATGTTTCCAAACAAGTTCTGGGAGATGGGTTGTACAACAATGTAAATACAGTAAAGATTACTGTGGTACTTTGAACGTGGAGTGTCCTTCATATCCTCATGTGTTTGTGATTAAGCCTCAGACTTGAGTCATAAGTGGTAGAGCCTAGCTGGAGGAGGAGTGTCATTAGGGACAGGCCTTGAGACCAGCCTACTGGGAGCTCAGATCTAGCTTTCCCTTGCTGTTTGCTCTATGCTGATGTGACTAGATGTGATGGCCAGTTCTTTGTTCTTTTCATGCTTTGCTTGTTGCAATGAAATTTCTCAGACTGTGAGCCAAAATGAACCGTTTCCTTCTGTGGTGGTTTGATTCAAGTGTCCCCCATAAACTTAGGTGCTCCGAATGCTAGCTTCCCAACTGATAGAGAATTGGAAATTAACACCACCTGAAGGCAGAGTATTGTTGGGGAAGGGGTTATGGGTATTATAGCCAGTCTCCCTTTGCCAGTATTTGGCACACTCTCCTATTTCTATTGTCTACCTTGTGTTGGCCAGGGGGTAATGTACATCCTTTGCTCATGCCAGCGTTTTCCCCTGCCATCCTGGAGCTTCTCATCAAGTCTGTAAGCCAAAATACATGTCTTTTTTTTCCCAAAGGTGTTCTTGGTCAGATGATTTCTGCCAGCAATGTGAACCTGCCTGCAACACTTTCCATAATAAGCTGCTTCTGGTCTGATGTTTTTCTTTGCAACCATAAGGTAAGTGCTGCAACTATATGCTTGTCGTGGCTGAATTTTATGTTGTATAAATGTTACCAAAATTAAATATTAAAAAATACTAACAGAGTTAATTATTGAAGGATTTGACTCAGTGTTTCTACAAGTAAATAACATATCTTTGATTCAAATTCAACTTAATGAAGTTGCTCCATTTGTTGTACTTTATAACTGGAAAATATTATTGCATAAAAGGACATTGGCAATAATCTTTGAGTATTAAAATAAGGAATTGATGTACTTTACACAGTTCTATCACAAGAATCACAGTTTTTGTTGAATTGACTTCTCTGAAGGGTTACTTCACAGCTGGGGCTCCAACTTGCGCTTGCCTTTCCACACCACATACATCTTTCTAGCAGAACGTTGCAGCCATACAGGAATCTTGCCTGAACCACTCAGAGCAAAATCTTTGGAGGAATAATGTCTGAATGGCTCTTGAAGGGTTCAGGGGATTTTATTAAACAGAGAAGACAGGCTAAAGAAGAAGGAAATCCAATTGAAAGGAAGTACTAGAGAATACAAATGTAGACATGAAACAGAACCGTGTATATATTAAAAGGAAACAGTTGCTTCATTTCTTCGACTGGAGAGTGAATTTAGATGAGTCCTGGAGTTACAAGTCAGGATCTAGTTGATCTTAGCTCTCATTATGAGTTTCAATTATGAGGTCAAATGAACTTAATCCCTGGTCTGAAATACCAAGATAGTATATATGGACAGTTAATTAAGTAGACTTCTAATAGAGCAATAAAAATTTAATTAATATTAATATTTCAGTATGAAATGTAATAAAATATAACTATGGAATTTACTCAGTCAAAAATATTCCAGGGGATTTTATGAAATACTTGTAAAGATAAAGTTCCTTAGGTAGAATAAATTGCTTAAAATATTTAGGATATTGGAGACAGAATTAGAATAATTCCTTTATTATTTCAAAGGCATTTTTATTAATTGTAAATAGCTGTTGCATCTATTTTTTTGTAAAATTTCAAAATAGAGATATATTTACTAGGATGGCTCAAAACTTATGTGTATATTGAATCATCAAAAAATACTAAGTGGGGCTGGAGAGATGGCTTAGCGGTTAAGCGCTTGCCTGTGAAACCTAAGAATCCCGGTTCGAGGCTCGGTTCCCCAGGTCTCACGTTAGCCAGATGCACAAGGGGGCGCACACGTCTGGAGTTCGTTTGCAGAGGCTGGAAGCCCTGGTGCACCCATTCTCTCTCTCTCCCTCTATCTGTCTTTCTCTCTGTGTCTGACGCTCTCAAATAAATAAATAAATAATTTTAAAAAATACTAAGTAAAAATGCTCATTATGTAACAAAGAAATAGGTCATAGCTCTGTAGAAAATAAAAACATAAAACCTGATATCCCACACATGATATACACAGTAGGGATAACAACCAGAATATTTTATTTTTCTGAAAACTTTATTCTCTAAGTTTGCTATACATTCAAACATCTACAATGTTTCTCCCATGTGAATATCTCAGGTATTGAATTTAGACAGCAATACAAATCCATCTTCTTGCTCTGGGAAGTATTATCAGAGCTGACTCTTCCTTTCTGGACAAAGTTTGTCTCCCTGGGTCAGTATGTAAATTCTATCAGTATCACCTACAGGAAGCACATGGACATAACCTGTGTCATAATTATTAATTTTTGATGGATTGTAGAGGTGGCTACATCTTGATTTTTTGAGCTGATATTTTTAGTCAACAAGCAAAGGTTTAAAATTTTAAAGACATTTTAATTTACTACCAACATAATGCAACAGTGGCCACCCTGGCAATGGTTTTGTGTTCATATTTCAAAGAGTGTGATTTATCCCAACAATTGTGATCTTGCTGCTCCAAGGCTTAGACACTGTTTCTTCATGCTTTCTTTATCTGCCTATGTCTTATCGCTTTACTCTTACCAGTTTCTTTTTCTTACATGACCACAATTATCAAGACATGTGAAATAGTCTGAATGCTATATTTCAGATTTTACTCAATGAAAGAAATTAACTCAGTATTGCATCGAATACTATGTGCTTTTATGGAAGACTAAATATTTAGATAGAATTTTAATGAAATGATTTTTAGATTTACATTTTTTTCTTTTGGTAATTTTACAAATTGGGTCAAAGAAAAATGTGGGCGTTAGTTGATAAAGATTAGTCAACTCTGCTACATGTTTTATCTTAATAGGTAAAAAATTTCCCCTAACAGTTTAAAAGGAAAGAGAAGGTAGAGATTTACTTACTTCTTATTGGTAATCTTTGCCTTATTGGTATAGACATGATTTTTACTGTCACCTTCCAATAAGGGATCATCTAGCACACTGCACTATTAGTAGCATGCTTCATATTGTGAGGTATTAGTGGCAGAAATCACCATTCAGATGGTTACACATTTTATAGAAATCAAAATAGCATTCCTTCTCAGCAAATGGTTCTAACCCCAAACTGTTCATCATATCCTTAGAGGTCGCTGCGAGACACTCAGGAAGGGTATGTGCTTCAAAGCTTCTAATTAGAGTGCACGGCTCCCAGGCGTCCTAGACGTTAATAATAGAATCATAGCCTCAGAAAGTGACTCCCTCGCTTACTGAGTGATCACCCCATGTCTTCTAAAAGATATGATGTCCGACTTCACTTTACATTCATGGAATGTTCTGAGAAACTATCTAGAGAGGGAAGACTTCCAGTTTGAAAAAGGAAGTAAGGTGACTGACAATGCTTACCAGAATGCCAGAAGAGTCAGTTTATCCCCATTCTTTTGAAGGAGGACAGTATCAAATAGCCTGACCACATCTAGCTAGCAATTTCTTCATCTAGTTATGGAATTCTTAAGTCTGTTTTGACAAATCAAACTATTATAAAAAGCAATACTAATATTTAGCATTCAATCTATTGAATTTGTCCATTATGGTGTTACATAACAGTAATGACATTTTTTTTCTTTTATATTTCCTTTGAATGAACATTGTATTGACAGGTATTTCAATTATGAACTCCCTCCTATGAGATACCAACTATTTACATTAAATTCATGGGAGCATTTTATTTAATCTTATATTAGGTTTAATTGGAAATATCCATGTGGTCAAATAGAAAATAGAAAAAAATATGTGCTTTAAGAAGTTTTTCTCTAAACCTTCACTCTCTACAGGCATGCACCATCATATCTTAATCTTTTCACTTTTTGTGTGCAATATAAAGGAAAATGAACACACATAATTTTAGTTTCCTTCCTCATGCACAGCTAAAGATTTAAGTAATGCTATTTGAAACAATTATGATAACATCATCCCAGGGCTCAGATTTTTTTTTTTTTTTTTGTGTGTGTGGGGGGGGCTTCTTTTACTCACTGAATTTTGCCCTGTCTTTGTTAGAGCACAAAGATTATTTGAGACATAAACAATCAAATCACACACTTTTGCAATTAATGTTTCATTTTTGTTCTCTTTCAGTTATTTCTAAGTTCTAGTGTGAGTAAGAGTCTATAGCTAATTAATTATGCCACTGGAGCCCTTCATGCATCTGCTTATGGGGTGGGCTGCACACATTTTGCAAATATATTAGTGAAACAGAATGAACATCTAATTATGCAATTTCTTGTGCATATGTAAAATAAATAATGATATAAAACAGTTCCTTTAAAAAGCTAAATTGTATTAGGAATCTATTAAAAAATAACACAGGACTAAGGAGATGACTCAGCAGGTAAAAACATTTGCTTGCAAAGCCTGATTGATGGCCCAGGTTCGACTCCTATTACATATTTAAAGCCCAAAACACAGAGTGATGCATGCATCTGGAGTTCCTTTATAGTAGCAAGAGGTCCAGGCATGCCTGCTCAAGTTCTCTGGCTCTCTGCCCCTCCCTCATCTCTTCCTTTTTCTCCTTCTCACCCTCATTTATCTCTTTCTTCTCACAAGTAAATAAATAAAAAAACATCTTAGAAATAACAAATCCAGGGCTGGAGAGAAGGATTAGTGGTTAAGTGCTTGCCTGTGAAGCCTAAGGACCCTGGTTCAAGGCTTGATTCCCCAGGACCCACGTTAGCCAGATGCACAAGGGGGCGCATGCATCTGGAGTTCGTTTGCAGTGGCTGGAGGCCCTGCGTGCCCATTCTCTCTCTATCTGCCTCTTTCTCTCTGTCTGTCTGTTACTTTCAAATAAATAAAAATTAAAAAAATAAATAACACACCCAGAATTTATTTTAAGTTGCTTAGAACTCTGACCAACTTTGATAGAAATCAGTGCTTCCTTAAACATGTTTTTGGAAACATAGTAGGACCAACAGCCATGGAGTTATTAAGAATCCAACCATTCTACTCAATATTTCACACTCCAACATCATTGTCAAATCCAAAGTTTGATGTGTGCCTAAGTCAAACACTCTTAGGAGAATTTCACTCATCAATGAATAATTATTTTGGAGGATATATCTACCCTTTTCAGTAAATCCTGCCTATCACATGCATGAGAAATGATAACAAATCGCCATAACATAAATGGATTCCAACTTATTTTATCATCTATATAATTTCTGCACCTACCTAGGAACAGTAAAGCAGCAAGTTCAGTTGCACATGCTCATGAGGTGGTGGAAGCCTGTGGAGTTCAATTGCAATGGCTGAGGCCCTGACATGCCCATTCTTTCTCTCTCTCTCAAGATCTATCTCTCTCTCTAAAATAAAAATTGAAAAAGAAGGAAAAAAAAAAAGAATCCATTTATTACCAGGCATTTGTTGAAGAGCTCTGATACAAACTCAACATACTAAAGGTTAGATTTCAAAAAACAACATTTTATTAAAAATTACTAGCGATGAGCCAGGCGTGGCGGTGCATACTTTTCATCCCAGCACTTGGGAGGCAATGACAGGAGAATCGTGGTGAGTTCTAGGCCACCCTGAGACTACATAGTAAATTCGAGGTCAGCCTGAGCTAGAGTGAGACCCTACCTCCAAAAACAAACAACCAACCAACCAAAAAGAAATTGCTAGTGATGAGCCAATGTCATTTACAGTATCCTGATTGATTAAGAAAACCTTAGAAGATAGAAATGTCTCAACTGGTAATAACATTCATGAATGTTATTTGTTATTCTCTTGTGTAGTGTGTTAGGCATGATATATGAAGGAGATAACTATAAGTAAAATGGTGTGCTTTTCATTGGTGGCAATTATGCCCACCACTGTGATCCCAAATATGTGCATATTAAGTCCATACACATATGTGCAAATGAATAATTAAGAATTGAATCATTTCTTTTACATGATGGAAACAATATGTGAAAAAATATTGGACTATCTCATAAACTTTATGTTAACATTTTTGGTGAAAAATTATAAAATGATAGACAGCTCTTGCTGAGTGCATGTCAGTGTATTCTGGCTAAAGTAAAGGACAAAATTAGAACTCATGAGATCAAAGCCAGTGGAGAGAGTGGTCACTTCTACACAGAGATATATAAGAAGATTCACCTGAGTCAAAAGCCTGTTAGTCAAAAATATTTATATAATAAGGTGACAACGTTCTGTATCTTTTTGGTGTAAGTTAACTTTCTGACCTGCAAAAGATATTCCCGTAGAGTATTTCTCATTTGCTTAGCCTGGGATGATAAGGACATTTTCTTGCCAGAAGCAATTTTACTCCTTTTACATTCATGGTTATGTGAGTGATAGGAGTTATGCAATTTTTAGTTTTCTTTTAAAGAGAATTTTTGTTTATTTCTATGAAACAACCATGTGGATTGAAAATCAGAAAGTGAGAAAACTGGCATCAAATATTGAAAGAAGTTTCCCCGATTATCTTTCATTTTACTGTTCTTCATATTCTGAAACTAAAACTGTTTGTGGTTATTTCTACATCACTTTAATATAATCTTCATGCAGAAACATTTTTGAAAATGTTAGTAATGAAGTGATGAGAGCAGCAGAAAACAGTGCTCTCTCATTGAAATGAAAGTAAAGTTAAAACAGTGATAGTATCATTTTTACACAAAGCATTCCCAGATTAAGTGAATCTTATATCTAGTTGCTGAATCAATTTTCACTCCAATTTCAGCATAAGACATATTGCATGTATCTTCTACACTTTCCAAAGTAGACATATTTTTCATGTCTGTGCTTTTGATATAATCCTCAATTTTAATAGTATTTTTGGCCAAAAATATGTTTTTGGGTAATGAGTTTCCTTGTTGATAGGATTCTGAGAATGATTGATGTTTAGTGCTTCTAATCCATTCATAAATACTTTAGTATTATGAATGCCATTGGAAGTAAAATGCAGACTCATCAAGAGAATGTTATGCCCTTCAGACATGGCTTCAACCTGCAATAGCTAAATTAAAATCAATGGTCACATAGGTTCAGTATCAAAATAACTAGAGAGATGTTAGATTTTAAAAACTCTCATATCTGAATTGGATTGTATAAAATAAATAGCACAATAATAATGTTCATAATTATTCTGCTTGGTATGATTAACTAAATAATTTAATATATATGTTCCTATATTATTAATGTGATTCTTTGTGGCATGACAAATTTGATAGACGATAAATTGATTTCAGTTCCTCAGCATCAGGGTCATTATTTTACTTTAATGACTTGTTTTTACTTTAGCTCCCAGGAAATAGTTTAATATAATTGTTCTTTTAGGTCATAATCATAAAATTTTTCTTGATTTTAGTTTTAACAAATTGTAATATTGTGTTGTTTTAGCTGACATTAATATTTCTGAAAAAAAAAAAGCTGCTAATGTGTCTATAAGAAAGAACATTCCCAAGAACAAGAATTACTATAAAGTATGGAAATTTTTGTTACTATACTTACACAAGCAAGAGTTCAAAGGAGCACGGTAATCTTAGAAAGAGTGGATGAAGGTGAGGCTGGAAGTTATGGTAAAATGTTTTGTAAATTATAAAGAATATATTTGGAAACATTTGCAGAGTTTGGGTAGGAAAGTGAAATAGAAAGATCAGCAAACTATTTGCTTTTAAACTCTGGGTGAGGGATGGTGGTGTTAGTGTTGATATCTGTACATGTGGCATAAATTGGCCTCTCTCGACATTATGTAAGATGCAGATGAAGGGAAATGCTAATAGTTCAGATAAGGATTCCAAGAAGAAGAAAATAATTTGTTTTGGATAAGTAGATGCATCCTGGACAATTTTTTGTGGTGATGCATGAATTCAGCCTTTCAGATTCCCCAAGACCCACATAAGCCAGATGTACAAGGGGACACATGCGTCTGGAGTTAGTTTGCAGTAGCTGGAGGCCCTGGCATGCCCATTCTCTTTCTCCCTCTCTCTGCCTCTTTCTTTCTCTCTCTTTCTCTCTCTCTCAAATACATAAATAAAGATTTAAAAACTTTAAAAATAGTAAGCCAAACCAAAGCCCATTCATCCCATAAGCTGCTTTTGTTCATGTATTTTGCCCAGCAATGAGAAAGTGAACAAGCTTTTCCACATAGAGCCTGTGTCCTTGACTTCCTTTCCCACTACTGGTATAATCACTCTGCAGGGATGGAAACTATGGATTGTAGATCTTCTGGTTGCCCCGCAAGTCTGCTGTCCATTTTACCCTGACACTATTCTGTGTCCAGGAGTTCCTTTCCACAATTAGGGAAATCTCTCTACACGGCTGAAAATTATGCATGGTAGATCTTCTGTTTGCCCCTGTAAGTCTACTGTCCATTTATCCTAACCCTGTACCAAGTCCAGAATGGTTGATGTTCATGGACCACATTCCCTGTTCTCTTGGTATTGGCTGAGTATGACCAACTGGAAATTGTAGAGGAAAAGAAGAGAGAGGTCAGAATTTTATTTACACTTCTATTTCTAACACAAGCTTCCATAGACAGCTTTTTTGATGCCTATGTTCTCTTAGTTGCCTTTTCCCTTGGTCCTAGGATAGCATGTTATTATGAATTACTTACATCTTCCCCAAACCTGGTATTAAAATTTTCAGAAAGAATCTAATATGATTATCGTTTCCTGCTACAATGATAACAAACCTAATGACTTAGTCCATTATCTGTGCCTATGACAGAATACCATATAAGGGTTAAGTTATAATGAATAGAAATCTACTGGCTTATAACTTTAGACACTACACAATCCAGTACGGAGGGGCCAGCATCTAGTGAGGTCCTTTTAACACATAGTGGAAGTGGAAGGGAGGGAGGAAGACAAAGATAAAAAGAGAGAGAGAGAGAGAAAGGAGTGAGGAGAAGAGATGAAAGGAA
The DNA here is from genome assembly GCF_020740685.1 of Jaculus jaculus. NCBI lineage: Eukaryota > Metazoa > Chordata > Mammalia > Rodentia > Dipodidae > Jaculus > Jaculus jaculus. The sequence continues at coordinate 103,817,848 of NC_059110.1, forward strand.
AGTGTATACACTAAAATGCCTGTTTTGCATTTTAAACCCCATATTCACTTTTATGATAATATTAATCTATTAACAATGGCTGTGTTCCCATTACCCAAACACTTCCCATTAGGCTATACCTTCCAACACCTTTGCATTGGGCATCACATTTACAATTTATGAACTTTTAGGAGTTCATTAAGCTGTAAAAAAAACAGCAAAAGGATTTGGGATAATCCTAAGAAACATCATTAGATGCCATTCTGGTAGTGTAGTTATGCAGACATGAGAATGAACAATCTAGATGGTGTGGTAACATGAATGGCCCTAAGATATGAAATCAAGCCAAGGGGGAGCCAGGCTATGATAGGAGTTCTAGACTGTGGCGTTGGCTGACTTACGGTGAAGGTGATACACGACAGCCAGCCTCTGACATATTGATGGTTTCTGATTAGATGGTCAATAAGGCTTGTTGAAGTAATTACAAGTACACTGCTGTAATTACACAGCAATCATTATCTTATTGCTGATACTGGTAAGTGTTCATTGCTTTGGGTAAGGTAAAGGTTTTTGCAGTTTCAATCTTTAACTCTTTATCTGTGCTCTGGAACCAATTAACCTCACTCAATTCTGATATTATAAGATAAATTAAGGCAATTTATTACCATGCCAGCAAAAGTTATTAGCCTACTCCAATTCTATGTTAAGAAAATGGGATGATGGCTCTGGGCCACATTGAAAGATTCATGGAATTCCAAGCTTTGATAAATTTTAATGTGCAACTTCACTGAAAAGAGACAATCTTTGACTTTTTATATGCTGAATGGTCTCCCAAAAGGTAGAAGTTTGTATGGTTTAATCCAGATGCTGATTCATTCACATACCTCTCTATGGAATGGTCACTTACTCTACCTTAGTCATGCTGTCCTCATCTACATAATTTGAAAGCTTTAACTTCAACTTCTCTTATTTTATTTAGAATAAATTAGGGTAATGAATAAGATCAGCATAGTATGTAGGCCAGTAAAAATCCAGTAAAACTTCCATTCACCAAACTCAGCCCCAAATCTAACCTTTGGTAAATTACTCTGCTTGGGTCAAGTTAATTTACTATTTATTAAAAAAAACATAATGCATAGATTCATAATGATTATATATATATATATATATATATATATATATATATATATATATGTATATATATATATATACATATATATATGAGAAAAGGGAGATATAGAGAGAGGAGAGATAAAGACAGATAGAGATATATGGAGGAAGAGGAAGAATGCCTATAAAATAACTGACAGAAAATTTATAGCTTTAAAACTATGGAGTTTATTGCTTCAACATCAAAATGTTTATTTGAAATCACAAAAATATTTTTTAGTAATTGTTATAAATTGAACTGTGTCCTTCTCACCAAAAGGATATGGTGAAATATTAATCTCTAGCCACTTGAGATATGGCCTTATGGGAAAACAAGTTCATTGCATGTATATTTAATATTGGGTCATTCTGGAGTTGGAAGTTACCTGATCAAGTATGGTGGAGTCCATGTACAAGTGGTGTCCATGACTGATACTCATGTAAGTTTACATGGGGAGAACACCATGTAGCAGAGATTAAAGTGAGATGGCTTCAAGCCAAAGAACATCAAAGGTTGCTGGGAAATAACCAGAAGCTTGGTGAATGTAAGACAGATTATCCCTGCCAGTTTCAGAGGGAGCATGACCATGTAGGCCCCTTAATTTCAGACTTCTTGCTTCTGGAACAGGAAAAGTATAAATGATTGTAATACTTTGTTACAGAAGCCCCCCAGGAAAAAAAAAAAAAAAACAAAAAAAAAAAACACAGTACTAAAGGTTAAAGAAAAATAGTGGAAATAAGCAGAAAAGAGGATTTGGCACTATACTTGTAGCTGTACAAAATCACTCAGAAGCATGTCTCCAAGCCATTAAAGAGGATGAAAACTGAAAGCAAGGAACGTATTCCACACTGAACACAGACCGTATCATGTCTTTTATGTAGAACATGGGGAATTGGGCTATGCTTGAGTGTTTTTCATTTGTTGTCATTAAACATTATTCTTTTTTTTTTTTCCAGAGCTTATGACAAAATAGATCCAATGGAGGTGGAGGAGTGCTTTGGACCCTGTCTTCTGGACATGAATTGGATATTGTAATTTTGACCTCACAGCAGCTTGAGAGAGAGAGAGAGAGAGAAAGCAAAATAGAAGATGAGGATCAGAGGAAGTAATGGGGGGAGGAATAGAGTGATTGCAATGGATCATGAACAAAATAAATTATGTTTAAATATTTCTCTTATCTCTTTCTAAGTCTATTATTAGTACATATTGTAATTTAGGTAAATTCAAAATGCTTAATTAGTTTCTCCTTAAAAATAATGGATTAAATGTGTTCTAGTCTTTTATTATAGTTAGCTTCATGTTGTTGACACAAAGCACCTAACTGAAAGCAGCTGAAAGGAGAAAATGGTTTATTTTGTCTTTTGGTCTCAAGGAGAAGCTCCATGATGGCAGAGAAAAGCTGTAGAGCAGAGGCTAGACATCACTTTCATGTCAAAATCAAGTGGACAACAGCAACGGGAGAGTGAGTGTCAAACTAGCAACGGGGAATTTTCTGTAATACCAGCTCTGAAACACTCATCTCTTCTATCAAAGCTCTGCGTGTCATATTGCCATCAGCAGGGGGCCAAACATTCAAAACACATGACTTTATGAGGGACACCTAATTCAAACCATCATACCCTTCAAATTCATAACTTTGGAAATGAGTAAAAGTGAATGGCCTTGGTGATCACCAGAAGTTCAGTGATACAATAGTTATAGAGGTTAGAGATTATCTTAATGAAGGCTAGCTGTTATCAAGAATCCTACTATTTACTTTTCTTCACTACCAATATAATGTCACAAAAGAAGAAAATTGTGTTACCTTACTTACACAGTAAATTAATATTTTAATGTGTGTGTGTGTGTGTGTGTGTGTGTGTGTGTGTGTCTGTACGTGCGTTGGTTAGTTCAGGCATATTGAAGAAGAATATGTTGAAGACAGATATTATGAAAACACCTTTGCAATTAGTTGAAAGCCTTTCTAAGTATATCAACAAAATATTCTACTATTTTGCTGATGCTAGAATTTATTTTTTCTTCATGGAAGAATGACTTTCAGATAAGTGCACTTCAGGAAAGGTGTGATAGTGCCAATTTTGATGAATTATTAAAGTTTGATACAGTTTCCGTAAGGAAGGCCCTGGGGAATTTATGGCAAGATAATTTGGGAAAAATCATCAAGACATATAGATTGGAAGATAAGCCAAAAAGAAATCAAATGTAAAATGGGCACCACAGGAATATGAATTATTTAAGTATAGTTGCTTTATTTACAAATGGACTGAGCAAAATATCTCGTTAAATGAAAAGTAATTTTCCAAGAGAAATATTAAACATGTACAACACAAACAGACTATGAATAAAAGCAACAAATGTCAAACATTCAGCTACAACAAACTGTGAAATTAGTTTTCCCTTGGTTAATGGAGAAACGAAACAATAACTTTTCATGTTCATTACCTATCAATCACATTCTTCAAGGAATAATTTATTTCCACAAAACAATTGAATGACCTTTAAAAAAAAAAAAAAAAAAACCTAGGCTTACTTCACCAGGAAGGGAGAATTCTAACTAACTTCCATACATTTCATTCAGTAATAACATGCGATCTGTGACAATTGAAGATGAAGTGGGCATTATCAGTGTTTTCCAGTGCAGGGCATCCCAGAGAGTGGCCTGCTCAGGGAAGCAGCTTTGCAGGTTATTTGTCAGGAGAATGAAGTCACTGCACAAATCCCAAATTTCAAAAACATTTTGAGAAAAGCAACATTCTTGTGATAATTAAGCCTGTGATCAGTGGGCATTTTTTCATTGAGAAACTGGCTTGTTACTCAACTTCAGTGACAAGTTTCATACAACATGAGCCACATACTAATCATGCACAATTTGTTCATGATTAGTACATGTCAGTGGGGAAAAACAAACCAAACTCATCCTATGTCTTAGCTAGCTTAAGAAATACAGGTGTATTTGGGATAGCCTTATGTTTAGAGTTATATATTTGATAAAATTTATTTAACACCATATTGTTTGTCTTGTATGATCTTGAGAATGATGCTTAATTTTAAAAATAAACAGAGATGGTAATAATTCTCTCAAAGTTTTAGCAAATGTCAATGAGAACTTTAAGAGGTTACTTTCATTGTCAATAATATCCTGGTTTAATAATGCTTAATAGAATTGTAACAATATCACCTCCTGGTTTTTTTTTTTTTTTCTTTCCCAGGAAGAAGATGTTGGAACCATCATCAGGATGTTCACATCATGCCTTTTCGGAAAAACAACATTATTTAATATGGAATGAGTCATTAATTTTATACAAAACTTCTCTGGATGCCAGAGATAATGGCATATCCCTTTAATCCCAGCATTAGGGAAGCTGAGATAGCAGGATCTCTGTGAGCCTGAGGCCAGCCTGAGACTACATGATGAATACCAGGTCAGCCTGATCTAAATCAAAACCCTCTATTAAAAAAAAATAAAAACAAATTCTCTGGACAAGAAGAGAGAACACAAAATGTCCCATATATGTTTGCAAATAAATTTAATATTTTGACAATCTTTTATCAGAGTATTAAAATGACAATACCACTTAGGCCTTTTTTAGATTTATTTGCCAGGAGAGACAAAGGAGAGGTGAGAGATGGGAGGGGGCAAGAGAGAGAAAGAATGGGCATGCTTGGATCTTTCACCACTGCAAATGAACTCCATGTGCCTATGTCATGTTGTGCATCTGGTTTTACATAGATATAGAGGGCCATCAAATCTCCATTGGAAGGCTTTGAAAACAAATTACCTCTAACCACGGAGAAATTGTCTCATTCCAACGAGGCCTTTTAAAAGACTTACATGTTTACATGACCTACATTTTCAGTCAATCTGAGTTAGTAAGGGTATATTGCTGTCTATTGGGAAATAGGTTTTGGGAGAGAGGGCTTTTAATTTGGGGGGAAGTTTCATCATTGTGGGGAAAGCATAGCATAAGCAGGAAGCTGTCTCACGTTAGTAGGGAGTCATCAGAAAGTGTGAGAAAGCTCTGGACATCCAGTGGGCTGGACTATATCAAGGCCCTTTCCCAGTTTCATAACTTCCTGCAAGGCTTCACATCCTGAAGACTCCATAAGCTTTGGAGCAAGTAAAAAGTTTAGTGGCAAACACTAGAACCTGTGGGTACATTTTAGAATCAATCCCAAAAACCACCTGACTTAACCTGTAGGGAGAGAAACTAGCAGTCACTTAAGAGACAAAAGTTACCCGTAAGTTCTGATTTAGAAATACACATATACTTTGACATTAAAATTCTACTGTCAGAAATTTAAGAAAAAAATAAACTTACAAAAATTATGGTAATATATGTAGATGAGGAGGTTAATAATGTCACTTAATTTTGGAACTTCCATAGTCTAAATACTTATCAAGATGAGATTAAAAGATAAGTAACACCGTATAAAAAGTTTGAGAAGCTTGAAGGATTTTATTGTAGTAATGTGTGATAGGTATCTAGGTGTGAATGCATTTGTGTGCTTGCAGTGAAGATTTGCCCATAAGGGTTCCCTTGGGAAAGGGATGGCATGATCAGCGATCAGTTAAGGATAATATGATGAAAGGAGTTGTTCAAACAGTGGCCACACTATCTGGAAACAGGTAGCAGAATGCATAGTCTACTACCTTGGGATAGTGTCTGTGGAGCCCAGACAAAGCTGACCTGAAGTAGTGTAACATGCAGCAAATACCTGAATTTAAGGCTAACACTTATGTCTGACAATTAGCCATGCATCCATGAATAGCTGGGTTTAAATATGAGTGTTAAACTACTAATGCTTTTACAAGTGAAGTGTCAGAGACAGAACTTTCTTGGGAGAAGATTTACAAGCAATGCCACATGCATGCACCAAGCTAACAGGAAGCAAGCTAGAGAAACAAATCTTATGCAGTATTTTGGGGTCAGGGCAAAAATGAAGAAAGACATGGGGAACATAGCCCCATATGTTCCCGCACACTAACAAGCATATTTACGTTCACACAATAGATAAAAAAGAGATAACTTTGCGTCCTCTACACATACAATATTGTATACCTGTTCCAAGTATTCACCATGGGTATATAATTAGGAGAGATTTAGAATGAATTCCAATTTATGCTTTTTTTTAAAGCCACATATACAACTTTTAATTCAGATCTTAAATAGAGGTGCTTTCCTTGTAGAACCAACAGCATAAGATTGTTCTCAGCACATGGGAAACAGAAAGGGGAAAAAGGACATAACAAAGTGAGGACCAGGTTTTCCTCAACCCCCATTTAAACCTACTTGGTGGCAGTAGCTCATGCAGTGTCTATTACGCTGTACCAAAAGAAACCAAACAAAGGAAAAACTTAGAGTTGAGAAGTACAAGGGAGACTCTTCCTCAGATGCTGCTGAAGCAGACATGATGAGCATTAACTCAAAAGAAATTTCCAGGGCTGGAGAAATGGCTTAGCGGTTAAGCGCTTGCCTGTGAAGCCTAAGGACCCCAGTTCGAGGCTTGATTCCCCAGGACCCACGTTAGCCAGATGCACAAGGGGGCGCACGCATCTGGAGTTTATTTGCAGTGGCTGGAGGCCCTCGCATGCCCATTCTCTCTCTATCTGCCTCTTTCTCTCTTGGCTTGTCACTCTCAAATAAATAAATAAAAAATAATAATAAAAAAAAGCAATTTCCACAAATTTCCACATGATTTCAAGTCATGAGTCAAAATATAGAATTTACTAGAACTCTGCTTCCTCCAAGGGAGTTTAAATGGATTCACTATCAGAATTTATAGAAAGGTCACAGAACCCAGGGCAGGGAATCTGGTCATATTGAAAGAATGCTCCTCTGCTGATCTCACAAACCTGGGGCTGCAGGACCCCCTGCTGTTTCTCCTGCAATGCCTCCTGCTTCTTCATTTTGTCCCCTCGCTCTCACAAGTTTCCCCTGCTTCTTGGCTTCTTCCATTGTCTGAAATCTGCACACTGGCTCTGTCACTTGGATCCCCTGCAGCTTCTTCCTGCATGCTGTGCCTTAGTTTCTTCTTCCTTTGCTTACTAATGTTTGAAACAAGTGCAATCAAAAGCCTAAATTTTTCACCTTCTTCAACTACTCAGAAGCCAGGATTATCAAACATGATTTTAAATCAATCATAAATAAGAATATAAATAAGAATAAGAAAGTTAAGAAAATTCTTAACTTTCTCTTTCGATATGGATTTTTGTCCTCTTCTTTTTCAATTAAAGTTTGAACTTTTCTAAACTTTTGGCAATCTAGTATGTTTTTTTTTTGTTGTTTGTTTGTTTGTTTTTTTTAATGCCAACTCTTGCTGCTGCAAATGAACACCAAACACGTGCCTCATTTTTCACTTGCTTACATGGGTGTCTTGGTAATTGAACATGAGGCCAACAGGCTTGGAAACAAATACTTTTAAACTCTGAACCATCTTCCCAACCCTAGCAATTTATTTAAATTGGCACTGTGCACATGTTCCCTCTATGTTCTGTCAAAATTTGTATTACCTATATTCTTTATAAGCAAATAGATTCCCATAAATTTCACCTTGTGATGGGTCACAGGTCCTGCCACCATGGTCAAAGGGCCGTTAAGCTTCAAAGCAGAGATGTTTGGTAAGACGTTTATCTCTGTACTTGCCAAAGCACAGATTCTATTTCTTGTTTGGGGACCTAGTATTCGACTCACCCTCCCAGCTGTCCCTGTGATGAATATGTCGTGCTCTCCCTTTGTGTCACGAGCATTAGTCTCCATGGCATCAATTGGTAGATTCAGGTGCCATCCTTGTTCTTAGTTGTATCTTTAAGCTTCAGGGCCTGCACCAACACAGAAACACAGTGAAGGTTAAAATTAGGGTTATGACAGTGGAGGGAAACCAGGAGTGAGGTTGTTTTTGTTTGGTTGGTCGGTTGCTTTTGGTAATCTTGGATAGAAGCCCAAAGAAGGGACAAGAAGATGCCATTCTGTCCATCCTGGCAAAGCTGAAACTAGTCTTAACTTGTTTTATTTCCAAGATGGATGCCAGCCATATCCCAGCCAGAACACCCTGCTTCTTGCTGAGCTTAGCCACTCCGGGTCAGACAATGAGTCTATGAAACAATGAGATCTTGGTCCCTCCAGGGTCAGGTCTTTGAGTCCCTTATCCAGTCTGGTCTCTCTTTATTACACACCTGGTACCTGTTTCTGCTGATGAAGCTCACCCTAACTGAATGTCTGTTCCATATAAAGGAGGTTACCCACATGGCCCAGCTTTTTTTTCTTTTCTTTTCTTTTTTTTTTTTTGCCCTGTGACCTGGCCTGAACAGTGCATGTAAGTCTGTTTCCCTTCTTCCCAAGCTGGCTGAACTTAGCCTGATTAAGAAGGGATAGAGTACCTATCTTGACCAGTGTATTTTTCTGCTTGCCTTCTGTAGATTTTGTTTGGGATAACTTCTCACTTTGTAGTTTGAATAGATGGCCCCCAATATATTCAGTGTTTCATTACTTTGTAGTTTGGATCTGCAGTCGCCTGGCTAGAGATGGTGTCACTGGGCAGTCCAGCCCTAAGGTGTGGTGGTGGATTTGAGATTTAAGTCTAAAGATAAGCAAAGTGCCTAGCTGGAGCTCCTAAAATGTGCTATGTGACTTTTGGCTTGGAGCTCCTCTTTCTGTGTTTGGTCTTGTGAAAGCAGGCCAGCTTCTTCTGCCATTATGGAACTTCCCCTGGATCTGTAAGCTTCCATAAATCCCTTCCTCCATATCTGTGCCTGGTCTGGAAGTTTATCTCAACAAACCTGAAGCTGTCTGCTACACTTTGATTACATATATGATGTATCATTGATCTTTATTTCTTCTTATTTATTTATTTGTTTATCTCAGAAAGAGAGAGACAAAGGGGGGGGGGAGAAAGGGTATGTCAGAGAGAGAGAGAGAGAGGAGAACGGGTACATCAGGGCCTCTAGCTACTACAAACAAACTCCAGATGCTTCTGGCTTACATGGGTTTTGGGGAATCAAACCTGAGTACTTAGGCTTCATAGGCATTTTCCTTAACTGCTAATCCAGCTCTCTAGACCTGAGTTCTTAATCTTCTCTGGTCTTTTATTTGAAGGGATTTATTTATTTATTTATTTTGGTTCTTATGTTTTGCTTTCTACCTGTGGGTGTCACTGTGTCTTCCTTTGTGGGTTCCCGGATTCCTTCTCCCGAGGCTGGCCACGGTTCCCCGAAAGCATCTAGACTGAGTGCATGATGAGAGAAACACTCCTGGGAAAAAGTTGAACTGCTCTCTCAGTTTATTGTCAGTGAAATGGTTTTATAAGCATTTGAGGGTGGGGGAAAGGGTCCTAAGGGGATTTGACGTACCAAGGTCATCATTTCTGATGCCTAATTAGTATATTGGGACATTCATTCTATCACATAGGCAATGGTGTGGGACGGGGGGGGGGGGGGGCGGGAGGAGGGACTTCAGGTGATCTAGGGTCTCAGGATTGTGTGAAGGCTGATAAGGAGCTTCCTAGGCAACTGGCCAAAGGTTACAGGGCTATGGCCAGAGCCTAAATTCAGGTGTGCTGGGCTTGCAGAGGGAGTGGCATCCTGTAGTCTGGGGGTCTATAACCATGCCTGGAAGCTCAGACCCCTCTCCTGAAGGCTCCAGCCTGTACCTGGCAGTGCCTGACATCCCTTCTTCTTTTCTAGCCAGACAAGGAAAATTTTCCTCTGACACATGGCTTTCAGTTAGTTTCCTCTGTGGATCTTAATTCCCCTTAAATAAACCTCACAAATCATAATTTTCCCTCTGAATAAATGCAATAATTAATATTTTATCCTTCCTAGAGTCTTTTTTCAATTCTTTGTTAAAATAGACAAAGGGTTCATAAGCTCTCCCCAGGCCCGCAAACTCCTGCATCAATGAGAAGTCTCGGTTAAACTTGGTATTCTGGCTTGGCAATCAAAACCTGATTATGAATGAAATTCAGTTTATCAATCATGATGTAAGAAGGCAATCTTTGAATAGCCATCAGATAAATTTTCCAAGGTGACATAAATAAATCTAAACTAGTTTCAAACTTTAAAAATAATCGGCAGGTGTCACAACTTCAATCCTAGGATTTATATCTTCCACTTGCTAAAATATACTCTCCAGCTTAATTATTCACACAGCAGGCATTTTAAAATCCAGAATAACTTCAGATCCTTCTTCTTCAGGGCTCTCTTCTTCCTATGAAAAAGCCACTCAGGAAGGGACTTGGTGTCTTGGAGACCAAACACTCACATCCTTGAAGCTGGAGACTTGCATGGTGGAACAGAGACATGGTGACCCTTGTAGCAGTCCTGGTTTCTCTCCTACCTGTACTATCCAGCATCTGAATGTCAGGTATTGCTTTGCATGATTCCATAGCATGTGGGAGGTGGCATGGAGCAGCAGAATAATGACACAGCCATCAGATGTTTTTAGTCTCACGTTATGTGATAGTACCTTACTTCTAATTTTCTTTTCTTTTTTTGTTTTTTTTTTATTTTTTTATTTTTAACTTTTATTAACATTTTCCATGATTATAAAATATATCCCATGGTAATTCCCTCCCTCCCCACCCCCACACTTTCCCATTTGAAATTCCATTCTCCATCATTTTACCTCCCCATTACAATCATTGTAATTACGTATATACAATATCAACCTACTAAGTATCCTCCTCTCTTCCTTTCTCCACCCTTTATGTCTCCTTTTCAACTTACTGGCCTCTGCTACTAAGTATTTTCATTCTCATGCAGAAGCCCAGTCATCTGTAGCTAGGATCCACATATCAGAGAGAACATGTGGCGCTTGGCTTTCTGGGCCTGGGTTACCTGACTTAGTATAATACTTTCCAGGTCCATCCATTTTTCTGCAAATTTCATAACTTCATTTTTCTTTACCGCTGAGTAGAACTCCATTGTATAAATGTGCCACATCTTCATTATCCACTCATCTGTTGAGGGACATCTAGGCTGGTTCCATTTCCCAGCTATTATAAATTGAGCAGCAATAAACATGGTTGAGCATGTACTTCTAAGGAAATGAGATGAGTCCTTTGGATATATGCCTAGGAGTGCTATAGCTGGGTCATATGGTAGATCAATCTCTAGCTGTTTTAGGAACCTCCACACTGTTTTCCACAATGGTTGGACCAGATTGCATTCCCACCAGCAGTGCAGAAGGGTTCCTTTTTTTCCACATCCCGCCAACAACATTTATGATCATTTGTTTTCATGATGGTGGCCAATCTGACAGGAGTGAGATGGAATCTCAATGTAGTTTTAATCTGCATTTCCCTGATGACTAGTGACATAGAACATTTTTTTAGATGCTTATATGCCATTTGTATTTCATTCTTTGAGAACTCTCTATTTAGCTCCATAGTCCATTTTTTGATTGGCTTGTTTGATTCCTTATTATTTAACTTTTTGAGTTCTTTGTATATCCTAGATATTAATCCTCTATCAGATATATAGCTGGCAAAGATTTTTTCCCATTCTGTAGGTTGTCTCTTTGCTTTTTTCACTGTGTCCTTTGCAGTGCAAAATCTTTGTAATTTCTTTAGGTCCCAGTGGTTAATCTGTGGTTTTATTGCCTGAGCAATTGGGGTTGTATTCAGAAAGTCTTTGCCAAGACCAATATGTTGAAGGGTTTCCCCTACTTTTTCCTCTAGCAGTTTCAAAGTTTCCGGTCTGATGTTAAGGTCTTTAATCCATTTGGACTTAATTCTTGTGCATGGCGAGAGAAAGAATCTATTTTCATCCTTCTGCAGATATATATCCAGTTTTCAAAACACCATTTGCTGAAGAGGCTGTCTCTTCTCCAATGAGTATTTTTGGCATTTTTATCGAATATCAGGTGGCTGTAGCTACTTGGGCTTACATCTGGGTCCTCTATTCTGTTCCACTGATCTACATATCTGTTTTTGTGCCAGTACCATGCTGTTTTTATTACTATGGCTCTGTAGTATAGGTTAAAATCAGGTATGGTGATACCACCAGCCTCTTTTTTGTTGCTCAGTATTATTTTAGATATTCGAGGTTTTTTGTGTTTCCAAATGAATTTTTGGATAGTTTTTTCTATTTCCATGAAGAAAGCCTTTGGAATTTTGATAGAGATTGCATTAAATGCGTAGATTGCTTTAGGTAAGATTGCCATTTTCACGATATTGATTCTTCCAATCCAGGAACAAGGGATGTTTCTCCATTTTCTAGTGTCTTCTGCAATTTCTCACTTGAGTGTTTTAAAGTTCTCATTGTATAGATTCTTTACTTCCTTGGTTAGGTTTATTCCAAGGTATTTTATTTTTTTTTTGATGCAATTGTGAATGGGAGTGATTCTCTGATTTCATCCTCTGTGTGTTTGTTGGTAGCATATATGAAGGCTACTGATTTCTGTGTATTTATTTTGTATCCTGATACATTGCTGTAGGTTTTGATCAGCTCTAACAGCTTGCTAGTAGAGTCTTTAGGGTCGTTTATGTATAGAATCATGTCATCTGCAAATAATGATAACTTGATTTCTTCCTTTCCAATTTGTATCCCTTTTATGTGTGTCTCTTGCCTTATTGCTATGGCTAAGACTTCCAAAACTATATTAAATAAAAGTGGGGACAGTGGACACCCTTGTCTTGTTCCTGATTTTAGTGGAAAAGCTTTCAGTTTTTCCCCATTTAGTAATATGTTGGCTGTAGGCTTGTCATAAATAGCCTTTATTATATTGAGATATGTTCCTTCTATTCCCAGTCTCTGTAGGACTTTTATCATGAAGGGATGTTGGATTTTGTCAAATGCTTTCTCTGTGTCTAATGAGATGATCATGTGATTTTTGTCCTTCAACCCGTTTATGTAATGTATTACATTTATAGATTTGTGTATGTTGAACCATCCCTGCATCTCTGGGATAAAGCCTACTTGGTCAGGGTGAATGATCTTTTTGATATACTCTTGTATTCTGTTTGCCAATCTTTTGTTGAGAATTTTTGCATCTATGTTCATGAGGGAGATTGGTCTGTAATTTTGTTTTTTTGTTCTATCTTTGCCTGGTTTTGGTATCAGGGTGATGCTGGCCTCATAGAAGGAGTTTGGTAGAATTCCTTCTTTTTCTATTTCCTGTAAAAGCTTAAGAAGCAATGGTGTTAGCTCTTCCTTAAAAGTCTGGTAAAATTCAGCAGTGAATCCATCCAGGCCTGGGCTTTTTTTAGTTGGGAGATTATTGATAACTGTTCGGATCTCCATGTTTGTTATAGGTCTATTTAAGTGATTAATCTCATTTTGATGTAATTTAGGTAGGTCATATAGATCAAGGAAATCATCCATTTCTTTCAGATTTTCATACTTTGTGGAGTATATGCTTTTATAGTATGTCCCTATGATTTTTTGAATTTCTCTGGAATCTGTTGTGATGTTACCTTGTTCATCTCTGATTTTATTAATTTGTGTCTCTTCTCTCTTTCTTTTGGTCAGATTTGCTAAGGGTTTATCAATTTTGTTTATCCTTTCAAAGAACCAACTCTTTGTTTCATTAATTCTTTGGATTGTTCTTTTTGTTCCTATTTCATTAATTTCTGCCCTAATCTTTATTATTTCTTCCCATCTACTGATTTTTGGTTTGCCTTGTTCTTCTTTTTCCAAGGCTTTAAGGCAAAGCATTAGGTTGTTTACTTGCGACCTTTCTAATTTCTTAATATAGGCACTTAAGGCTATAATTTTACCTCTTAGAACTGCCTTCATGGTGTCCCAGAGATTTTGGTATGTTGTGTTCTCCTTATCATTTGACTCTATAAATTTTTTGATTTCCTTTTTGATTTCTTCATTGACCCACTCCTTACTTCTAATTTTCAACTTCTGAAGAAACTCTTTGATGTCAACTGCATGCTGAACTAACATCTAGTATAGTTCCATCTTACAAGTGTATGAATAAACTGGAAAGATGGCTTAGTAGGTACAGGTGCTTGCTTGCAAAGGCTGCCAGACTGGGTTCAATTAATTCCCTAGCCACCTACATAAACTGTGTAAACTGGACAGAAAAAGTAGTACAGATATCTGGCATTGTTTGAGATCCTTGCATACGCACATACACACACACACACACACACACACACACACACCACATGTGTGTGCAAATAAATATTTTAAGAGTATATTCAAGACAGGATGACATACATCTTTAATCTCAGCATTCTGGAACAAGAGGAGAAAATAAGATAGTGTGTTTAAGGCTATTTGAACTACATAATCCTGCCTCAGAACAAATCCAAAAGCACACAGGTACTGAATAAAAATAGACCCTTAGAGATAGAAAGTCCCTAAGGTCTAGTGCCAAATTATGAGCCACTAGGTACTGATGGGATTTATGGAGACACATATTCAGCTTAATTAATATGTGTGAGAAGTTCATGGGGGCATTAAAATAGATTGAAGTTATTTTTGGTTTATACTATTACTGTTGTACCTAACAGCTTTATTTCTAATCAATGTGCCTGAATCAAGCAGAGAATCCACTGGAATTTATCCAGTGGGTTTAGCAATTGTTTAGGTGATCTCTTCACAGGCAATTCTTCTTCTAAGCTATCCAAACTGTCTTTGTGGATTTGTATTGATTTTGGTTTTAGCTAACTTCTTATCACCTATTAATTGCCTAAGCATAGAAACACAATGTTCACAACTTATCAGTAACATTTATGGTATACTTACACCTACCAGATAAGTTTTGTTGCCTTTAATGGACCCAAGTTTTGTCATAAGAACTTCACACACCTTGTTTAATGAAAAGTAATGGAACTTTGAATTTCAATGTATGTTTGTCACCAAATTTTGAAGCCTCATTATTTCTGTTCTTCTTAATGCTTTCAATAATAGGCGAAGTGTTCATTCTGCCTTGTCTCAGCACCTTTTGTTACCTGAACATTTTTTTTTTTCCTTGAGTCAGCATTTCTGTGGATTTTGTGTGTGTGAGAGTGATCTAGGTCCTTTATTGTGGAAGAGTTGGCATAATCATTCTAGCAAAAAGCACATTTTTGGGTAACAAGTGACCCTAAAACAGCTACAAGTCAAAGTGATCCAATTGCTGAAAAGAGAATCGAATGCTGTTTTTCATGCATTTGAGTGGACATGATTCTATATTATTGTAACCTGCATTTCTCAGGCCTCTTCACCCTAGAGTTGAAAATGTGCCCACTGTGAAATGAGTTCTACCTTCATCTACCTGTGAACACCAATTCCATACAAAGCCTCTTTTCTGTTTTTCTTATTATTGTTCAATCACTGTTCTACATGTTCCCCTGGGGAGGAGGGAGCTCACTTTTGCAAGTGTGTTTTCAACTCCTCTGGCCAACTCTCACATAACAAGTGCAGAGAACTTGTCTGTTCATCTAAATTCTGCCATGTTGGTAGCTATGGCCATTTTGTGAGACACCTTAGACATTTCTTATAGGTGTTGAAACTCCCCACTAATCATTGTTGACCTTGCTACATGCAAAGTTCTTTCTCTTTGTGAACCATATTATTTTTCTAGTACCATGAAACATAATAAACTGAATGCCAATTTAAAAAGAAAAGAAATATGGTCTTCTAAAGCCCTGGACACTGAATGTCTGAAATCAAGTTGCCTTTGGCCGGTGCTTTCTCTCAGTGGTCCAGGGACAATCCTTCCACACATTTTTTTGTTTTTAACTCTTGTTATTGACAGTCTCCATATATAAAGACATCATTATCATAATCCACCTCTACCATTCCCCTTTTTCACCATCCAAAAACTCCACCTCCACTAAATTCTTTCTCTTTTTTTCAATTAGTCTCTTTTCTATTTTGATGTAATCATTTTTATCCACCTATTACTCAGTTCTTGTGTCAGTAGCATCATCCACTATGAGGTAATGAATGCCATAGCCAGGTTGTGTCTGGAAAATAGTATTGCAAATCACCCCTCCCCTTTCTTTTGCTTTTAGATTCTTCTGACACCTCTTCTATGATGATCGCTGAGCCTTAGAGGGTACCATACATCTTCTTATCTGATGTACTTGCTGGAATTCCCTGATATTTCTTAGCTTATAGAAGGAACCTGCCAATTTCTTCCTCCAATTTTTTTTTGTTTATTTTTTTGAGAGAGACAGACAGAAAGAGGGAGAGAGAGACTGAGAATGGGCACACCATGGCCTCCAGCTGATGCAAACTAACTCCAGACGCATGTGCCCCCTTGTGCATTTGGCTAACGTGGGTCCTGGGGAGTCGAGCCTTGAACCGGGGTCCTTAGGCTTCCCAGGCAAGTGCTTCACCACTAAGCAATCTTTCTAGCCCATAAAATATTTTTTGTGTTAATGTTTAGGTTCACCCTAAGGCAGCATGACCTCATCTTCATTTAACAACATCTTCAAATACCCTATTTCCAGGTAGAGTAACATTTACAGTGACTGGACTAGTATTTCAACTTACTAGTGATGATGCACAATTCATTTCAGTACAGGTACCATTAATTCTTCATTATTTCTGTGCTTCTTCATTGGGTGTTGCCATGGACCCTCTCATACCCATCTACTCCTGTCCATCTATGACTATATTTCTTTTGCCATAACATTGTGGAGTAGCTCAATCACTAATAAGTAGAGACCCAGTCTATATAAGCTCTTCTCTGCTACCTCATTGGGAATAGCTCAATCTTCGATAAGAGTAGGACTTTCAGATGCCAGGTCTCTGTGGAGAAGGGACAGCAATATGACTATCCTTTCTCTCCGTTTTTCTCTCTATCTGTCTTATAACTGGTTCGGTAATGAAGTGCAGAAACACTGGTATTTGTGCCTAAAAGAATCTTACAAACTTTTTCATAACATGATTACTTCTTTTTATAACCTCAAGACTGCATTACTCAAGGGAATATTGGGTGAGGCTTGGGACAAGGACGAGACTGGATAGAATTCCTGGTATCTATTCAGGGGAAAGAATAAAGCAGACAAACAAGCAACAAGCACAGACCTTTTTCTGAATAAATGGTTTACAAATTGAGTCCAAATCTCCCTTGAGTCTGGTGCCTTTATTTTTCTTTTTTTTGGAAAATGTTTCTAGAAACAGCTTTAGTCTCTCAAATTGATGCCAGATGGTGTTTATATATCCAACTTATAATCATTATTTATGCAATTAATAACATTTAGCCTTTTTGACAGTCAATAACGTCTAAGAATATCAATTCCCATATCACTCTCATTTCCTCAATGCCCGTGGAATTCCACATTAAAGAATCAGCTGATGCATTATATTTGGAAAATGCAATCCCTTCTTCAGGTAACAATCAAGTTTTAACATAGCAGTTCCTCCCCTCAAATAGCAAAACTAAAGAGTAATCGGTGAAGCCTTTCTAGCTAACTGAAACTACGATGAGTATTTCATATACCTCGTCTAAGTGAACATCATCTATGTGTATATGTGCTTTGTCATGAATGTTGTACAAATTGTGACTCCCTGCCATTAAAACAAAAATAAGTAAATAAAATAATAAATAAACAAATATCTTTAAGCTGCATATCTAGATCCATGATCTAACATATTGACTTAATGTTTTTATATTTTAATCTGTAATTAAGATGATATATATATTTATTTTATGCCATTGTTGTGGTGCTCAAAATTTTATGAATGCTATGTGTTTTTATTCCTTAAAGTTGGTTATTTAATCAGTAGATAGAAAACAATGTTGTTTTATGAATAAATATGTGTGACTAAAGTAGACACATAGAAAAATGTGCTGCTGAACATCTTACATTCATATTTATTGCTGACTTAAAGATTTGTCATCCTTTACTGTCACTTTCATCATCAGCAGAATTGTGTTAAATACAAATTTCACGACACCTTGTAACATATCCATGGCTATACTAGCCAATAACTCTCACGCCCTGCAGGCTCCTCCATCTGGGTCTGTTTGCAAATACTTTTTTAACACATGAACACATAAATTTCCCAAACTGAATTCAATTTATGGCGTTAACATGTGCTTTTATCCTCCAATATGTTGAAAGAGACAGTTTATGTTGGATATTTTCTGAAAACAGAATTAAATGGAGATTCAGAGCTAAACATGCCACTTTGGAGTATTTGATTCCCTCACCCTGCCTCCCCTTTCTTCTGTCTTTAATTTTTCTAAGTGGGTCAAATAAGGATAACACATCACTGTGGGCAGACTTATTTGTTTGACATCATTAACAATTTGAAGGCAGTCTCTTTTCTTTATGAATGGCAATTGTCCCGTTTCTGTTTTTCTTCTACTAAGCTGACATCATTATTCCCTTGCAACAATAAAAGAAAAGCACGTGCTCTCAGTTTCCACTATGATCCTTCTCCTCCTCCCACTTCTTTATTGAGACACAAAGGATCAGGGCTTCAATAGACACATCTTGTGAAAATGACCCAGTTATCACACTGATTTTCATTCATCTTTTCTGCACAGCCATGCCCTGCACACTAGGATTGATTGACAATTTGGTAAATACACATGGGGAGGGGACATGTAGATAATTCCAGTTCATCCTGTGGGACTGAGAACTTGAATTAATGACAATAGACATTTTGTGACTTGAGGTTAATCTCGAAGTTAAGAGATTCTTACTCATGTCACGTAGTATGAATGTACGACACTGGACAAATCAATGATGTCCCTGTTGCCATGTGTGAACTAATGTTCCCTGAAAAGCACTGCATTGGCTTTTAATCTGCAACTACTTGCTGCAACCTACTTCCAGCAAGGCTGAATGGACTGGGAGAACTCCTGTGATCAGACGGGAATGGAATGTTTCAAGTTCAGAGCCAAATTATCTTGGGCTACCTTTAGCTTCTTAACAGTGATTTGTTGCCCACTTCTGTGTTTAAACTAACATCCTGTTGATCATCAGTTGATCAGGTATGATCTTTGTGATATATGAAAATAGGCCCCTAGCTTCCTCCAACCCAAGGACTAAGGATGTCATCAGATAGAATCGGAAGCCTATAGCAGAGATTTCCCAGCTTTGCTGTTACCTGCCTACATGATGGTCAGCCAATTCATTTGAAACATGCTTCGGTGTATGAATTTCTTTGTCCTGTAACTGTAAAACTGTCATGAACCTTTGAACTCATTGGAACATAGAATTGGGTTAACCTAAATCTGTGTTCCCAAGTCATGGTCACTTATATTTGGCTCCAGGATAATCTTTTATCCCCTTTGAGATGAAAGCTGTGTCTTTTACACCAAAAAACGGAACCCACTCTTTTCATTTATAATGTGGTTTAAGAATGACTTCAGAAGCTCCTTCAAGATCTAGCATCCTATAATTCCAGTGAATCCAAAGTTCGTAAATTACATCTTCATACTTATGCTTTTGTAATTATAACTAATTTTTTAAATATGAAGTTATTTCACAGTCATTGTAGAAAGTTTACAAACTAGCTATGCCTACAAGAAAAAGAAGTGCCATTTCATCTGAAAAATGTGTTCCACAGATGCATAACCAACATTTGAACATTAGGCTATTGCTCATAATTTAGTAAGTGCTGAACTACATTTAAAAAATATATAGGGCTGGAGAGATGGCTTAGTGATTAAACGCTTGCCTATGAACCCTAAGGACCCCAGTTTAAGGCTCGATTCCCCAGGACCCAAGTTAGCCAGATGCACAAGTGGGCGCACATGTCTGGAGTTAATTTGCAGTGGCTGGAAGCCCTGGCGTGCCCATTCTCTCTCTCTCTCTTTGTCTCTCTCTGTGTCTTTCTCTGTCTGTCACTCTCAAATAAGTAAATAATAAACAAAAAAAATTTTAAATATATAATAACACTACTTTTGGTTGTACTAATCTCTATTTGACCATCAAGCTTGTGTAGTATTTTAGATTATGTTCTTCCTGTTTCTCATATATTTCCTGGCATTGGTTGGAAAGAAGAAAAGGTGAAGCAGAACCTTTAGATCTCAGGAGAATGAAGTCTTCCAATAAGATCCCAGGGAGGTCTCTAATGCAGCAAATGAAAAACACATGTAATCCTCATTAATCAAGATTAATTCCATGATTACTGCCTAGGGATGTGGTTAGAATTGCTATTTTACGGTCCACAAGTAGAAGAAATAACAGTAAATATATGGGGACTAAAACCTTGCATGTTAAGCTCATTTGCCACTGACTGGTTGTGGCTGGCTGGGTTGAACAGGAGACAGGGAAGAACCAGTTATGCAACAGTAACTTCCAGGAAAATAATTCACAGTGAAAATAAATGAAGGTCTGTGTTGAAGCCAAGAGAAACATTTGCTCAGCTGGAAAGTCAGCCAAGTGGAATATCCCTGCTCACCTCAGAATTCTGTCTTTTAGTCATCTTGTATTTAATTATGTGATAACAGCAGGGCTGTTAGTGCAAACCAAGTTTGCTACAACTATAGAATTTTTAAGCTTTCCTGAACTTGTACAATATTACTGTTCTTGATAAATACTATTCTAGGTTTGGTATTTTGCATTTTTCCATCTCTACTTCTTACATCAACATTCATGAAAAATTATAAATGTAAAATATTTCCTCCTTTCTAGCACAGTGAACACGAGTAGGCAAAGATATTATGAAGGATCATACAGTAGAAAATTTCCTAAAAGCCATTCCTGTGGCATTTGTTTTTGAGGTTAGAGGGGATGCTGTCATCATTATATTGAAACATTTATCTTAGATTTGGCATTAGAAGTATGTGAAACATGTCTTTCACCATTTCTGTCTTTGCTTCATTCAAAACATAAGTAAAAATTAGTTATCTTAAGAATTTACAAAAATAGAGACTGACTGGATTGTTTGGCATTTAAATGCACTTGCTTGCAAAGCTTAAAAGGTCCAGGTTAGATTCCCCAGTACTCATGTAAAGCCAGATGCACAAAGTGGGACATTCATCTGCCCAGTCTCACCACTGCTCTTCAACATACTACCAGAAGTCCTAGCCCAAGCAATAAGTCAGGAGGAAGAGATAAAAGGGAAACAAATTGGAAAGGAAGAAGTCAAGTTAGCCCCAATTTGCAGATGACACAATCCTATATATAAGTGGCCAGAAAGTCTCCACCTCAGAACTTCTAAAGGTTCCTCCAGTAAAGTGGCAGGACACAAAATCAGTACACAGAAATCAGTAGCATTACTATATGCAAAGGACAACTATACAGAGAAAGAAATCAGTGAGATGTTCCCATTTTCAATAGTAAATAAATAATTAAATACGTTGCAATAACACTAACGAAGGATGTGAAAGACCTATATAGTGAAAACATAAAAAAAAAAATTAAGAAAGAAATTAAGGAGGACATGAGAGGATAGAAAGACTTCTAATACTCCTGCATAGGTAGAATTAATATTGTGAAAGTGTCAATTATACCAAAGGCAATATATAGACTTAGTGCAATACCAACAAAAACTCCAGACTCATTCTTTAGAGAGATAGAAAAATGATCTCAAAATTCATATGAAATGGCAGCAGGCCTTTGGTATCCAAACATATCCTCAGCAATAGAAACACCTCTGGAGGCAACATCATATCTGACCTAAAGCTATATTACAAAGCCATTGTAACAAACACAGCATGGTACTGGCATAAAAACAGAAATATAAACTAATGGAAGAGAACTGAAGATTCAGACCTTAGGTCAGATAACTATAGCTACATTTTACCATATGCATAAATCAAGGCCAAATGGATTAAAGACCTCAATATAAGACCTGAGGCTTTTCTCCTACTGAAAGAAAAAGTACAAGGAACTCTCCATGATATAGGAGTGGAAAAGACTTCCTGAACAAAACCCAAATAGCCCAGGAAATTAAACAATTATTCAACCAATGGGATATCAGGAAGCTGAAAAAAGCCTTTACATAGACAAATAAACCATGAGCAGAGCCAATAGATTTCCCATTGAATGGGAAACATTTTCCACCAGTTATACTACTGACAGAAGTCTATCAAAAAACTGAACAATTAAAAAAGATCCAACAACCCACTTCAAAATTGGGGCAGAGGACAGAATAGGGAGTTCTCAGAAAAGAAATACAAATGGCTAACAAACACTTAAGAAAAATGTTCAACACCTTAACCATTAGGCAAATTCAAATTAAAAACAAAAAACAAAACTATGGGATTCCACCTTACTTCAGTAAGGATGGCAATCATTAAAAAAAAAAAAATCAAACAACAAATGGTGAAGACATAGGGAAAGGGGAACCCTCATCCCCATTTAGTAGGAATGTAAACATATACAACTACTATGAGAATATGTATGGAGATTCCTGAAAAGAATAAATACAGACCTACCAACAGACCAAGTTATTCCCTTACTGGGCATTTATCCTAAATGCTCCATGAATCACTACAGAGATATTTGCTCATCCATGTTTATAGCTGCTGAATTTATTATAGGTAAGAACTGGAGTCAACCCAGGTGCCCATCATTGGATGAATAGGTAATGAAATTGTGGTACATTTACACAATGGAATTCTACTCATTAGTAAGAAAAAAAAAATGATACAGTAGAATTTGTAGAGAAATGGACAGACTTGGAACAGATCATACTTAGTGAACTCACACAATTACAGAAAGTCAAATGCCACATGGTATCATCTGTGGTTCCTAAAATGGACCAGCTTGAGTTGATGGCATACCTTATAAGCAACTCGAGGTCCAGATACTAGGAATAGAAGGGTTTGGGGAGAGGGGAAGAGGAAGGTGGGGAAAAGCAAACACAAAACTAAATCCAAAATGAACTACTAACATAGAAACTTTTACCCTTGGGGGTACTAAAAATATAACCCTCAACAGTAGTAAAGGGGAAACACTTGAAAAGAAGAGTTTTGTAAAGGTTGGGATGAAGACTGAACTTTTTGTTTTTTAAAGTTGTTTTTATTTATTTATTTATTTATTTTTATCTCTGGCCTGTAACTCCCAATAACAGAAATCGGTTGCGCCCCACAATGAATTGTTAATTAGAGAGAACTATGAAGTTCCCCAAAGCAAGGCAGGTTTCTTTCAAATACTTGATTACACACCTGAGGCAAAAGTTAAGACCTAATTGTTGAAGGCACTAAATTCTGCCAACACAGAGAATGGAGACACCTGGCTGGAATGGAATAGAGACCCTGTCACCAGAGAGTTAGCCTTTCTAGTTATGGAAAGCACTACATGAGCTACTTGGAGAGAGTGGCCAACAACAGTGTTAGCAACCAGAGCCCTAAGCTACTCATAAGCAAATCCAATCAGGATTACACACCACTGCAACAGTGACACATAGCCTTGGTGGGTAACCAGTAGCTTTGTAATTAGCTAAGAGATATGTTCAGTGTAAAGGAAACCATACCTGGAATTGGGAACCAAGTCAGAATCCTATGGAGACAAAGATTATGCTCTCCAGTGTTAACCTCTCACTAGTCTTTGGCTAAAGGAGGAATTAGAAGCATCAAATTTTTCCTAAATTAATAATGCTTATCCCATTTAAACTATGCTGACTTCACTCTACATTGGAGAATCTGTTCTTCTTTTGCAGAAGCTAGCAAGACCTGAGGGGATAAACTACCACTCACACATCAGCCAAGCCACAGCTGAAACCACAGAGGAATTGGGCAGACAAGCAAGAGTGCTGGTTCGATGGTGAACGAGACAGGTCCCAAGGATTCTCATCACTTACCAAAGCAGAGATCCAGAGGCTCCTAAGAGTTCATCCATGAAGTAGATTTAAAACTCACCCACTGTGGCTCAGAAAATGTTGTGGAAGAGGGGATGGAAATATTATAAGAGCCACAGGTTGAAACAACATGCCCAGAGACACATTCCCAACCCTCTCCCAAAAAACTGATTGCTGCTCCCACAATGTATAACCCAAAACCCCATGTGATATGCCTGCCATCTCACTGAGGAGGGTCCCCAGAGGAATGGGGCATAGGTAAGGGTAAAATGGTACCAACACATTATATATCCATACAAAATATGTTGTTAATAATGATAACAATAAATAAATAATATATGTATAACAAAAAATGAAGAGTTAAAAAAAGAATTTACAAAAAATTAAAAAAAAAAAAAAACCAAGCATAGGGCTGTAAAGATGGCTTAGTCATTAAGGTGTTTTCCTGTGAAGCTAAAGGACCCAGGATTGATTCCCCAGAAGCCACATAAGACAGATGCGAAGGTGGCACTTGCATCTGGAGTTTGTTTACA
The DNA here is from genome assembly GCF_020740685.1 of Jaculus jaculus. Lineage (NCBI taxonomy): Eukaryota > Metazoa > Chordata > Mammalia > Rodentia > Dipodidae > Jaculus > Jaculus jaculus. Next base: position 103,842,158 of record NC_059110.1, read on the forward strand.
GTGGCTGAAGGCCCTGCCATACCCATTCTCTCATTCTCCTTCTCTCTCATTCTCTCTACCTCTTTATCTCTCAAATAAAGTAAGTAATTAAAAAAATAAAACTAAAACAAACAAGCAAAGGCAGAAGACAAGTAATAAAGAATTGCATGGAATACTTAATTTTTCTCCACTCCCTACTTCTTAGATGAATTCTCTTAAATATACCCCAGATGTTCTCTTTAATGGTCCAAAAGTTTCTTGTTATTGTTCAGTTGGCTTGAATAAAAAAAAAAAAAATCAGGATTTGAGACTGTTAACTGCTTCCTTCTTTTTCAAAGACTCTTTCTCTAAGTTATGCAATGTGAGTTCTTCCAAGTTTTCTTTGACCTGTCAGGAAGTCCCTCAGTCCATCTTTTTCTCTTCCCTCTGACAGCATCATTCAATCAATTATGATGGCTTAGAAAATATGTGAAGAGAATGTCTGAATTTAGCATGTTCTTGATAGCTGATAAAGGGTCTTGGAATAAGTAATTAAGTGAGGCAAGGTCTTATCAACAGTAGATGAACAACTCTGTATTCCAACAACTCTGCAAACATTGAAGGCCCTACCTCCAGATCCACTTATTTCTAGGCCTGTCTTACCCCTGTGTTAACATGACTTCATCTAGAATTTCTAACAAGGTTGAAGTCTTCTATGTTAGCTTTTTATTTTCTATTCTTCACTCTTAAACACCTGATTAGTGTATGTGGGGATTATGAGAGCATATTACCCTTCTATGACCAGAATAATCCCATAGAAAATGGATCTAAACTTCTTAAGGCCTTTATGATCAGCCCATGGAATGATGCTCTTAACTCCTAAGGTATGAGGCCAGGCATCTGCCGTGACTATGTCACTTACATTATTTGGGAATGGTTAATTCTAGACTTGTGATTGTCTGGTCTTCACTAATGCATGCACCATCTTCTGTGCAACAGTTGGAAATAGCCTACCTTGAGTGTCTTTTCCCTACGAGAGGACATCACCAGGGGCTGCAGATCATAGTAAATCACTCTTGGGAGCTTATTTTACATAAAACAGCCTGGTTTGGAACTCCTTACCTCATATGATGAAATACTTCACATTAGTTTATGTTTACGTTACTTTGGCTCATCATCTCATAATTAATGGGAAGAAAAGGTTTTGTCTCCTTGCAAATATGTCCTCTCAGGATCTCTGGCTCATTTATCACCTTCCAAAGCAGACTTGGTCTATTTACTTGATTTTATGGCCACAGTATATTTCAGTCCTTTTTGATCTTAATATGATTTTTTATACTTTAACATAAACTATATGTAATTTAATGATCATGCACATTTATGAAATCCTCAAATATGAGAACTGATCACAACCCAGACTCACTATTCTTTTCAGACCAAGATGAAGTTCTTGAGAGGATGATTTTAGCATTTTTTGTTTCCCACAATGCCCTCTGGATTATTTAAAATTGGTTGAGTTTATTTTCCAAAGTTACACACATAAAATGTGTGAGCATGCTTATAGACAACAGTTTACTAAACTAAATGTTACCTTGATTTAATACTATCCAACATATATCTGCAATATATTATTAGACTCTTTTCTTCACAATAACGGTGTTAAAAATGTTCCAACTCTGAAGATTCCAGTGTCGATTGCTATGATGTTAAAGCCTATTTGTTAAGAATGGTTCCACAGTAATGGAAACAGCTCCTGTAAGTTTTCATAATTTGAATTTGACATTAAAGTTGGCTTAAATTAGAAATATGCTAAACCATATTTTTATAATATCTGTTTTAAATTATAAAATATTGTTATTCAATGATGAAAATTCTGTAGTTTAAGTACAATGCCAGAGATTACCTTTCCTTTCTACATTACATCATTGTGGAGCCTTTTGGACTTATATGTCTCTGCTGTTGGCTGTTTTCATTTCTTATTGTATTTTAAAGTATTTATCCTGTGAAAATGTTTATATTGGGGATGGAGAAATGATTTGGAGATTAAGGAACTTGCCTGCAAAACCAAAGAACCAATGTTTGATTCCCCAAGACCCACATAAGCCAGATGCACAAGGTGATGCATGTATCTAGAGCTCGTTTGCAGTGGCTAGAGGCCCTGGTATGCCCATTCTCTCTTTTTCTATTTCAAATAAATAAAAATTAAAAGAAGGTTTACTTTGAAGGAAATGACTTAACCTCAATAGTACTCATTGTGTAGATAGACAATAATTCCTGTCAAATATGTACAGATAGAGTAAATAGAATCTTCCCATCTAATGTTGGCCATATTCATTATGTAACTTCATTTACAATTAACACGAAAACATACTTTAAGAAAACTTACTGGTTTTACCATGGAAATACTATAACTTTGTCAGCAAGCATGATTATTGTATGTACAAATTATTCTGGAATCTGAAAATCTTAGGCATTTTGTTACGGCCCATACTTAGCCTAAAGATGGTTTATGAAGCCATCCTTCATGCGGCAAGGCACTGGCTCCCCAAGGCATTATAAAGACAAGTGGTGCTAAGGATGCAGCTCAGCAGAAGAACACTTGCCTACTGTGAGAGGCCTCAGGTTTCATTCCTAGGATGAAAAAGTAGACAAACAAAATCATAGAAGAAAGTTTGTCATTAGCTTTAGCGAATACTACACAATATCGTCACAATGTCAGGTTCCTTGATTCAAAGTAGGTCTAGAATGCAGAAAACACTTTAAAGTGCAAGTAAATGTTATATAAATGTTGATTAATACATAGTGGATGGAAGTGCATTAATGTATAAGCATATAATTTCTAAAAATTTATAATTTTCTGGGTGTGCATGTGTGTGTGTGAGTTTGTGTGTGTGTGTGTGTGTGTGTGTGTGTATGTTCAACGGGGTCTGTTGGCACTGCAAATGAAAAGAATATCAGACACATTGCTTTACATGGGTGCTTGAGAATTGAACCTGTATAGACATAATTCTCCAGCATGAACTTTTGACCATAGAGTCATACCCCCAGCCCCACATATAGATCTTACTGGTATCTAAGTAATAGCAACTGAGAAATCTTTTTTAATTTCATTTTTAAAGTAGAAAAATGTGTCTTCTATGTATTATTTTAAGTTAAATTACATATCACATAGAAGATAAAGGGGGTTAACTGATTCTCAAAGCCTGTATTAATATATAGAATGAAGGGATTTCATGAATAAGAAGACATAAATATTATAAAGAGATTAAAATAACTTGTTAGATTTTTTTAAACATTTAGAAATGTTTCCATTGGAGAATTGAAAGAAGACTTGTTTATGTAGCTGAATGGTTTCTACTCCTGCTGAATAATAATTTTAATATGGGATTGTATTAGCTAATTTTATTGCTTTATCTCAGTTTTGGCATGTTGTTCATGCTCTTCAAAAGAATTCAAGGTGAATGATAACTTCATCTTTGTAGGATTTGAGGATTGAGGCAGGGGTTTATAGATGGTACATTTATGTCTCCACATGAATTTTAGTCTAAGAAGCATTATTGGTTGACAATTAGTCATGCATCCATTAATGGCTCATTTTAAATGTGAATGTTAACCTACTATTATTTTAATAGTATATTTGATTTAAATTTAATTAAGTGCACATATTTTAACAAATTCATTTGATACAGTGATTTATAGTTTATTACCTTAGCAGTGTAGTTGCCATTAAAATAATACAAATGATAATTTAAGTTCATTCTGAAACAGGGTGTTTGGAGTTAAGAAAAGTCCTTGAACCCCAAACACTGGGTTTATGTTTGCATTTAACCATAGGATTGGGCAAGCCAAATTGAGATGAATAATAATTAAATTATTATATTTACTGATGGAAGCACAGAACTAAGGGAAGGAAAATGAATATACCCACGTGGTAAAAGCCCATGTGTTGGACCTGGAAAAACCATGAAAATAGAGAGGGGAAAAAAAGAAAGTAAAAAGAGCCCCTGCTATGTGGATCACAGGAGAAGCTAGAGAGCCCATGTAGGAATAGGGATCAAGGTGTTCTCTGGGAAACTTATTAGAAGCTGGAGGTTCAGGAGTGTTCAGGCAACTCCAAGACATATTTCATTACAGCAATGCATTATGTATGATTCAGCTAAAAAATTAATCTGCACCTTCATCTCTATAACCCATGCTTCATTACATTAATTTGGCATTCATCATGGTGTTGAGCAAAAATTATCCTCTGAAAACATTTGAGAAGTTTTAAGTTCATTACCATGAGTGCTGCATCCCTAGTTTCTCACCAATGTTTTACCTGCAGTAAACTCTGTCCTTTATTTACAGTTACATTAATGACTCTCCCTCCAATAATTTGAAAATAATAAGTTTAAGATCCCAACTCACAAGATATGAAACTCTTGTATTTAATTTTAAAAACTGCTTTCTAGGGAAAATACAATAGAAGTATAATGAGACCAATAAGGTTGTTATGCAGAAGGTAAAAATTTATCTGATTAAGAAACAAACAAAATAATAAATAATTATCTCTGCATTAACAGTGCCAAGTATAAAATCTTCTTATTCATAATTAAAGCAAATTAAAGCATTCCAGTTAGAGTAAGAGTAATATTAACATCATCAGACTATTGTCTCTCCTTTAGTAGAATGGAACAATTAAAAACCACACTCAAAATTGCCAATTGTCTTTTTCCATTATTTCAAATAATGATATATATATCTATATCTATCTATCTATATATATATATGTATATATATATATATGTATATATATATACATATATATATATATCAATAGAAACATGCTTATACATACTATAATGGTATATATTATATATATAAACATGTATATATATATATATATATATATATATATTATATAGTATTATAGTATATATTACTGTAAGATTTTGGATTTTATAAAATTTTAAGTATAACCTAGGAAGATTAAGCAATGATAATCCAAAAGGCACAAAGAATTTTAATTAAATAAATATGGGATGAACTTGATATGCAAGCACATGCAAAGATGCCAATAAAACTATATGCATCATTAGAAAAATATGCTTAGTCTAAGAACCCTCAAAAGCACATTTTGTAAAAACGTTTTTAAAAGATCTATGTGTGCTGAATACAAAGGCTTATTATTTTAATACATGCAGCTCACAGATTTTGCTCTTCAGTATTTATATTTTTTCTATCTGCAGTTGTATCTACTAATGTCTTTTAAGCTACAGAAATGTGAAGAAAATTCAATAAGCATGCATAAAGTATTCTTTAAAATTGACTGACTTCATAAATTTTTGTTTGAAATTCATGGAGAACATAAAATAGGGTCAAATATTGATCTTTATTATTAAATACCACAGCATGAAAGATGTTTTACATTTCTATAGAAACTCACCAAGTTCCATTTTAACATCTCAAGTTTTCTATCTGTACTTACCTCATTAAATACCATTGTCAAGTGACATTTTAATTTGCTTCTAGGCTGACATGATAATTATTTTTGTGCATACAGTTTCAATCAGAAACATGAGATGGAAAAATACATTCTATCATATTTTGTTATTTCCCACTGGTAACGACATCACTGCAAAGAGTAGCTTCAACATGGGCCTTGCTAATTCAGAAGAGGGTATCTAAAATTTGTGCTGAGAAGAAAAAAGGCTTTAATGATGTCTAAAAAACAAGTAAGGAATAAAATGGTTTCTCTGCCTCCTTTTCTAGAAGTACTATTTGGACTGCAGAAATTAAATATTGATAGAAGAGGTAATATAATGGTGGTTTGAAAATTGTCAAAAAGGATTAGTAATTTTTAAATCTTATGCCATTTTGGTGTACTTTGTAGATGAATGTAAATAATTTTACAATTATTTGGAGAGAAAGAACCTATATGGGTGCAACCTACAGTTCTAGAATTTAACACAATATTTGATATTTATTTTTCTATGTGGAGAAAATAGAAATTTACTGTAATGTATTTTCATATATATATAAATACAAGTTTTTATCTCTATTTCTTTCTAAACTGCATTGTTTTAAATCTATCTACAAGCTTTCTGTGCCATATAAAATGCAAAATAACTGAGAATAATAAGCCTTTTCAAGGTTCCAAAATATAAGTGATCCTGACTATTTTTACATTAAATTTAATCTATCTGACAGCCATAGCTTATCAGAGAGAATAAGAGTTTAAATCTCTTTGTGGAAACCCTCTCTAAATTCACAGAAGAAATGTGATATTTGGCTCTAAAATCCTGGATAAAGGTTTGTCTACTCATGAAGTGTTATCTTCTACAGAGAGCATCCAGAGGTGATCTACTTTCTGATTAATTTGATTTTTCCCTGTGGTCTTAGAGGTGCCTTTCAAAAGTGTATTCTGGTTTTGTGTTTTTTTTTTTTTTTGTTGTTGTTGTTTGTTTGTTTTTCAATTTATATCTTATGCTTAGTCTCAATTCCCAATGACAATGTATTATTATTGCTGTGTCACAGTACCTCACATAGTCAACTTTTGCTCATGATTTGAGAGGGCTCAACCCATGGTTACCCAACACCTTGGGAAGAAACTTATAGAGGTGTCATGAGAGTGTATAGGTGAGAACAGTTGTTTCCTTCACAGCAGCTGAAGAGGAGAGAGAAAGAATAGGCGAAGGTCAGGGACAATAAGCCTTCAAGGACCTGATTCGGTGACCTACATTGTCCAGTTAAGTTCTGCCTCATAAATTTTCCCAAGTCTCCCAAATGGACAGCAATTTCCTGGGTTTCAGGAATTCTAAATGTGGGCTAATGGTGGCATATTAATATTCAAACTTCAGTAACACTTCACCAAGCAACAGTATTACGACTGTGCCCTCCTGGGCAGCTGACAGACAACAATCCATGTTCCATGTGGTAAGTATACCACCTGGAGTTCACTGTCAGCTGTAGAGACTCATTGAGTATCACTCTCTTTCCCTAGGTTCACTTCTTTTTTGTGCTCCTCATCTTCTCATATTTGTGTACACTCCATATTTGAGTCATCTTTGGGGAGCCTATTGTTCCTGCCTCAAGCTGCAAATGATACTGGATGGGACTCATGTTCAAATTTCTGGCAACTTTTATTTCCTGCCTTAAAACTCACAAAAGACCAGAAAGACTTATTGGCAAAGTGACCCACCGTTTAAAACCTCTGAAATGTGATAGCCTCATTTGTCACAGAAGTAGTGGCAGTGAAAATTTTCATGCAGTGAAGAAGACAAGACAGAAATGAAGAGATATCACGGTTATCATGGTTGTACGTATTGTAGAATTCATAGGAAGTAAACACAGGATAGATTAAACTGTGTTGTATAGACAAGCCAAATTCGATTGTTCCTTTTCTTCCAGACTAATGTAATGCAGTCATTATAGATGTGAAACATAGTTAATTACAAGTCATTATGATAGATCTAATGTTATAGGATCTCCCCATTTCTTCATTTGTCTCAATTAGCATATAAAATATATTATTAAATGTAAATGAACTGCTTACTTGAGAAAGTAAACTAGTATAGCCTATTTTCATTTTATTACACATCAACAAAAGTTAACAACAGAACAGATGTTCTACAGAGCAAAATAGACTATAGATTATAGGATTCCTTTCTTTTCTTGTTTCTCCTCCTCTGGCAACTCTGTTTATCCCTATTCTTCTCATTCTGTTCTCCATCCTTCTCTTTTCACTTCATGTTACTCATCATGTGAACCAAACTAAAATATCTAAGGGCAATAGAAGAAAGATGTGCTACAAGGACAATACATCACAGTAGTACAAGTGTCAAAGTTCTACCAAGAGGACTGTAGTGTATTGTGTAAACATGCTGAACCATAGTTTTAACCCACTTATGGTCAACATCTAAAACAGTTCACTTCTACATTACACAAAAACTTTTATTAACAATAATTTGAATTGAGAAAATGATAGCAGTTTCAGGCTGTTCTTTCAAGCTTTAGCCTACAGATAGACATGTGCTCTGATATTAAGAAAAATGTATTAGAAATATTTGTGTAACAGTGACATATGATATACTGGAAGGCCTGATTTTAGTTTGATAAGTGACAATCATATTAGTTATATGAAAAAGAAAAGAGAAACTATGTAACAGAATATTACATGTTCAATACCTAGATGTCTAGAAGCAAATAGAAAATGAAGGAAGAGAATTCAACAACATAGCTTACACATTGATTTGCAGTCAGATATATATCAGAAAATATTGAGTATTATGTTTTCAAGGTAGGGTCTCACTCTAGCCCAAGCTGACTGGCATTCACTATGGAGTCCCAGGGTGGCCTCAAACTCACAGTGTTCCTCCTAACTCTGCCTCCTGAGTGCTGGGATAGAAAAGAAATATTGAAGTCTTGATAGGTATCACAATTATAAAAAGATTTTAAAAATTAAAAATGGTAATTCTTAAAGGAATTTATTTTCATTAGAAAGTCAGATAAAAATAGGGTACATGTATGATCCTGCTTATATGATTGTCTAGAAAATATAATTTATACTGACATGGGATATATACAACATAACAACATATTAAGTCTATTAAGTCATGACTTGAAATATAAACTACAATTTTTGTACTAAGTTGGGGTGGTTTGATTCCAGTTGCCCACCATAAAAGGTGTTCTCAATGCTAGGTTCCCAGATGATAGAGATTTGGGAATTAATGCCTCCTACAGGTGGCATATTGTTGAGGGCAGGCTTTATGGGTGTTATAGCCATTTCTCCATGCCATGTTTGGCATACCATTATGTTCCTGTTGTCTACCAGAGGTTGGCCAGGGGGTGATGTCTACCCTCTGCTCATGCCATTATTTTCCCCTGCAATCGTGTAGTATCCCCCTTCAGCCTGTAAGCCAAAATAAACCTTTTTTGTGTTTTTTCCCTTCACAAGCTTCTCTTGGTTGGGTGATTTCTACCAGCAATGTGAACCTGACTGCAACATAACTATTCCTCAAGATCTTGACAGCTAAAGTTGAAACCTTGACTAAATAAATTTTATAAAAATATACCCATTCATGATTAGTATAGACATATTCTTGGAACATTGGAAGCTAGGATTCTAGAAAAATTAACAAGTTCTTTTTTTGAGAAATATATTAACCCTGAAATGAACAGTCTGGCTGTCCGAACCAGATTCTATCATTGCTCCTAAGCAATAACTAAGATACAGCTTTTAAGTTTCTATAGCAAAATATGAATCTAGTTACTAGCATCATAATTTAAAATGATAGTTTTCTAAATAGTAATATTATTTTAGAATTCGACACAACTTGTGAACCTTCCCAATGAGGGAATTAAATACAAAAGGAAGATTGTTTTCTCTCTTACTTGTGAATATGTTGTCTAGATGATATGGCAATAAGTTTTGAGGGCATGTCTTCCTAATGCATATTATAATACAGGACAAAACAACTAAAAATCCAAGTTCTAGATCAGCTCATGTAAGGATACTGACAGACACTAGGAACATCACTTCCAATGTCCTTGGGTATTGCCTCAGCCGTATCACTCCTTTCATGAATCCTGAAAAACTTGAGAAAAGGAACTGACAACTGTGGAGAATTTTCCATGGATAGATAGGCCTTATATTCCTCAACTCCATGAGTAATCAAAAATATTCCTTCCTCTCTCCCTTGTGCCTCACATGAGACTGAAGGAATAAAAGCAAAAGTAGTTTTGATGGACATGTTGATTATTTCAAGCTGAAATCATGTGGTTGATTAAAACTACAGTAAGGGCCACTTGGCTAGCAATTCACTACATATAAGATGCAGTGATGATGCCTTTAGGAGGGATGTCCTTATATACCAAACATGGAACCTTGATTATCTTAGATTGGTTATCGGGGTTGCAATCAAACTGAATTGCAAATTTGGTGATATCCTTCTTCATTTTCTGTATTCCCTGTATATTTCTTATTAATATCTGCAGAATTAACCCATTTGCCTTAATCTTCCTTCACAGATTTATTAGCTTTTGTTTAAACAGCATCATACTTTTCCATTCCTTTCTTTTTTACTCTGTTGTCAAGATCTCCACATGCATGCATGCATGTCTGTAAAATTATACCTTAATTTACTTCATTGATCTATTTCATTAATTGGCTTCCTAGAGCCAGTCAAAGACACCATATAAAAATTAAGGGACATATAAAGGATTTTTACTGTCTCTTATATATTATACATGATATTCCAAGGAATTCTCTACAGTACTTTTATGATTTTCATTGGTTGGTTTGAATAACCCTCTTGATTATTAAAAAAGAACCCATTTCAGGATTTCAGGAGCTAATGTTTTAGTATAAAAATACACTTAAATATCCATTCATAAGGCAGTAAAAATTTACTCAGTGCAAAATAGTATGTTCATTAAAATATTTGTTGTGAAAATTATAAGACAGACAATATTTTCCTTGAACCCAGAACTATAAAATTGTTGTGAGTAATGGGTGTACAAAATCAAAGAAAATAGACTCAATAGAAAATAACAAAATGGGTTAGGACAGTAAGGTTCAATTTCTTTTTCTTCTCCATTTTGTTAAATAAATCAAATTGAGATTTTTAAATATAAGTAGTTATCTGACAAGTGAAAGTAAAACTTCTGTGCAAAATCTCATCAGCTCATACTTATTGATAATTATCAGCTGTTACAAATATTAATTATTAATGTTAAAAAATATGCAGAACCATTCACTAAAAAAGAACCATAACCAGCTGTGTTAATAGATGTTTAACTTCATGGTCATTAGATGTTCTTTTGCAGGAAATTTGTTCTTGTATTTTTAGAAATTTCTAGCATGTTATTATTTTCTAATTTTACTTGTTTCATTGGCTTTCTCAGTTTTAAATGAAGTGTCACGTGCATATTGAGCAAAAAGACAATATTAACTGCACTATACCACTATACTCTTGAAGAAATGTAATGTAGAATCAATATACAGCATTCTCAGGTCATCTATGTTACACTTGAATAGTTTAAAGTTCTTGGAACCCCATCTATATGCTTTGAATAATTTGCTTTCAGTTTCTCTACATTTAACATAGCAAATTATTTATATTTATATCAATTCAGTAATACTTTTATTTAATTAATATGTATGTGTATGTGTGTGTGTTTGAATGTCTGTGTGATTGCATATGATTGTCACCATGCATGTGCTATGGCATGTATGTGTAGGTCAAAGATTAACTTTCAATCCCATCCTTGCTATTATATTTCATTTGAGGCAGAGTTTCTCTTGATTTCACATCATGGGTCTCTTTGGGGACACTTTCAGAGAGCTCCCTGCCTGGATATTCTCCTCCCACCTTACTCTTAGAACTAGAGAATTAAAGAACTCACCATGGCTTCTGCCTTTTTATTATGGCGTGAGGAACAAATTATAATACTGAGGCTTTAGCAGTTGTATGCTGAGGAAGATTGCCTCTTTATTTTCCATTTTTTAAAGGGAATCTTCCATATGCCCAGCCAGATAATCTTTTCTTAAAACAACCATTATTAATAGAATACACACCTAGTGTCTGGCCATCAAGTTACTTCTAGTTTACAGGGAAACAGCAGATGAAATGGCTCTATTTGAGTGATGGAAATTCTTGAAAATGTGTTTTTTAAAAAAATTTGTGGATTGGTAGAATATGCTTGACTAGTTGTTGTTGTTTACTTGAGTTTCATGTTGAGGGAGCCCACTGTTGCTAGAAGCCCATTCAGGAAAGATCAAGACTATCGCTGGGCATTTGATGCAAAGACAGAACAGCAAGTAGGCTCCATTCTCTCACACATTCCTTCAATCAGCAACTCTTTGGAGAGAGCATGGAATACAGCAAATGTGGTTCATACTTAATCCCTGATCTCTAGAAGAATGTAGTTCTTAGCTTAACACTTTCCTTATGAGTGGTATTTTCATAAAGTTCTGCTTACACAGTTTTCTCCATAAGTTCAATTTGTGTCAACTCACAAAAATGTGAGCATAGGACCCCTTCATATTTACAATGTTAGTCACATACTGCATCATGCCAATTACTTTTCTTTTTGCTATGACAAAATACCTGCTCAGAAGCATCATAGTGAAATAAAACTCTTATATTAGCATACCATTTCAGAGGGTAGAATTCAACATGGTGGGGAGAGCATAACAGAGACAGGAAGGCATCATCACATCTGCGAAGAGGAACAAGAGAGAGAGGAAGAGAGCAAGAGTGAAAGCAACAGAGGAGACAAAGAGCACATATGGCTGGGTTGGGAAGGCATAAGGCCCATCCCCAATACACACTTCCTTTAGCAAGGTTCCACTGCCTAAATGGTTCACATGGGGAAACCAAACTAGCCTATGGGGACATTATACCTTCAAATATGAATTCAAGCTTTCTTTAGTAGCTTTGGTCGTACAATGTGACATTTCCTGATGAAATGAAATGAATTGTTATAAAGTCAAATGAGTCTAAACCTTGTACATTTTTGTCATGCGGTTTCTAATAAACTCACTCCCAGCTCTGAAAGTAGGTTAATCTTCTGTGGTATATGTGTACTAGTGTGTACCTTCAAAGAAAGCATAAGCATGTGCAAGTGGCTGGTAGTATCATTGCCTTTGTGTCACCTTTATCTTTATACCTGTGTGCTCATCATTTTCACTTCCTCATCAAAACACAGAGGAAATGCAATAATATTAATTTAGCAACACATGAAGATGCGTGCAAATTAAAGCAAATGCATAGTTTCTAATGCAGTCTCATCATTCAGAAGCAAAATCAGTTTATGGGAACATGTTTGGATCTGTGGATCTATTAATCTGTAATTATTTCATATGTAGCTGGTATAACTGTGTATGGTTTATGCCATGTGTGTGTAAATGTGAGTGTCCTGTACACACACTTGTAGAGTCCAGTGGAAGATATCTGATGTGTTCTTCAGTTTAATTTCCCTGAAGATAGTCTCTCACTGAACAGGAAGCTTTTTAGTTTTCAATTAGACTGGTTGACCAGTGAGACCTCGTCATTCTGTTGCTACCCACTTAATGTTGAGGCGATAGGCAGATGCCACCATAGCTGGCTTTTTATAGGGGTTCTCAGGATCGAACTCAGGTCCTTATGCAAGTGCTATTTCCCATTGTGTCATCTACTTAGTGTCCTGTTGTTCAGTACACATTACTTTAAAAGGCAATACACCATAGAACTAATCTTTGCTAATTTTAAGTCTATGGCTAGTTTACAGATCTGACTACTCACTGAAGTGTCTGATGCAAGGTTCTACTTATAAAACAGACTCTATCCTTGCCTAATAATTAGTTAAGTTTTTGATCCATAGATGGGTAGTGTTTGATCACATACAGGTTTATAAACTCAATATTAGTATCATTCTGATGTTATGGTTATCCATAAAGCTTGAGTACTGAAGTTCTTACATTCCTAGTTTTGGATAATAGAAATCACCAAAAAATATTTTTTTAGGGCCGGAGAAATGGCTTAGTAGTTAAGCACTTGCCTGTGAAGCCTAAGGACCCTGACTCAAGACTGGATTTCTCTGGCCCCCATTAGCCACATGCACAGGGAGGATCATGTGTCTAGAGTTCCTTTGCAGTGGCTGGAGGCCCTGGCATTCCCATTCTCTCCCTCTCTCTCTTTCTCTCTCTCCCTCTTTCTCTGTGGCTCGCAAACAAATAAATAAAATTAAACAAAAAAATTAAAAGAAAAATTTTAAGAAACAGATAGCTCCCTCAATAATCATTTTTATGCTCATAGTTGCGCTGTTCTCACTTTTGGTCAGGAAAAGCTTCTTTCCAGAGAGAGAGCCATGACTTCTGGGGAGACTCAAGACTTATCACAGTGCTGAGAAGAAGCAACAGTTAAATACTCAGCATTAAATGAGACATCACACCCATTACATACACTGAAGACATGGTGGGGGAAAAATGGGGAGAAGTGCTTTGCACAGTGGTATTAGGAGTATTTGCTGGCCTTTGCATTAATGACCTCACAGTAACTAATCTTACTTGTACAATACTTTATTAGGCTTTTGAGCTTGCAAATGTAACTGATAAGATAAAGGATCAAGAAATAGGGCAAGTGAGTTTCCAAATAGCTTCTTGAAGTTGCTTGTTATTCTTACCCAAAGCCAGAGGCACTAGAAGAAAAATTGTGAATGGTATCATATTTTTTTCAAAATATAAAACTGGACAATTTACCAAAACTTAATGTATGAATAGACCAGGTTCTGCATGTGATTTTTATGCACATAGGTTATGGTAGTTTGAATAGATGCTCCCCAATAGATTTAGCAGTTTATTAAAACTTCTTGGATTTCCAGCCACCTGGCTAGAGGAGGTGTCACTGGGTGGAAAAGAACTTAGGGTCCTGCCCAAATATGTGGTGGTGGATTTGCAATTCTGTTCTAAAGATATGCAGAGTGCCTGGAGTTCCTGAAGTGAGTTTGTGTGTGGTGGTGTTTGGGGGTTTTTTGGCCGGGGCTTTCTCTCTCTGCTTGGACCTGTAAAAGCAGGCCAGCTTCTTCTGCCACTGTGGAACTGCTCCTGGATCTGTAAGCTTCAATAAAGATCTCTTCCTTCATAACTGTGCTTTGTCTGGAAGTTCATCGCAGCTCCATGAAGCTATGTGCTACATAGGTTTTTATGTGCTACATAGACATTGCATTTTGATTTCATGTTTGAGTTGTTAGCAAATTTTAGCAAAGAAAATGATCCATGTTTGGTCCCTCACATCTATAAATCCAGTACTTGGGGATGTGAGTCAGGAGAATTGCCATGAATTCAAGATTACATTGGAGTACATAATACATACATAATACATAATAGGTTTCAAGCCAGTGAACTAAAGAGTGAAACTTTTTTTTTTAAGACAAACGGGAACAAATATATTTTTTCATTATTAAAAGGGGATACATATAATGAAATAAGTTTATTTGTAAATGACCCAAGCAGTCTGAATTATTTATTTATTAGAGAGGGGGTAATAAAGAAACAGACAGAGAGGGAGAGAAGGAAGAAAATAGGTGCACCAGGACCTCTAGCCATTGCAAATGAACTCCAGATGTATGTGCCACTTTGTACATTTATTTGGCTTACATGGTTCCTGGGAATGGAACCTATGGCCTTAGTCTTTGCAGGCAAGCTTCTTAACAGCTGAACCATCTCTCTAGCCCCTGAAATAAAAGTTTTTTTAAAGTCTAGTAAGATATACTTAATTGCGCTTAATAGATTTTTTTAATCCATTGAAATGTAAGAAATTCAGGAATTGGTTATTTCCTACATATGCTGACACACTCCAGCAACCATAGTGCTCAGGAAGCTAAGGCAGGAGGATCACTACAAGTTTGAGACCAGCCTGGGCTATATAGTAAGTTTCAGGACAGTTGCATTTACATAAAAAGACTGTGTTAAAAAAACAAAAAACACATGTGGGCTGGAGAGATGGTTTAGTGATTAAGGCGCTTGGCTGCAAAGCCAAAGGGGCTCAGTTCAATTCCTCAGGGCCCATGTAAGCCAGATGCACATGAGCCCATGATGAGCCCATGCATCTGGAGTTCTTTTGCAGTGGCTGGATGCCCTGATGCACCCATATATTCTCTCTCTCTTTCTCTCTCTCTTTCCCTCCCTCTCTCTCTCCCTCTCTCAAATAAATAAATAAATAAATAAATAAATATTAAAAAAACACTTGTAATAAAAAATTATCTGTTCATACATGTATTGATGAGTTTAATTAACAAAAGTAAGTCATTTCATCTTTTTAAAATAACTTACATATTTAATCATGTTATTTTTTATCATTTGTACAACTGTATATAAACCCATGTTGAAGTCAGCCCTCATGTCTGTATTAACAAAATTTGCAAAGAAAAACATAAGTCATATTTTTTTTCTAAATTTGAAAGAAACTCTATTATTGTTATTTATTTTTCAAGATGGACTGCTGTAAGTCACAGTGAGATGAGAAGAAACAAGGCTCTATATGGAGCATTAAGTGGGATCAATTCTCGACCAGAACATCTTGGATGCTGGGTAGTTCACTGCATCAATAAAAACATAACCACATCTCAAAGGATTTTCTTTTGTTATCATGGTCTGCAAATCTTTGTAAAAGGCTTACATAGACAGAAATCACACCTGCTGTGCATTTGTGCTGCATTTTTCTGAGCTCAATAAACTGATTTAACTCAAATTATAACCAAAAATAAGCATTGCTGGGTTTAAGTTTAATTTTAACAAGTGGGCTTTTCTCTGTTATTTTGAGCTTGAACTATGTATCAGGCTAAGTAGACATATATTTGAGAGAATAAGGACTCTGTAGCTTAGGATGTTTAATCTTTAAATCTTCATTTTATCTCACTCATCACTCTTTTCATTAATGGGGAAAATTCACATTCTCTGGCAATAACCAATTTCATGGCATCTGAAAATAAGGTGCTGATATCAGATGATGGTTTGTTTCTCCTCTCTTCTGGGATGGAGAAACAAGACGTATTTAAAAGTATGTTGAATTAGCCTAAGAAACACAAGCAACACTAATAGGAGAAAGATATTCCAAGTTTATACTCACATTCTGCACATTTGGATTCTAACAGAAATGAGATCATAGAATATACTGAAACACATTAACAGAGATGGGTGTGTCATGGAGGTTTTAAATGTGTCATCAAGATGCATGTTTCAGTAACCATCTAACCATCCTTGAGGTATTTTACAAGTAAACAGTGACTTCCAACATCTTTGAACCTAAGTTTGCTTCCCAAAGGCAGAATGGGAAATGAGAGTTAAACCACTGTCCAATGAGCTATGGTGTCTTGAAAATATTAAAAATGATGCTTCAACATGGGTTTGTTGCTAGTGGTCTTTAAATATCATCAAGTTAACAATTATACATCAAGGGACACATCATTATCACAAATTCAAAAGATAGAAAAATAATCACTGATTAAAATAGTTCTGGTAATTGTTGATGGAAGAAAAGTTGAATGCTCTCTTTAAAGTTTTCTGTGTCTCTCAATTCTTCCTTTATTTTCTCCTTTCCTTTATTCCCTTTATTTCTTCTTTCTTTGAAAGATAATTTGTCAAGAATTTTAATCACTAGGTTTGTATAAGGTTAGAAACAGGAGCAAGTTCCTGTCTAAATAAAAATCACACAAAAGCAAAATCCTAGAAAAAAAAAAAATCTTCTTAAGAAGTACCCACTAATTTAAATGGTTAAAGAAATGGAACAGCAATATGTAAATATATGTAAATATAATTATTGGATTATAATACTGACTGGCTTGGGGCCAAATCATTAACAGTTACAGTGCATAGATATCTCTCTCTGAAGTGAGGACAAATATCCAATTACAATATAATAAAGAAATAATATGTTCTGGGTAACCAAGAGCTCAGTGGTAGGTAGGGTAGAGAGCTTTCCAAGCATGTGTTGTGCCATATACTGCAAATAATAGTAATGAATAAATAAATCCATGAATTGAAATAAGATGAATTAAAGAAGTGATCAAAATATCTAAAAAGTGTGTCATATTTATATTTATAAATTATCATCATATAAAAATATATAAAATGATATTTTGATAGCTGATTGAATTTACTACCATTTTAATTTGAAAAATTATGTCCTTATCTACTTCATACTTTCCTTGAAATTTTGTAACCCAGTTATAAAAATTAATAGAAAGAGGACTTCTGGCCAAGATGGCTGCCTCCTAGCTGTGCTGCAAATCCCAGGGAAAGAAAGGCAAGACATTAAGGGTTTTCTGGGTTTTCTCATCAGTGGGAGGGTATGCGGTTGGGGGAAACAGGGAATCATGGATCCCCTCACAGGTGGGTAGACCACCCCTCCCACCAAATAAACACTGTGCCCTGCCAGTGTGGCTACTGCACTCTGATCGCACTCCAATTGTGTGCCGGTAGCGCACCAGTGGATCCCTGCATGTGGAAGCTTAAACTGCTCTGCACATTTGCCCACATTACTGCTCCTGCTGCTCCACGTTCAGTGAGCCCAGTGCCACAGCAACTGCCACACAACCCCAGACTATGTCTCTCACTTGTGCCAGCTCAGGTGTCATCCCCTACCTGTCTGCCATGCTGGCCATCCCCCTTTCTCCAGTGGCATGGGAGAGCAGACTGTTTCTGGGTCCCAGTGTTCCCAGCCAGAGTTTGGGCTACTTCAGGGCTTGGTACCTCAGTTCCCCTCCAAGCTCCAACACAGGCAGCTTTGGCACATTACTGCTTGAGAATTCAGGCAACTTTGGCAACCCTGTCAGGCAGTAGGTAGGTGGCTTTGGCAAGTGGGAGCCAAAGCCCAGGCTGCTTGGGATCTCCCCTGGGCTGCCTCAGATTCCCATTGCACTAGAGCCCAAGGTGATCCACCCACCTACTGCCAATACACTGTCATGGGCAGACCACAGTGCAAAAGAAATAACATGAATAATCAAATGAAAGAAAATCCAGTTAGATCACCCAGTCCTACAATGAATACATCTAACCAAAACATAGAAGAGTCAATAGAATCAGAAAATCAAATTGAAGCTATGAGCAATGCAGCCCTGACCAACCTACTGGTAGAACTTGCAGGAAGGCAACAAAGGACCAATAATCATGTGGATGCTACCATCACTAAGCTAGAATAAATTGATAAGAGTTTGGAAGGAGTACATAGAGTATTAAGAGATGGAGGGAGAGTGACAAAAAAGAGGACCTTAAAAATCAGCTGGCCATACTAAATGAAGACATAAATAAATGCAAGGATAAATTCCAAGAATCATCAAGAAAATCAGAAAATGATGTGAAAAAGGAGCTTGACAGAGCAATGGAAATGATACATAGAAAAGTAGTAGATAATGCAAACTTAATTGAACAAGTCCAAAACTCTCTAGAGGCTCTCAAGAATAGAGTCAGTGAAGTGGAGGATAGAAACTCTGATCTGGAAGACAAGAAACAGTTCAAGAGTTCAAAAATGTCAGTAAGTTCAAAAGTTCCTGTGAACAGAACATTAGGGAATTGTAGGATACACGTAAACGTCCTAACATCAGAATCATTGGAATACCAGAAGAAGAAGAATTTCAGATCAAAGGCATGGAGAACTTATTTAACAAAATAATTGAAGCAAACTTCCCCAGTCTCTTAAAAGAAAGGCCCATTAAGATACAAGAAGCCAACACAACTCCAAACAGACTGGACCAAAAGAGAAACTCTCCAAGACATATTATCATTAAGACTCTAAACATTAACACCAAAAAGAAACTCCTAAAAGCAGCTAGGGAAAAACAGCACACAACTTTCAAAGCTAACCCGATCAGAATTACTTCAGACTTCTCAATGGAAACCCTGAAAGCTAGAAGGGCCTGGAATGAAATACTCCAAAGTCTAAGAACCTATGGCTTCCAACCCAAAATACTCTACCTGACAAAAGTATCCCTCATAATAGATGGTAAAAGAAAAACTTTCCATGAAAAAACTCAGCTTTACAATTATATGAATACAAAACCAAACCTACAGAGAGTATTTCAGGAAATTCTCCACAGAGAATAAACAAATAACCAAACTCAAATGCCTACAAGAAGCAGATCACAATAACCAAATTCAGAGTAGGCACAAAACACTCCAAAGCCCATGAAAAAAAAACAACACACATCTACCATCACAATATGGCAGGGATCAAATCAAATCTCACAGTCATTACCCTAAATATTAATGGCCTTAGTTAACCTATCAAGAGACACAAGCTAACAGGATGAATCAAAAAATTAGACCCCTCAATCTGTTGCCTTCAACAAACCCACCTCATCACTAAAGACAGACACCTCCTCAGGGTGAAAGGGTGAAAAACAATATTCTAAGTAAATGGAAATAAGAAACAAGCATGGATAGCTATATTAATATTGGATAAAATACACTTCTAACCAAAAATAATCAAAAAAGACAAAGAAGGCTACTTCCTACTTATCAAGGGAACGATCCATCAAGAGGATATTACAATCATAAATCTGTATCCACCAAACACAGGGGCACCACAGTTCATAAAACAAAACCTACTTGACAATAAAACAGAAATAACAACCAACATCATCATAGCTAGGGATGTCAATATTCCATTATCAGTAATAGACAGATCATCCAAACAGAAACTCAACAGGGAATTAAGAGAGCTCAACAAAATGATAGATCACTTAGACCTAAAGGACATCTACAGAACTTTCATTCCCAAATCCACAGACTACATATTTACAGCAGCCCATAAAACATTCTCTAAAATAGACCATATACTGGGTCACAAAGACTGCTTCCACATATTTAGGAAAATTGACATAATTCCCTGCATGATATAAGATCACAATGCTATATTGCTAGAAATCAACAACAAAAGATGCACCAAGAATCCCAATGGCACCTGGAAACTGAGCAGCACACTTTTAAGCAATAAATGGATAGTACATGAAATAAAAACGGAAATTGCAAAATTCCTGGAATTGCATGGCAATGAGAACACATCATAACAAAACTTATGGGACACAATAAAGGCAGTCCTCAGTGGAAAATTCATAGCACTCAATGCCTTCATAAAGACAAAATGATCCCAAATCAGTAACCTAACAATCCACCTAAAGGTACTGGAAAAACAAGAAAAATCCAACCCAAAGAGCTCCAGAAAGAAAGAAATAATTAAATCAGAGCAGAAATTAATGAATTTGAAACCAAGGAAACGATTAAGTTAATTGACAAAACAAAGAGCTGGTTGTTTGAAAAAATAAACAAGATTGATAAACCCCTGGCCAATTTGATCAAGAAAAAAAAAAATGGAGATGCTTCAAATGAACAAATTTCAAAATGAAAAAGGAGAGATCACAGCAGACATAAGTGAAATTGGGAGAATCGTCAGGACATATTTCAAAAACTTCTACTCCACAAAACTGGATAATATGGAGGAGATGGATAAATTTCTGGAAGCATACCGTCTATCAAAGCTAAACTCAGAGCAGATTAATCACCTCCATGAACCCATCACACTCATGGAGATTGAAAAAGTAATAAAAACCTCCCCAAAAGGAAGATTCCAGGACCAGATGGCTTCTCAGCTGAATTCTACCAAACATTCATGGAAAAACTCATATCAATCTTCCTAAAACTGTGCCACACAATTGAAGAACAGGGAAAGCTACCCAACTCCACTTATTAAGCTAGAATCACCCTAATTTCAAAAGCAGGCAGAGATGCCACAAGAAAAGAAAACTACCAGCCTATTTCCCTAATGAACGTAGATGCAAGTTCCTGAATAAAATCCTCGCAAACTGAATCCAGCAACACATCAAAAGCATTATCCACCTTGACCAAGTGGGATTCATCCCAGGAACACAAGGGTGGTTCAACATACAGAAATCTGTCAATGTAATACACCTCATAAACAAGGTTACATATAAAAACCACATGACCATTTCGATAGATGCAGAAAAGGCCTTCGACAAGACACAACATCACTTCATGATCAAAACATTGGAGAGAATTGGCATGGTTGGTTCGTATCTTAATATCATAAAGGCAATATACAAAACTTCGATGGCCCAAATAATAATTAATGGAGAGAGACTGGAGAAATTCCCATTAAGATCAGGAACAAGACAGGGTTGTCCTCTCTCGCCTCTGCTTTTCAATATAGTACTGGAAGTCCTAGCTCAAGCAATAAGACAGGAGAAGGAAATAAAAGGGATACAATTTGGAAAGGAAGAAGTTAAATTAGCTCTATTCACTGATGAGATGACTGTATATGTAAGAGACTTGAGAGACTCCATCCCAAAACTACTGAAGGTGATTAACTCCTATAGCAAAGTAGCAGGACACAAAATCAATGCCCAAAAATCAGTAGCCTTTCTATATGCAAATGACAAAGTTACAGAGAAAGAAATAAGGGACATAGTCCCATTTTCAATAGAAACAAAAAAAAAAAAAAATACCTTGGAATAACGTTAACCAAGGAAGTGAAAGATCTATACAACAAAAACATAAAAACACTCAAAAAAGAAATTTAAGAGGACTTGAAAAAATTGAAAGACTCCCATGCTCCTGGATAGGCAGAATTAATATTGTGAAGATGACAATCCTACCAAAGGCAATATATATATTTAATGCAATTCCAATTAAAATCCCTAGAGTCTTCACAGAGATAGAAAATAATGATCTCAAATTTCATATGGAAAGGCAGAAGGCCTCTCATATCCAAACATATCCTCAGCAAAAGAAATATGTCTGGTGGCATTGCCATACCTGATCTAAAGCTACATTAAAAAGCCATAGTAATAAAAACAGCATGGTACTGGCATAAAAACCAGAGTATAGACCAATGGAATATACTTGAGGATCCGGTCTTTTTGTCAACCAACTATAGCTACTTGATATTTGACAAAGGCCCGAACAATATAGGCTGGAAAAAAGACAGCATATTCAACAAATGGTGCTGAACAGACTGGATAACCACATACAAGAATTTGAAACTTGATCCACACATTTCACTATGCACTACACTCGAATCCAAAGGGATCAAAGACCTTAATATAAGACCAGAAAATCTAATACTACTGGAAGATAATTTAGGAAGTACTTTCCATGATACAGAATGGAAAAAGACTTCTTTTCTTTAAAATTTTTATTTACTTATTTATTTGAGAACGTCAGACACAGAGAGAAAGACAGATAGAGGGAGAGTGAGAGAATGGGCGCGCCAGGGCTTCCAGCCTCTGCAAACGAACTCCAGACGCATGCGCCCCCTTGTGCATCTGGCTAACGTGGGACCTGGGGAACCGAGCCTTGAACTGGGGTTCTTAGGCTTCACAGGCAAGCGCTTAACCACTAAGCCATCTCTTCAGCCCGGAAAAAGACTTCTTGAACAAAACCCCAAGCTCAGGATCTTAAACCATCACTCAACCAATAGGATCACATGAAGCTGAAGAGTTTCTTTACAGACTAAGCATACAATAAGCAAAGCCAATAGATTACCCACAGAATGGGAGAAAATATTTGAGGGTTATCCAACTGATAGAGGCCTGATTTCTAGAATCTACAAAGAACTCAAAAATCTAAGCAGTAAGAAGTCAAATACCCCACTCACAAAATGGGCCAAAGAGCTCAACAGGCAGTCCACAGAGGAAGAAACACAAATAGCAAACACACACTTAAGAAAATGTTCATCATCTCTAATCATCAGAGAAATGCTAATTAAAACAACTATGAGATTCCACCTTACCCCTAAAAGGATAGCAAACTTAAAAAAAAAAAAATCAAATGAAAATAAATACTGGCGATGATGTGGAGAAGTAGGAACACTCATCCACTGTTGGTGGGAATGTAAGATGGTACAACCACTTTGGAAAGCAATATGGAGACTCCTGAAAAAGCTATGTTGATACCAACAGATCCAGTTATTCCCTTACTGGGCATCTACCCTAAAACCCTCAAACCACAGGCCAGAGAGATTTGCTCAACCGTTTGTAGCAGCTCAATTCGTAATAGCTAAGAGCTGGAATCAATCCAGATGTCCATCACTAGAAGAATGGATAACTAAGATGTGGTATATCTACACAATGGAATTCTATACAGCAGTAAGAAAAAAATGACACAAAGAAATTTGAGGAAAAATGGTTGAGCCTGGAACAGATTATTCTCAGTGAACTTACCCAATCACAGAAAAAAAAAAAAAAAATCACCACATAGTCTTACTCATCTACAGCACCTAAGCTGAATCTACCCAGGTACCTAACATACCCAGCAAGCATCTCATGGAGTAGACACTAGGATGGAAGGGGAGGGAAGGGAGGGCATCGAAGGGATGGGAAACACTAGTCTAGACCTAAACAGCAATGGTACCATAAAATTCTACTTCCTAATTGCAGACCAAATGGCTGAACCTTCACCAGGCCCTTACAGGAAACACCTGAATCACAAGACTCTGGAGAGGGTAAGATCAAGTCTAACCTAAACCTTCTACACTTCCCCCCTCCCTCTTCCTCTCCCCATCCCCTACTCTCTAATTCTTGTATTTTAGTTATCTTTTTCCTCATTTTCTTAGTGGGCACTGACCTGTAACTCCCAGTACCAGCATGGGGCTACCATCCGCAATGAGCTTTTGATCAGAGAAACCTACATGGTTTCCTAAAACAATGACAGACTTCTGTCAGAGTACTTGATGACCTACCAAAGATTAGTGGTAAGACCCTATTGCTGAAGATACCGTACGCAGCTGACACATAAAATGGAATGGCATGGCTGGAAGCCAGGAGAGAGTAAGTCCCCGGACAGTCAGCATATCTAGTGCCAGAAGGTGCTACATGGGTAAATGGGGGAATTGACCAATATATGTTCAAGAAACTCATGGTCAAACCTACTTAACAGCAACTAACCTGTTGTGTTGCCCACACAAGGGCAATCGTGGCACTTAGCCATGGTGGGGAACCAACTGCTCTTGATTTTTTGGGTAACTGTCCCACTCAGTGTTAGGGACCCATAGCTGGAGCTGGGAAACAAGTCAGAACCATATCCAAACACAAGCCCACTCTACAATATCAAGTTACCATCAATCATGGGCTACAAGAGGACATATACCTATTAAACTCTCTAAAAATAGTAAGGGTTATCGCATTTGTCCTGGTGCTAACTTACTCTTGGTTGGAGAATCTGCTTCTCTTTTTCAGATAGACGCAGTTCCTAAGGAGAGGGCTACCCCATCATACCTCAAAAGGGCCCCAGCTGAAACTAAGGAAAATTGGCAAAACAATCAAGGGTGCTGTTTTCCTGATGAACCAGGTACCAGAACAAGGGGGAAGGAGACCAACAGAGAGAAAAATCAACTCCTACCAAATCAGAGAGCCAGAGCCTCAGAGGCCCCCAACACCTCAGCACTGAAGCAGATCAAAAATTAACCCAACATGGCTTAGTGAAATTTTGTGGCAGAGGGGGCGGAAAGAATGTCAGAGCCACATGTTGGGTCATGATATGCAGAGACATTTATCATACCAATAACTGTGGGCTAACTCCACAATGCACGACCCTTATACCTCAACAAGGAGTGGCTAATGGGGAGGGGGTGGGTCATGAATGAGCCTAATAATGGTACCAAACTGCCTGTATTTGCTGAGTAGAAAACTAATAAAAAAAAATAGAAAGAATTTTGTTGTATTGAAATAGTACACTGATTTTGCAGAAATCATCCATATTTAAGAATCCATATATCTTGCTTCATTAACCATCTTTCACATGAGTTACTTAGGGATCAAATAAACTTTCCATAGAGTTTTCTTATGTGCACTTTAATTGGTCTTGAATATTGCTCCCTTTGTAGTTTTGAATAGAGAAAGCAAAAATTATAAGTAATTGACATTTGGTTGATTTTTCTTTTATTACCAAAGTTCCAATGAGACTTTTGATTCTTGATTTTATACTAAGGACTTAGTAAATTATAATAGGTATTACGAATGAGGACATTAGTGAGGAGAGATGGCTTAGATGTGGAGGCACTTGCCGGCAAACCTAATGGACCCAGGTTTAACTCCTCAGGAATAAAGTAAGCCAGATGCAGAAGGTGACACATACATGTGGATTTCCTTTGAAGCGGCTGAAAGCCCTGGCACACCTGATTCTGTCTCTTTGCCTGTTTCTCTCTCACTATTGAGTAAATCGATAAAAATACAAATAAAAATGTTTAAAGAAAGAGGATATTATTTCAAGCACGCTGAAGTTATGTTATTTATATTTATTTATTTATATTTATGCATATTTCAAAATTTATATACAGCCATATATCTCTCATTTACAAGGATATCTTCTGAGAAAAAATATTGGTAGGTGATTATTATCATGGGAACATCATAGAGTATAGTTGCATATGAGATAGTTCACTACACACTGAGGCTATCTGGTATAGCCTATAACTTTCAGAATACATACCTGTACAGACAGAAATTATGGCAAATTCACGAACTAGTAGCATACTTGCTTACCATTGCTAGTAAGTATTATGTACTGAACATGAGTGTATTATTATACTTCTGAAGAATAAGGGACAAAACTAGATTTTTTACCCAGTCATCCACACAGCATTTGAGTAAGGTGTTGTGTTATGCTAGCTGTGACATCACTATGCAAGCAGATGCTTGCAGCTGTATTATATAAAAGGTTCATGGGGTCTTTTCTTGACTCAAATGCCACTCTGTTTAATATGACTATATGTAATAGAATAACTATAGATCTCTATATATGTATATTATGTATGTATGTATATATATGCTTGTGGTATGTATGTATGTATGTATGTATGTGTATATATATATATATATATATATATATATATATATATATATATATATATATGCATACCACAAGCAGATGGTTATTACCTTGATATGTATTATGTTAAGAAAATACAGGTAGGGCTGGAGAGATGGCTTAGAAGTTAAGTGCTTACCTGTGAAGCCTAAGGACCCCAGTTCGAGGCTCGGTTCACCAGGTCCCACGTTAGCCAGATGCACAAGGGGGCGCACGCATCTGGAGTTCATTTGCAGAGGCTGGAAGCCCTGGCGCGCCCATTCTCTCTCTTCCCCTCTATCTGTCTTTCTCTCTGTGTCTGTCGCTCTCAAATAAATAAATAAATAAATAAATATTTTTTTTTTAAAAAAGGAAAATACTGATAGATATTAGTATGCCTTTTGACTTTGTCTCATATATTGATTCTTATGATTTTTTCAGCTCAGAATACATTCTGTTATTTTTACTTTTTATTTTTTTTAAAGATAAGAAATGAGGCTTGAGAGATTGCTCAGTAGTTAGGGCATTTGTCTGCAAAGCCTAATAACATGAGTCATTCCCCAGAACCCACACAAAGCCAGATACACAAAGTGGCACATTCATCTGGAGTTCATTTGCAGTGGCTAGAGACCCTAGCCTGCACATTCTCTTTGCTTGTCTCCCTTCCCTGTATCTCACTCAGCTTGTAAATAAATAAAGAAATAAAAGAAGAAATTGAAGGTCAAATCATAAATATGTAGGAAGGCAGTGACTCAATTTCATATTGTCAAATGTGTTTCCTGTTTTTTTTTTTTTTCTTGAACCAAATATGGAGTTTACTAAGAAAATGTTCTACCATATGTTTAATTATGAAACAGGGAGAGAGAGATTTAAGAAAATTATAACAATATATATTCTATAGTTCATGAAGGCTTCTTAAAAGAGAATTGCTTTTCTGTGGTTTCTTGAACTGATCCTTTTTGTGGATGCAATTTGAAAAAAAGAATTTTGCTTGGAAATATCTCTGGTGTTCATTGTCTAAGATTACAGTCACTTCATCCTAGAATCACTCCCTTGTACCATTAGCTAATTGGACTATCTAAGAAAATAAAATTAATTTGGCCTTTCAGGTTTATAAAGTTGTTCATTGTTCATGTCTGTATTACATTCTGAGAAATACATTACTAGATCAACACTGCCAACTGAGTTTAGTTTGCACAAACATAAATGGAATGACCTGATTGATGCCAAGACTGTGTTCATTCATCTATCAAATATTTCCTATGAGGTGGTGAACAAGGACCTCTATTCAACACAAAAGAAGCTTAGCTCGCACTGGCCAGTGCTCTGCCATGGCTCTGCATGCTTATCACTGTGAGAAGAATGGAAATTCCTACCACCTCTAGAACAGTTTTAATTAAAATGATCTGTGGATGGGATTAGCTGTATATGTGTCTTCATGCTGTCTTATTTTCCTGCTTCTTATTCCAACAAAATAAGGTTTTTAATTTTTTTTTCATATATAAGGAGCACAATTCCTAGAGTTTGATAGGGCAGGATTTTGATAAATGGATTAGACAATGCATTAGGTTTGGTCAACCAATGTGTCACTATTCATTCAAGTTAGACTAAGAGACCCTCTCCAAGAAATAATAATGCTTAAAACAGAAAGCTATAATAGCTATAACACTCCCCCACCTCGCTGGATCATTTTGATCAATTCTGTCATCCAGGTACTCACCAGTTCCTGATCTTGTTTGGCTCTCAAGTTCTGGTGAGTTCAGTGTTGTGGTTGCAGACTGTTGAAACATACAGTAGCATAGTTTAATTGAGACTCTTATAGTGACATAATTTATAATTTTTCTGATACACTAATATTATGTTAAATTTGTTGCTATTTGTACCATTTGCATTCTATAACAATTATTATAGAAAACTGTATGAAAAAGCAAATACACTATGCACATTTAGTACACTTATGGCATTTCTGGAAGAGATATATGCATTTTTCTCTCTCAACCTACTTTTGCAGAGTAAGCAAGTGCACTTCTGCCTTAAAATCATTTTGCAAGAGGTTCCCATCTTGATAACTGCTGAGTCATAACATCAAAACGGTTTCCCATGTTGATGGTAAGATAAATCAGGTGGACTCTCTAGTAGTGATATTGATTCTGCATTAATCATTCAATTCCCTGAACATCACAGCAACTTTTCTAAAGTATGGACTTGATATTTCATCCAGAAGGATGATGTGGGAGTGAGTGCCTTCTTTGATATCAATGTAACTCTAGTGAATCTGCTATATAGAAATTGCAATTTTGTTGCTTTTGTTTGGTTGGTCAATATGCTGTCTTTTGTTTTGATTATTTGTAAGTTTTTAATATGTTAGATATATATTTACTAAATTACAAAATATAAAACAGTTCTGAAAATTCATAGCTCAGTCTATTTTCTGAGTTAATTATGGGCTGGAAAATTCTCTTTTAGATGCTGTACACTAACATAAGAGTTATTTTTGTTGTTGTTGCAGTCTCTACCATTATGAAGTGGGATAGACCCAAAAATGCAGTATAATTTCAAAATTTACAGAAGCAAAATAAAAAGAAATTGTCTCACATAAGAAGGAAATGTTACATGTATGTTACAGGCTATAAACAGTCTTTTAGATGAGGTTTATGTAATAAACCCCACTGTAACTTTTAATTTCAATATAATTATTTCAGTAAAACAATACATGCTAATTTGAAATGATATTCCAAAATAACAAAAATGATATGAGTAAATCATTACTAGCAAACAGAAAGTCACAAAGCATTGATACTTTTCCTCCACAAAACTATAGTAAGCCAAATAAACAAAAAATAATACTGTATCTGAGTCCATCAGAGGGTCCCAGATGCAAATAAATCAAATCTTGAAAGCGATGAGACTTTATAAATGAAAATATGGACACATCTTTGACTTAATAGAGAATGAAAAATAGGTCACTAATGGTAATAGAAAGGAATAAACTGAAATATTAAAATTATTATAATACTATCAATTTATGTGTTTGTGTGTTTGTGTGTGTGTGTGTGTGTGTGTGTGTGTGTGTGTGCGTGTGTGTGTGCATATGTATCATGATACACATATGGCAGTTAGAGGAAAACTTTCAGGTCATTCCTCACCTGCCCACCTCTTTTGTAGCAGAGTTTCTAGCTCTGGAGTCTTGCTTTCCTGTTTCTAGCTGCACTCATCATACAATCCAGGAAATCCTCCTCTCTCCAACCCTCACCTCATCATCAGTGATAACCTGCTGGGGTTACAAAAGCCTACCATGGCGTCGTGCTTTTAATATGGATTCGAGGGACCAAATTTGGATGCTCTGTCTGAAGCAGTAAGCGCTTTATCCACTAAGCCATCTCCTCAGAAATAAGAGATGCATTTTTAAAATCACATGACAAATTATACTCCTAAAACTAAACATATAGTCCAAATCTGCTCTCATTTTCCATTTCCTCCGTTAGGATTCACTATTTGTGCTGGGAAGTATGCCAAAAATCAGTAGAGAAGAGCACTGGGGGAGATGATCTCCAATTTAGTGCAGCCACAGCCACCTAAACAATGTTCTGAAAATAAAGACAGAGCAGGATTCCTTATCATAAAGAGAAGTACACTGAAATTCAGTTTGTAAGTTCTCAAAATAGGGTATGGAGGACCAGCATAAAATAATATTTATCAAACTCAATATGAGAGAGAAAAATAAAGAGGGAAAGACTGTAAATTACAATCAAGAGATGAAATAGTTAATAGAAGTAGATACAAATTTTGTCCAAGTATTAGAACTGCTATTCCAGAAATTGCAAGTAACTGTGATTAAATAAGGTATGAAAAGCTAGAATGCAGAACCCCAAAATCTATAGAAAAATCAAAACTCTCACAAATCTAACACATACATACTCAGATTCCCAGAAAAAAGGAATGTAAAAATAGGGTGACAACAAATTTCAAAATATAATGCCTATGAACTCTCTAAATTACTGGAACATTACTAAACAAAAATTCCCAGATCATTAAATTGAACAAAATACACACACATTCACACATGTTTGCATATATACATATAGAACTAACTGTAAGATTTCATTTATATTACATCAATGAACAGGTACATCTGAACAAAAAGAGATGGTGAACGTTGTGGGGTGATATATAAAATCCTCTCTGGATGCTGACACAGCGGTGTTCCATGGTGATCAACTTTATCCATAGTGGGCACATGACATGGTCTTCACGGAACTGGTTTTGGAGACACCAAAGATGCAAGATTGAGGGGATGTCATGGGATATTTTACTATGGTTCTAGATTTGGAATTTGCCCGGCAGTGTTTTGGTCTTGCTTGTCATCAAATCATCCCTTGCTATGTCCCATTCTTCTCCTAGGGATTGGGGATGTTTATTTTTTGCCAAAGCATTTAAAAGTATGTAACTTTATTTCTTTTATAACATATGAGCTCACAGTTAAGAGTTGCTCTGAGTCTCATAAAAGACTTTATACTTACACTTTTAAGAATTGTTGTAACTATGAAAGACTCAGAGGACTTTTGGAGTTTCATTGAGTGCATTTTGCATTATGAAATGGCCATGAACTCTTGGAGACAACGGGAGGGAGACTATGACTTAAATATAATGTGTTTGAATATCAAGTTGACAAAGGATGGAGTAGTGTTGTTTCTTACTTATTTCCAACTTGACAGGACCTATATTCATCCATGATGATTATCTTGTTTAGGATAATGGAAGTGGGATGACCAACTTTAACTGTAGGCAGTATCATTTCATGGAGGAGATCCTGAAATGAATAAAAAAGCTGACTGAACATCAGCATTAATTATTCTCTGTTTCTTCAATATGGACTGCATATGACCAGCGGCCTCAAACTTCAATTTCCATGTCTTCTCTGCCATAACCTGACACTTTAAGTTGAAATAGATACTTTCTTCCTTAAAAAAATACTTTATCTGGATTTGGTAGAACTTCAGTGGTATTATGAAACTGTTGCAATGAATTGAAATGAATAAAAAGTATGTATGGGTGATACTCGTAAAAACTAAATAGATAAATTCAATTCATATTATGACTACCTAGATACTATCATAGTTAAATCATTTACATACTTGCTTCTTTTAACAATCATTTAAAAATTGTGTAAGTAGTTGTGAAGATCTAATTAATATGGTTATTTTTAGTTAATATGAGCATATCTTCATTTATTTGCTAAGATAACGTATCAAAACTCCTATAAAATAGCTAAGATTAAAGTTTCACTGCACATTCATACCTCTTTCAATAAAAATCCACTTATGCTGCCTCAAAAAAAACTAGAAAGAGTAGAAATGTTTTAAGTTTAACTAATGGGTGTCTATAAAAATCCCACATCACTATCTTCATTCATGATGGAAGACTGAATCCCTTGCTCCTTATATCTGGAGTAAGACAAAGAGGTCCCTTTCTCCCACTCATCTTTCATACTTAGCCTTGTGCTAAAAGATTTGTAATTGTGATGTCAAGAGTAAAAATAAAACACAAAGTATGAAAAGGAACATAAAGGTTTTATTTGCAGATTGTAAAACAGGCTATTAAAAATCTGAGCAAACACTGGAGGGATGGCTTAGCAGTTAAGGTGCTTGCTGCAAAGCCAAAGAATTTGATTATTTGATTCTTCTGTGTGGAGAATTTCCTGAAATACTCTCTGTAGGTTTAGTTTTGTGTTCATATAATTGTAAAGCTGAGTTTTGTCATGGAAAGTTTTTCTTTCACCATCTATTACGAGGGATACTTTTGCTAGGTAAAGTAGTTTGGGTTGGAAGCCATAGGTTTTTAGACTTTGAAATGTTCCATTCCAGGACCTTTTGGATTTCAGGGTTTCCATTGAGAATTCTGAAGTAATTCTGATGGGGTTACCTTTAAATGTGATGTGTTGTTTTTCCCTAGCTGCTTTTAGGATTTTCTTTTTGGTATCAATGTTTAGAGTCTTAATGACAATATGTCTTGGAGAGTTTCTCCTTTGGTCCAATCTGTTTGGAGTTCTCTTTGCTTCTTGTATGTTGATGGGCCTTTCTTTTGAGATACTGGGAAAGTTTTCCTTGATTATTTTGTTAAATAAGTTGTCCACGCCTTTGGTATGAATTTATACCCTTTCTGGTATCCCCCTGATCTGTATGTTAGGACATTTAAGGGTATGCCACCATTCCCTCATGTTCTGTTCACAGAATTTTTTTTCTTTCCTCAAAATTGTTTTTCTTTATTAATACACATACATAGTTTTGGCCAAGCTTCCCCTCCCCCGTCCTCTGCCCCATCTCCATGCTATCTACCCTGTTTTTTTTTTTTTAATTTAATTTATTAGTTTTCTTTTCAGTAAATACAGGCAGTTTGGTACCATTATTAAGGCTCATCTGTGATCTACCCCCTCCCATTAGACCCTCCTTGTTAATGAAAATGGGTTGTGCATTGTGGAGTTAGCCCCCAGTTATTGGTATGATAAATGTCTCTGCATATCATGACCCAACATGTGACTCTGGCATTCTTTCCGCCCCCTCTTCTGCAAAATTTCCCTGAGCCATGTTGGGTTCATTTTTGGTCTGCTTCAGTGCTGAGGTGTTGAGGGCCTCTGAGGCTCTGGCTCTCTGATTTGGTAGGAGTTGATTTTTCTCTGCGTTGATCTCCTTCCCCTTTGTGCTGGTATCCAGTTCACAGGAAGACATCACCCTTGCTTATTTCACCAGTTGTCCTTAGTTTCAGTTGGGCCCCTTTTGAGTTATGTTGGGGCAGCTCTCTTCTTAGGATCTGCATCTATCTGGAAAAGAGAAGCAGATTCTCCAATGGAGAGTAAGTTAGCACCCAGAAAATTGAGATAACACTTACTTTTTTGATAGACAGTATGGTAGGTTTAGGCCCTCTTATACCCCGTGATTGATGGTAGCTTGATATTGGAGAGTGGGCTTGTGTTTGGGTATGGTTCTGACTTGTTTCCCAGCTCCAGCTATGGGTCTAGTACCACTGAGTGGATCAGTTAGCCAACTCAAGAGCAATTGATTCCTCACCATGGCTGTGTACCACTATTGCACTTGTGTGGGCATCACATCCGGTTATTTGTTGCTAATTAGGTTAGACCATGAGTTGCTTGGACAGATATTGGTCATTTCTCCCAGTCGCCCATGTAGCACCTCTGGCACTAGACACGCTGACTGTCTGGGGACTGACTGTCTCCTGGCTTCCAGCCATGCCATTCCATTTTACGTGTCTGCTGCGTATGGAGTCTTCAGCAATAGGGTCTTAGCACTGGCCTTTGGTGGGTCATCAAGTACTCTGACAGAAATCTGTCATTGTTTTGGGAAACCTTGTAGGTTTCTCTGATCAAAAGCTCATTGTGGATGGTAGGCCCAAGCTGGAAGTGGGGGTTACAGGTTGAACTCATTGAAACTTTAGAACTCTCAAACTGTTTCTTGTGTCTTGTCTTCCAGATGGGAGTTTCTATCCTCCACTTTGCTGACTCTATTCTTGAGAGCTTCTAGAGAGTTTTGGACTTGTTCAATTAGGTTTTCATTTTCTACTACTTTTCTATGTATATTTTCCATCCCTCTGTCAAGTTCCCTTTTCACATCATTTTCTGGTTTTCTTGGAATGTTTCTTGGAATTCATCCTTGCATTTCTTTATGTCTTCATTTAGCATCACCAGCTGATTTTTGAGGTCCTCTTTTTTTTCACTCTCCATATCTCTTAACTGTCTTTGAACTCCTTCCATTTTCTTATTTATTAAGTCTAGTCTAGTGATGGCAATATCCACAGGGCTATTGGTCCTTTGTTGCTTTTCTGCAAGTTCTACCAGTAGATTGGTCAGGGTTGCATTGCTCATAGCTTCAGTCTGGTGTTCTGATCTTGTCTCTTCTGTTTTGATTAGAGATGTGTATTGTCTGATGGGATGCTCTTACTGGATTTACTTGCATTTGATTTTTCATGTTATTTCTTTTGCGCTGTGTTCTGCCTGTCGCAGTGTATGGACAGGGAGAGTAGGACTGTGGTCTCAATGGGTGGGGGAAGTGGTGCCTCTTGGGGGAGCTGGCCTGAGCTAGAAGGCAGGCAAGCAGATGGGCTGAGTGGTCCTGGGATAACACCTGGGTGCTGGATCAGCCTGAGCTCACATGCAGTGGGAAGCTGACACAGCCTGAGGTGGGATGACTAAGCAGCCTGAGTTCTCACTCCGTGAAAGGCCAAAGAAGCCTGAGCTTGTTAGTGGCAGAGAGCCAAAGCAGCCTGAACTCCATCATACAGGGACACCAATGCACTAAGCATTGCAGCCAAAATGCTTGGTGGGACACTGAGATACTGAAACAACCTGAGCTCACATACAGTTCAGACACCAGTGGGCAGCCAGCATGGCAGATGGGGGATTGGGCCTGAACTGGCGTGGGTGGACAAGCAGAGTAAACCTGAGGTTGCTGGGCAGGTAGAATGGACCTGGGCTTGCACGTGGACAGGCAAGCTTCAGAAGCAGTAAGTGGGCAAATGGGCAGAGCAGGCTAAGCTTGCAAGAATGGATTGGTGGTGTGCATGTGGCTGGCAGATGGACAGATTGGGACTGATCTTGAGAGGGCCATTGGGTGGAGCCTGGCCAAGGTCACGAGTTGGGGGTGGGTAGCAGGGCGATCGCCCCTGTGCAGTGAGGCAAGTGGAACTATGCTGGTCTGGATCCCCTTCCCTACAGTAAGTGCGGGAGTATCCTGAAGCTGGGACTGTGGGTATGGCGCTGCTTGGGGGGCCAGGGCTTTGGAGGACAGGTGGGCTACCTGTGAGTGAAGGATCAGCGATTTCTTTTTTTTTCACCTCTGTGCTCTCCCACTGGTGATCTATTATAAATTGCTCTCCCCTAAAAGACCTAGTGAACCCTCGATACCTTGCCTTTCTTGCCCAGGGAGGTGCAGAGCAGTTAGGTGGTCACCATCTTGACCGGAAGTCTAAGCAAATATGGGTTGGAGAGATGGCTTAGCAATTAAGTTGCTTAAATGCAAAGCCTAAAGACCCAGGTTTGATTCCTCAGTACCCATGTAAGCCAGATGTGCATGGTGGTACATGCATCTGGAGTTCGTTCGTAGCTGCTGAAGGCTCTGGTGCACCCATTCTTTCTCTCTCACTCTCTCATAAATAAAAAAATGAATAAATAAATAAATATAAAATATTTTGTTTAAATCTGAGCAAATACACATATGCATAACCCAAACCCTATGTATTTTCATATATCCCTCACCCTAACCCTAGCCCTATATATATATTATGCTATCATATCATACAACCTTAATAAATCAATAATTTTAATTGATGAAAAATTAGATTGATGAAAATTGGATTTATTAACTCATTAAGCATGTATAGCATTTTTCTTGCACAAAATACTATTCTAAACAATATGTTTTTAGCAAAATAATACATAACATTTTATACTCTCCTGGAAATTAAGTTCTACAAAGGAAGAACAACCAGAAGACACATTAATGATGTAAATAAACCACCATTAAAAAGTATGTCCTATTAGGAAAAAGACAAAGGGAAAAGGACTATATTGTGAGGTTTATAAGCCTCCTGAGAAGACTTGGAGAGGGTGAGAGAAAGATCTCAATCAGGTTGCTGGTATCTAGTGACTTCCTCACTTTAGTTCAAAAAAACTGCTGGTCAGGGACAGGTCTGAGCAAGGAGATGAAATATGCATGTGGAATTTTTCTGGTGTCTTTCGCTTTTCAATGGAGTTTATGCAGAAGTGGAAACATGATTAGAATAAATGAAAAGTGGAAGTCAAGTTCTACTACATGAGGACATGACTGTCATTTCCTTCAGTTCCTCTAAAGAAAAAAGGCAGGTTGATTTTCAGGAATAGGAAGATAGTTTATTTCCTAAGTGCCAAAAAGGTCTTGGAAAAACTGAGGTTGAGTAAATTCCCTTTTGCTGCTTTAACCTCTGGACAATATTATAATTCAAAAGTCAGTTTATCAAGCTGTACTTATTTCCATAGGCCTGTCACTCAGAAGTAGCCCCAGACGGTTCTCTTGAGCCCCTGTCCCTCAGCACATCAGTGGTGATCCTGTGAACCTTAAAGCAGTTACTCCATGATAGGATCTGCATAAGCCCACTGAAAATATCACGTGAGAATTCTCATTTGCTGAAGGGTGCTAGACTCACCTCTGTAGTGCCACATCATTTATATGGCTGTGCTACAGGATTGCAGATTCCTTCAGGAACAAGGGAGTCATTTTAGGAGAACAAAACAAGCTGCACCTTGATATCTGACTTATATAATACACTATAAACATGTATTTTCTTCTTGAAGCTTCCTGAATCTAAACAACATTTCACTACCATTAAATTCAAGTTCAGATTCTTTTCTTGTAGATTATAGGATTCTATGATGTGGAGCAAAGTGTGACTAAAGTGACCAAACTGTTGGTTGTGGACTTTGGAGGGTGAGTGGCAAAAATACAGATTTTCATTAAATGTGCCCCTTTCCATTATTTTTTTTTATTTTCTGTGAATATTATTAGTAACAAACTGTTATTACTTTCATAATAAATAATGTATTCATAAATATAATATGTATGTATAGTAATCTCAAATTATGACTAGAAATACTGTCAATCATAAACAATCAATATTAAATGATTTCCATGCAGACACCTGATTGCTACTCTAATTTCTGGAAAATTTGTTTATTGCATTTCGTTTTTCTTGTTTCCACAACTGTATGCTCTGTGTCACACCCCACAACCTTGCCCCTCTTTACATGGGTGCAGAATATAACCAAGGAGCCTAGTTGTCACCTATAGTTTGGGTGAATATGCTGTGTCTTGGTTTATATTGCCAAAATATTGGATAGTATCTGAGTTTCACGTGATTCTTATGGACTCTTGGGCACATGAAGGTTTCAGTGGAGAATATCCTATATTTCTCAGGAACCCCCAGTGATGCTGATGTTGTTGGTCTGCAGACTCCAGCTTCCTAAGTTGTCTGTCCTGTCCTCTGGCTTTCATACTTCCTCTGTTCCAAACCACTTCCTACATCATCCCCTAAGATTGTTTTATAATATGGATGCTATATTAAATGTCCAATTCAAAAGAGCCTAATTATGTTGACTGTCATATCCTCATGATAAAAGCTTAGCATCTCTGTAGTAGATCAAATATCTATGCAGCGTTACCTTTAACCACATTTCCTGTACATACATGCTCAAGTCAAAAGGTGATGTTTTCAAGCTCTTTCTCATTTGGTGCTCTTTGATGTACATATACCTATATGTACATGTGTGTGTAGAGATGTGTGTGTGTGTGTGTGTGTGTGTGTGTGTATGCAGACAAGAGGATAACCTTAGGTGTCATCCTCAAGAATGCCATTCACCTCATTTGTAACAGGATTTCCCATTGGCCTGGAGCTCATGAGCTAGGCTAAACAGGCTGACCACTGATCCCCAGGCATCCTACTTGTCTGCCCACAAAGCACTGGCATGAAAGGCTCACGTCAACATATTCTGCATTTCATGTGGGTTTTAGAACAAAGTCAGTTCCCCATGCTTGATGGCAAATATTTTACCATCTGAACTATCTCCAAAAGATAGCTCTTTCTTCTTTATTAAACATAGCAGATTTTATGTTTATAACACTCCTTTTTGTTCTTCTGATGAACTACCATTGATATTTCAAAACCATACTGCTTCATTAATTATCTGTGAAGGTATTATATTCATCCCCACTAGTCAGCCTAGGAATGGAAGTCTTTCTGAATAATTTTCCATGACACTCTATGCTTACCTTTTGTTTTATACACATGCAGCACATATTTGTTATTTATATATTTTTAATTCTGTCTCTGAAAACTATGGATTATTATAAGTTAGACTTAGAAGCTATAGCTATTTTTTGTGATTGAGTTTGTTATTCTCACAGGAACAATTCATAACAAAAATTCAACCACTGTTTCC
Organism: Jaculus jaculus; assembly: GCF_020740685.1. Taxonomy (NCBI): domain Eukaryota; kingdom Metazoa; phylum Chordata; class Mammalia; order Rodentia; family Dipodidae; genus Jaculus; species Jaculus jaculus. Next base: position 103,880,416 of record NC_059110.1, read on the forward strand.
TACCACATTCTCTTCCCTATAAACACACACACACACACACACACACACACACACACTAATTTTATTTTATTTTAGTGGAATAAGGTGGGATTTGGAATCACATAAATATGAGTTTACACTTTGGTTTCCCAAATTCTGGTTACTTAAATAAATCCAACATTGCTCTGAGCATAGCTACTTATACGTTTTCATAACTTTTATTGTTCTTTAAGTTTTTAAATTTTTTTTTGGAGATAGCATTACTCTGTAGCACAGATTGACCTCAAACTCAATCTTTCTTTCGTAGTCTTACAAATGCTGGACCTATATTCATGGACCACTATACCCACCTAAGAAAATAAGCTCATTTATTCAACAAATTGATAATGTGCATGTGTAAATATTATTATATATTAAGATTCAGTTTTTCTTGACAAAAGCGTATCACAATACTTGGACTTGGTGATTATATAGAATCTCCTTAAAGCTCTGTGTTAGGTAATGCATCTAATATGACAGAGATTAAGTGATCATGTCCTTAGAACATTCAAAAGCTGCTGATGGTGAGATGGAATTGAGAAGCTTGAGGTCATAATCAAGCACTTTTTATTTGACTCACATTGTAGCAATTGCTTTGCCAAAGAGAGGTATTTGAAATAGAAACCCCAACCACACATTGGGTCATGATATCAAGAGACATTTATCTTACCCATAACTGCGGGTTAACGCCACAATGCACAACCCATATACTTCAACAAGGAGGGGCCAATGAGGAGGGGGTAGGTCACGGATGAGCCTAATAATGGTACCAAACTGCCTGTATTTGCTGAATACAAAACTAATTAATAAAAAAAAAAGAAACCCCAAAGTCTACCCTTCATCAGTGTAGAATAGTAGTGTGCAGTGGTGATTCTATATGGTATTAGCATTTGTTGAAGGAGAGAAAAGGAGGTTGAACAAGTTGATAAGTTTTAGCAATTCAAAAAGCTACAAATAAAACAAATTAGCTCAACCTAAAATTTTATTATCGATGGGTTCTATTTTAGTTACTCATGGTAATATTTGGATTTCCTTTGGAGAGTTTCATAGAATCCATGGAATTATCTTGAAGACACGATCAGATATAGATGTGTTAAAGGATTACATTTTATAATATATATATTTTTCAGTTATTCTTATCTTTCCCAATTTCCACTGGGATTCAGGATCAAGTCATTTGCCATTTGCCAGCATGCCTGGTATTCAGATAAAGTACCAAAATGCCTCTCTGCATATCTTTAAATACTCATGATATAATCAGTAAGCATGTATGGACAGTCTATTTTGTGTTACAACCTACACAGGTGCAGGAAAAATATAATCAGCAAATTAAAGCTCCATTTAAGCAATCGAATGTTTGGCTGAGAGTGTAGATTAAGTGATTGTGGTGTGGTAAAAAAGAGGATAGATATTGTCATGGTGGGTGGTAGAGAAACTGAATGGTGTGATCAGACTCAGACTATGTGATCACGGACAGTTGCCTTGAAGAGGTCAGGATGAAAGATTTACAGTGTCAGCAGGTTGGAGATGACACCTGTGAACACAACAGTCAGTACATGAAAAGGAAGGAGCTGAGAAGTAATGGACAGAAAACTACACAATTGGAGCAGTGCCTGCTGACAATCCAAATCTTCAGTGGCAAGAGATGGGTTTACAGATCTAGGACAAGATCACAGTGAAGAGTCGAGCTCTGGTACTCCTGGCTCATGAATTAGCATGGAATCATCATGGATATAAAAACCACATTTGCAAATGTACCCCTGGCTGAGTGGTAAAATTCCATTATGGTGACAAGTTAAAATACACAGTGATTACTACTCCTTTCTTTCTCACTAGTGTTCCCACAAACTTGCATAGCCTTCAAGGGAATCTAAATCATATGGACAGCAAAGATGATGTTTCTGTCTGGAAGGCCTTGCAGTCTAGTATGGACATATAGAACATATGAAAGCTACTGGGGTACCATGAGGATGCTAGATAAGAGGTGGTGCTGCCGTCTATTAACCCTAACTAAATGTGTCTCCCAGCGAAATGTCTCCTGGAGACATACTCTAATGACAAAGCCCAACAGCCAGTCATTACTCTGCCTGATTGTAATCTTAGTGAAATAGAACTTCAAGGCAATTAGTCTATTTTTAAGAGGTCTTAATGTTGCTATTGATGGTATGCAAGTGGAAAGTAAACCATACAAAGATTCATTTTGTGGACTTATCAATCCCAGTAATTATTTCATTACCACTGTAAGCATATTGTTGAAAAAAATGGGACTGGAGAGATGGCTCAAAAGTTAAAGTGTTTGCTTGCAAAGGCTGGAGGGCAAGGTTTGATTCACTCAGTGGCCACTTAAAAAGCCTGATGCACAAAAGGGCGCATGTGCTGGAGTTCTGCACTGGCGTGCTCATACTTGCTTTCTCTCTCTCTCTCCCTTTTTCTCCTTTCTTCCCTCCTTCTCTTTCTCTCCCATTACTAAGTAAACAAAAATGTAAGAAAGAAAAATGACAGAGATTCCCAAGTGTAGCCCAGCATATATTCTTCGTTCCAAGGTTCAGCACTACTTCTACAAGATAAAAAAGGATGTGGCCATCGTGAAACAGGCATACTTCAATGGCCCAGATTTTTGAATTCTTTTACACAGCTGAGCCTTTAGAGGTTGTGAAGCACTTGTAAGCAGAAAGAAAACTGCACAGTGCAAAGACTTGGAAATTCATCCATTTCAAGCAGCATAATGCATTGGACTAGACCTTGAAGCTAATCATAGAAAGAAGTTGCCAGTGAGACTTTCCAAGCCTCTTGGCAAAGGTAGATCTATTCTTTGCTGCTGAGAAATGTTGTTCTAAGTTTAAATTCAGGACTGTGAAATAAAACAAAGCTAAGAACAAATCACCTCCCTGGCCTCTTGTATGAGAACTTCCTGGGTGCATGATAACAAAAGTTCAATGCCAAGGGAAATATTTAAAATGAGTAAAACCAGGAATCCAATTTCCTTATCTATGAAATTAACTGAGGGTTAGAATTAATTGATATATGACAAGTGAAATATTATAAACTGTAAGATAAATCAGAATAGAAGATTGGATAGTAGCTTACAGTTTTGTTTTTCTTTTTTTTTCTTTTTTCCAGTGATCATCTCACCCTTGTTCCTCACTTCTTTCGAGAAAAAAATACAAGTCTCCTGAGCCCTGACCTTGACTTGAATACTAAATATCACTGTACTTGACAGCAGGGGTTTGAGTTAGTGGGATTAGACCAAAAATAAGTTTTTAGGAATGTTGCAAACAAGGTGTTATAAAAGCTATCATTAAAAATCATTGCAATTTCACTTCAGTGTTGGAGGAAAAAGGATCAAGAAGTTCATGGTCATCTTTTGCTACATAGCAAGTTTGAGGCCAGTTTGTTCTTCTTTGGACTCTGTTTTAAAAAAAAAATCAGTAAAACTGGGGCTGGAGTAATGGATCAGCAGTTAAAGGTACCTGCTTGCAAAGCCTAATAGCCTGGGATCAATTCCCCAGTATCTATGTAAATTCAGATGCACAAATTGGCACATGAATCTGGAGCTCGTTTGCAGCTCCTTTGAGGTGGCAGAAGGCCCTGGAGCAGCCATATTCACTCTCTGTCTCACTCACTGTCTGTGTCTATCATTACTTCTCTCAAATAAATAAATAAAAATAAAGATCAGTATATTTAAAAATAATGTGTTAAATTGTAGTAACTTGCAACTACCTATTTTGTTGTGTTTCAGTGCAATCTATGTAAACAATTATAATGGAAACTATGGAATCTATATTGGTTGGGATCTGGCAAAAGGCTTTGTTCCTGGACATCACTTCTCATTTCCCAAGTTCATATTTGAGCACACAGTTTGCACTAACAAGATGAATAAAATTATCATGTGGCAGGATAAGTATCTATATTTTTTTTATTTCTCAAGTATGTAGGTGGATTATTTATTATCATAAAATATGAACATATTAAGTCTTAGGATTTATTCAAAAAGTAAAGGAATAATATGGGTGGAGCTACTTGTAAGGCTGGACCTTGAATAATGACCATTAATTTGAACTTCAGCCATCTTTCCAAGATCTCCAGAACTGGGGATGGTGTATCACAATGCCTAACTATACAGTATGGCTTTGTGCTGAACAACAGATCTCTTCCTGCAACTATGGCATTTGGGCACATACTAGGTGAAGATGCATGTATACTCTCTTCAGTAAAAGCCTAGAATGCTATCTGAAATGTGCTTCTTTGGTGGATAATACACACATGTATTCCCACTATTTGATGCTAGGGGAATATGAATACCTTGTGTGTGATTGCACATGACTCTTGGAGGCTTGGTCCTTATTTTACTGGAATTCAAACCTTCTTACCTTATTCTTATCTGGGTTTCGTTTATATTATTTGCTAAATAAATCTTATACTGATATCCATGGGCTTTGCATTAATGAATAAACCTAGAATGATCCTGTTCCTCCCCCTATAATATCACATAAACTGAGAATAAACACACACACACACACACACACACATTGCCATTTGTAATTTCTCAATATGTCTTTCTTCAGTCTGGCTCTGAAGTTTAAAACCTGTTTTACTGTACTATATTTTCAACATTTAAAAGTATGTTTGGCTGTACTGTCATTCGTTGCAATTAAAAATTGTATACTTTAAGAGGTACAATGTGATGATCTGAGCTATGTATATATTAGTAAAAGGTTATATGATCAATGTATCTGTTACTTTAAAGAGCTTATTTTTACAAATTGGACTATTCCCAAAAGTGTCTGAGGGCTCTAGACACTAGAGACTCAGTAAATCTGTAGCCAATGCTTTGATTATCTTAATATTTTGGTTGTTAGTCACACTAAGTTATGGCTGGTTATAAATTAATGCACAGGACTTTTTGTTATTTTCTATCAGGAACAGAGTGACCTTCTTATGATGTTTCCAGCATAATGACTTCATGGGAAGCCTTCTATAAGTAGGTTTAAAGATTAAATATAAAAACATGGTGAGTATGGAAACTGATATGTATTATTCATTGGTACTAAGGTATTATGCAAGTTCCATGCTCTAGAGAATGGTTACATAAAATTTTCATGAAAGTTCTCCCAGCCTAAAACCCAGATGTACTCTTGAGTAACATGGGAGAAGATCATTTTTCTTGAAGGTGGTTCAAGGTTACTCCATCGCAAGATGTGGAAGAGAGATGTTGTTAAGTGTCTTAAGGACCTGTAGGAAAATTGGGCTGAGTTTTCATTATCTTGTAGTTCCACTATTATCTTCTAAATTTAAAAAATGAAAATAAAATTCCTGAAAGACTGCTTGAGCACTTTAGTCTTAGTACTAACAGTACTTCTAATATCAGTATATTGTAAAGTACCCAGCACTGTCTGATTCTATCCATATCATACCTATGTCACCTATCTATATATATCTCCATATATATGCTATGTTATTTATACCATATATGTACACATAAATTCTATTATAAATATAAATTTAGCTAATATATATATGTTCAAAATGAAAAGAAAATTCTGTGATGAATTTAGGCCTGATTTGTGTTCCTTATAAGTTGATGAAACTAAATTATAACTTTTTTTTTTGTATTGTTTCCTTTCTTTATGGGACATGAGAGTCCATATTTGCTCACTCTGCAGCAGTTCAATTTTTGATTCCCAAAGTTCTTAAACAGTTTTGCATGCTGATGTCAACAGAGAACATGCATCTTTATGGAATATATTTGGCTGTGCTTTGTGTAAAGAATACATCACCTTCAAGGAAGCATAAATAATTCTTACAATTACACAAACGTATTATCCTTCCATCCAACTGTGAATGCCTTTTGCTTGCATTCTGGAAGTCAGGTTATAAAACATCAATATACTACACATGGAGAAATTAAAATTTAAAATATTTATGCTTAACAAAGACAGCTGGAGTATAAGAAAGTCAGTTTGGAGATTTCTGGTGAAAGAAATAAAACTGATATGTCGGATTTGGTGACAGATGACTTATCATTTCAATTACATATCCATTACTTCAGCAGTCTATCCCCATGTGTAACACTATTTTTTCTCCATAATAGTAGTTTTGAGACAGCGCTATTTGCACTAACAAGGAGTATTAAAACAGAAGCACTGGAAACCACAAAGCAAACAAATGTCTAATGGCCAGGGATTCTGGCTGGTTCCACGTTGACAGTTCAATTATCCAAACAGGTTACAAATGATTGCATTGAAGCCAAATGCCTGTGTAGTTCCCTCCATGTGCACTGCTAGCTAAGATTGGAAAATGTCAAAAGGAAGATGCCATCTCTCTGGATGTACTTGTGAAATATGATCAACGAGCTTTTGTAAATATTTATAATTACATGCCCTTAGAGATATGCATGGTATAAATTTAAATAATTAAGAGAATTCAAGGTTGGAGATCTTTTAAAAAAAGGCAAAATTGGTAAGATTATATTACAGTAAGGGCAAGTTACAACTTCTATAGAACAAATAAAAAACTTTATCAATGAAAAATAAAACATGTTGTCATCACTGAGTGTATTTTACTATTTTAAGTATATCCATACTCCTTGGAAATCCCACAGAATTGTTCCTACTTAGTGCCTTCAGTGTTTATGAGAACATTCATTCTATAATATTATAAACTAGAATTCACCACTGACATTTAGATCAATAATAGTCTGCAATATCATATGAAAAAAAATATTGGGTTAGACCTTGGAGTTCTACATTAGAGCTGTCCAGGTTGGGTGGGGGTGGGGGGTTGCCTCACTTTTTAAACAGGCTGCAGAAGCTTGAGAACTTGGATTTCAATCCCCAACACTTATGTAAACATGTTGTGTGTAGCAGTGCATAGATATAATCCTAACATGCTTGCCACAAGTATGGTGCCAGAGCCAGAGTTTGCCTGACTTTGATCCCACAGGACCTCATTAAAAATCTGGGCATGATGATGTATATCTTGTACCCCAATCCTTTGTGAAGGAGACTCCATAGAATCACTGGTGGCATAAGAAAAACCAGAAAAACCAGAATTTCACGTTCAGATAGAGACCCCCTCTGAAGGAAATACATGGATAAGAAATAGCAAGGCCCAACATTCTCCTCTGGCCTCCACACCTGTGAGTGAAGCTGCACATACACATGCATACACCTCACTCACACCCTCTTACCATACCAGAAAAGTGGGGGCAGAGCAATTGATGAAGATAGCAGATATTGACCTTCCATTTCCACATGCATGCACACATATGAACTTAAAAGAAAAGCCAGTAAAGAAAAAAAAAATGTGTAGGGTATTCCCCAGAACTGAATAAAAACTATACTTGTGATTGACATTTAGATATAAATAAAAATCTTAGTAAGGGGCTGGAGAGATGGCATAGTGGTTAAGCGTTTCCCTGTGAAGCATAAGGACCCCCATTAACCAGATGCACAAGGGGGTGCACGGGTCTGGAGTTCGTCTGCAGTGGCTGGAGGCCCTGCCAAGCCCATTCTCTCCCTCTCTCTGTCTCTGTCTCTGTCTCTGTCTCTATCTTTGCCTTTTTCTCTATCTGTCATATTCAAATAAACAAAAGGAAAATCATAGTAAAAGAAAGCAGTGTGATTGAATACCTTATCTTGTTTGAGGGGGTGGGGCTTTATTGATGTCATTGCAAGTATTTAGTTTGAGTAGGACTGTATCTTTAAAAAAATTGATTCACTTATTTTATTTGAGATACACAGAGGGATAGAGAATAGGCATGCCAGGACCTCCAATTGAAAACAAACTTCAAATAGATGGGCCATCTTGTGCATCTGGCTTACATGGGTCGTGGGGAATCAAACCTGGGTCCTTTGGCCTTGTACGTATGAACCTTCACTGCTAAACCGTCTTTACAGGTTAGACAGTATTATAAAAATCACAAAACAGTTCAAAAGTGTGAAGAAACTCACACATCATTTATATCTCACAATAATATTCACAGAATTCATTGAGAATCAAGGAAAGAAGGAAGACATATTCTAACAAAGAACATTTGTTTTAGAGTGGAGGTTATGCATGCTCCACAGAGATAATGTCATTTTGATGCATTTCTTTAATATCACTAAAATCATTGTCATTTATCACTAATTCAGTACTGATGATAATGACAGTATTGTTCATCTCATAAGAATAGCACATTGCTGACCTGCCAGGCAAGATGTGCCAGTTGGTACAATGGTGGCATGTCTGTTGTAGGGCAAAACCAAATGTTCCCTGATAAGACCTGAGGCCTGTATCACAAGAAGGAATCAATACCTGGTATTTAAATCTACTCAAAAGCCAATGGCTGGGAAAATCATAAACCCTGGAGGGAGTGGGGGCCCATTGGTTAATGCCTATACTACACCTACCAAATTGTCCTTTAGGTATTTATGTTTATATCCATATATTGTCACCCCCACTTTCGCTTAGAAAAGCTTCTCCTTTCAGACAGTGGTTACTCTAAACTCAACAATATTTAGAAAAAGAAAAAAAAAAAAAAGGTTGACAGTGGAGATTTCATCAGTAAGTGAGATACCTCTATCATACCCTCTGAGGTTCAAGGACCATTACAGAAGTATTAGAAAGAATGTAAAAGCCAAAGGATGGGGAGCAGTGCTTTGGAATGCTGTCTCATAGACACAATTTAACCATTGTATTTATGATTCATTGGCTGTTGCTACATATATAAAACCTGCATAATATAAGGGCAAAAGAAAATCAAATAAAATAGGGACTAGTTGGAAAATAGAAGCAGTTCAGTGGATGAGGATGGGAAGGGAGACAAAGAAGAATGATGAGAAAGGAGATACATACATACATATACATACATACATATATATATATATATATATATATATATATATATATATATATATATAAATGGAGGTTGTGAATAAAATGTTAAAATGAAATTAAAAAAGCAATGTTTATTATAAGGGAAATAATTAAATAATGCTCCTTAATTACTGGCCAAAATGTCAGAGCAGCATAAGTTACTTATTGACACTTATTAGTACAGTGATCTGGACACAGAGATATGTGGAAATCTGCTTGCATTTTAGTGATGCAAACTCTATTGTTCCCTTTCAAGTCATCCAGTTAATTCAGTTAACAGACACTTATGACATCCTGTTAGGTGTTGGCTGGTGCCTGGTTGTAGAGATATAAAAATCCAGACTGAAAAGTATTATCAACTGGAGGGAGAAAAGTTGCAAACATAGAAATAATGGTTGAAGATATCAACACAATTAAAACAAGAGATTTTGACATTGTGTTGGAATAAATGGAAGCTAGTCTTACATAGATAAAAGATTCTAAAGGCAATTCTCCAGTCACATAGTAATTCATGATTGAATACAAATAAATTAGTTTGAAGGAACCTATGGCTGTTTAATTTACATGTCCCCCATAAACTTAAGTAATCTGAATGCCAGGCCCCCAGCTGATGGCAATTTGGAAACTAAAGCTTCCTGAAGGGAGCAAATTGTTGGGAGCAGACTTATGAGTATTATAGAGAGCTTCCTCTTGCAGAGTTTGGCATACTCTCCTGCTGCTGTTGTCCATCTGATATTGGCCAGGAAGTGATGTCTACTCTCTGCTCATGATATAGTTTCCCCCTGATATCAGTGAGTTTACCTTTGAGTCTGTAAGCAAAAACAACCCCCTCCAAAAAATAGCTGTTCTTGGTGGGGTATTTTCTGCCAGCAATGTGAATCTTACCACAACATGACCCATTACATTTTATGATACACCATGGAAAATCACTGAAGACTACCATATATCCATCAACCCACCTGACTCCAGTTTTGTTTTATGGTTAAATGTGCTTATTATTATTCTTTTTGAGAAATCTTGAGATTTGCTTCCATCAGATTTCCATATGCAGTACACTCTTTTCTTATTAGTTATGTACATCATGTGTATAAAGCCATGTGGGTACCATCATTAGCCTCCTACCTGTTATACTCCAAATGTAACCAGAAATTGATTTTCAAAACAGTTTATCTTTCTGCATTTGGTATATTTCATTAAGCATAACGTTAATGACCTTCATACACATTGGCACAAATAAATACTTACCTTACTTATAGATATTGAACTGTGTATTAATATATGCTTTATAATATACATATATACTCACACAATTTCTTTGTTCCAGTACTGGTTCCAGTAATTTACACACACACACACACACACACAGATTGAGGTGGTCTGATGGGTAGATATATTGTGAGCTTGAGTGATTTCCATGGTATATCATAAAAAGTCACTAGGATCCCATCAGACTATTTGTAATATATCATGAGATATTGGAGATAAAATCTAGGATTCAACCATTAGTGATTTAGAAATGTGTGTGTGTGTGTGTGTGTGTGTGTGTGAGAGAGAGAGAGAGAGAGAGAGAGAGAGAGAAAGAGAGAGAGAGAGAGACAGAGAGAGAGAGAGAGAATCTATTTGGTTTTAATTTAATTAGTATAGCAATATATATACTCACCTCTACATATCTTTACCAATGAATTAGACTTTAGTCTTTTGTAAAAGTCAACACAATATTATTGTTATAACTAGTACTGAAAAATATCAATAGCAAACCTATTATGAATAACTGGTCAGTCCTGCAAAATGTCAATAGTAACACCTATTTTAAATAACACTTTGTGGTCAACATGAAAGATAGCCATTAAATCATGCAAGGAATTTGTTCACAATATCTATGTTTTGTAATATACACATTTAGATAAAAGCTCCATTTAACAAGACTTGTTCTGGTATCTAAGTGATAGTTAATAGTTAGAGAAATTATGAGAAAAATATTAAGTTGATGTTTCTCAGACATCAACTTGTACTATCATTACATAGATGAATTTTCTGGAGTCTTCCATGACCATTTATAAGTCATTTATGGACTTATACTATTAGCTTAGGAGCCCATTAAGACCTATCTTGTGCTCATTTCAGTTACTTGACTGTACTACTTTATTAAAAAAAAATCACTAAGTATCATTTTGAAGAATGAATTCACTTTAAGCAAAACTTCATATTTAATTCATTAACATCACTTCTACTTCCACTCAGAATGCTTAAACAAGGCTATTAAATTGCTTCTTATGGTTATGAAATTGTCATTGTAGAAATATAATTTAATTTAATGTCTTAGAGGCTAAATTTGTTTGCATTTCTAAATCACTAACGTTTGATTCCTAGATTTTATCACCAATTTCCTTCCTTGTGTTCATCACATCCTTTTTGGCTGCTTTGATCCAATGAGCTAGGAGAATTGCTAAGAGCCTATGAGGGCTGCCAAGGTCAAAAGAAATTTATGAATGGAAGGGGGGAATTGCCCTTGAAAAAGGAAGGCTATTGTTGGAAATATCTATAATAATTGTGAATACCACAGATGAGCCTTTAACTTTAAAACAGATATTCGCTATAGCTTTGGGGAATAAGGACTCCAGAAAGGGATATACACTGGATGAAGAATGAATGGATCAGCTATTTCTGGCCGTATTTCTGAATGCTAGCATCTTTTCTGATTTTTTGCATTACTTCAGTCCCTGGGGTCAAATTGTTAAATGTAAATTAAAATGTATGCAAAGTCTCTTTCCTTTGGCTTCATTTGCCATGGAATATGATGTGTAGAATTTTTATAAAGATTAAAAATATGGTAGCCAATCAAACATAACATATTTGCTTGTATTTCAGACACAAAGAAAGATATCCATATTCCATAATTCTCCTGTAATGTACATTTCTTTTTCAAAGCACAATGGTATACATGATGCATACTCATCTCTTCGATGGACAGATGATATTGTAGAAAATACACTGGATTTGGAGAATCCAGTTAGGAATCTACCTCATTAAATAGCCTTGCAAAGCTGTTCTTTCTTAATTAATATAATGCCTTAAAATTACAAAATAGTTTAAAAGAATGTTACAATTATCAAATGAGATACAGTATGAAAATTAGCTCAATAAACATTTACTTACAGGCATCCTATGCTCATGGGACTTTTCCCTAACTTCATAGCTACAATTTTGCCCATATAAGAGATACTATTACAGAAACCTTAAAAGAAATTTAACTTGTAGGATAAAACATTCACTAAGACTCTAAAATGCTTCCAGTTAGTTTCTTACTTTTACATGTGTATTGCAAATTTCATTTTATTTCAAGGCCTGTGTGAATGATATTTTAAAGTTACAGGTAACAGGGAAAGATTTTATTCCTTTAGATATAACATGCCTTTATCTCTGTGGTTTTCAGATGACCCACATGAGTGAAACCTGCTCTAAACCACTTACTTAGGTAAGGAATGCCATCAATAACTATCATCAGAGCATTGTAAAAAAAAAAAAAAATCAATTATATTGTTTCCTCATTCTCTACAATTTAGATAATTACACTCAATTGTGAGGCATTTGAAGTACATCAACTGTTTGAATTATCACAAAAAAAATGCTTCAACACTTACGGAGCCTTACACACACAGTTCTGGCATTCCTTCAGAGCCGCAGATTCCCAAAGAGACTTTATTATAACCATCAGCTTAAATTCCATGGAATTTGCTTGATCTTCTGTACTTTTTATAGTAAATGTCTATGTTGACACTTCAGTACCCATTTTTCTGGTGAAATAGAACCTTACTTTCCTTGTAGGTTCCTTTAGAATCAAGTGAAATAGAGGTAAATGATAAAAGCAAAACAAAACATCTGACATACTCTTATCTGCTGAGAGTAGCTTCCAGAACCCTACAAGTTCCTTACTCTCTCCATAGTGGTTTCTGTCACTAAATGTTTATGGTTTTGCACACAGCTCTTCAGATACAAAGCTTGTCCTCATACACTATGGATAGTTTAAGCCTTCCCTTCATCTATATCCACAGCAGAGAGCGAAAAGGGGGCAACCAGTGCTTGGCCTGGCTCAGAACACTTCTAGTAGGACTGGACTCAAGACCTGCCCCCAGTGACACACCTCCTCCAGCAGGATTCTGTCTCCTGGAGACTTAAGTAGGAAGTTTCATCTTAATCAAAAAACCCTGAGGCCATTTGCCTTCAAACCACCACTCAAGGTTTCATAAGATATCTACAGAATGTCTAATTTGAATAAATATGGGCAACTGTGGCATAGCAGAAGTCCTTACATGTCTATATTTGGTCCTGAAGCCATCAGAACAAATCTACAGTACCTCTAGAGTGTGGGAGCCCAGGGAAGGAAATAGGTGGGATATAAGTTTAATTCAGTATCTCACAAGAGAAGCAAATGGTCTCTAGTAATGAAGGGCCACATTGATCAAAGTCTCTCTAAATTGACAGTGCTTATCCCATTTAACCTCTACATACCTCATTCTCTGTTGGAGAATCTAGTTTTCTTTTTTAGAAGGTGGAAATACCAGAGGAGTTAAACCACCCCTAACATTTCAGCCAGGACCCAGGTAAAACCACCGAGGTATTGGTGACATGAGCAAGGGTGCTACTTCCATGGTGAGCCTGACAACCTGCAACTGGATGGAGACAGACACTGAGAATACTCAACACATACCAAAGCGGAAATCTGGAAACTCCTGAGAGCTCAACACTCATGTAGACTTAAAACACACCCACCATGACTCAGGGAATTTTACAGACGGTGGAGCAGAATAAGCGCCAGAGGTTGAGAGGGTATATCCAGAGGCACCCCCTCCCCACACCACCACCACAATGACTGAGTACTTCTCTCACAGCTTACAACCCACTACCCCATGGGGAATACCAGCAATCCAACTGAGGAGGACCCTGAGCAGAATGCAGGTAGAGAAGATGGAAATAATAGTAACGACACATAATGTGATACTTATGCTTTTCTGTAAGTTCTACCAGTAGCTTGGTCAGGATTGCATTGCTCATAGCTTCAGTTTGGTGTTCTGATCCTAATGTCTCTTCTGTTTTGATTAGAGATGTTCATTATAGCACTGGATGATTTTACTGGATTTACTTGCATTTGATTTTCATGTTATTTCTTTTGCTCTGTGTTCTGCCCCTCACAGTGTATAGACAGGGAGAGTAGGACTGTGGTCTCAATGGGTGGGGGAAGTGGTGCCTCTTGGGGGAGCTGGCTGGGGCTAGCAGGCAGGCAAGCAAATGGGCAGAGGGGTCCTGAGCTTGGCTGGGTGGATCAGCCTGAGCTCATGCACAGCTGGAAGCTGAAGCAGCCTGAGGACTGATGCGGAAGCAGTCCAGCTCTCATTTGGCGGAATGCCAAAGCAGCCTGAGCTCCTGCGTGGCAGAGGCTTGAAGCAGCCTGAGCTTGTGCACAGAGGGTCAATGAAGCACCAAACGCCAAAGCAGCCTAAACTGGCGCATGGCGGGACACTGGGACACCAAAGCAGTCTGGGCACAGGACATGGGTCGGTGACAGCCGGTGCAGCAGACAGGCAGGGGATTGCGCTGAGCTGGTCTGAGCGGGCAGGCAGAGTGAGCCTGAGCTCCCTCATGGACAGGTGGCGGCCCAAGAAGTAAGTGGGCAAATGGGCAGAGCAGGCTAAGCTTGCAGGTAGAACCAACCGTGCTTGCCTGGGTCCCCTTTCCTACAGTGAATGCGGGAGTACCCTGAAACTGGGACTGTGGGTACGGTGGTTGCTTGGGGGGGGGGTTGGGGACTGGTGGGCTACCCTTGATCAAGGGAATCAGCAATCAGCATTCCCTCTTTTCTGTTTTTGCCCTGTGCGCCCTCCCACTGGCGATCTATTAGAGATTGCTCTCCCCTAAAAGACCCAGTGAACCCTTAATGCCTGCCTTTCTTTCCCGGGGAGGAGCAGTGCAGTTAGGCCGTTGCCATCTTGACTCCAAGTCCCAAACTAACTTCTAACAAGGTGGAATGGAACATGACAGATGGACTTAATAGACATTAAGCTAAGAAAGAAAAAAAAAAAAAAAAGGAGCTGAATACATTGAATGTTGAGATTTAGAGTAGTGAATCAGAAATGGCAGAAAGGACATTTAATTGAACGTTTGTCCTAATGTATCAAAATCTTCTTGTACCTCGGCTGAAGCCCCAAATGTCACCTAAATGACTCTTCATTTTCTCCTGAAGATGAGCCTCCCTTCCTTTTACATGCAAATCAGCAAGACTATTCCTAGGTTGCTTCCTATATCCAGGTCCACAGCATTCATCCGAACACATTATTTGTAACTTTTGTCTTTATACTCTCTTGTAGCTCATAAAAATAATCTGGACCTCATCAAATCCCTGGATCTCTGATACATCACACGAATGTTTAATACAGGGTAACTGCTAAATAAGAGCTTAAGAAGAATAGGAAGAAGAAACACAGAACATTTTATGGCTGTCTCTGATCAACAACCACAAACTCTGATTGTCTTAAGCAAACAAGTTTATCACTTACTTTGCATCTCTGTGCAGATTGCACTTTGCTTCTGAGCCATCTTAGACGTATCTTTTTTTTTTTTTTTTTTTTGTCTGTTTTGTTTTGTTTTATCCCCAGTTGGTAACTCAAAGACTAGACTGATTTCGTCTTCTGGTTTCTTCATCTTTTTGCTGTAAGAAAATTCATTTGTTGGATGAGGAAAAGTGCATATGGAGAACAAAGCAGAAAGCAATGATCTGAGAGTTGGAGGTGTTAATTGTTACTCACAATTCACTGCAAGAACCAGACACAACCAGTGTCAGTTTGGAAAATTTATAAAATATGGATAATATTGGTTGCTGTAAATCAAGAAAGAATTTATGAAAAGAGAGAAGAAAAAAATAAGCGAATGAATGAGTAGAAAATATGAGTAAGTCCCCACATTCAAAGAGAAAAATTAAACTGTTTGTAACAGGTGACTTAATACATACTGCGGCAAGTAGGTTAAGAATATCCCTATTTTTATAGGCTCGTATAAAGGCCATGCACTACAAAGCAATGACAAATGCTTATAAAAACCACTGTACGTGTGGTATGTGACACTGTGAGAGTATCAAAGGCTTTACCTGGTTCTCCAAATCTTTCATTTCTTAAGAATGCTATTTCATGCATAACAGCTTCGAGTGATTATATTCATGTGAGTTTTCTTGCTCACTGGGATAAAGGATAAAGAAAAGAGTAAAATGTCAGTATAAGGAACTTTCCAGTGGCCCAATGTCAGATTACTTTATTATTCATAAATGTAACATTGAAGTATGCAGAGTAGAGATGAAAGCCCATCTGCTTAAAACTCATAGCCGACCTTCCTTTTTGAGTCAGTTAATGCAGGGAGGCTCCCGCAATTTATAGTATGAATTTTACAGGAGTACACACCTTGGTTTCGGGAGGTGTCCTGACTCTGTAAAATATTTCATTCATTGCACAGTTGTATGTATGTGCTTCAACAGATTTGTTTTTCACATTTATTTGTAAACATAAAATTAGATTTCCTTGCTTGATTTTATGGCCAAATTAGCATATTCATAACAGTGTAGGTGTAATGTCCTTGTTGATAAGATTCTGTCTCTAGAACTGCATGTTAGGGAATTTGTTGTAATGTGTATTCATGAACTGTAACAGGCATAATCGGAATAATCTGTAACACTGCATAATCTGAATCAGCCAAGACATAAATGGGTGAGTAGGTTGAAGAGAAAAATCTAACAACCAGCACCGCAAGATCCTTATACTGTTTGCTGAGCTCTGGTCATTGACATGGAGTAATCCATCAAAACATAATTTTCTAATTTTCAATGATTTGAAAAGATTCTCAAGTTCTTCATCTTATTTTCTGCACATACTGTTCTGAAGAAATTGAGAAATTATATGAACAAGGGCTTCAACATACTATTGACAGGTGAACTACATTCTTTAAAGTCAGTTCCCATCATTACACCATGATAACTACAGAGGAAGCTACTGATAGGAGCATATGAAAAGCAAGTTCAAGGACAAACATGATTGTGAATGCCTTTAATCCCAGCACTCAAGAGGCAGACATAGAAGAATCGCTGTGAGTTTGATGCCAGCCTGAGACTAAAGAATGAATTCCAGTTCACCTGGGACTGGACTGAACTCTACTTTGACCCCTGCCAAAAAATAAGATAAAATAAGAAGAAAAGCAGACTTAATAGAAATGTGCATATCTATTCTGTTGGTAGATTTAGACAAGGACCCTAAGAATTATGACAGAAATAGCATCATTATGTTCCCACAATATTTTTTTCACTTTATTTTTTGTTTGTTAGATTCAGATTCAAGGTAGGATTCTTGGATAGCAAGTGTGTGTGAAATTGTTCTATAATGCTACTTTTATTCCATATGTTTTGTTTTTACGTCATTATACTAATTGTATAAAGTTACTTGAAGAACATTTTTGTCTATAACAACCCTTTTACATAGTTGTGCAGCATAAAGGCAAGCAAATTCTTGAAGTTTTCATTTTAAAAAAATACCTGCAATAATTATACCCATCTGTGTTTTGTAGAAGTAAATACTTTGCAAATTACAATGTATCTATTTAACTTACATAATGATTATTGGTCTCTTCTAATATTCTCTTCTGATTTTCTTTGCTTTTTGAGTCAGTTATCTTTCTAAGGTATTAACTGTTTTGTTTAAACTGACTATTGTATTGTTAACTGCAATGAGCACCCATGCATTCTTAAGTGGAATGAAGTAGAGATATAATCACACATACAAAAAGATGGGCATCTTTTCTAGTTGACCTCAGTTTATGCTTTAAGTGTTGAATATATGACACTGTGGATCCAAAAAATCAAACTATTAGTGGGTTCTGAGAATTTATTAATATCTGCATTTGATTATGAATTTATCAGGATCAAGTAGTAAGTTTATATTTTCTTTATAAGCAAAGCTATTAAGGACTGGATCAGAGTTATCTGTCTTTCTGCTGTGTAGTGCACCTCAATATTATTATGTTCTTAATAACAATACTTCATCATTAGTAATGTCTTGAAGAATATATTAGGACTGATTAATTGTTACCTATATTTGATATGTTCTGAGTATATATTTCCCCATGTGTTATTATAAAAACTTTTTGGGTCATTATGTATTTTGTGTAAGTATATTCATAAGTATCTAAAAAATGATAACCTCTTAGCTCATCTAATGCTATCTGCTTCTCAGAGTATAACTTTAGTCTTTGTATGTAGTGATTACTGATCTGTTCAGTTTTCATAGTCACCTGATTTTATGCCTTTTAATTCTCATCTCTTTTTTCCATTTTGTTGTTTGTTTGCTTTTCTTTTTTTTTTTTTTTAACTTTTCTTAACTATCTTTTATTGCCTTTATTGTTGTTATTGGTTTCAACACACCTGTAATTCCAGTACTAAGGAGTCAGGGGCAAGAGGGCTGCCCATAAATTTGAGGCCAGCATGGTTTACACAGTGAGTTCTAGGCAAACCAGTGCTACATTGAAAAATTCAAGGAAAAAATTAAAAAAGAAAAAAAAAAACAGAACTAAAACACAAAAGAAATCATGCATCTATCTCGGTTTCCAAGTGTTATCTTTAAATTCTAATTCAAACAAGTAATAAAAGGTAAATATACTATTCACCATACTTAATGAAAAGAATAAAAAGCTTTAAAAATATTTATTTATCTGAAAGTAGAATGGAGAGAAAGCAAAAAGATCATGCCAACTGCTCTAGCTACTACAAATGAACTCCAGAAGAATGCACCACTTTATGCATCTGACCTTACATGGGTAGTGGGAAATTAAACCTAGTTGCTAGGCTTTGTAGGCAAGTGCCTTACCCTTTAAACCATCTCTCCAGCCAGAAGAAAAAAAAATCTTTAATTCTTATCTATTTGTTCCACTTCTATATTACTGCCATCTGATATTTAATATATGCCCTACAATTTCAACAAGTAGATTGTATTTTTATTTATGTCCAGTGATTCTTTTATATTTTTAACATTTTTACTAAATTATTCAAGAATACTTCTCAAAAGTAATTTACCAGGTATGTATCTTTAATATTGTCAGCTCAAAACATATTTTGCTTTTAAGAATATCTTTCATAATTCCCTTCAAATATCTCTTAGAATTATCAATAGTTGTGGAATATGGGTCGTGCATTGTGGTGTTAGCCGGATTCCACAATAAGAATGGTCCCTGTGGAGGGGGTTGATCAGGGAGAAGGCTAACAGTGGTAACAACTTGACTGTAGTCATGGAATACAAAACTAATAAATAAAAAAAAAAACAGAAAAAATATCAATAGATTTTCTTTCCATCTCAAGTAATAATTAAACCATATTTAATAGTTTAGCATGACAATTTTGTAAAATAATACATAGAGGACATAATCCTAGTATGCTAGCTGATAAGAAATATGGTCAGCATTCTACTTGTACATTACATATTTTCTCCCTGGTGTTAGTTTTAAAAGGCAATCAGAATGTATGCTAACTTTATGATTAGTTACATGAGACTTTTAAAACATGGTTTTAGCTTACTATTAAGCATAACATATGAGGATATCTTTCCATTTTGCTCTGTGTGCTTGGGTTTGCTCTACCCACGAAAATGGCCATGAGAATGTGTATAGCAGTATGCTCTCATATGTTTCAAGAACACTTTCTGATGACCTACTTAGAAGTCAACAATCTCTTAGTTTCTATGGGAGCAAGAGTGTTAAGAAATGAAGTAAGTATACAAGGAACAAGTTACATTCATGTACAGATATGGACAGTTAACCCTTTCAATATCATCTCTGAGTAAACAGAGGTAAAATTCCCTAGGTTTCCAGAACCTTATTGCCAGCAATGAACCTTCAAACAGGGCAATGAATTCCTTGCACATGCCTGGATCTCACCAATTTGACTAGACTAGACTGACTTATCAATTGAGGTCCATCAATCTCCTAGGCTAACCTTCCCCTGTACTGGGATTACAGGCATGTGAAAATATGGTTATCATGTTAACATGAGTACTTAAGATCAAACTCATTTTTCATCCTTTCAAAGGAAGCATTTTTCCAACTGACCACTTGCCAAACCTGCACCCATAATATGGTTCTTTATTGAGTATATTGAATTAATTAAAATTCTAGCTCTTGGTTTAGTACAACAAACATGAAAGTCTTGTCTTGAGTACTGGAGGTGCTCTTAAGATCTATGACCTTGATGACCTTGAGTGATGTGACAGTTAATGACAAATGCCTTAGACTGTTTGCCTTAAAAAATGATATAAATAGCATTGATCACAGAAGATTGGAATTTAAACACATAACCTGCTTAGAATAATACCATTCTCTCTCTCTCTCTCCCTCTCTCTCTCTCTCTCTCTCTTTCCCTTTCTCTCTGTGTCTGTTGCTCTCAAATAAAACATGAACAAAAAAAGGAATTGTTAAAAAAAAACTTCTTAAATAAATACACAAGTTCCAACAACTTCTTATAGACATGAGTAGATGTGAAGATATTTCTATTCTCTTAGTGTACATACAAAAAGTTCAAAGGGGGAACACATTGTATTTTAAAGATAAGGAAACTGACACTAAGTTTCCTTACTTTCCCCAAGTTTGTACACTTAGTAGGTCCTAAGGCCAAATTTTGAGCAACAGTCATCAGATCTGAAAGCTAATGCAGTAAAAATGTTCTGCCTTACCTGTCGTTCCTAATCTGGAACAGGTTGGGTTTCAGGGGCATACTAGGCAGGCAACTCCAGGAACAAATAATAGTGATGGAAGATATTGAGGGAGGGGAATTGGAGGGCAGAAGAGATATGCACAAATTTAAAGTCAAAATGAATTAATACCATAGAAACCTTCCTCCTGGATAGCAGACTAAAAGATACAGCCTTCAATAGGAGTATGGAGGGATCGCCTGGTAAGAAGAGCCCTAAGGAGAGTGAGAAGAAACCTAATTCTAAAACAATTGTCTCTGGCTTGTAACAACTAGTACCAGAAATCAGTTACAACCCACATTAAGCTGTCAGTTGGAGAGACCTATGAGGTCCTCCAAACAAGACAGGCTTCTGATAAAGCACTTGATCATCCTCCTGAGGTACTGCTGACAAAACATCCAGAGATCCTGCTAGAATCCAGAAGGTAGCCAGTCCCCAGATGGTTAGTTCCCATAGTGTTAGAAAGTGCTACATGAGCGGCTGAGGGAAAATGGCCAGCGATATTGTGAGCAAGCTGAGGACACTGCTATAGGAAGCAATCAGCTGTGAAGATCCTCAGTGTCTATCACCATCTCTGTGGTGCGAGTTGCCAGCTCACCATGGAAGCAGCACTCTTGCTCATCTTGCCAAGTCATCTGTGGTTTAACCTGGGCCTAGCTGCTGTGTGAGAGGTGATTCATCTCATGATGGGGAGGGAGTCAGCTTTTCTTTCTTGCCTTGTTGATCGATTTTGGTGGACCTCAGTTTTTGCTGCCTTCTGTAAAAGAAAACATTTTTTAAGAGAGAATGAGATCAGCATAGGTTAAAGGAGATAAACACAATTAAGAGATATTTTGTTGGGTATAACCTCTCTTTTTGGCCAAAGACTAGTAGGAGCTTCTTATTGGAGTACATGACCTTAGTCTCTGTAGGATACTGACTTGGTTCCCAGTACCAGCTGTGGGTTTCTTTCCACTGAGTGGGTCTATTAGCCAATCAGAGAACCATCGGTTTCCCACCTAGGCTGGGTGTCGCTATTGCAAAGGAGGGTATATCTTATCAGGCTGGTTGCTGTCATTTCAAGGCATCCCCTACTCTCTCATAATGTTGTTGTTGTTGTTGGCAATTTTCCACCAGCAGCTCATGCAGTACTTTGTAGCACTATATGGTGGACCATCTGGGAACTGGCTTCCCTCTAGATTCCAGTGGGATCTCTAGATACTCTGTGGGGGCAGTGTGTGGTGTCCTTGGCAATAGGGTCTTACCTTTGTCCTCAGGCCGGCAGTCAAGTGCTTTGACAGAAGCTTTTATCTTGTCTTGTTTTCGGGATCTTGTAGGTCTCTCCAACCAACTGGTCAATGGGGTTGTGACCGAGTTCTGGTACTGGGAGTTACAAACTAGAGACAATTGTTTTAGGGTTATATATCATCCCAGCGTCTCCAGGGCCTTTCTTACCAGACAATGTCCCATACTTCTATTGACGGTTATATCTTTTAATCTACTATCCAGTAGGAAGGTTTCCATAGCATCAATTCATTTTTGGCATTTTTTTGTGTGTGTGTATATCTCCTTTACTCTATCATTCCCCTCCCCCTAAACCCACCCAGTCCCTACTAACTGTGCCTCAAGCTGCCTGCCGGATATGTCTGCAACTCAAGCTGTTTCAGGTCAGGAACCACATATAAGAGATGACACGCTTTTTAAAAATAGCAACTTTAGATAAATGTGGCATAAATTACTTGACATTAAAAACTGGCTCCTTTATAAGATGGAAATCAGAAAGCATTCTCCTCATGACTTTAATTTTAATTTTTGAATTATATTTTGGGGTGATTTTTCTAAGTATAATGCTTACTTTTTTTCTAACATTTTTTTTTTTTTTTCCAAGACAGGATCTCATTCCATCTCAGGCTGACCTGGAACTCATTCTTTATCCTCAGACTGACTTCCACCTAATGGTGATCCTCCTACTTCAGCCTTCCAAGTGCTTTATAATAGGGTGTTTATTCGCTAATATACTTACATACTCAAAGTCTTCTGTGACATATAAAATAAAGTTAATTCCTTACATCTGATAACATGTTGCAGAAGAGAATTAATGACAAACAGAATATGTTTAAACATTGGCAGATTGGTAATAAAATATAAAAGTTTATTGAAGGGCTGGAGAGATGACTCAGCATTTAAGGTACTTGCCTGCAAAGCCTGACAACCTGGGCTGATTCCCCAGTACCCAAGTAAAGCCAGATAGATGCAGAAAGTGGTCCATGCATTTGGGGTTTATTTGCAATTCTTTCTCTCTTTCTACTTGCAAGTAAATAAATAAATATATTTTTAAAAAATAACTTAAAATGTTTACTGAGAAATTCCACTACAAATTGTTATAACTTAGAAAACAAATTGAAGTGTGCCAAGGGTCTTACAATATGGTAGGATAACTTACACATTCCAAATACTGAAACTGGCAAAAAAAAAAAAAAAGTAACATTTAGTAATAAATAGGATATATGCTGTGATGTGACAGAATGCTCATGAAGATACACAAAATATAGTTAAAAATCACAATAGTGCCATTTTAAATCATATTATTTAACAGTGACAGATAGAATTCTTGCTCTATGTATTTGTATTACTGAAGGGATAATAATTTTGGTGTGAAGATCAAAGGAAAAGGGCCTGTTTCTTATTTTTTTTTTTAATAGAGAAACCATATCATTTTAAATGCTCATATCTGGGTATTTTTCCAAGTGCAATGAACTCCATGAAAGATTTTTTTTGTTATTGTAGATATTCTTTGATATGTGTGTAGATGATGATAGATAGAAAGATAGATAAGGACATGACATATCATGCACACTATACATGAAATTTACATGCTGTAGTAAACATTTCCTAACCTAATATAGCCTGCAAATCCTCACTGTTAACTATGGAAATTCAACATGAGAATGAAATTAAGTCTTTGTAGTTATGATATTGATAAGAAAATATTAAAAATTCAAAATTTAAATCCCAGCATTATATAAGCCCACATAAGTGTGGGATGTACATCGTTTCCACACAAGGAATCACATAGAGATTATGGTTTCAGTATACTTTAAAAAAAAAAAGATTTATTCATTTGGCACAGACTCACATCATCTTTTACCAGGACCTAGTACAGAAAATCCTGCTGATGTTTACTACTATGAAACTATAATTGCTTTGTTCTGTGATCCTCCTACACAGGATGAAAGTAATCTATTTTCCCACATTATTGGATATCATAAGCATTGTCTGTCACTCAATAAATATAAATAAGATGCTATGAATATAAATCTTTGCTGTTCTCTGAAGTCATGTGTTACTGATTGGCTATTGCTAATAGGAAATAAATTAATTTTCTACTTTTATAAGAAGATGTAACCAAATTCCCATTATTATGTGATTTTTAGTGTAGATTTACATTGTGAATTCCATTCATTTTATTGACCAACATATTTCATATCAACTAAAAAATTGACAATGATTACTAAGAAATAATGATTAAAGATGATATATATATATATGTGTGTGTGTGTGTGTGTGTGTGTGTGTGCTAATATAATTATTACTTTAAAGGGGTAAGGAAAATTGACTTTTCTGTGGTCTGGATAAGGATTATGCTTTTATGTCATAGCAGTCATACATTATATAATTATTCACCTGTCTATCTTGCATAAAATGTTTATTTTTATACCTTCAAATATCAACAGGAACTTTATTGCTTTGTATGACAGAATTGCTAAAGAAGTATTATAAATTGTTTAGGTTATCCAAAACTTCAAAATCACCATGATTTAGCAGAACCAATATTAACTGTTATTATTTTATGATTTTCCTAAGCCTGATCTAAAAGTGAGTAATCAATATGATAAGGTTTCCATCTATATAACAAAACACTTGAGGTAAACAAAAGAAATGGCTTTCTTGAGCTAATTGTTTTGGAGGTTCCAATCCATTATCCATCAGCCCCACTGGTTTAGGCTTGTGGCAAAATGACTATTATGGAGGAAGTATATGTCAAAAGAGACAGACCCCTTAATTCATAATGAGCTAAGGGAGTAAAAGACATTTACAAGAGTGGGTTGGGGGGGGTCTGTTATATAGGAAATTCCACCAAATTTATATATTACTCTCTGAAGGGAGGAGGGATTAAAGAAATTAACAAATCTGGTATAGCTAAAACTTAAATTGTCACAATATCATTCCCAAAGGTTATAGGAAAATTAAACAGCTGTTGAGGGCCATAATTTGGCCAATGCTCTGTAGCAGTTTTCTTTGTATTGAAACATTCCCTCATTAAGGGCAGAGGGAATCAGGAGATTAAGAAGTCTGAGGAAAAGGTTTTGCAAGACCTCTGCCTAAGATTACATAAAGGTTGAACCACTGTTTGGAGAAGAGACTCTGACCCACCCTGCAGGGCTGCCTGCAAGTCTGGTAGTACACCCCAGAGATGCAGCTTCTGTGACTTGTCACCTAGGCTAAGGTGGGATTTTCACCCATGCAACAGCCTTTGAGTTATCTGTGCTCCTGTATGAAACCTTTTGCCCTGTTCTTTGCCCAGTAAACTCATTCGTTCACCAAAACTGATTTCTTTGTAAACATGTGTGCTTTGGTCTGGTGTCTGAGCAATGGAGAAGTGTTTGTTCATGTGTTCTTAGCAAAAGTTTCCTGTGCCATGGTCACACAATTTGAAGGAATGCCCTGCTAATTAAACCCTCACCCCTAGATCCTACTTCTGAAAGATTCCATCACCTGTCTATAATGCCTACTGTGAGACTGACCATTGACATGTGAGCTTTTGTAGGATAGTCATCATACAAACTACAGTAGTGAAAAAAAAAAAAGACTAATCAGTTATCCTAAAGTAAGATTTATTATTGGCATACAAGAGCATCTCCTTGATGGAAGGCATTCAGCGACCTACTAAAGGTCAGCTTAGGAACAACTGGGACCACTCCCTTATTACATCCATGCCCCCCCAAACACACATGCTTTGTCAATTCTCTTTGGCACACAAATACCTTTTTCATTTTTATTTGCATTTGATTGCTTCACTCCTTGATTCCATGTGCCTTCTGAAGTTTACCTGGTTTTCATTAGCAGCAAAACCAGCACAGCGCTGCCCCCCCACCCAGAGAGGTCACTAGCTTCATCTTGCCATTCTTATAACCAAAGTTGTGAGAAATAACCAGGTACCTTAAAATATAAACTCTAAGAGCAATCTAAAGTATCTGAAAGCATTATACCATTTATGCAATGCAGAAAGACTGGCTTCTAATAAGCAGCAATGGGAAGCATTGACTGGTGCCTATCTATTAGGAAAAAGATTCAATATCAAAGGCCAAATGTGTCTAAGTGAGGAATCTGAGAATGGATGCCCTAAAGGGGTAACTATAATTGACTCCATGAATAGAAATAAACTGGGAAGTGACAAGAGCAATCACATCGCATAATAAACACTGGAAAATAATATCTAGATATAGAAAACCAACTGAAAACTCCAACTGAAATTGCCTAATGAATCCTAAAGCCTTTAAAGACTATAAAATTGCAAAAACAGAAAAAGTTTGGTTTTATTAATTACCTGATTCTGAGTGGTCCCCACATGAAGTAATGACATTTTGATTCAAGAACTCTTTGATGTTTCTGTTTGTGGTGGTTTGATTGAGGTGTCCCCCATAAATTTAGGTAATCTGAATTCTATATTCCCAGCTAATGGAGATTTGGGAATTAATGCCTCCTGGAGGCAGCATATTGTTGGAGGCAGGTGTATGAGTGTTATAGACAGCTTCTTCTTGCCAGTGTTTGGCACACTGTCCTGTTGCTGCTGTCAAGCTGAGATGATGACCAGGAGGTGTTGTCTACCCTCTGCTCATGCCATCATTTCCCCCTGCCATCATGGAGTTTTCCTTCAAGTCTGTAAACCAAAATAACCCCCCCTTTTTTTTCCCAGAAGGTGCTCTTGGTCAGGTGTTTTCTGCCAGCAATGCTAACCTGCATGCCACACTGTTAAAGCTCTTATGTAATTCTGTTAATTTTCAAGGTTTTCAATTACCAAATTTCATAAATTTATTAGACCTGTCATTTAGCAATGTGTTCATCAGCAAAACTAGGATTGGCAAAGTTAATATGTGGCAAGCTGAATTTCAGTAATCTGATTTGGTAACTTTGTTTTCAGCAAATTAACTTGGTTTCAAGGATGGCTGGGATATCATTTAATTCCCATTAGGATCTCTTGCTCAAAGATCCCAGCCATAGACCCCAAAGAAATGGCATCTCAGATGTCACTGGTCCTAGTCTAACAGCTATTCCTTCATGTATGTATGTATGTATGTATGTATGTATGTATGCATGCATGTATGTATGTGTATGTATGTATTGTTGAAAACTCATCCAAGTGCCAGGGAGCTAAATATGCTGTGCTTTTGGAGAGACTGTTCATAAGAATAAAACTGAGTATTCCTGTTTCAGGAAAGATAAACAAGACACCAGGAATGTACAGGAAGCAGGGTTTATTTAGGCTGCAGCCTGGTTCAGCGGACACGAATCCAAATTGTGAAACCTAAACTGAGGAAGTTCTTATAATTTATACTGTGGATTGTGAGGTTTAATAAAGAGATTTTTTTCCTTAAAACTCAGACAATTTTACAATAAATGGGTTTGTTTTAGAACAGAGGGAAAAAAAGGTAAAAGTTTCTATCTGAGATAGACAAAAAGAGAAAGCTTCTGTTAGGGGGAGGGAACCACATGATGGGTGACTGTACTTTACCATAAACCCATTAGCAGACTTTTGTTAGTAAGAGCACAGAGAGGGGAGATAAAATCCTTCTGTTAAAATTCTTAGTTTTCCTTCCATGCTTTATATCATTTCAACCATGCCTTTGGCATAGCATTCTCTTCTCTCCTCTACTGCAAATCTAGTTTTTCTTTTTATTTTATTTATTTATCAGTGAGGTAGAAATAAAGAAAGAGACAGAGATTGAGAGAGAGAGAGAGAGAGAGAAGGAATGGGCATCCAGCACCTGTAGTCACTGCAAATGAACTCCAGACATTTGTGCCACTTTGTGCATCTGGCTTTTAAGTGGTTACTAGGAAATAGAACCTAGGCCATCAGGTTTTGCAAGCAAACCATCTTTTTTTTAACCACTGAGCCATGTTTCATTTCTGCCAATCTGGTGTTTAGCCCCATGCACATTCGTATCTAATCACTAACTCTGTCAGAAACGTAGTATGGTTATTGGAATGTATGACCCCATAGAATTAAGTGTTATATTAAAATTGGGTTTTCAACTTAAGCTCCTAGGAGGCAGATTCCTGCTAGATGAGGCATGTCACTGTGGGTGGATCCTGGTTCCACTGGTGGCAGATCTGAATTCCAGCGAAAAGGTAGAGAAAGAGCAGTTTGACCTCAGGAATTAATGCTAGCTGCTAGTTGATGTTCACTTGAGGCAGCTGTCTGTCTCTGCTTTATGTATGGAAGTGGGCAGGTAAGGACATTCGAGTCTCTTTCAGAGTTTTCTTTCCAACACTGAAATTCAACCAGGTCACTAAATATATCTAAGATTTTCCCCAGGAATGTGCACCACACTCTTTTGTTTCACTTTCCACTGTCATTGCACAAGATCAGTTCTCACTATGTTTTTGCTTGTACCGTTTCAATAGTACTGAATTAAGCACTGGAATATACTCCATCCTTTGAATTACCACTACAGAAGTCATTCTCCATCAGTTCAAATTCTCAAAGACACAGCATATTTTGTACATGAGTCATTGCGGCACAATAAGGCTTAAATACTAGCACCATATTCAGCCTGTGTTTAATTTTTCCAATTTTGTCTTCCTGTAGCATACTCAACCCCAGTCTCAACAGCAGCCACAGCCATGCATGACTCATTTGAATCAACTCAAAATTTCTATTCAATACCAGGCCAATGATCGCAAATAGTAGTGTGTACCTTATTGTATCATTTAATAATCTTTGGAATTGGTTTCTGTGTCTATGTGATGTGCTTATCTGTTTAACAAGGAGGGTGTTTCCTGCATGTGGCTTTCTCTGCATATTCAGCTGAATAAGTTGTTTCTAGAAATGCATAGAGGGGAAGGGTAGAGAGAACACGTGGCTATTCCTGGCAGAACCACCAAGGTGTTTAATGATAGAATGCAAAGGCTGAATATTTGTGGCTGACAGCAAACTCCTGGGTGGAGATGTTTAAGCATGTGAGCTGTGGAGGCAGACAGAGTAACTTAACAACCCATGTGCAAACCAAGGATTAGAGGATTAGAAGAATATCAAGCACATTAGGTTATTGCAAAGGTTATTACAATGACAGTCATATCACATTTTCCTCAATAGATGTAAGCTCTTGTGAATATTATAAACTGTGTTAACCATTGCACAGGTGGGAAATGCATGCACGCCTTTAAAGTAGTAAGGAGAGAGGAAAACATGCAGTCAAGTGAAAGCTGACTTGGGAACAGGAATAGGTCAAATGGCAAAACTAAAACAACAACAACAAAAACAAGAATGTCAAAGCATGGACCTATAACCTACAAACCATAAAGTAATTAGACATGGAATCAACAGCCATAAACTGGGTTTTGTGTGTTTTTTAAATCAGATTTTAAACCTGATCCTGTCAAAAAAGAAATTAAGAAAGAATGAAAGAACAAAAGAAAAAAAGGAAAGAAGGAAGGAAGGAAGGAAGGAAGGAAGGAAGGAAGGAAGGAAGGAAGGAAGGAAGGAAGGAAGGAAGGAAGGAAGGAAGGAAGGAAGGGAGGAAGAAAGAAAAATTCCTTTTCATATTACCCTAGTTTAAAAAAAAATAACCTATAGGGCAGGAGAGATGACTTAAAGGTTAGGCAGTTGCCTGCAAAGCCCAAGTATCCAGTTCAATTCCCCAGGACCCAAGTAAGTCAGGTGCAGGCACATGCATCTAGAGTTCATTCACAGTGTCTGGAGGCACTGGCATGACCATTCTCCCTCTCTCTCTTTCTCTCTCTCTCTCTCTCATCTCTATTCCTCCCTCCCTTTCTTGCTCTCTGAAATAAGTAAATAGAAATGAAATATTTAAAAAGTAACTTATGTAACCTTGTACCAAATCCACCTAAATTTAGTATTAAATCCATCCAGAGAAGCCTATCATGCATGACTCTTTTCTCACTCATATATGTGTTTTCCTTCTGTAACAGCCTTGCTCATGATTCCTTAATTTTCCTGGTGTCTGAGTTATTTTTCTGAGGTGGTGTGCACCTGGAAACATTGAAAGGGTTTCATCTTCTCTACCAGTCCCTAAAACCTCTGAAGCCCTCACCACCATTATGGAATGATGAACACTTGTTATGGAGGCGAATGCCAGAGTAAGCAGAGAAATGACATCACTGCCCAAGTTTGTAACTATTTGTGGACAATGACAAGGCTTCTGGGAATGCCACTGAATGGCAGCCATGGCAGATAGACCAGACAGCTACAAAGTGTTTGTGCAATACACTAAAAAAAAAGAAAATCTGTGTTGCTTAAAATCAATGTTAATCATGGAAGAGAATATATCTGGTGGGTTTGGAAGTATAATTATGTTCTGTACTATTTTATAATTCCATTCTACCCTTAACTTTGTACACCAAGATAATTACTTGCGTGTGTGTGTGTGTGTGTGTGTGTGTGTGTATCTGGAGTTTATTGCAAGGAATGACATGGAATGGGCTCAGTATGTATTTGCTGAATGAGTTAATGCTGAATCCTTACTTCCTCTTGGCAATCAATATTTTAATTACATTGGTGGCAGTTATGGTTAATTCATGAAGCACTAATGTGAAACTAACACATTCCACAGGAAAAAAATGTAGAACAGAATACAACAAATAGCACTATGGATACCATTAGGCAAATCTATTGGTCTCTTCTATTGCCTGCCTGTTTTCTATAATCTGAATCCCATATGGAATAAAATAGCCATGCTTCACACCTTCTGTTAGTTTTATTTCTACTTTTATGGCTGTGCATGTGTGAACTTTGAAGCTCCTTAGCACTCCACATTACTTTAATAAGCTCATATTCACTGAGCAACTACTCTATGGGCACACAGCATTGTGTTAAGGTAACATTGGTAAGAGAGGATATCCTATTCTCAACATGCCCTAGGGTTGAAATGGGAACAGACAAATGAGTAGAAAGATTCTGAGTCCAGTTGTTGAGAAAAGAAGAAACTTGAAGACATAGAAAATGACACTGGGTTGACTCGTGTAAGTAGAACCAGCCCAAATTGTCTCCCGAGAGACACTTGATGCCAACACAAATTTCCTTAGCAATTTGCCGAGATATTTTTAAGTTTTACTTATTTTTACAGATGTATTACATCTCACAATACTGCTTCCTCTGAGCTGAATGAGAATGGAATAGGGAATGTTAAAGATAGAAAACTATGGGGCAGAGGACAAGGCTCAGTTGTTAAGAGTTGTTATCACTTAAGCTATAAAGATTCCTCCAGCTGGAGACCACTAAGTTCATCTCTGCAAAAGTCACTAAAATAAAAGAGAGACTGATTGAGAGGGGTAGGGGATATGGTGAAGAGTGGGGTTTCAAAGGGGAAAGTGAGGGGAGGGAGGCCATTACATTGGGTTATTGTTTAAAATTATGGAAGTTGTCAATAAAATATCTATAACCCCTAAAATATCTATAACCCCTGTCAATGGGGGAGAGACTGGAGAGTCACTGGGCTTCACTGATGGACATTAGCTCCAGGTTGGGGAAAAGAACCTGTCTCAAGCAACATGTGGAGAAGGGGTAAGAAGACACCTGATATTCTCCTCAGACCTCAGCATGCACATGGGGTATACACATTTGTTCACTTAGGAATGCCCTAGATATCACACACACCACATAGTGCTTTACTCTCTGATCCTACTATGCACGTGCACACACAAACACACACTACAGAGAGAAAACAAATCAAAAACTGCAGGTTTGATGAGAAAGTCCTGATTTGTAACCATTATCCAGCTTAATATCCTCTTTTCATTCTCAGGGTTCAAATTTATAATATTATTAAAATGTATGTATGTATATGGTCACCCTCTAAGATTAGCCTTCATGCTACTTTCAGCTCCACTCCATGGCAGACATACTTTTATTGGCCTCCAGGTTCCTGACTTCCCTATCACCACAAAGCTTAAGAACCAAACGGCTAAACGAGAGAAGGCCTCTCCATTTCCTTTCCCTTCACGCTTTACTTTAGAAAAGTTATGATTGTAAGTTCTTTCTCTTTCACTTTGATCTATAAATCTTTTGAACATATCTTACCAGTTTTACAAGGCAGGAATGTCTTTAATAAAGACCTGAGACATACCCCCAGGAAAGGAATTCAGTGACCTGGTGTGCCACCCACAATAAGAGACAACTCAAATATTTTACCAAACTTCTTTTTATTGGGCACCTTTCTCCCAGGTTTAAAAATACTGGCTTTCCTTAACATTTAATAAAGTCATTATTTTTCTGCCCCCTCTGGGTAAACACATCCAAGTCTGAAAACACATGTTCATATTTGCCCAAGCACCTGACATGTAATTTGTGCCCTGTGAGTGAGGGGAGTGCAGACAGGTTGGTTTTTAGTTCTGTAGAGCTATGCTGAGCCCCTTTGCATGTCCTGGCTGATCAATTATGCGATCTTGGTCATACCAATAAAGGCAGTCCTGGCTGATCAAATTCAATCCTGAGCATAGGTGTCACTAACAGTGCATGTGGATGGCATTAGGTTGTAGCACTCAAGGGCTAACAACTGGGCTGAATCCTTATGGGATTATAGGACAAAGATTGAGATAATTCCCTCAAATGGCCCAGTTTTATTTTCTGGGTCCTTACTATTTTCTAAATGCAATGACCCCAGATCTTAAAATTTATCTTTCCATTTATTACTGATGGATTCACGTCTAGTCGTTATTATAACAAGAGACTTCAAGAATATTTTCCATATATGATCAACTCTGTGCCCCATTTTGTGAGTGGGGTATTTGTCTTCTTATTGTTTAGACTTTTGAGTTCTTTGTAGATTCTAGAGATTAGGCCTCTATCAGTTGGATAATCCGCAAATATTTTCTCCCATTCTGTGGGTATTCTATTGGCTTTGCTTATTATATGCTTGTCTGTAAAGAAACGCTTCAGCTTCATATGATCCCATTGGTTGAGTGACTGTTTAAGAACTTGAGCCACTGGGGTTTTGTTCAGGAAGTCTTTTTCCACTCCTATATCATGGAAAGTACTTCCTAAATTTTCTTCCAATAGTATTCGAGTTTCTGGTCTTATGTTGAGGTCTTTGATCAATTTGGATTTGAGTGTAGTGCATGGTGAAATGTGTGGATCAAGTTTTAGTTTCCTGTATGTGGTTATCCAGTTTGTCCAGCACCATTTGTTGAAGATGCTATCTTTTTTTCCAGCCTATATTGTTTGGGCCTTTGTCGAATATCAAATAGCTATAGTTGCTTGACCCAAGATCTGGGTCCTCAAGTCTATTCCATTGGTCTATACTCCTGTTTTTATGCCAGTACCATGCTGTTTTCATTACTATGGCTTTGCAATGTAGCTTTAGATCAGGTATGGTGATGCCTCCAGAGGTATTTCTTTTGCTGAGGATATGTTTGGATATGTGAGGCCTTCTTCCTTTCCATATGAAATTTGATATCATTTTTTCTATCTCTGTGAAGAACACTGTAGGGATTTTAATTGGAATTGCATTAAATCTATATATTGCCTTTGGTAGGATTGTCATCTTCACAATGTTAATTCTGCCTATCCAGGAGCATGGGAGGTCTTTCCATCTTCTCAAGTCCTCCTCAATTTCTTTTTTGAGAGTTTTTATATTTTCATTGTATAGATCTTTTACTTCCTTGGTTAATGTTATTCCAAGGTATTTTATTTTATTTTTTTGCTGCTATTGAAAATGGGACTAGGGCTGGAGAGATGGCTTAGCGGTTAAGCGCTTGCCTGTGAAGCCTAAGAACCCTGGTTCGAGGCTCGGTTCCCCAGGTCCCATGTTAGCCAGATGTACAAGGGGGCGCATGCGTCTGGAGTTTGTTTGTAGAGGCTGGAAGCCCTGGCGCGCCCATTCTCTCTCTCCCCCTCTATCTGTCTTTCTCTCTGTGTCTGTTAATAAATTTAAAAAAAAAATTTAAAAAGAGAAAAAGAAAATGGGACTATGTCCTTTATTTCTTTTTCTGTATCTTTGTCATTTGCATACAGAAATGCTACCGATTTTTGTGCATTGATTTTGTATCCTGCTACTTTGCTATAGGAGTTAATCACCTTCAGGAGTTTTGGTATGGAGTCTTTCGGGTCTCTTACATATACAATCATGCCATCAGTGAGTAGAGCTAACTTAACTTCTTCCTTTCCAAATTGTATCACTTTTATTTCCTTCTCCTGTCTTATTGCTTGAGCTAGGACTTCCAGAACTATATTGAAAAGCAGAGGTGAGAGAGGACATCCCTGTCTTTTTCCTGATCTCAATGGGAATTCCTCCATTCTCTCTCCATTATGTATTATTTGGGCCTTTGGAGCTTTGTATATTGCCTTTATTATGTTAAGATGTGAACCAGCCATGCCGATTCTCTCCAACGTTTTGATCATGAACTGATGTTGTATCTTGTCAAAGGCCTTTTCTGCATCTATTGAAATGATCATGTGATTTTTATGTTTAAGCTTGTTTATGTGGTGTATTACATTGACAGATTTTCATATGTTGAACCACCCTTGTGTTCCTGGGTTAAATCCCACTTGGTCAAGGTGGATAATGCTTTTGATGTGTTGTTGGATTCAGTTTGTGAGTATTTTGTTCAGGATCTTTGCATCTATGTTCATTAGGGAAATAATGTCGGTAGTTTTCTTTTCTTGTGGCATCTCTGCCTGGTTTTGGGATTAGGGTGATACTAGCTTCATAGAAGGAGTTGGGTAACTTTCCCTGTTCTTCAATTGTGTGGCACAGTTTTAGAAAGATTGGTTTGAGTTCTTCCATGAAGGTTTGATAAAATTTGGCTGGGAATCCATCTGGTCTT
Source organism: Jaculus jaculus (assembly GCF_020740685.1). Taxonomy (NCBI): domain Eukaryota; kingdom Metazoa; phylum Chordata; class Mammalia; order Rodentia; family Dipodidae; genus Jaculus; species Jaculus jaculus. The sequence goes on from NC_059110.1 coordinate 103,915,101, forward strand.
GGACTTTTCCTTTTTGGGAGGTAGATAGTACTGTTTGGTAGACACTTCCAGACAGGTTTCAAAATCTCTTATATCAAAAAAGAAGAAATTAAAGAGAGACAACAAGTTGCAATAGAAGCAGAGGCAGTTTGTAAAGACATAATAGATTTCTGGAAAGGGAGAGGAAACTATCTGGATCAGGGAGAAAGTTTAGCAACTCAATGGCCTGCCTTCCTATACAAAAAGTTGGGGCTTTATGCTATGTAACACGGGCTTTTGAGTATTTTTCATAACATGTATTTTCCCACACACAGCTCTGTTATATGAAAGCAAACATGTAGCTTCACAGGCTCTGTGCTCATGACTGTTAAATCTTCCTCCTGGGGTGTGTCTGAGCACTATAATGAGCCATAGACCCCTGTCTCATACACTGGAGTATCTTTGTGCAGGTGGCAATAGTACTAGACAGCCTCAGCCAGAGGGCTTCCAGCCATCTTCTTTGCCTTTTTTTTTTTTTTCAAATGCTCATATTCTCAGACATTAACCTTTAAAATGCCTTAAAATTATTATTTTTGGTATGGGTGCTTAGTATTATGTTGTGTGGAGGTGTATACAGTTGTGTGTCTGCAGTTGTGTGCAGCCTTTGCACATATGTGTGGGAGCCAGAGAGGAAATCAGGTGTATTCCTCTATTGTGTTTCCAACTTATTTCTCTGAGCCACTGTTTCTCAGTGAAACTGAGTCTTCATGCTTTTTGGTCAGACTTGCTGATCAGGGATTCCCAGATACCCTCCTGTCTCTTCCCTCGCAGTGCTATGGTTAAAGGCATGCATATTCATGTCCAGTCCCCCCACCCCTTATGTACTGTTTTGAACCCAGACTCTTTAGTTTACATGGAAATTACCCTTAATGCCAAGCTATTTCTCACAGCCCCTAAATTTATTTTTAAGCTACTATACAAAGCAACAGATTTCATTATTAAATTTCCTTCTTTTTTTTTTTTTAAATTTTGGGGATGGCTTTCATATATATTGACAGTATTCTTTCTTCTTCCTGTTTGCCCTATTTTTTTATTAGTTCTGTACATAGTATATATAAAGATATGTTGATACCATCATTAATCTCCCCCCTGTCCTCTCCTCTCCACAAGAACCATTTCCATTGGAGAATGTGGATCATGCATTGTGGGGTTAGCCATCAGTTATAGGTAACATTTTTTCCACCCCCTCTTCCATGAATTTCTCTGAGCCATGTTGGGTTTGTTTTAGGTCTGCTTCAGCAATTAGGTCTTGGGAGCTTCTTTGTCTCTGGATATCTGGTGTGGTAGGAGTTGAGTGTTCTCTGTGTATATCTCCTTCACTGTTGTGCTGGTACTAGGTTCACCAAGAAAGCAGCATTCTTGCTCATCTCCCCAATTATTCTTGGCTTCAGCTGGAGCTCTTTTGAGTGTGATGGGTTGATTCTCTCCTTAGGATCTGCATCTATCTGAAAAGGAGAAGTAAATTCTCCAATGGAGAGTGAAGTTAGCACCAGATAGATGGGATAAACATTGTTATTTTAGAGAAAATTTAATAGGTTTAGGCCCTCTTGTAGCCCATGATTGATGGGAGCTTGATAATAGAAAGCAGGCTCATTTTTTATATATGGTTCTGCCTTGTTTCTCAGCTCCAGCTATGGGTTCTGTCCCATTGTTCAGATCTGTTAGCCAAAAGAAGAGCAGCTGGCTACCTACCATGGCTATGTGCCACTAATGCACTTATGTGAGTATCATGCCAGGCTGTTTGCTGATGAGTAGCTTAGACCACAAGTTGCTTGGAGAGATATTGGTTATTTCCCCCCAGTCATGCATGTAACACCTTCTGGCATTAGACAAGCTAACTGTTTGAGGACTGACTCTTCTCCAGTTTCCAGCCAGGCCACTCCATGTTGGGTACCAACAGCAAATGGTATGATGTCTTCAGTAGTAGCATCTTACCAATAACCTCTGATGTCCTAACTATTCTCATTTTCTTCTTTCTTTCTTTCTTTCTTTCTTTCTTTCTTTCTTTCTTTCTTTCTTTCTTTTTTCTGAGGTGGTGGACGGTTTCAAGGTAGGATTTTTTTCTAGCCAAAGCTGCCAGGTTGACCTGGAACTCACTATGTAATCAGAGGCTGGCTTTGAACTCACAGTGATCCTACCCCCTACCTCTGCCTCCCAAGTGTTGAGATTAAAGTTGTATGCTCTACCATGCCTGGATGCCCACAATTTTCTCACATCTTTCTCTTCCCATTAGTCCCCTTAAACAAAGTTTACTACAGAATTTAAAATTCCAAATTTTACTATGTAAAATGCAGGAATGCCAAGTAAGAGGACACACAAAAACACACAATTTGTCTTTCTGTCAATTAATTAATTAATTAATTCACTTAATAAGGTTATCTCCAGTTGCATCCATTTTCTGATAAGTGACATAACTTCATTCGTCTCAATCAAATTCCATCATTTGTTTTATACACACACACACACACACACACACACACAGACACACACACACAAATGATGGATATATATATATATCACATGCTTCATAACAATTATTGATGAACATCTAATTTATATAAACATGAGGTAGTAAGCATGATGTGAATGTGTTTCTGTTATAATTTTATCATGCTGTTTGTTATAGAAGATCTAGATGGATTATTTTGAGTAATCTTCAGATTTACTCACAAAGTGGCTGGACTAGTTTATTCTTACTAGAAAATGTATAAAGTTTCCCTCTTATCTACACCCTAATAAGCATTTGCTTTTATCATTTTTCTTAATGATAACCATTTTGACTTGGGTATGATGGAATCTCAAAGGAGTCTTAATTGCTTTCCTCTGGTGGCTAATGGAATTGAACATTTTTGTCATATGTTTATTGGCTATTTGCATTTATTTTTACAAACACCTGTTGATTTTATTAGTTCACGATGAGGTTTTGACTTCTTTATTTTATTTTTATTTTTGCACATTGTAGGCCTATATCCTATAAGTAGATTTTCTCTCATTCTGCAGGTTGCCCCTTCACTTGATTTACTATTTTCTTTCCTGTATATGCACCTTTGAATTTCTGAGTTCTTGGTTTTCAAATGTTGGCCTTATTCCCCTAAACATGTAGAGATCTATTGAAAAAGTTAATGTGTATGCCTATATCTTGAAGTGTCTTCCCTACTCTTTCCTGTAGTATTTTCAGAGTTTCAGTGTTTATATGTTGAAATCTTTGATCCATGTTGGGTTGACGTTTTGTTCATAGTGAAGGATAAGCATTTAGTTTCATTCTTCTAAGATGGATATCCAGCTTAGCCACCACCATTTTTTTGAAGAGGCTGTCTTTTCTTCAACTTATATTTCTGGGAACTTTGCCAAAATTCAAGGGACTATAGCTATGTGGATATTCTATGCTATTTCTCACTGAGAAGATATAAAAGACCTCCCATACTAATGGATTAGATAAATTAATATTATGAAAATGGCCATATTACCAAAACCTATCTACAAATTCACTACAATACCAAAATATTATATTGATATTCTTCACAGAAATATAAAAAAAATCAATAGTAAAATCATATGGAAAAGCAGAAAACTACAGAAACCCTAAGCAAAAAAAAAAAAAAAAAAAAGGAAGTCAGTGGAAAATATCATCAAAACTTATTGTGTATTATATTACAAAGACATGGCAACAAAACCAGCATGGTTCAAACACAAAGCAGTCCTGAAAATCAGTGTGCTAGAATAGTAGTCTGTCATGATAATTCTTAAAGCTTTGCACATGGCTTTCAGTGCTTCATTTTCTCCTCTCTTTTTAAGCCTCAGTCTCCATTGGATTATCCAAAAGGCTTCCCAAATTTTATATACATAACACCCAATTCCAGAAGTTTACCAATCTACCCACCCCATAACACCTTACACAGAAATCACTCCTACTAGTGATTTTTATGTGCTCACACAACTATCCTTGAAGTTACCTTTCCCTCAAATCAATCAGCAAATTCCAGTGGATACAAGTGTAAAATAGATTCAAGATCCATTTCTTAAAACACAAACTCTAGTTCACCATCGATTTCTCTTGTTTGAGTTACTGTAAACATATCTGTAGCTTTATATTTTACTTCTAGTTTTGAAACCTTGCCCTACTGACTTCAAGAAGAACCATGCTGAGTCAACAACAGACAATTCTTTAAAAAAAAAAAAATGGTCCAGTTAAAATGTATTTTCTTTTATCATTTGATTTCCTCCTATCTTTGAGATTTTGTGATAAGGATATTTGATGATAAGGATAGAGTAAGGATAAGATTTTAAGGATGATAATATATATCTAGAAAGGATCCATAGTTTAGCTGCAAATCTTAATTAAGACCTAAAAGTGCCAGTTTTCCACCAGGAAGGTGGTCATCACGATTGCTTTCAAGGATTTGTAGGCTGACTTTGCATCACAGTGACTGATGAGGCAGTGTCTTGGTTTTCATTTGTTTTCTGACTCTAATAACACCCAGTTTATTTTCTGCCCGGTGACAGCTTTACTCCTATGAAGCAGGGCATGGTTTTATATGACAAAAAACATCAGTCCAGCTTTTTTCCTGCAAGAAAAATCTTTCTATCATAGTCCCTGTTATTCTTTGCACAAGCATCTCCTCTCATTTATATTGTTAACTGACATACCCTTGTGCACCCACCTGTAATTTGTTTGATTAAAATAGAAAGTTACATCAGATAGTATCCTAGCTTAAAGCCATCTTCTCCTTCCATTTCCCTTCCCACCCCAAGTGTATCACTTACCTTTAAAATAATAACAGTCAGGCAGGAAAGTACTGATGCTTTCTCAGACTATCCAGGGAAGATAGATAACAGAAAGAGGCCTTTAATGTGTCACATTCACCTTGACCTTGGATGAGAAAGGTCAGACAAAAAATTATAGGAAGGACATCAGGCAAAGATTGTTCTGTTTATTTTTCTTCAAATATACATCAGTGATTTATCAGAGGAAATAGCACGGAAGACTTTTATGTAGTTAGCTCAAGGGTTAAGAATATTTTTAAATTCATGCAGTTAAAATGAAACAAACTATATGGTATGCCAAAATTTTTAAATACATTTATAACAAGTCAGTGTGGTTTGAATGTGAAAAGTTCTTCATAGCCTCATGTGTTTGTGATTAAGTCTCACACTTTAGTGTTCAGCTAGTGGGGCCCTTGGGAATGGCTGCCTTGCTGAAGGAGCTATGTGACTGGGAGAGGTCCTTGAGGTCCAGTAATCCAGTGCATTTAGTGTTCATAGACAGCATATTCTCTCTCTCTTTCCTTTCTGCTGATGTGTGGAGATGCGATTTCCAGCTTCCTGCTTGCTGCATGCTTTCCCCACCATAGTGAAACTTGCACTCAAAATTATAAGCCAAAATAAACCATTTCCTTCCACAAGCTACTTCTGGTTGGGTGTTTATTGCCAGAAATAAGAAGGTAACTGGTATGCAAATATCTGCTAGCAAACATAAATGTGTATCTATCACACAATCCATTTCTCATGGAACAAAAGAGTTAAGATAATCCAGTTGTGTTTAATGTGAAAACATTGATATTCTCTAAGAATATTGTGGTAGTTTGGTCTGGAGAATCACTGTATAGGCTTAGGGCTTTTTTGGTGTTTTATTTGCTTGGGAAATATGACTTGTTTACTGTTTTTGCTATTTTTGTGTTCAGAAATGTCAGACCACTTTATGAACCACCTTTAGAACAATGAACAATGATTGAAGTGCTTCCTACACTGTTTTACATTTTAAATATATATTTTTTTATTTATTATTTGAAAGAGAGAAAGAGGCAGACCACACAGAGAGAGTAAGTATGGGTGTGCCAGGGTCTCCACCACACTGTAAGTCAACTACAGATTGCATATTCCTCTTTGTATATCTGGCTTTAAGTGAGGGTTGGGGAGTTGAATCATGACCATAAGGATTTGCAAGCATGTGCCTTTAGCAATTGAGTAATCTCAACATCACCAGGTTTTATATTTTCTAGGTTTCCATTTCAACAGAGCTGTCAATGCTGTGGACATACATATTAGACTGTCCTCCACAAATCACCATATACAACTGACTCTAAAATAACATAGTTCAGTAATGAGAAATTAGCATTTTTACTCTTGACTAATTCCTAGATTTTTTTGTCTCATTTTTGGCCTTTTAAAACTATCTTCCTTGTTATATGTGGTGGTCTCTGAGTGAATGAAGACAGGCAATAGGCATGAACAAGCATACCTGATACGCTATTATTCATAGTGCTTATTTTCAGATTTCTAATCTATTACCTTTTGTCATTTATTTTGAGTTTAGCAATCTCTTGGTATGTTTTCAAATATCCATCTCTTTTGATACCACATGTTAATCTCTAATAACTGTCTTGAGTTTCATTTATAGTAACCATCTGTTTAGATAAACATTTATAAGAAAAATATACACTGATATGCAGAATATATAATATTTCTATCAGCTGAGAATAAAAATGTTGCCAGGTTAACAGTTTCAATTGAAGCACATGCTCCTAATGTGCGTAAACAATGCAACCATACTAAGTAGTTTACCAGAAAGGCTGGTTCCCCATGTCACTATTGCATGTAGAAATGTGGAACCACTAATCATCTGTTCTTTGTGTGTGGACTACAATGTTTATAAAGTTATGCTACACAGGTGATATTGGATGGCACTATGTCACCAAAGATTTAGCTAACAGAAAGAACTTTAACAAAATTTTCTTACATTCAGCTGACTTTTGATACAAGATAAGAGAATAACTATACTGATAGCATACTCCCAAATATTTGGAAATTTTTCATTTGAAAGAGGGACTGAAGTTATTATGCTTAATATAATGAAGCACACTGAGCAATCTTGTAAACAAGAGAGTTCTTAGCTGGAGGGATGGCTTAGCAGTTAAGGTGCTTACCTGTGAAATCTAAGGACCCAGGTTCAATTCGCCAGCACCCACATAAGCCAGAGGTGTAAGGAATTGCATGCATCTGGAATTTGTTCGCAATGGATAGAAGCACTGGTTGGCCCATTCTCACTTTCTCTATCTCGATTTTTTTAAAAAGAAAATTAAAGAGAACCCTTATAATAAATGGGAGACAAATGTAAGCAGGTTACTCTGTTAATGTGGTTATGATCTCACAATTTTTAATTAATCAAACCATCAATTGTAATGGATTCTGTGCATGATTATTTTTCTTTGACTAACAGTTCAACTTTATTGTCTTCAGTATATTTAGCTCTAAATTGTTAAAGTTACAATTTAAAACAAGATGTATTATTCCTTTAATTAAAGCCTATAAAGAGAACACAATTATCAAAGTAAGAAGATATTTTAAGAATCTATGAAATATAATTTCATCAATGAAATAATCCCTAGACTTAATTCATATAAAGAGAGACTAATGAAATTCTTCCTCAAAAGTTCAATATTTTTAGTTGAAAAAATAATACTGAACCCTGCCCTTTTTGGAAGAGGCCTTCCTCATTGGGAATGCAGGTCAGTACCATAGGGATTGTGGGTCATGCATTATGGGGCAGTAGTCAGTTATGGGGGAGAGGCAATGTCTCTGTGCAGAATGTCTCAACTTGTGGCTCCAACAATATTTCTGCTCCCTGTTCTGCAAAATGCCCTGAGTCATGTTGGAAGCATTTTAAGTTTACTTCAGTGATGGGAACTTAGGAGTATCTAGATCTCTGCTTGGTAGGTGTTGAGTATCCTCAATATCTTTCTACATCACCCTTGTGCTGATATCAGCTTAACTAAGAGAACAGCATTTTTGCTCATTTCCCCAATCCCTCTGTAGTTTCAGCTGGGGCCCGGGTGGACTGTGCTGGGTCATTTATCTCCTTAAGTCAAATTCCAATCTGAGAAAGAGAAGCAGATTCTCCAGTGGAGAGTAGGATCAGTGCCAGTTAAATGGAATAATCATTATTAATTTGGAGAGAATTAAAAGGGTTTAGACATTTTTATATTCTAAACTTAGTGGGAGCTTGACAATGGAAAGCAGAATCATTATCTGGATATGATTACAACTTGTTCCCCACTTCTAGATATGGTTTCATTCCCACTAAACAGATTTTTTAGCCAATCCAAGGGCAGTTGGTTACCCACCATTGCTGTGTGCCACTATTGCACTTGTGTGAGGTGAGCATCATGTCATGTTGTTTGCTTCTGTGTTACTTTGGCATTGAGTTGCTTGGGCAGATGTTGGTCACTTTGCCCTAGTAGTTCACATAGAACCTTACTGGGTGTTTACCCTAAAACTCCACATCTCAGTTCAAAACTATTTGCTCAACCATGTTTGTAGCTGCTCAGTTCATCATAGCTACAAACTGGTATAAACGTAGGTGCCCATCATTGGATGAATGAATAACCAAGATATATATCTAAATAAATGGAATTCTACTCCTCAGTTAGAAAAAATGTCACATGTAAATTTATAGAGAAATTGTTGAACTTGGAATGGATCATTTTAAGTGAACTCACACAATCACACAATCATCGCATGATCTCACTCATCTGCAGTTATTAACCTGGATCAGCCCATGTTCCTGACATAACTGAATAGCATCTTGAGGCTTGGACAATAGGGAGGGTAGGGCTTGGGGGAAAGGAAAAGTTGGGAGGGGATACAAAATCGGAACTCAAACTGAACTGGAACCATAGAATTCTATATCCTGGAAATCAGAATAAAGGTGGAATCCTCGAGCAAACCTTAAAGGGAGCACCTGTATTGAAGGGCCCTGGAGAGAGTGAGATGAAAGCTAACCTCAAATTTCTCCTTTTTCTCTTTCTTCTCTGGCTTTTGCTTCTTTCTTTGCCCTTGGTGCTGGCCTATAATTCCCTGTACCAGGATATGGTCTACATCCAAAATGAGCTGTTTATCCAAGAAACCCACTAGATCTCACAAAAAAAATAAGACAGACTTCTGTCAAACTTCTTGATTACCCACCAGAGTTTAATTGTAAGACCCTACTGCTGAAGACACCAAACACTCTTGGCATGGACCATGGAGAGACCTGATTGGAATCTGAAGAAGAGCCAGTCCTCAGATAGTTATCTCCTCTAGTGCTGGAAGGTGCTACATAAGCTACCACGGGAAATTGTCTTTAATTCTATTGGTTGATCTATCACTTTTTTTTTTTTTTTTTTTGAGGTAGGGTTTCACTGTAGTTCAAGCTGACCTGGAATTCACACTATAGTCTCAAGGTGGCCTTGAACTCATAGTGATCCTCCTACCTTGCCTTCCAAGTGCTGGGATTAAAGGTGTGCACCACCACACCTGGCTACTTCTCTCTCTATCTCTCTCTCTTTCTCTCCATATATATATATATATATATATATATATATATATATATATATATATATATATATATGTATATACATATCTATACATATCTATGTATATGTATATGTATACATATCTATGTATATGTATATATATATATATATACAGAGATGTATACATACAAATATATACAGAGATGTGTGTGTATATATATACACACAGAGATGTACAAAAAGAAAGAGAGTATGGTTGTGCCAGAGCCTCAATCCACTGCAAAATAATCTTCAGATGTATGCGCTGCTTTGTGCATCTGGCTTTACATGGGTACTGGGGAATGAAACCTAGGATGTTAGGCTTTGCAGGCAAGTACCTTAATTGCTAAGCCCTCACTCCAGGCCTGTTCTCTAACTTCTAATACTTTCAAATGACTTTACTCTTCAAAGCAAAATGCCATAATATTGTCATTTCTGTGCCCTTTCTTCCCTCCTGCTCTACCATGTAATAATCTCTTGTGATTGACCTCGTTTGATGTTTCTATGCACCCACCCCTACTGCTCACCTCTGTTTTGCAAGTTCACTCTCTAATTACTTTGCAGTGGTCAAATCCAGATTCTATAAACCTCCAAACTGAAAGCAAAGTGGAGTTTTAAAATTAAACAGAATCCTTCCTGTAATTAAATAGCAAGCCTCCTACTCTCGCTATTTTTCTGTATTAATTAATATAATTAAGGTGCCAAAACATTGTGAAGTATCAGAAACACTCATGAAACAAAATTCTGGACATATACAAATGTATGTTTAACAATCTGTTTTGTATAATCAAAGATTGCTGAAAACATTGCAAACTATCAAAAACATTCATTAAAAATAAAAAAAATATGTTTGACATACACCAATATATGTTTAACAATCTGACCTTACTAGATTGCAAGAAATAAACAAATTTTAATGGACTTGGCATATATTTGCAATGAAATCTTTATATTGAAAGAATATTATTTTTAATTAGAATACTATTTTCTAAGTCAAATGCACTTCAACTTTATTTAAAAATTTTTGCCTATATGAAAGAAATTTGGGGGTGATAAGATGTATTATAAAGTAAGTTACAATTATTATTTTATTATCTCCTTGTCATTTGGTCAAAATACCTTAGCTCTTCCTATGAATAATATTAAATATATTTGAATAGGGAGGTAATTTTAAAGTTCTCACTAATAATAAAATGCATTTCTTTTAAATATTAATCTTTGCAAAAATATACCATGGTGTCATAGTAAGTATAAATAATAACGTGAAAAAAGAACACTGATTCAACAAAGGCTGTGGGAGATATATTTTTTCTTTTTTTTTTAGATTTTATTTTATTTTTTTTTAATTTTTAAATTTTTATTAGCATTTTCCATGATTATAAAAAAAAATCCCATGGTAATTCCCTCCCTCCCCACCCCCACATTTTCCCCTTTGAAATTCCATTCTCCATCATATTACCTCCCCATTATAATCATTGTACTTACATATATACAATATCAACCTACTAAGTATCCTCCTCCCTTCCTTTCTCTTTTTTAACAAGGTCATTTTATTTGAATATTAAACCCAATATCCCTACTTGCATTCTGTATGGGATTAGCCATACATACCAAATTGTTTTATAATGCTGTCACCAGGTATGACATATGACACACTAGATGCACTCAACACCAAAAATATTGAATATAACTTTTTAACTTGCATTCTCCCCGTAAAGTAATACATATGTTTTCTTGAACAGAGGAATACATATATCACTGTTGAAGTAAATATTTTCTGTGTTATATGCCTTATATATAGTAGAAAGTTAGTAATTAAAGAAATGGTCCAGGAAGCAATCATAGAAAATTTAATTTTTATTTAGCTTTATTGTTGGTTTCAATTTGTCCTTTTTTATTTATTTATTTATTTATTTGACAGCGATAGACACAGAGAGAAAGACAGATAGAGGGAGAGAGAAAGAATGGGCACGCCAGGGCTTCCAGCCTCTGCAAACGAACTCCAGACGCATGCGCCCCCTTGTGCATCTGGCTAACGTGGGACCTGGGGAACCGAGCCTCGAACCGGGGTCCTTAGGCTTCACAGGCAAGCGCTTAACCGCTAAGCCATCTCTCCAGCCCTGTTGGTTTCAATTTGATGCTGAGGCAAATGTTTTAAAAAAAATAAATAAAGGAGGAGAAATTTATGTTCACTATAATTTATCATGTTTAGTTCATATTGAGAACATGTGGTAGGGTGAATTTTTTACTCAAATCATTTTGACTTCCCGGTGACACTCTCAAAAACACATGGCAAAAGAGACTTGGGAGATATAATTAATATTGCTAACTACTTAACATTAAGATTGAAAGAGTAACTCGGGTTATCTAAGTAAGCCTAATAAAAATCACCTGAGCTCTTAAAGACTTTTATTTGGCTATTGACAGATGCCTCAGCTTCCTGAAATGGGTATTCAGCATAGTTTTTCTTGCTTTAAAATGGAAAGAGGCTAAATCCTTAACTGTTAAGAAATGTCTTACAAATATTCTGAGTAAGGAAGAAAGGAAAGACTTCTCTGGAGCCTTCAAGAGGGAACCAATTTAGTTGTGTTTTCAGTTCCTTCTAAACTCTGCTAAGATTCACAATTCACAGAAATATGAAAGAATAAATGGATTATAATGCTTCTTACATTAGCCATAGTAGAGTAATAGTCAGGACATGATAGAGGGCTTAGCTGTTAAAGCACTTGTCTGGGAAGCCAAAGGACACAGATTCAATTCAGTACCCATGCAAGCCAGATGCACAAGATGGGTCAACTGTCTGGAGTCCAATCGCAGGGGCTAGAAGCCCTAGCATGCCCATTCTCTATATCTGCCCCTCTGTTTTTTTTTCTCTCTCTCCAATAAATAAATAAAGTGTTAAGAAAAAGAAAAGTAATAGCCATACATACAAAATTGTTTTACAATGCTGTCATCAGGTATGATATATGAGGCACTAGATGTATTCAACACCAAAAATATTAAATATATTTTTTAACTTGAATTCTCCCCTTAAAGTAATACATATGTTTTCTTGCACAGAGGAATACAGATATCAGTGTTTAAGTAAGTATTTTCTGTGTTATATCCCTTAGATATGATAGAAACAATAATATGCCTTTATGATGGACACTTATCATGATGTTTTATTTATGCATTAAAGATTAAGTTAAACTATTTTACATTGCTGTACACTTTGAGTATAATCTGTCAATATAGCACTCTCTGAAATTCTTCAGGATGAACAAATGAATCTTGATCATCAAAATCTTCATTCTTAGTTCTAAATATTTCTTCCTTATATTGAACTCTAGTTCTTTTAACAAAGACTTTGTACATACATGCTAACCCTCCTCGGATACTTGGAGAATTAATATATTTAGAAAAGTAAGCAACCAGATTTATTCTATGTTCCCAAAGACCAGGCCTACATTTAATGGGTAAAGTTTTAGGAGTACCTATTTAGTTTATTAAAATACAACCTTCTTAATATAAGTTTACCCAAAGGACATATTAGGCTAAAAAGGTAATTAGTGCCCTGGTTTTGAAGGCATTCAAACATGAACTTGTCCCCTCTCTCTTCTTCCCGACTACTGACAATGTGACCTGTAGCTTGATGCTTCTACTGTAATGCCTTCCTCACCATGATGAAGTGTATCCCTTGTTGAATCATGAGTGAAAATAAACTCTTCATACCTTAAAAAAAAAATCTTCGTTCTTTATATGTATCCAATATAAAGCATCTGATGTGAAAGAAATTCTTTTACCCAGAAGTGATGGGGAATTTGAATGCTTTTAATTATTTCTCAATGTGTTTAATCCCAGTTACATATCTGAGAAATGTATCCTTTTTATTCTTTTAAAGATCATATGCTATATTTCAATCTTAATAATAAAAAATTAAATAATGCTTAAAGAGCTGGCTAGCTACATTAGAGCTATGTGATTTGATTCAGTACACACACACACAAACAAAACTGTAAAGAGCTGTAAAGAAAAAAAAATTAGACCAGTCAAGACCCCAAGTATATACTACCCAAATACTGAGTACATGTCCCATGGTGAGGTGAGGGCTCCCAGATAATTCATTCTGACATGTAGAACCCAGACATTGCACTTTAGGATTGAAGAGTAGGCCCACTTGGTTCTGAACTCATTCCATGGCCTGCCTGCCAATAATAGCTCTGAGTGCAGATAACTAAACCAGGGCATCCATATACTGGTCATACTCACTGGGTACCCAACCCAGACCCCTATGGGTACTGTCCCTAGGGAGGAGGCAGTTCAGCTTCTAATATTCCTAGCAGAGACCCATACACTGCCAGCCTATGCCAACCAGTATGGACAGATGCTGACCAGGCCACTCAACATAAGACCCACTAAAGCCACCATTGCTGCATTGTTAGCAAGCCAAAGGTATTATCTCCAGTTGAGCAAATTGCCACACAGAACAATTCACACAAGAAACCAAGGCAAGATATCCTCACCAATAATGGCTACTGCAGTGGAAACCACTTAGAGGAAACTCCAGAAAATGAAAACAGAATTCCAAAATGCAATTATGGTACACATGTTCAACAAACATAATGAGCACATGTTCATGGCTCAAAATACATGAGTGAATTTCAAGAGAGCTCCAACTATCAACTAAATACAATAAGAAAGTCAAGCCATAAAATTAAAGTAGACCTCAATATAGAGATGGAGATGCCAAAATTAATAGAAAAGGAAATACCTCAAAAAACCTTATCAACAGAATAGGTCATGTGGAGAACAAACTATCAGGGCTTGAGGACAAAAAAAGAAAAAAGAGGGCTGGAGAGATGGCTTAGCGGTTAAGCGCTTGCCTGTGAAGCCTAAGGACCCCGGTTCGAGGCTCGGTTCCCCAGGTCCCACGTTAGCCAGATGCACAAGGGGGCGCACGCGTCTGGAGTTCATTTGCAGAGGCTGGAGGCCCTGGCGCGCCCATTCTCTCTCTCTCCCTCTATCTGTCTTTCTCTCTGTGTCTGTCGCTCTCAAATAAATAAAAAATGAACAAAATATTAAAAAAAAAAAAAAGACTGAGAGGCCAAAGCTAATGGCAAGTTATAAAACAAAACAAAGCATGCAAACAGAGCACGCGGGGCATATGGGACACTTTAAAAAGACCAAATATTCGAACATAGGCATACAAGAAAGGGAAAAACTACAAACCAAGGGCATAGAAAATATCTTCAATAAAATTCAGAAGAAAGTTTTCTAATTCTTACAAAAGAAAGGTCCATACAAGCACAGAAGGTACATAAAACACCAAATAAGAACAGATAAGGAAAATGCCCATGTCATATTATATTTAAAACACTAAATACAAAAAAAGATAAAGTATTAAATGCTGCAAGAATAAAACAGCTCATCACTTACAAAAGTAAGCCCACCAAAATTGTGTATAATTTTTTAATGGAAACTCTAAAAGCCAAAAGAACTTGAGTCATTATAGAAGATAAAAGAAAAAAAAAATTCTATGACAAAGGTTGGCTTTAGTAATATGTGAGTGCTAAGCCAGCCCTATCAAGAATAATGGGTAGAATACTTCCCATTGAGGATAAATATAAACATATTCAAGAAGTAAAAGGAGGTAAAAATAATAATCAATACAAGAACAGACATGAAAGCAAAGGAAGATAAAGAACACACCAAACTCCACAAAGTCTCCAACTTGACAGAGATTAATTGACAGCTCTAAATTATAACTCTGATCATCAATGGAATCAATTCCCAATAGACCCTCAGCGGATGCTGCATGCCATAACAGAGAGAAGCAAGTCCCATCAGTATGACAGTAAAAAATACCAACTCCTCATCATAGGTTGAGTCATCTCTATCACATCTGCAGGATCCAGGAACACTACAGAGGGAGTGACTGATTAAATATAAGTGCTGCTTTCATAAATAGCCTCAGAGCCTCCTCCAGGGACATGAAGGTAGACACTGAGGAGACTCACAGAAAATCACGGGAGACCAGGAGCTGAGCACTAAAGAAAATGGATAACTCACCCTCCAAGGCTCAGAAAACACCACAGAAGAGGGGAAGAACAAATGTAAGAGCAACAGGAAGGGAAGGTGTACTCTGAGATTTATCTTCACCCACCACAGAAATTGACTGCTGTATTTATGAGCCAAGTGATCACTGATTACTCCACTGAGGAAGGCCCCAAATGGAATGTGGTGGGGGAGATGGGACACAAGGGTAAAACTGATGGGAATATGGCAAATTTCTCATATGTTCATAGGTTAAAGTTCTCAGCAAGAATATTAAAAATAAAGCATTCAGTCACCTATGAGACAGAAAAATAGTCAACTATCTTGAAACTTTCACATGACTGCCTCTGTATTTATTAATAATTTTGAGTTTCATGATCCAGGACATTGATTTGAAAGACATCAGTTCTGAGGAACAATATAAGCTGTTTCAATCATGTTATTGTCATCAATATACTTCATTCAATTTTAATTGATTTTTCCTATCCATTGAATAGGTGTTCATCCACCACAAGTCATAGAACAATAGTTTTACTATATAATACTGAGTGGGTCAATATTGCTAAAGTTATGACTCTCAGTTTCAAAACCATCCTTATTAAAAAAAAATCCTTATATATACAGAAAAGTACATGAAAATATTAATTAGAATAAAATATGTGTTAAAATTCAGATAAATATTAGATATTATAATTATGAAAAGTCTGAATATTTATATACTATCATGAGACAAACAAGTATCATTATCAGAAAAAAAAAAAACATTTGATGATTCTTAAAGATTAAGATGAAATAAATCAGAGGCACTATGGTGGTTTGGGTCTACAATGTCCCCATGATCTCATTTACTTGAGTACTTGATCCTCAGTTGGTGGTGGTGTGGAGCCTTTAGCAGATGGAGCCTTACTGGATGAAGTGTTTCACTGGTGGTGTGTCTTGGGATTCTCTGTAGTCCAGCCATGCCTGTAGCACTCAGTTCACTTCTCTTGTTCATGTGAAGATATGACATCTGGTTAATAGCTGTTTATCCCCTTACCCCCTTTTTCCCATCATGATGAAACATTATGGAATATATGTAACCCACTGAAAAATCCCTTTTGTAAGCTTTTTTTATGATCTGATATTTTGTCCCAACAACGATAAAGAAACCAGTATAATTTCTATGCCTGTGCTTGGATTATCAAGGGGTATTTGGATAGTATGTTTGTTATGCTACTTTCAGACCATGAAAAGTTTTCTATGTTCTGCCAAGGATGGGCTTTGGACCATATAATTAGCCCCAAAAAATCTCTAGTAGGTATATGTGAGATCTGTATGGAATATTTATTCAAGTGATTTTAAGATTTAAGATGGGGGCATGTGGAAATTAAGAGATCTATTATGAAATGACTTACTGCAAAGACCCTAGAATGGTTAAGATATAGAAGTTAGGAGTTCTTGTGCTATTTAATTTGGAGACATATTATAAAATGCAACAGTTATCAAGTGAGTACAGTTCAGGCCTTATGACAGATTTGTAGAGCAATGAACACAATAGATAGTACAAAAGTGAACACTGATATTTCTTGTTAATTGGCTTTTAACAAAAATGCCAAGATAGTTCAATGTAGGAAGAATAATGGTTTTAGTAATTAACACTCAGACAATTGTGTTATGATTCAGATCTTAAATGTCCCCCAAAGGCCCTGTATGCTAAAGTCTTGGTCACTAGTCTTTGGCAGTGTAGAACAGTGGCTAGTCTTTTCTGAAAGAGGCCCAGTGAGAGGTAATTATGTCACAAAATTGTGGGTGCATCTTTGAAGGGGATATTGTGACAACAGCCCATTTCTTTCTCTCTTTTACTTTGCTTCCTGGCCACCATGAGGAACATGACACACATACCCTGTCATATTTTACCTTATGCCAAGCTAGAAGGAAATAGTGTCAAATGACATATGACCCAAAACCTCTGAAACAATGAAACAAAGTAAATCAATTTTCCTTATAATTTTATTTCATGTCATATTTTCCCTGTGCAATGGAAAGCTGACTGATAGAACTTAATGTACATGTTTAAAAGTGAACATCATGTCTCCTACCCCAAATGTTAAGGTACACTGCAGAAGAAGAAGCAGTAAGAATGTAGGAGCCACAGAGTGCAAAATAATTCTTTGCGGGCTGGAGAGATGGCTTAGCGGTTAAGCGCTTGCCTGTGAAGCCTAAGGACCCCGGTTCGAGGCTCGGTTCCCCAGGTCCCACGTTAGCCAGATGCACAAGGGGGCGCACGCGTCTGGAGTTCTTTTGCAGAGGCTGGAAGCCCTGGAGCGCCCATTCTCTCTCTCTCCCTCTATCTGTCTTTCTCTCTGTGTCTGTCGCTCTCAAATAAATAATAAATTAATAAAAAAATAAAATAAAAATAATTCTTTGGGGCTCTGTCCTTCCAATATGAACAAAGCAGTGCATTTATGACCCCATAGTGGCTGCCTATACCTTCCCAAAGCCAGGATGGTTCTGACCCCACCAACATTTCTCCATGAAGGATGAAGGAGGACAAAAAGGAGACAGTAAGATAGAAGCAGGATGACCTTGCAAGATAAGGGTTCTGGGGAATAAAGCAAAGGGGATAGGGGCCAAAAGAAAATAAAGGGATGAGAACAAAATAAAATTTCTATAGGTTCATATATTAAAGTCATCAAGAAAAAAAATTAACATAGCACACCGCCCCTTTAAGAACACTAAGGATATTATACCAAACTTGATAATACATCTAAGCTATAAAACATATAGAAGATAATTTAGAAGCAACTATTTGTGTTCTTGGTTTATAATTAGAAAAATACTATTTGGAATTGACACTAGAAACATGGTACATTGTATATATGTCTATATGTGTGTATGTCTATCTATCTCTCTAGATATATTCAGATAAATTATTTTATCTAAATTATAAAGGTCTGGCTTTAAAAATACCAGTAAGATGATGAAATATTAGCTACAAACATTATCATATTCTAATATTTTAAAATATATTTTACATATTTGTGAGAGAAACAGAGAGAGAGAAAGCAAAAGAAAGAACACAGAGAGAAGCCATGCCACGTTCTTTTACCACTGTAAATGAACTCCAGACACATAGGACACTTTGTGCATTTGGTTTACATGGGTACTAGGGAATTGAACCCAGGATGGCAGGCTTTGTAAGAAAATGCTTTTAACCACAGAGTCATCTCTCTTGCCCAAGAGATTATATTTTAGGAATAAGTAAATGGTAAAAGATGTTATATAGCATATATTAAGTATTTCTTCATAAAATGAAAAACTTTAAAAATATGCTAGAGATTTTAATGCATATATACTAA
Organism: Jaculus jaculus; assembly: GCF_020740685.1. Classification (NCBI taxonomy): domain Eukaryota; kingdom Metazoa; phylum Chordata; class Mammalia; order Rodentia; family Dipodidae; genus Jaculus; species Jaculus jaculus. The sequence goes on from NC_059110.1 coordinate 103,933,822, forward strand.
AAATGATATACAAATGACTAATCACATAATAATATATTCACTAGTAAATAGAAAAATAATAATAAAATCTCAAACAAGATAATCCTTTATTTATGTATTTATTTGAGAAAGAGTGAGGAAGAGGCAGGAGGCATACAAGGACCTCTAGCCACAGCAAAGGAACTAGTCATATGTGGCACCTTATGCATCTGGGTTTACATGGGTACAGGTGAATTGAACCTACATCCTTTGGCTTTACCAGTAAGTGTCTTAAATGCTAAGCCATATGTCCAGCCCAGTAGTTTTCATTTTACTTGTTTGTTTGTTTGTTTTTAGTTCAGTGGTATATATAACAGTATGACTGAACTACCACACCTAGGTGTCTATATAAAATAAATAGAAATATATTTCTAAACAAGACCTCCTTTATAGCAGTACTATCCATAGTAGTATGTCATACATGTGGCAAAATGGATCAAATGAGCCAGATACAGGGACATTTTGTAATATATCATTGAAAAAAATTGTCAAGAAAAGAAAAAGTTATAAAGATAGAAAATGGTCAGAAGCTTCCTAGACCTTACACTTGAAGTGAAGATTAACAGCAGTCTTGCATTATTTTTTGTGATGATATAAGTGTTCTGGAAATGAATTGTAGGGACGGGTAGACAATGATATAAATTTTCAGAAAATAATTGAATTTATGTGTTGATTGAAATTGTTTTATGATATTTACAGACTATCTTAATGAGGATGTAAAGGACTCCATCTCCTTTATACTTGCTTCTGAGGTGATCATTGGATAAAGGCTGCTGAAGCAAGCTTGTAACTAGGGCCAGGTGCCTTACAGCCAATGCTTATGGCTGGATGAACTGACAACAGAGGGCTCTCATAACTGGGCAACAGTCCTATCCTAAACATGCAACTTAGAGGTGACTCATGGTATTGCCAGGGTTCTGTTCACTGTCTTAAAAGACACTAGGTTGACTAAAGCATCCCTCTTTGATTGTTTTGAAGAGAAATAACACATGTGAATAACTGTGAGGAGAAGACCTCGAAATAAGAGTTCTTCTTAATCTCTATAAATTGAGTGTTTAGTACTCATTAGGAAAGGTAGTACAGAGACAATGAAATATTAGAAATTTTCTTTAAACATCAGAATGGTTGAGAAGCCAGAGCAGATAACAGTGATGTGAAGAATGAGAGAGGAATCCCAAAGTGTTTACAGCTTGAGATGCATGGTTCCACAGCCAGCAACCTACTGTGATATTCTAGGAGCTACTGCAAAACAACAACAACAAAAAAAAGGATAATGTGAAGGTAAAATTTAAAATACATGTCTCACAAAGTGGACATGTGATTTTAGTGAATAAGGAGCCCAATTGAGGATTGATGGAAGCAGAGATGGAAAAATGTACATTTAAAAAGTCCTAATCAGTATGGATCTGAGGGCTGACACACGGATTGTTCAAATGAGAAACAGTGAATAGACATTACCTTAAAAATCCAAGAAGTATCCCTTGGATAAAGTCCTTTACTAGGAAGAGAATAAGAAGAAATAGATGGATGAAATAGAAACATGCTGAAGCATACAAATGTAGTTACTTAGGTGCAAGAGAGAAGGAATCCCATTGGAGGCAACAGAAAATAGTTCTCTAAAGAATCATTTGCTACTAATTTCAAAAAGAATTAGTACTGGAGAGTCACCCAGTGTGTAAGAAAGTATTTCATTACATATATTTATTACAACATACTGAAGTTTTAAAATTAAGGGGGTTCTAAAACCATTAGATATAAATTTATGTAGTATCTAATATTAAAAGTATTTACTCACTACTTTATATCTATTGTTATGATTAATAGTAGAGTATTGGAGATAGAAGGCAAACCTATTAAATAAATTTTAATGGTAACTGGGAATGCCAATAAGTATGTTTAGAGATTTGTTTCTATATCTTGTTATAAATAAAATTAACATCACTGAATAAATACAAATAAAGATAAATAAATCTAGGAATGATATAAATAATACACATGTGACATCTTACAGTAACATTCGAACATATTCCTAAGGTAAATATGTTTTGTTTATTATTTTGCCAAGAGTGAAAAAATGCTTGGCAATCTAGTTTTAGAACTCTTATGGAATGTTTTACTTTAGTTTCATAATGTTTTTCTAATGTACCTTATATTCATATCAGTATGAAAAGTGTGTTTGAATATGTCAAGAAATGGAATGCTGGCTTGGAGAGATGGCTTAGCAGTTAAGGTGTTTGCAAAGCCAAAGGACATAGGTTTGATTCGCTAGAACCCATGTAATCCAGATAGACAAGGTGGTGCATACTTCTGGAGTTCATTTGCAGTGGCCAGAGGCCCTGGCATGCCTATTCTCTCTCCCTCCCTCTCTCTATCTCTCCCTCTCTCTCTCTCTCTCTCTCATCTATCTATTTATCTGCCTCTTTCTCTATATCTCTCTCAAATAATTAAAAAATAATAATAAATAAAATAAGTGGAATGTCATCTATCATCTCAACTGCTATTTATAACATTGGTCTTACCAATGTTTACGTCAGACATTTCGTTATTTCTTCAACTACTCAAGCAGCACTGTAGAAGTTCCCTGTGAGAAGAGGTAGATGACTAAGTAGACATATCGATGCTCTGCTGGTCTAGTGCAAAGATACCAACCACATGTCAAAAGGCCTGGAGGACACCGCAACCTGTCTGCATTACATTTCAATCAGACTTTCTATTGAATTTGTATAAGAAAAAAAAAAAAACTGTATATAACCAGCATGCTTCTTAATCTTTTTAAAACGTAGTTCAAAATGCTGCATGTTTACTTTTTTCTTAATGTTTATTTCTGTTGAAGAAAATTAAGTGTACAAAAGGCAGAATTATTATTTTCCTTAAATCTCCAAAGCTTGAAAAAATGCCACAAAGGACCACAGAGAGGATGGCACCCAGGTTAGGGTAACAGCAACCTGATACTGGCAAAAGCAATTCATGGGCCCATTACACTTCCCCTGTGCCACTCTGCTAGTTCAAAAACAGTTCATGACTGACAAGTCAGGAAGGGGCATCTTGGTCCTGTGAAATGAATAACTTGAATAATTTTAGACTCTAAGGAATGGGGGATATGCATCCTATGAGACATGGTACCTGGGAGGTAAATAAGGCACCATAATAACCTCAGAATATGAGAATTCAACAAAAGACTTATGAGTGCTGAACCCTAACCACTAGACAATCAAGAAATCTAGAGCAAAACAGATGCATAGGAAGAGGGATGAGGTAGGGGTAAAAGGTCATATGTAACATGCAAACTGACATGGGCAGAGCACTGAGGAGAAATAAAAATGGCGAGTAGAAGGGACTTAGGGAGAGGATAATTAATTAAAACAAATTATTTTTGTAAATTCCAGGAAGAATGACACCTAAATCTTGGTATGCCAACTAAAAACCTAAAATAAAATAAATTTAAAAGAAGGAAGAGACTAGGTTTTGTATACAACCACTATTTCATATAAGTTTTACTAGCCTCTATTCTGGGTCTTATATTGGACTAAGATGGAATTTAATATCAAATAATTATAAATAGGTTATGCATATGCATAATTACAGGTAGGTATTGAATATTTTCACCAAAGGGAAGCAGTCACAATGGATAATTTCATATTATTTTTTTGTAAAACATGAGGTTCAGGACTAAATGGTTCTCAGGTCACATGAGTTACTCAAAGCTCATTGGTCTAATATCACATCACACACATACACACACACACACATGCACGCACGCTGTGCAGATCTAGAGGGAGTACTTATTTTTTTCTTATCACCTTAATTATATTCCTCACTCTCAGTTCTTCTCCTGCCACCTGACAAATCTTCACGACAATCAATACTGACCTAAGGCATGTGGAGAAACTTAAGAAATTGCATCATTCAACTCTGGGAAAAGAGGTTGTGTTCAAAATCTAAAATTATTATGTTTTCGCTATGTCTAGATATTCACCTCTCATCATCATGTTTCCTATTAGTCTCAGATGCTCCATCCAGTCCATCTGTTTACGAGGTATTATACAGCAGTAATATGCATGGTGCTATTGAATTACAAAATTGAAGATGTTTAATTCATTTGGGGAATGAATAATAACTGGGGCCGGGCATGGTGGCACATGTCTTTAATCCCAGCACTCTGATCCAGAGATAGGAGGATTGCTGAGAGTTTAAGGCCACCCTGAAGCTACATAGGGAATTCCAGGTCAGCCTGAGCTAGCATAAGACCCTGTCTCAGAAAACAAAACAAAACCAACAAACGAACAAACAAAAATCTCAAGAAGTCAGCCTTATGTTATAACAAATCACATGTAATGCTTGTTATACAAGGAAGAGTTTATTTTCTTTATGATTGTGGAGATTCTAGTGCATGGTTCATTTCCTAAAGTGCCTTAGGACTCTGATAGTGGTGCTGGCCAGCAATGGAGGGGGTGGGTTTTCATTTGCTCACCTCATGACCAGGAGATAAGAGAGAAAAGACAGTCTGGTGGTCACAAAGCCTATGTAAGGGCAAGCTCCCAGTGACCTAAGAACCCTCCACAAGTCCCCACTGCCTAAAGGTGGCCATGCCTGCTCACAGTGCTAACCTAGTGGATATGGCCTTCATTACACAGGACTTTGGTAGACTTCTATTCAAGCATTAGGGGTGACTTACTGATGTGTAGTAAATTTTCAATGGCTAAATAATCTCAGATCTGCTAACAGAGTATCAGACATAAAAATGCCCTTCTGTGTCTAGGGAAAAGTTAGTGATATATACTACTATGGATGGAGATATATTTAGGGTAAATAGAGGCAGAGAAGAACATGGACATATTTAAAAGTTGTTCATTAAAGGTTTTCCGTATAATGTAAGGAGCTTCAATATTGTTCTTTTTTTGCATGTTTTCACATATTCGTCTATGCTAAAGCAGCAGTGTTGTGACAGTTCCACATTAGAAATATTCTGTCCGTAATGCAAAGGAACCACATTTGAGAAGCTATTGTGAGAATCTCCACTGAGAAAAATATAAACCTGAATAGCATGGGAAGGAATGTAGAGCAGAACAAAGATTGGCCAAGGAGGTGAAATTAACTGGAAATGCGAAAGTACAATGCATCCCAAAACTCAAGAGCCATTTGCTGGGGAAACAACTCAGTTATGAAGACCAAACAATAACAACAACCAAAGGAAGATGTGCTTGGAACAAGGGATGGCATTTGTGTTTCTCAATGGTGGAATGTGGATTTGCAGAGTTTACAGCCCCGGAGACACCAAGGATCAAGTTGTGCACTCTGGGAGGGTAATTCTGGGGCATGTGTCCCCTGAGAACAGCAGCTCTATAGCCATATCCTGAAGCCAGTATTTGAAAACATAAGCAACATTTACATCCAGGTCATATATTAGTGCTGGAGAAAAAAAGGTGGAAATTATTTTTATTGTTTCAGGCAATAATTTTATATTTTGCCTTCACTCTGGAGTTTTACAGAGAAAAACAGTGTTATCAAAAGAAATTAAGTGACTCTATTGTGATATCTTTTTTTGTGGTTATTATTTTTTTGTTGCAAGTTCCGTTCTATGTGGAAGGATGCAGAGAGATTCAATATCTTTCTTTCCTTCAGGAATTCATTTACTGATAAAATGGCAAGTCTGTCAAGAATTATCATCATAAAAGAGATATCACTTTCTCTTTTCCTTTTCCAGAAAATTATTTCTGCTGTTCTTTCATGAGACGCTTCTCAGACTGATAGAAGATTGCAGTCCAGCCATTACTCTTTTAAAACTATGGCTAGCTTAAACTATCTTGCTGAGCTGTTAAATATTTATGATGGAAATGCCGGATAATAAAGGATATATTCTCTCAGAAAATATGAAGATTCCAAATTTTGAATTTTCTGAAGAAGTATGAGAGACAGGGGTGAGGGTCCCACACAATGAGGTCTTCGAGGTTGTCCAGCCTTGGTGTTTATATACTTCTACAAACCTCATAGTGCAGTAACAGTTTTAATGCACATCCAGCTGTGCTGTGTCTTTATAACTGTTTATGTCTTTTCCTTAAGTTTTATTTTCGTTGTAATTAATATTGTCATGCAGCCCTCTTCATGTCTACAAGTGGTATCAGGCTTAGATTTCGGTTTCATTTTTAAGGCTCTGTGAATTTCTAAAAAGTAGCTCTCACAAACAGCATATAATGATGTCTTTTAAAATTCAACTGAAAAGATGACTGCATTGCAATGTATTCTTTCAGTATTTATTTTAGTTAGTATAACAAGATTCATTATTTCCACATTCTGCTTCGCTTGGGTAAATTTCCTTTATCTCTTACATTGTTTAAATGTATCATTTTCTTTTTCTGGTTTACTTTTTAAAATAATATGTTTAGTACTTTCATTACTTATACTTAGAATTTTAATGTTTGCCTTACCATATATATTTTCAAGACACCTAAAATTTTTTATTGCCATTCTGTTTCTCTAAAGTAGACACTAACCTCTATTTAAAACTTGCTTACTACCTCAGTTTTCTATTTTCCAGTTTTTTAAAAGCTATACAAGTACAATAAGTTGTCATGATTTCATAGTCAATATAATTAAAGTCACAAATATGGTTCAGTATTTTTAGATTATGCTTCTTGCATCACCCTCCTATTCATTAGATTTTTCTTTATGTTGAAGAATCTCCTTTAATAATTCTTTCAAGAAAGTCTGTGAGTGCTAACACCTTATAAATTCCTATTTTATTTTATGTTTTTTGTGTATATTATTTTAATTTTCTAGGAATAGCATAGGTAATCATTGTCCTTAACATAACTGCTGACCTTTCATAGTTTGAATCTGTAATAATTCCCACAGGTACAGACTGAAAGAACCGGATGTCCACTTGAGAGTGTTACTTTGAGAGACCTGAAGATATTCTAAGAGGTGGGGCCTAGATAGCAGATGTAGATTTCTAGAAAAAATACTTTGTGGGTAACAGTAACTCATTGTTTTGGTATGCTTTCTTTTTTTAATTTTTTTGTTCATTTTTATTTATTTATTTGAGTGTGACAGAGAGAGAAAGACACACACACACACACACACACACACAGAGAGAGAGAGAGAGAGAGAGAGAGAGGGAGAGAGAGAGAGAGAAAATGGGCACACAAGGGCTTCCAGCCACTGCTAACCAATTCCAGACGCATGCGTCCCCTTGTGCATCTGGCTAACGTGGGTATTGGGGAATTGAGCCTTGAACCTGGGTCCTTAGGCTTCACAGGCAAGCGCTTAACCACTAAGCCCTCTCTTCAGCCCTTTGGTATGCTTTCTTTGCTTACTGGTCCATACCATCTGAAGATATAATCTCACATGTCCCTGCTCTATGAACCAGGTATTTCTGGTCCCAAGCCTTCCCCATAGCCATAGATTGAAATCTCACTGAAAGCTTGAGTCGATATTAACTGTATCTTCCTTTAGTTATTTCTGTCAGTTATAATGGTCACAGAAATGCACAATGAACTGACTACATCACCCCAAAGATAACACAGTCACATGATGAGACTGGCTGAAGTTATCATTAATTTAAACTGCACGAAAGTCCAAATGTTTTGTCTTATCGATGACTTCCAACCACCATTCTAAAATATAGAAAATCAGCAGGTACCATTGATTTCTAGGAACCCAGCTATTTTAAAATGATTATCATTAATATTTACTTAGTTTTAATTTATAAATACGTATGCATATTTATAGGGTAAAATAATATACATATAATATCTATATATGTATGTATATATTATATATGTATATATATTATATATTATATATATGTTATATATAATATATAATATATAATATATATAATATATATAATATATAATATATAATATTATATATATACATACATATATAATATGCATATATATACATGTATATATGTATGTATATACATGTATATATGTATGTATATACATGTATATATGTATGTATTATATATGTATATAATATACATATACATATATGACTGCCTTCTGAGTGCTAGGAGTAAAGCCACGAGTGGCAAATATAAATTTGGTACAGGTACACATCATGAAATGTTACAAACAGGATAAACAACTACCTCAAATATCTATCACTTCTTGAAGTGAGAAATTTCTTCTAGCTTTTAGTAAGGTCTTGTTGATTTTTAAAAATCCATGCTAATTCTAGGTTGGTAGAAATGAACTTGGAATTCCATAATTATTTGCACTTAGTTTGAAGCTTTCACTGCCCCTCATCTAGTATATACATTTCATAAAAGCCTATTAATTTTCTCCTATATGGTTACAATTTGATCTTATTTTGCTAGTTTTTTTTATGATTTTGTCTTTCATATAAATGTTCCAGAGTCCTACTACACTATCTATAGCAATATGTTTTTGTTTTATTTTTCAGATGTATTATTTTGAGACCCACTTCTTACATTCTGGAAAATTCTTTTCCAATATCACTTCTCTGCCATTCCTGTATTCTTTTCTTACTGAATGCCTAGCTCATAAATATTGAAGACTACTGTTCTATTCTCTATGGCTGTGAACCACATTTCATCTTTTAAAATACTCTGTATGTATTCTGAGTGAGTTCCCTAGCATTGCCTTCGAATCTCAATGGGTTCAAGCTACTTTTACTTATATATTCTCATCCTTGGCTGCTATTTGTTTTCTAATTTATCTGTATTATTTATTTTACGAGTAATATTCTCTCATTCCTATCTTCAAGAAGTGTATAAACCTTATTTTTATATTACTTCATAGTTATTTTTACTGCCATTTTGGTGTGATAGTTTTTTTCCTAATTATTTTCATTTATAAGATGATCTTTTATGAGTTTCTCATCTTTCTCTATGTCTCATGCTTTCTTTCCACTCAAATTTCTCTTTCATTTAGTTTTTTGGTTTTTCACATATTTGTTTATAGTTATATATTTGCAATACTGGGAATTGAACCCAGGTCCTCATGTGTGCTAGGCTCTACCACTGAGCTGTATATGCCCAGCCCACATCCTGAAGTTTTTCTTTATTAATTATTTTTTATTGACAACTTCCATAACTATACAAAATAACCTATGGTAATTCCCTCCAGTCCCCCACTTTCCCCTTTGAATCTCCACTCTCTATCATATTCCTTTCTTCTCTCAATCACTGAGAAATCCTGCTGGAACTGAGCTGATAACCTCCTCCACATAGACCAGTGACAAAAAGCTGGAAGAAGCCATTCTACATGCCGTCCAATTGGAGAAAGAGATACCACCAGTGAAGATACTCAACAGTGGACACTGCAAGCCTTATGATTGGCCAGCCAGGCCAAATGAGCCATCGGGTGCAATAGTGGCATGTCTATCATGGTGGAAAACAACTGCTCTCCAACTGGACTGGAGGCCCACTCCAAGGGAGGGAATACATCCCTGATACTGAAAACTTAAAACAGGGGTAGTCATGATCCCTAGGGGTGTAACGTGTGCTGATTTCTGGATAAATGTATATACTATGCTTATCAAGCTGCCCAGTAAGCACTTCTCTTAATATTCATACCCTTTTATTAATGCTACTCTCACTTTGGGTAGAGAATCTTCTCTTTTCAGATGGCAGTGACCTTGGGACGACTCAGAAGGTATCATGGTGCTGGAAAAAAGTGACTATAGTACCGAGTAACACCTCAATCACACCTTCCAAGGCTCAGGGTCAAATGTGGAAGAGGTGGAAGAAAGAATGCAAGAGCCAAAGGAAGGGTTGGACTCCTTATGGCATGCTCCCTCCAAGAAAAAAAAAAAAAAAATCAGCTCACTCTCCTACTGCTGTTATCTACTTGCTGCTGTCACAGAAGTGATGGCAAACCTTTGCTCATGCTGTGTTTTCCCCTGCCTTCATGAAGGAAACTTTCCCTGGAGACTATAATTCAAAATTCAAAAAGACAAACGAAAATAAAACAAAACCAACTTTTTACCCATCAGTTTCTTTTTGCTGGGTGCTTGGTCTCAGTATTGTGAGGTTAATGACCAGACTAGTCTACCCTGATTCTTGCTCATCATGACAATGCACTGCAAGCATTAAATACATGAATCAAAAATGGACTCTGCTACTTAAGTTGTTTCAGTCACTGACTTAGTCATAGCCATGAAAAAATAATACAGATAGCAATATTGGAGGGGTGGGGACACAGACTTTACCCCGATATCCAGGCATTAAAGTTTACTATGATGTTCAACTTTTTGCTAAATATGAGAATCCTAAAAGCCCAAAGAGAGTGAATAATTGGTACAATATGTTTACGCTGGATGAAGAAAGTGATTCAGTGCACCTTTCATCTCACCTAAACCATTATTTCAATAGAACTGTTATTTCAAGAGGGCTTACCTATGTAAGAAAGTTATGAAAGATATTTTCTGAATTCTAGTGCTAACGATACGACATGAAGCAACTACATGTTGATTTTATGTTGCCAATAAATATCACTTGAAGTAACTACATATTAATTTTTTTTACTTTCTATTGCCAACAATTTAATACCTCATACTCGTCAAGTTCATAAAATAAAGTTATTTGTGTCAGCTTACAATTCAGGAGGTGCAAGATAAAAGCGATGTCACAGCTACATTCTTCTTGTTGGAAAAAAAAAAAAAAACACTCCACTAGAATAAGCTTATGGGAGAAAAGGTTTTATTTCACCTTATAGTTTCAAGGGGGGGTTGATTGTGGTGGGGAGAGCATGGCAGAGCAGGCAGTTGGAGCCTCACATTTCGCCACCATAACAGGGATTAAGTAGTCCATGTGAGCTAACTCTAAATACCCAGTGGAATAATAAAGCTCAAGGTTTGCCCTCACCACTAACAATGCTACTCATCTTTAGTACATCACAGGAGATGAGCTTTGAAAGCTGGAAGAGCTGGAAGGCAAATCTTTGCTTCTTTAATATGTTTCTGTAGACTCTCTCTCTCTCTCTCTCTCTCTCTCTCTCTCTCTCTCTCTCTGTGTGTGTGTGTGTGTGTGTGTGTGTGTGTGTACATACATACACAAACACACATCTCAGGACTTCTGACCTCATATATCATGTCGGTGACCATATTTCCTTGGAGATTAGAAGACACACAACTTGTTTAATTGTTGATGTTTTACTCTTTTCAAATCATTAATTCTCAGAGCTTTGAGAACACAATGAATACCGATTGGTGCTTTTCTGTTTGTGCTGTATTCTTCTGATCAGATTTCTTGCTGCAGCTTCCTCCTCCAAATTGCTTTTCAAGGTGAGAATCTGTCAGGAGATAAAGGCACAGTATGTAATCCCCAGGGATAAGAGCCCTGGCATTGAGGTGCTACTCATTTTTATCCTGCTTAGCTCGTCATATACAACATTGTTCAAAATGTCCAGTGTTCCATCCACGAGGATGATGCAGAATGACAAAATCATGGGTTCTAAATGAGCCATCAGTCAGGAGTTCTGTATTTCTTTGCCTCTGATCTAAACATGGAACTTTCAGTAAAAGGTTTTTACCATAGAATGTCATTATAAGAAGGGGAGTATCAGAATATTGAGGCTTCATCCTTCAGTATGCCACTGATCTTGTTCAGTATCGCAAACCCAGTTTTTACAAGTACTTCTTGTGATTATCCTATGCAGTTGGAGTCTCACTCAATGTTCTAGCAATAGAGAAAGGTAAGGATAAATGGATGAGTTAAGCACTACCTTGGAAAGTTCTACTGTTGGACATAGACAAGACCCTGGGTTAAAGCAAACCTAAGCTGTCTTGACACGAAGACCACAGGCTATGGAGAAGTCACTGCAGCCTAAACCGCCGGTCAATTCTCAGAGACCAGACCAGCAGGGGAACTCCTCCCCCATTCTTGGGGGTCCCAATGAGCCTGGACCCCTGGACAAAATTTCAGACCCCCTCAGATCAGCAGAAAGTAAGGCCACTCACTCTCCAAGCACAGGATACCTGGACATTCTGATAAGACTTATGTTTTGCCCATAATCCTGTGGCCTTTGGCCAGTTGCCTAGAAAACTCCTTATATCATATCAACCAGCAACCTTTTCACAACCCATCCCCCTGTACCATATACCATTTCCTATGTGCTAGAATGTATGTCCTCATATGCTAATTAGGCATCAGCAAGCAGCATTGCACATTCTATCCCCTTAGGACCCTTTTCCCACCCTCAACTGCTTATAAACCCATTTCCCTGACAATAAACGAAGCTGTTCACCGAAACTGCCTCTGGGGAGTGATTCATTCTCTCCTCTTGCTCACATAACCTTGATCTCCATGGTTGCCTGGGATCACAGTTAGACCGAGGACCCAGGAACCCACAGTCTACCAACTATCTTTTATGATCCAAAGAACTTTATAAAATTCTTTAGAGAATTGGTAAGCAGAGAATGGCTGATGATATAAAGAATAGAGAAGGAGGTATTCCATAAAGGGTAGGTTAATAATGTTCAGTATTGGGAATAGAGTGGGAGAAGTTAGAATTTAGCTGAAGTCTTTTAGAATCTTAGGGCTTTCCCAAAGTAAAATTATGTGCAAGATTTTTGCACAAACCTCTCCATAATAGAGAATAAGAGATATTAAATATAGTTAAAGACACTTCTGGTATTTTGCAGTTCACCTTAACATTGAACTTCGTAGGCATGTGGTTTACCTAAGGACCTGTGGGGCAATGCTGATTTGCATGCCTGATCCCTGGATGCTAACAGAGGTCAAAGCTTTGGAAGGCCTATGCTATGGAGATGACTCAGCTAACATACAGATGAGGTTCTCCTTTTGGAATGTGAAGTGTCACATTCAGAGTCACAATATTCCCCTCACAGATTTAATTTCTGGCTGTCTCTGATGATAGGCTGAGTACTTTTAATGCTATCTGAGAGCTATCAGTGATTCAAAGAAAGCACAGTGGTATGTCTAGGGTATCCTTTCTTCCTAATCATCTCCATCTGGAATTATCCCTTCCATCCAGCCCTCCAGTCTCTGCTCTGAACTTAAACTTGCTTCTCACTCCTAATATGACAATATGACTTCCTTGTCTTATTTGTGGTTCTGCCTCATGTTGAGAATTTCTGACAGGAGAGTCTCATATACAACATCCGGACACAAGGTAATGTGTACAGTTAAAAGAGAAGTTTGGCTTGAGGTATATCCCTGGCCAGCAACAGAGTATGTCATTCATTTAGAATGCTTTTCTGAATCCAGTGGAAATAAGTATGAGTGATACAGACAGAGTTCTGAATCTTTAATACTTAGTCCCCTGCTATGGGAAATCACCCCTTCTTTTTCTGATGAAAGTCGCCATTTTAATTTATCTCTAAGGCAGAATTGAGGGTAAGTCAACTGCTTTTTTTCTTGCTGTTGCAAAAGGGAGAGAGGTCTCCAGAGTGCTTTTTCCTTGGAAAAGACTATATGCAACCAACATGAAATGCATGCTGATGGTATACTTAATTTCCATGTTATACAAAGGCGACTTCCTTCTGCTGCTAATTGGTGTGTGGTCCATTAAAATGGTGAGTCCAGGAGCTGCCTCAGTGCTGGTCAGTCACTTAGAGAAGTATAGCCTGGGGAGATGCAAATTTCTATTGGGCTCTGTAGAGTAATGAATCTGTCGGAAGACTAATGAACTGAGGACTTGTACATACACATTTGTTAAAATGAATTTTAATTTGGTTTCAGATTCATAATATCTCTTTTAATTTAATCTCTGTTCTGCTCTCTTTTCCTGTAAGATTTTTGAATAACTTAAGTTTTACTTTTACAGTCAGGTGACCAAACAAAAGCATGAATATTTCCCTTGATTTATCCCCTTTGGTATATTATATTGTTATTTATTTTACATTTTTTAAAATTAAAATGCTACAGTATTATCAGAAAATCCTGAAGTAAATATAATCTTGCTTTTGAGGATTGGGTTCTCCTTGAATAATATAATATACCATGGTGGCTTTAATCCTAAAACCTCTTCTAACTAATCCCTGTGAGCATGTGAGACACTTTAAGACTCTTTCCTGGGGCATTTTGAGATTACCCATATTTAGCTCTAATGCTTTATATTATGTGTAATGTCAATTAGTTCTGAGGCAGGATAGCAAGACAAGGAAATTTGAGGGGAGATGAGGAGGGCAAGGAGCCTCCCCACCCCAACTCAGGAATCTGGTCGAAGCTTCTTACCAGCATAGAAATAAACATTCCACCACAATTCACAACTCTTACAGACTTGTCTCTTTTTCCTACCTGTAAGCCAACAATTTTCCATGAGTGTCACCTAATACCTCCTTTACAGTTAAAGCCACACTGTATATTCCATGTGTAAACCTAGTGGGCCCTGCTTTTACCTTATTAGACTCTGGCATATATGGTGCCACCCAATAGTCTCAATTGTCAAAAAGAGAAACAGAGCTAAAAAGAATAGAGGTCCCAAGAACCCTTGAACAATGAAATTGCAAAGGGATTCCAAATTCCCTAAACACAGTCACCATCAGGACACCTGAAATGAGACTATCCAGTATGTGCTCATTCTCCTTCTAAGTGTCTCTTTTTTTCTCCCGTCTCTTATGTTTAAACCTGTATTAAAATATCTTTAATATCATCTTCAACTCTGATTCACATTGGCTTTTCCTTGAATGACTTTCTGTGACAAAGACGCAAAGCCTATGCAGTTGATTAGAAACAGATGCACTTTCTAAAAGGGAGGTAGGCTGAAGCAGGGAACTTGGTAAAAGCTCTAAAGGTAACTGGTGCACAAAGGATGGGACTTCCCTGTCACTGGCCCATTTGCACTGTGCTTGCTTACTGGCCCAAATTGCTTAGAACGATCTTTCTCACACATGCCCTGTTACGTACAACTGTACCCTATCACCTGTCTTACTAATACCTCATTCGTATTTTAGGCAGCCTGGGTCACTTGTAGTTACTCTATGTGCACCTGCTACTCTGGTCACTGGAACCAGTTCTAGCTGGCATCTGCTGGGAAATTTCCAGCTTTTCACTTTGATAGTCTTGCAGCCCTTGAGCAAGGCCTTCTGGCCCTCACCCTTTGCCCTACTGTCCTGCCCAATATCTAATGTCCAGATTTATTCTGTATAAATTGACCAGCCAAAATGTGTAATTGACAGGTAAAACTATCATATATATATATACATACACATACACATACACATATACATATATTGTGAAACAATCACATGACTGTTTTAAAGAAAATTTCAGGCATCTAATACAATATGTCAATCATAATCAAATAATTACTGTATATTTAATTTATAGAACATGATTTCATCATTGAAATTTTGTAATCTTTGACTAATTTCTCCCCATTTCTGATGTCTTCAAGTCTCTGTCAAATACCAATTTATTTCTCTCTTCTCCTGAACTTGAGTGTCTAGATTCATATATGAAAGCAAGCATTATGTATGTTTCTGTATTGGGCTTCTTTTGCTTCACAAGTTTACTGTGAATTTAACCATGCTGTTATATTGGCAAAGTTTCCATTTTAAGAATGAAACATGCCATTGAGTGCTAGTTTGTGGGTGTAGGTTTGTGCATGTGTGTGAGAGAGAAAACACACACTATGTTTTAATTTTTTTTCCTTTGTTGACTAAAATATGATTGTGTGTGTGTGTGTGTGTGTGTGTGTGTGTGTGTGTGTGTGTGAAAAACTGCTACAGAGAATGTGAGATTCATGTACGTTTCATTTATTTATATTTTGAAGTAGGGCCTCACTCTACCTGAGGCTGACTTGTTGAAATTCACTATGTAGTCTCAGGATGGCCTCCAACTCATGAAGATCCTTCTACCTTTGTCTCCCTAGTGTTGGGATTAAAGGCATATGCCAACATGCCTGGCCCTAAGTTTTTTGACATATTTATTTCAGAATTTTTGTATATATACCTGGTGTGGGGGCTCTAGATCATATGGCCATCATTTAACATTTTAAAATTTATTTTATTAAAGGTTATACTGTTTATCCCTTTGCCCTTGCTTCGGTTTCCCTAGGGCCCTCCTCAACAGAGTAATGGTATTCACTGTGAGGTCATGAAAGCCTCAGTCAGTCCCTGTGTGGTAGTTGGGTGAACATGCCTCAAGGTATTCCTACTCACTCTGTGGCTCTTACAATCTTTCTGTCTCTGCTTCCTCAATGTTCCCTGAACCATGACAGACCTGCTACCAGTCACATTTAGTGTTTATTTCTCTGCAGCTTCAGAATATCTGCTTTGATGTGTTTTTATTGACTACAGTGTCCATCACCATTGCCCTGGAGCTGGTTGTCAGGCTATCAGTGAGAGAGAAAATCTTTGTTAACAGTGTCTCCAATGAAGGTGTAATATTTAGAATCTACACCCCCCCAACACACACACAAAAAAAACTAAACAACAACAAAAAAATCTCAATGAAAAAATTGAGTAGAAAACTGAACAGAGAATTCTCAAAGGAAGAAATACAAAAGGCCAAAACACACTCTAAGAGATATTCAACATCATTAGTCATCAGAAAAATGTAAATCAAAACAACTCTGAGATTCCATCTTAATATAATCAGTATAGCATTCATCAAAAAGTTAAATGACGATAAAAGCCTGGGAGGCAGTGGGAAAAGGATCCCTTACCCACAGTTGGAGGGAGCACAAACTGACACAGCCACTGTGGAAATCAGCATGAAGATGCCTTTTTATATCTTTTTCATTTGATCCAGCAATAGCCCTTCTGGCCATATACCATAAAGACTTCACTCTTTACTACAGAGATACCTGTTCAGCCATGTTTGTTGCTGCTGTATTCATAATAGCTAGGAATTAGAATCAGCCCAGATGTCCAGAAACTTATGAATGGATAATGAAGAGTGGATACATACACACAATTCTACTCAGGGGTACGGAAAATAAAATAAAGAAACTTGCAGGAACATGGATGGAGTTAGAAAGGAAAAATAATCATTTTAAGTGACGTCACACAGACACAGAAAGACAAACGCCTCCTGTACTCTCTCACTTGTGGTTCCTAGCTGGAGTCAGCTGGCGATGAGTGTGAATGGTTGTATAAATGAGGAATATGGGCATAAAACTAGAAGATCAGTAGACAGAGGAAATAGGGAGCGTGGAGGAGATATGTGACAGACTTGGGGAGGAACAGAATATGAGGGGCAGGAGTGCCTTGAAGTAGAGTATAGGGAGGAGAAAAACACAAAACGTAAAGACACCATGGATCACTTCAATAGAAACACTCCTCATGGGTAGCATTCTACAAGATATAACCACTAATTACCAGAGAGCGGGAATGGTCTGGACAGAAGCATCCAGTAGAAGGTGGGAAAGGCTCAACCTTAAAAGCATGAGCTCTGGCTGGCAAATCTGAAGCCTCATTTGGTTTACCAGCACCACCCCCGCCCACACACACACACTGAGCTGCTGGTCAGGGAGACCCATGAGGTCCTCCAAACAAGGCAGGCCATTGCAAAAATACTTCCTTTCCCCCTTTTTAAAAACATTCGTTTGTCTTTTGAATGTCATGGTTTTGAGTACACATTTTCTTTCTCGTGCCTAAGCTTACATTATTCATGTAATTCTCTATGTACTTCAGCTTCAAAGCTTCTGTTTGGTCCCAACTTTAATATTTCTATCTCTGTTACACTGTTTTTATTCATGTGTTATCTTCCCGATTTCATTATGTTATTTATATATGGTTGCTCCTTGCTTCCTAGACATTTGTTTTAGTTGCTTTTTGACGAAAGCATATTGTATCATTTTTTTAGGCATTTCATAGATCACTATTTCTTTGAGATAAGTTGTTGGGGAATTACAAGATTCCATTTGCAGCATCTTTTATTTCTTTAATTCTTCTTTATTCTTGCAGCTTTGTATAGGTACAATTGAAGGAGTTGCTTCTCCCTGTTTTATAGCCTGGCTTTCTTGGGGATGAGATATTCACTTGTGGTTAGGGTATGCAGCAGTATTTGATCCCATGTGTGCACACACAGTCAGGCAATGCTGAGGCTCTGGCTGGGTGAAAGGGGATCCCTGAGGAGGTTAAAATGACAGTAAGGAATATGGGGCAATATGGAGAAACACTTGGAGAATGACTTCTACCATTTTATCACCTGGTATTCTCATATATGCATATTGTTGTTTGCCCATTGGTTTTCTCCAGCTTCTTAACTTGTTAACCATGCTGTCTAGCTCCTCTAGTTATATTTCTGTGTGTGGGTTATGCAACTATTTATTTTTATTTTTCCAATGGAAGCAGCAAGTGGTTGAGACCTCCTTCAATGCACATTGCTGACATCTTTTGTCATCTTTGGAGAACACAGTTATTACTAAAGTCTTCTGTTAAAACCCACATAATGTGGAAACCCTTCTCAACTCTGAAGCCAGACTGAGCATGTTTTGTTCTACACACCAGTAATAGATTCATTTACTTGGGAGTAGTTAAATAATAATAATGATCTGCCATTTATTTATGTTATATATTTATAATTGGCATTAAATATGATTTTTTACTTAAAAGAGCTAACACAACTAAGCATATTTCAAAAATTAAATAAATGATAAGTAGAATTATTATTCAAAGAAACATAAAAAACAATGAGATGATGAATTAAAGCTCCAGAGGTGGTTTGGCTTGAAAGTTGTTAGAAGGGACTTTCTGAGATTATGAGCATACTCTATGGCTTGATAGAGATGTTACAAAATGCCCTGTATTTTAACCTGAATCTATTTTCATGTGAAAGCTCTATGAACTATGATCTGTGCATCCTTCCACTTAGTGGTATTTGGTGAATGCAGCTACTTATCATTTAATTGCTTCCATTTCAGAGTCCTCCCAAACATCAAATTACTATCTCAATGAAAATGATATACTTCTGGAGTAAAGAAATATAAAACAGTTCACTTACATATAATGTATGTGTCTAGATTTCTAAGTAAGAGGTTTAAAAATTGTAATATTGCTTTTCCTTGACTATATCAAATTTAGAAAATAAAAATTTTTAAAGCTTACAACTAAAATAATCATTGATAAAATACCTCACATTGTCATTATGTAGAGAAAACACAGTAAGTTATTCATATAAATACACATATATACTTACATATCCAATAGTTCTATAATGTGATCTAATTCTGGTATAACTTACTGTTCTTATTTAATGATGTCTTATGTTTACATCCATTTTATTGTCTGTAGAAAACCTCATAGCAGAATACATAACTTATAAATAAAAACATTCTGGCATTCAGATTATTTTTTCCTTTCATCTGACTTAATTACAGTTATCCACAATAAACTTTTCTGTAAAATACTAATCCCATCTAACTAAAAGTTCATTTGTTGGATTAAAATACAAATTTAAAAATTTTAATAACTATATATAAATTATCCATACAGAAACCTACAGTTGTATATATTCCTTTCTTACTTGACTCAGAGACCATCTCATTTTGTGACTAACAAAGGAAAATACAATTAAAATAGTATTTTTTTCCAAGCAATGGGTAATATACATCCTTCATTACTAACAGGTTAAATTTTATGTTAGATTCTATCCCCTGTCAGTTTGTACCTATACTTTTGACTTCCTTATCTAACTCAGTGTTCATGTAATTATGACTGAGTTTCTGGCTACATACAAGATTTCTGAACTTAACCTGAGGCAAGAAACATCTCAGTACAGGTGTACCAGTACTGGGTCAAAAATGACAGCTGGTTAAATCCTCCCTGTGATCACAGTCCACTTTTCCCAGCATCACCACTCAGTAGAAGTTGCTCTAATAAGGATAATGACTTTCTTCTCCTTCCACAATTTACAAGGTTTCAGACCTCAACAAGCCCTGGGGCATCTTTTTAATGGAAAATGAAGTGACCCTTTCCTGTGACTTCTGCTGAGTAGCAAATGGTGAGACCTACACAGAGCAGACAATCTTCCTTCACCTTCTCTTCTTTTTGATCATCAGTTTGGAGATTTTTGGCAAGTGTTATATCAGGACTTACTGTACTTAAGTATTACATTAAAACACTATTTTGGAATTTGTGCTTAAGAATGAGCAAGGGTTTTTAGCAAGAATGACCTCTGGAGTTTGCAGGTCCCAGTAAAGGTTCTTATATGGCTATTTGGCCATATAAAAACTTTGATTAAGTGACATTGTATAAAATTGACACACTGTGTGATTGCAAATAAATTAATGATGAAGAGATAACAGAATGGAGAAGCTGTATGTGGTCAGTGTCCAGTTACCAGTACATGTGAAGAACATTTGTTGTTGCCAAGCAATATGTTTTTCTAATTCAAGAATTAACTTTCCTCATGGTCAAGTGCAATGCATCTGGCAAATTTCAGAAATCCACTCATATTTGGACAAAATACCTGGTCAGACACAATTTAAGGAAGAAAAGGGTTTATTTTTGGCTTCAGTGTTCAGTGGTTAGAGTCAGCTTGGACTGTCTAATTGTTGGCCATCCACTAAACAAGCATGATGTGAGGCTAACTCAAAATCAACACCTCAGCAATGTCTGGTCACTTAGTATCATACAATATTGAGAGAAAAAGGAGGAACTCACTAGTCAGTAAGAATAAATGAATAATCTTACCAGTTTGTTGTTTTTATAGGTTATGAAAGATAATAACTTTTTTAGTAAAAAAGCAATATTTGCTCATTGCAAAAAAAAAATGCTGACAAGGCCTGTGGATGTAGATGATGGCAAAGAAAATTCAAGAAAAACTCAAAAAGAATTATGAAATATTATGAACCATTGCAGGCATCGCAGCCTAGCTTGGCTCTCAGAATAAACAGAAAAATGAATCTAGTCTTAAAAATAGTACAATATTAACAAATTCTGTGTATTGTCTGCTTTAAGAAATAGTATAATTGCATGTTAATTTCTTTTCTCACCGCTTTGACAAATAGATGATAGGAACTGAGGAGCAAAGTTTAATTTTCACTCATGGCTAAAAAGAGATTTCACCTTATCATGGAAGAAAAGGCATGCTGGAGCCAATCACAGTGTGATGGACAAGAAATGCAGAACAGTACCTGCAACAAGAAGCAGGTACTTGGGCTGGAGAGATGGCTTAGCAGTTAAGCGCTTGCCTGTTGTTGCAGTCCAGTTCGCATTGCTGGTAGAAATCACCCAACAAAGAGTAGCTTCTGGGTAAAAGAGTTTTATTTTGGCTTACAGGCTCGAGGGGAAGCTCCACGATGGCAGAGAAAAACAATGGCATGAGCAGAGGGTGGACTACCTAACAGGCTCATGTACTGAATGTAAAATCACGATGCAGAGGTGCCATTTTAAAAGGTGTGAGACTTTAAGGACACGGACCCAGCTGGCACAAATAGGCAACCAGGTATGGATCTTTGAAGGTAGTACCTGCTTCGTTTTATTTATTTATTTATTTATTTATTTTGTGCATTTTTATTTATTTACTTGAGAGTGACAGAGAGAGAGAGAGAGAGAGAGAGAGAGAGAGAGAGAGGCATATATATATATAGAGAGAGAGAATCGGCTCGCCAGGGCCTCCAGCCACTGAAAACGAACTCCAGACGCGTGCACCCCCTTGTGCATCTGGCTAACGTGGGTCCTGGGGAATTGAGCCTCGAACCGGGATCCTCAGGCTTCACAGGTGTGGTGGTTTGATTCGGGTGTCCCCCATAAAATTAGGTGTTATGAATGTTACCTCCCCAGCTGATGTATATTTGGGAATTAATGCCTCCTGGAGGGAGTGTATTGTTGGGGGCGGGCTTATGGGCTTTATAACCAGTTTCCCTATGCCAGTGTTTGGCACACCCTCCTGTTGCTGTGTTCTACCTTATGTTGGCCAGGGGGTGATGTCCACCCTCTGTTCATGCCATTGTTTTCCCCTGCCATCGTGGAGCTTCCCCTCGAGCCTGTAAGCCAAAATAAAACTCTTTTACCCAGAAGCTACTCTTTGTTGGGTGATTTCTACCAGCAA
Organism: Jaculus jaculus; assembly: GCF_020740685.1. Taxonomy (NCBI): domain Eukaryota; kingdom Metazoa; phylum Chordata; class Mammalia; order Rodentia; family Dipodidae; genus Jaculus; species Jaculus jaculus. Next base: position 103,955,774 of record NC_059110.1, read on the forward strand.
TGCGAACTGGACTGCAACAACAGGCAAGCGCTTAACTGCTAAGCCATCTCTCCAGCCCAAGTACCTGCTTCTTGTTGCAGGTACTGTTCTGCATTTCTTGTCCATCACACTGTGATTGGCTCCAGCATGCCTTTTCTTCCATGATAAGGTGAAATCTCTTTTTAGCCATGAGTGAAAATTAAACTTTGCTCCTCAGTTCCTATCATCTATTTGTCAAAGCAGTGATTCAAACAATAATGTTTTGTTTATTCCTTCATTTTAAAATGTAGACTATTTCTGTGAGATGCCAATATTAGGACAGGCTACACCTGGAACTTTTCAGTAATTTGGAAAATTTTCTATAAATATAAAGTTACTTCAAACTCAAAAATTAAAACAAATCTTAAAGTCTCTATATACTTGCCAGCAGGATTTTTAAATTTCTGATTTATCAACTTTTTTCAAACAAAACAGGTTTTTGATATCACTATGCAATTTAATATTTGTTTTATCAAGTTACTTAAATATGCCAAAACCTCTAGCATATTTTTAAATGTAAAATGTTTGTTTACTAGTCTATTGGTAAATGATATCTGTTTATATGATTCAAGTACAGAAATGTGTGTGATAGACACATGCTTAGATAGAAGAAAAATTATTCCAGTCATAGAGATAAAGATAGTAAGAGCAGGTCCAATTAGAGCTTTGCACAATCATCCCTTTCTAGGTTTGTAATTGACTTTCTTACAGATTTAAATGCAGAGAAACTAATAATAAATAAATTCCATATATGTATATGCTCCCCTTTTGACTGTGGATATTGAGACATTATATCCACTGTTGTTTCCTTGTTCATATATCATGTTATTATTTTACTCATCTTCCCTGAATAGATACAGCTGGCACGTACTATTAATTCCATTTATTGTGGTTTCTCTAGTGGATGCATTACCCAACCTCCAGTTTGACATTATGCTTTACCTGTTATTACTTTATGAGGACATGGGTTAAGTAATTAAATTTTAAAATCATGAGACAAGCAGGACTGGTTATTTAAAAGCTATAATTATACTACATTTAGTATAATGTTTTTGTTGGTTTTTAAAAGTTAGGAAAAATGTTCATATTTCCAGTGATGGAGAAGGAGAAAATCAACACCTTTTTCCATATAACATTGACTCATATAATACTGACACCTCAGAAACATGTTCTTTTCTGCTCATGGTTTCTGATTCCAATCCTACTTTCAATCCCTCACCAAATCTGTTGCCTTGGAGTTTTTTTTTTATTATTATTAATTATTCAACCGACTTCTTATCCAATTTCATATGAATCTTATTCTACTTTAATGCTGAATTGTCTTTTAAGTACAGTTTGGCTAGTGACTGTCCACATTCTGGTTTTGGGTTCATGAGTTCATGCTGGTTTTCAACAGACCACAGTTGCCCAAGTATTAAAACCTTGGCTGTGCTTGTGGCTTTGATATCACTAGCTAAGGGGCTTTGAGAAAACTACGCACTCTCACACTGCTATGTTATTCTTTCTGTAAAACAGTGGACATAATTTCTCTTCAGGCTCAGTGGATACTTTCAATAACATACAATCTGTAAAGTGCTCTGCTTTGATATGTGCTCTGATACATGGTCAGTTTATTATCAACTTTTCCTCTCTTGTTTTGATAAAACAAAGTTTTGTTAAACAAATGGGCATTGGCTATACTGAAAACATTTTGCAATTTCATATGCCATAACTATGCTATAATCCAAATACTTGCTCTAGAGAGAGCTGGAGTTCTGTTTCTAAAAATATTGCTATATGATGTTTACCAATTTACATCTAGTTTATTCTACTGCCGTTTTCTTTTTCTTTGAAATTCTTTCTCCGTCCTTTCATCCTGTACTTTAGCATGATTATTTTTCATGCTCAAACTTCGTCGTCCTTCTTCTATTTGTGTAATGAACTAAAGCTGCTTGTGGAAGAGCCATCATTAAATGGTCTGGGAAGTCTGAAGATGAGGAGAGCTCTGCATTTATTATCTGAGTACTGCTGACCAGAAGACAAATGGTTAAGTTGCAATTATAATCTTGTTTTGGTAACTTCCAGTGGAATGAATTAAATACTGTTCACCTAGCATTTGATGTCAATTGTATTCTCTTTTGTTAGAGGCTAGTTAGTTCCCCCAAAACATGGTATCTTTGTAAAAAGCCAAATAAATTAGTTGAAAGTAGTAAACACTCACACATATGTACTTCAGGGAACTCACTTTGCAGCTTCTCATAGGGATTAATCAGTCCTGAGTTTTGACTCTTTAAGAGCTCAAATCTGCAAGTGGTCAGGTTACATGATAATCATGGTTTCATCAGCTCGCTGAACTACTTGCACTGACTCCTGCTGTGCTGATTATGGGTTGAACAGTTCAAGGACACATTTTGTAGTTTGTACTAGCAATAAGTTCATTTCTGAAATGATGCAATAGCTGTAACCAGCTAAATATCCTTTGTGTCTCTCCAGAAATTTTAATCTTTAAATCCTTTACCTCAGTGATAGAAGACAATGCCCCCGTGGAGAGATTAAAAAAAAAAAAAGCAGATTCTGAATGCTGTCATAGATTATTTATTTTATCTTTTTGTGTTAGAAACAGCTAGTCAGGACGGAAGAAGCCATGACTGCAAAAGTTTCATAAATATTCTTATTCTGCCTATGATGTTGCCACCTTTATTTATGACAACACAATATTAATAAAATATAATGTAATTGAAGGAAAATTGCACAAACAAACTTTAAAGAACTACGTTACAAAAAGATACTTCTAAAATTGAGAAACAACAAAAAGTACCAAAAGAAAGCTAACAAATAATGAAAATAACTAAAAAAAAAAGAAGAAAAAAATGTGAGGGAATAAGTGATATGGTTAAGAACTAAGTAATAAGATAGCATTTTTATCCACCACAATGGCACAGTTTTGAAAGTTAGAAAACAATAGAAAGAACTATGGTATGAAAAATCAACTGCACTTTCATGAATTTTCTCTGGGAAGAGGCTAACAGTATGCCTTAAATTTGAAAATGTGTGTGTGTGTGTGTGTGTGTGTGTGTGTGTGTGTGTGTGTGTGTCATGTGGTATAGGGATATGTATGCATATATGTGCATATCTGTTTATATGTGTGCACACAGGTGTGTGGAGGTCAGAGAAGGACATTAGTTGTCCTTTTCCATTGCTCCTCACCTTCTCTCTTTGAGACAGTGTTTCTCACTGAAGTGGAAGCTAGTTGTTTTTCTTTGAATCCCATTGATCTTCTTGTCTCTGTTCCCCCAAGCTCTATATGACTACAAGTATGTCTATGGCCATGCATGCTTTTGACTTTGAATTGAATTCAGGTTCTTCCATCTGCTGCTCTGTCTACATGCACAGCAGAAAGAAAATATCTAAATATTATTAAATCCATTTCTAGGAATCTATTCCAAAGAGACTAAGACCATGTTAGTCAAAGGCTTTATTCATCAACATGATTATTGAAACACTGATTACAATATAAATAAGCTCAGGGGTCAATAGAAGAATTATGCAGAGAAATGTATATGATCATGATATAGAATATTAGGAAACAATTAAAACATGAAATCACAACAGTGGATATGGAGCAAATTCTATTGGGTATTATTCAACAAGCAATATAAAACAGAAAAACCGTCACGAGGGTTAGAGGTGGGAATAAGAGGTAATGGGTACAGAGTTGGTCATATGTCTCAGTTAGGAAAGGGAAGACTTTTGGAAGACACTGGCATAAGCCCATGTCCTCCACACCCACCAATGCATGCAAGCATCCAAACACATATTTAACCCATACACATGTGGAGATACATATACACATGCATATATGTGCACCATGAACACATGTATAAAAAAGCAGTGAAAAATAGGAATCTTTTTTAAATGGAATGACACTTAAAATTTGTTAAAACACAAACCCGTACCTACAAAGAAAAGTAAAGGGAAACATTCTAGAAGAAGTCTACCCATGTTTATCTACTAAAAAGAGTATGGAAATAATTTGGAGAAAGAGTTAGTGATGGGGGGGGGGGGATTTTATTGCCTTTACCTTTAAATGCATTTTGATCATACCACCACCATTGTATCACAAATATTCTTGCACTTTTGTTGCAATTTATAAGACAAAAAGAAAAACATACACATACAAATGAAGACATATGATTGGGAAGATGAGATTGGTAGACTGAACTAAATATTCTCATTCAAATTCAGATAAAATGTCTCCACTTCTAACAGCCTTTGTTAGTCTTTCCTCCTTTCCTCACAGATCATTATTGAACCTCTCTTATCATCCATTGTATTGTGTCAAGACAACTATCAAAAAATTATCATAACCAGCTACTTTAAGACTGTTTTCTTCACTAGAAGTAGAATCTGAGTTGTTTTTTTTTTTTTTTTTTAATCTTATCATTCTTGGTATCTGCATGGAGATTTTCTGCTTTGTGAAAGTTTATCCAGGTCCACACTGTTAATTTGTGCACTTTTATGTGTGTCTACTTTATTAAACTTTTTAATATAAATGTTTTCAAATGCAGGAGGAAATACTTTGAGAACATGTGTATGTATTTGGAACTGATATGATAGGCTTGGCTAAGAAAATAGAAATATATTAATAGGTTTGCTACTTTTTGTGCCAGTTTAATTAACTCTATTCCACCCATAAATAGCATCTGTAAATATGACCAGTTAAGAAACAATGTACTCACAGAAGATGTAAAGTAAAACTGGTGAGCCAATCTTAAAAGCTGTAATATATTCCTACTAGGAAAAAAATCACAGTCCCTACTCTTAGTCAACTATATTTACAACGGATGTATGGACATGCAATATAACATATATGGGCTACATCAGGTATTATCATCACTACTATTAAAGCAATTTTGGGGACTGGGGAGATAGCTTCATGGGTTAAATGCTTGATTTTGAAGCATAGCAAGTAGATAAAGTTCCAGAAGTCATACAGACTACCTGTAATCCCAGCCCTCCTACACGCACATGGGAGATGGAGACAGGAATCAGGGAAGCTTGTGGGGCCTTAATGCAGCACAGAAGAACAAAAAAATACCCTGTCTCAGACAATGTGGAAAGTAAAGACGGAAAATGTTATCCTCTGACCTTCATGTCTGGGCCATGTACATGGATGCCCCACTGATTTCTGTGAATGTTCACGCTTAACACATGGCATGACTTTTTATATATTATTAAATCATTCAACTCAGGGTATTGGTGTCTTCTTTTGGCAGACATGGAAACTGAGGCAGAGATAAGTTGTTCAATTTCTTCTTTTTAAATTTTATTTGTTTGCAAGCAGAGACATATAGGTAGAAGAGAAGCAGACAGAGAGAATGGGCTCACCAGAAACTTTAGCCAATGAAAACAAACTCCAAATGCATGTACAACTTTGTGCAATGGGCTTTATGTGGGTGCTGGGGAAATGTATCCTGATCATTATGCTTGGCATGCAAACTCCTTAACCTCAAAGCCATCTCTCCAGCTCCTTTTTTCACTTTCTTAAGAGTCATACATCTAGAAAATACTGGAGCTCAGCATGTAATACTTGCAGTCATAGAAACTGTGCTATGTCATTTCCAAACAAAAGAAATTAGTTTTAGGCATTAAAAGATACTCCAGTTTTTCTCTAGTCATAAATAATCAGCACATAGAACTCCTTCATTTAAATATTTTCATATAAAACTTTTGAAACCATTTCAATATAATTTGTGTTTTAAAAAGCTTTCACTTTCAAGAATTCAGTAATTAAATGCAAAAAGGTTGTGAGTTGGAACTGGTACTAAGAATCACTCTTTCGTAGGCTTTGCCTCAGACTCATGTGTTCTTTCTGTGGCCTCCCTGATGTTTCTACTCAGGTACTACTCAGCCAATGCTCACTGTCATTGTTAAATGCCAACCATTGCTGGACCTTCGCAGATAGCTCATGAAATAGATACCTTTGTCATTCCCTGAGTTACTTTTACCTCTGCTTCTCCTGTCCAGCAAGCCCCATGCTGGAGCACCTGAGTACTCATGACCTTTCCTGGCTGGCTCATCAGTCTCCAGGTTTACTTGAGAACACCTGAGATGAAATGCCAGCCTGCCTTTACATCTGAGCAAGATGTGCTGGGAATTAAAACAGAACTTGGATGTTCACTGTGTAAATGTCATGACTCTATGCTATGAAGATGCACCAAGATAAGTAAATGCCAAGTGTGGCACTGGCCACAAAACAGGTCAAAGCCACCCTTGGCCAGCAACCCCTTGAGTGAGGACATATGGTCCCCTTTCTCCCCTTTCCTCATTTCTCTTCGCCCTTCCTCCTAGGGCTCTGAATTTGGTGCCACACCTCTTGATACCTTCTGCAGGCTGGTTGGGGAAGGTGAGGGCACACTTTAGAGCTCCAATCAGTGACTATTTTCTATATGGTAGATCTTGGATGAATTACACCTTAGTCATGCTCAGTGCTTAAAGACCATATTTCTGGAGTTTTTTTTTTTTTTTTTTTTTTTTTTTTTTTTTTTAGTATACAAGATGGTTTTCCAGAAGTTTTCTATGAAGATCATTGTTTCTTGAATGTGCTCTACTTTCTCAATGATGTTAAAATTCACACCAGGTGAGAATATCACTTTCTTCATGGCATGCCCTGGCCAACAGGAGTAAACTGCTCCTCCCCTCCATAGCGGCAGGACTGGTACAATATTCTAAGTGCTACACCTGAGTTTCATACTGAATGTTCTGTCCTTGTATCCCCATGATGCACTGGTTTATTTCTTCATCCAGTTACCTGCTGTGTAAATGTCATGGCTCTGCTATGAAGATGCACCAAGATAAGTAAATGCCAAGTGTGGCACTGGCCTGTTCTGTCTCAGGTCTTCCCACTCATAGATGAATTCTTTTTTACTTTTTTTTTTTTCTTCCAGTTTTTGTTTTGTTTTGAAGTAGGGTCTCACTCTAGCCCAGGCTGGCCTGGAATTCACTCTATGGTCCCAGGTAACTTTGAGCTCTTAGCTAAACTGGAACTCACTCTGTAGCCTAGGCTGGACTCAATCAAATCCATTGGGATCCTCCTACCTCAGCCCTAGAGAACTGAGATTAAAGGTATGTGATACCATGCCTGGCACAGAAGAATTCTTTAAAAACCATGTCATGTACTTTAAACTCAGAAATACTTATTGAGCTAAACTAGATGATAAATGCTGAGTTTCCTGACTGCCAATGTATATATTAGGTATTCATCAAAACACATACAGCATTTGTGCATCTAAGAAGCCTGTCTCTGTGTTTCTTTATCCTACCAAGAAGTACATTGACTGGGATGCAGATGAAACTCGTTCTTTCATGGTTATCACTCAGTTCACTTACCAGAAATGCCATTTCCTCTATTCACAAATTCATTCATCCATTTATTACTCCATGAGCAGTTCTGAAAACCAGTCATATATCAATGATTGTGCTAAATGCTAGGAACATAGAAAAGTAAAATAGATAAGTGTCTTATCTCCAAGCATTTCATAAATGCTGTATATGAACAAATATTGTTACATCAGGATAATGAGAAGCATGGAAAATGTAAAAGAACATTCTTGGAAAGCAGCATCGCACTATTTTTTTTTTTTTTTTACTTCAGTAGCATGGTGCCTTACAGAAAGAAACACTATATGTATATTTTATGAATGAAAACCTCTATCATGCTCCAGCAATAAATAATGTATACTTAGGCTACTTCCTTCTTTATAAACTTTAAAGCTTTCATATTGGTTGACCATCGCCATATAGAATGTTCCTACACATTCTGGTGACATGTGTGTCACTTATGCATCAATAACCTACTGCAAAAAAATATCAAATATGGTCCATTGAATTTTACAACATCATCTGCACATTTTGAGATATTTACATTGGGTTTCCTCCTTAATGTTTAAGAACCACAACATTTACCTCAAAGAAGAAAAAAAAAAAAAAAAACCACCTGTGTTCCAAGATCTTCAAATTTCTGCCCCAAACTTCTAAATGATAAATAAATAGGATAAAGTCTGATACAATCATATCAGTTAATTTATTTTTAGTTTTCTAATCTCTAAAGTAATTTCCATACATTTTGCATGTGTCAAAGTCTTAACTGAAAATAACCAAGAACAACTTCTAAGAATAAAAGTAATTAACTAAAATTATAGTGAGTACATTACACCATTTTGAGGAAATCTTCAGAATTAAACTTCATGAGTGGGCAAATCAAGGGAGGCCAATTATCATTCAGAACAACAGCCCAACTTAAGTCACAAAAGGGGCTGAGAATGAGCACCACTACCATCTGAGGGAAAGGTAGATTAATAGTGTTGTTTCCGTTCCACTAGGTACTGGTCTCCTGCTTAAAAAAAAAAGAAAAGACTTCATTTGTCGGGTGCTGGGCTGGACATTTCAGATTGGCCCGACCTGAGTTACTATTTATGTCCTCTTGTTTATATGCATGTATTCCCACCCACTAAAGATTATGATAGAAGAGTTCTTCAGATTGGAAAAAAGTATGGCAATAACAAAAGTAAAGGAACTCTAATATTCATTTATTCTCTCTCTCTCTCTCTCTATACACACACACACACACACACACACACATATATGTATGTATGTATATGAGATGAACATATATATTCACTCATGTTTTGTGTCTCTACATGAATGATAAAAACAGTGTGGACATGTGTTTATTTAAAGCATATATTGTCATTTAACAATTATTAATCAAGAAGACATCTTCAAATTGAGTGGCAATAAACATGGATGTGCAAGTATTTCTGTAGTAGAATGTGGAGTCCTTAGGCTATATACCCAAGAGTGGTATATCTGGGTCATTTGGGAGTCCCAGTTTTTTTTTTTTTTTTTTTTTTTTTTTGAGATAACATCCATGCTGATTTTACAATGGCTGCACTATAACACTCACACCAGCTGTGAATAAATTTCCTCTTTTCTTACATCCTAAGCAATATTTGTGGTGAGTTTTCTTTATCATAGCCATTCTGACTGGGGTGAGATGATATCTCAGAATGGTTTCAATTTGCATTTCCCTGATGGCTAGGGATGTGGAACATTTTATCTTTTTTCACATACTTCTTGGTCACCTGTGTTTCTTCTCTTGTGACTGTGCACTTCTGTAGCCCACTGCTAATGGCAGATTTTCTCAAAGTTCATGTAGGAAGGTATTGGAATGGGTTGTTTCTTAATTTCTTTTTGTTCTTCCCATATTTTGCCTGATCTTTAAATATTTTAATTCTCTCTACCTTCTTAGGATGAAACAATTATTTTATATTTTCATCTTGTTTGTTTTTTGAATGCTGATTGTAGCCATTTTTCTCTACCTGAGTGATATTATTCAAGTCAGATAAGGATAACAGTTGACATCTGCACATAATTTGTGAGTTCCTCCGGCAAGAAGACAAATATAACACATTCCCTGCAGGTCTCTGTAACATTCCCTAGTGTTCATGCCTCCAGGTTATTGAGATGGACTCTCTGGCCTCCCTATGAGTTAGCAGCAATCCCCGCCTAATCACTGCTGCAGGTAGTTAGCTCTCTTTTGACATCTTGAAACTTTTGGAGATTCTGGATGGCAGGGCACTCTGGAAGAAGGCAGCTTACCTTCTCTTCTCACACCTGCAGTGCTTGTTTTGTTAATCAGGGTCAGCTGGCTCCTCTATAGGATCGGCATAGGAGAGGGTTAAGAGATGACCATTCATCTTATAGCAAAAAATGAGCCTGGAGTAGGCATAGAGGAAGTGATACAGTACCAGACCAAATTAACCCTAAATTCCAGCATTTTCACTCTACATTTGTGCTGCAATAGCTGAATTACTCAAGCAATTTGAACCTCCGTTCTTATCTAAAAAATGGGGATAATTACACATCCCATAGCGTTGTTATATGTACTTTGCTACCACAAACACTTAGTCATACACGGATCTGGTTAGTTACAGCTATGTCACCATATTCTAAACATATAGAAACTCACCCCTGAAAGCTGAATAAATCTAGCCTATTTGTTTTTTTTTAACTTATCAATTTTCCATAAGTTTGCTTACATAGATACTTTAAAAAAGGTCAAACAATTATTCTTTTTCTTTTGCTCCATAACTTTTCTTTAATACTTGGTATACTGTTATGTATGCACCATCACAATGATAGCCATCATTTGTAAATGATTTATGTTCTTTGCTTCTCTCACCAAAATAATTCACTCAGATGCAAGAGTAAAAATGGGGATGTTATTATTAGCATTGGTAGTGTTATCATCACTATAATGACTCTTGTCATCACCTGTCCTGTCTTACAGATGAAAGCCTGGCATGTAATCAACTCAGACTTCCCTAGAAATCACCCAGAGGTGACTCAACCTCAAATATATATGTTTGATACACTACCAGACATATATGATGCTAAATTCTGTCACAAAAGAGAGTAACATTTTTTTTAAAGTATAATATTATTTCCCTGGACAGATGGCTCAGCAGTTGAAGGCATTTGGTTGAAAAGCCCGATGATCTAGGTTTGATTCCCCAGTGTTTACATAAAGCCAGATGCACAAAGTGGTAATGTGTCTGGTATTAGTTTGCACTGGCTAGAGGCCCTGGAATGTACATTCTCTCTCAATGTCTCTACCTGTATATCTATCTATCTATCTATCTATCTATCTATCTATCTATCTATCCATCTATCCATCTATCTCTTTTACTTTCTCCTTGCATAAAAAATACCTCATCTTTTATATTTACCTGTTACAATTGAGATGCTTATTTTAAGACAGATGTTCTAGATAAATAACTAGATAGATAGATGATTGATAATAAATAGATAATAGATAAATCATAGATATAGATATACTCACACAAAGATAGCTATGTGCTTGTTATAACCTTCATAATCTTTTGTTCACAGCTGGAAACATCCTTATGATGACCAGAGCTTGGCATAGCATGAGTAAGCATCTATTATCTTCATTTGCTTGCAGTTTCTTTTGGATTCAACTGTTACAAAAATAACTCACCTAAGGACAACAGGAGCTATTCTTTGCTTTATCAAACAATGATGTCATAGTATCCTACGATTTAAATATGAGTAGGGCCAGATCCATCATCCTGAGAATACAGTCATGTGAACCATGAAATCCTGGTTATTTTCCCATTTATCACAGTACCTACAAACATATCCAGTCATGAGAGTAATTCTGCCTGTGACATTTGCAAAATCCATCCTAAATATAAAACAGAGCTAAGTGTGGAAAAGTTATGTCTTGAAGAACAAGCATATACACTTCTTCAGATTTCCTAAGGATCCATAAAGCAAAGAGACTTTAAGAAGTAATGATTGAATGAAAATAAGGAATGGTAGTTCTAAGTTAAATTAAGTTGATCAAGGCTAGATAGATACAGGCTAATGTCTCAATGACAAAATTCTGGATCAGAATATGCAGTGAGGAGCAATCAGTGTGCTTTCAAACAAAATGGCATGATGAAATCTGGGCTTTATATACCTTACTTCTGGTAGTAGCATTGTTTTTAAGTCCAAATACTTTTTTGGCTGGTAAATCCCAGGATCTAAATTGTGTTGTTTCCCAAAGTTAGGTTGGTCAAGGAAATCAATGAGGTCCCCCAAATAGTGCAGGCCACTGCCAAAGCACTTGATTACCAGCTAGATATAAAAGATAAGAACATATTGCTGAAGACACTATGGGCTGTGGTCACAGAACATTGAGAAACCATGCTGAAACTGGGAGGTAAGCCAGCTTCCTCCTGGCTAGGTCTCATAACACTGGAAAGTGTTATGGGAGCTACTATTTTGTAACTGTTACCAACAGCATGAGCATGCAAGAGATCCTGCAAGTTAAAAAATAAACCAGCCAGGCCAGAAGAACATATCAGCAATAGTGGCACATAGCCTATGTGGGTAAGCAAGTGTTCTCTTATTGGACAGAGACATGCTCAGTGGGAGAGATTTCATATCTGGTAGTGGGAGCCAAGTCGGAATCACTTGGATAGGAAACTCAGACTCCAGAGAGAACCTCCACTGCTCTTTGACTAAGAAAAGTGGGTATGCACATCAAAATGTCTCTCAAATATCTATGCTTATCACCTTTAATCCAAGCTGTACTTATTTTTGGTCAAAGAATCCAATTTATCTTACAGATGACAGAGAATACTAGGAAGCTCCAGGATACATCGATACAACAAGAAAAGATAGCAGATTTCCTACCACAAGACAAGTCACCTCTACCACTTCTGTGGGGGCCCAGGAGACCTTGCAGAGGAATTGGTAACATGAATGCTGCTTTCATAGCAAGATTGAAAACCAGTTTCAGGACCATAGTGACATTGTGGTCCCTCAAATTTCATCCAAACAGAAGTTTTGAGAGTTCAATACTAAGTCATACTTCTATCATGCCCACCAAGACTCAGGAATATTGTGGAAGAAGGAATGGAAAGCTTATAAGAGTCTTTGTAGTGAGTAGGAGTAGCATGAAGCACATCTCCACCTCACGATGGTCTGAGGCATTTGGGAAATCATAGTGAACCTAAATAACTCCACTGAGGAGGGCCCTCAGTGGAATGGCAGCAGGAGAGAAGGAAAATAGGAGTATAAACTACAAAAAATATAAATGTGTATTAAAAAGTAAAAAATCCAAATGATCAATTTATGAATGCCTTGAACATATTAATTGAGCTCTTTTTCTTTATCCAATATGAGACCAGAGATCAGTTATAGTCAATGGCACTGCAGATTACCCAACTCATATTTAAAGAAAACAGAATTGCTGATCTCATAGCATTTATCTTCTATACAAAACTAAAAATAATTAATACAGTTTGACATGATAGGTTGAACCATTTTATAGGAATTCTTCCTCAGCCTAATTTAATACCAATAAGACATTTCTTACTTCAGTAGGTTTGGTTAATGACAAACAACTTTGTTGTTATTTTCATCTAGATTCATTTATTTACCACTCACTTGTACATTAGCATATAAAATATGCATATACTTATTATCATCAACCATAATATTTAGGACATATGAAACATTAAGTACTTCCAGAGTGCTTTCTAAATGTGAGGCAAATGATTTACATTATCTGATTTAAGGGGAAAAACAGACGTGGCAGATACACTTTTTGGAAGACAATTTATGTATACAATTACAACTTCTACCTCTGCCTCCCAAGTGCTGAGATTAAAGGCGTGCGCCACCATGTCTGGCTTACTTACAACTTTTTGTTTTAATCTACTCCCATTATACTTTTTTGTTTCCATCCTCCATCCTCATTCCACTGACCTCTCCTCTTTCCATATAATGTCTACTTGTGTGTGTGTGGCCTCCCTCCTCCATCCATTTTGTCAAAATGTTGAAGAGCTCAAAATTGTGCATGATTTGTGGTGGCAGTTACCCCCACAATGTGTTTTGCATGAAGACTTACAGGGTATAATCTTTGTATAACTCCTTTCCTTACAAAGGCCTTTGTAATACACTCTGGAAATTAAAATCCAGTGTATGACTTCTAATGCCCTGTTGGCAGTAAAGGAGGTTAAGTCAAATTCAATGACAGGGTGGGAGAGATGGTTTAGCACTTAAATCAGTTGCCTGTGAAGCCTATAGACTCATGTTTGACTGTCCAGGTCCCACATAAGCCAGGCACACAAGGGGATACAAGCACACAAGATCATACTTGGGCACAAGGTGCTGTACACATCTGGAGTTTGATTGCAGTGGCTAGTATGTGTGTGTGACCTTGCTGCAGTCCATGCACTCAACTGTGGAGGTTGCACATGCCCACAGTGCTGAATGTTCAGTTTCCCACTCCACTGCTCTTCTGCCCACCCATCGGTCTTTGAGTTGGAGTTGGTGCTGATCCCTAAGCTTTCCATTTTTTCAGAGAGGGCATAGTTCTCATGATTTCCATGTTTCTGTTTCCTTAAGGTAGTAAGGGGTACCATACCCAGATGTTTATCAATATTTATGTATGTTCCTGAGATTCAGGTGGTCTTAGTCCCCCTTATGCAGGAAGTGCACTTAACAACTGAACCATCTCTCCAGCCATCATTCCCTCTAGAATCAATTATGTTGAGTGACAAACAGATAGCAAATGAATTGATGAATCTGTCATGAGTCAACCCATTTCATATCTCCAAGAAATGGAAAAACTGTCATCTTGTTGTATGACATCTTGTATGAAACCCAAATGATGAATGCTCATTGGGCTGGATTTAACAGACAATATTAAATAAAAAAGAAAACAGCGTGCAAATAATTAAAGATAAGAAATATGGAGCTCTGAATGGGAAGAAAATACTTGTAGACAAATAAATAGTTTGAATTAAGCACTGGAAAGTGAAAAATGTGGGATCACCAGATACAATGGAATCTTACTGGTTTGAGTAACAGTTTACATGACTGGCTGAGGAAGTGGGCCAAGGCTGTCCAGCTTTCCAAGAAAGCTCCTTTATCTATGGCTCTTCTCCTCAGTCTCGGTTAAGTCATCAGATTTAATATACAAAATAGAAGAGAAAAAGTTGGTTAACTTTATGATGTATTATAGATATTTTGGTACAGCTGCAACTAAAATATTTCTTATCTGATGATGATAAGTAAAATAGGATCTCATTTAAGGTTCTCTTACCAACAATGTTTTTTCCTGAAAGCCATCATGAATTATAGTCATAGTTATGTAATTTTCATATCATCTTCCTTCCTACATTGCAGTATCTATTGGGAAAGAACTGTCTGTTTTGACTCTCATTGTATTCTCCATGCCAGAACAATGTATACAAACAACAATAGCTCAATGAAAATTATAATAAGAAAGGAATAAATCAAAAATTTTTATTGAGGGCTGGAGATACAGCTTAGCGGTTAAGTGCTTGCCTGAGACCCTGAGAACCCCCGTTCGAGGCTCGATTCCCCAGGTCCCACGTCAGACAGATGCACAAGGGGGCACATGTGCCTGGAGTTCGTTTGCAGTGCCTGGAGGCCCTGGTGCACCCATTCTCTCTCTGTCTCTCTCTGTCTCTGTCTCTCTCTCTCTCTCTCTCTCTGCCACTCTTGAATAAATAAATTAAAATTAAAAAAAAATTATTGAGAAGTAAAATTTTGCATTTAATAATGATTATTTTTAAATTGGTTAAGGAGTACACTTTAAGACCTTTAATCACATAATTACAATAATAATTATCATTAAATAGAGTTGTTTTGCAAATATAGCTTATATTTCTACAAGTATTTTGCAAACATATTTTGTTAATTCTTACTTAATCATGTTGGTACATTATTCCTCCCATTTTATTAACTTCACATTTCATCCCCTTTTATAAACTTCACAAAGATATGTTGAAAGTAACAATGGATCCCTGAAGGTTAACATCAGAGCCAATGTATTTAATAACTGTGCACATGTAGCATATTGTACACATAGAAATGTATACAGTTATGCAGTCAGATACATGTAAAATTCTTGGACATAATTTTGTGAAAGATGGGATAGTCTCAGGATTCCCTGCTTAGATAATTAGAAAATTCAATTTTCCATATATACAATTTTACCTAACCAATGCAGGAGTAAACAGACTTACCTGAGCTTGTGTTTGTATGTGCTCATATATACACATGTGTGTTATGCACACATCCAGGTAATGGTTTTATTTAGAATATTAAGAGCAGGTATATAAAGCACTTATTGAGAATAATCTAGTCATAATCAATAATGACTCATACATATGTGCATGTACATAAGTACATATACACATTGTGATGCATACTTTTAAATAAACATGTTTTATTTTTATTTATTTGAGAGAGAAAGAATAGGCACACCAGGGCCTCCAGCCGCTTTAAATGAACTCCAGACACATGTGCCTTCTTATACATCTGGCTTAAGTGGGTCCTGGGGAATCAAATCTAGTTTCTTTGGCTTTGCAGACAAATGCCTTAAGCACTAAGTCATTTCCCCAGCCCCAGTGACACATACTTTTCATGGGATTGTGAACTATTGCAACTACTGTGGAAGCCTATAGGGATGTATCACAAAATACTAAGAATAAAATTACAATACGACAGAGTGATCTAACTCTTATAAATATGTCTACATGAGTATAAATCTTTTTTACCATAGAAATACTTGCACATCCATGTTCATTGATGCACTATTTCCAATATACAAGTTATGGAATCAGCTTAGATGTCAACTAACAGATGAAGGATAGAAAAAGAATACTGTATTGATACACAATGGAGCTTTATCCAATGGTTAAAAAAAAAGTAAAGCACATCATGTGCACCAAAATGAAGGCAATATGGAAATGAGCAGTTAGCATACTTTTGTACTTATCAAGATGTAATAATTAAGTTTATTATCAGGAAACTGGGCCCCTGTGACATGGAAACTCACCAGTCAAATGTGAGACAGCACTGTATCTCAGGATTCATATGTAATGCTGTATACTCAAGGGTGGTCATGGAAGTCATTTAAGTTATATCTTTTCCAATGAGTAGTTGGAATGAAACTTATCAAGTGAATATTTAAACTATGAAGTGGATACTTAACAATCGACCTACAGTCCTCGGTCTACCAACTGAGCTATCAAAGGGCACTGAAACGGATACTTATAGGAAATAAAAGATAGCTGACCTGTCATTGAGTTGAAAGAACTAAGCTGGTGGAAAACATCTTTTTAGTTGAAGAGGACCTCATGAAGGGCTTCACCAGATAATTCACAGCAGTTCATATTGAATTTTCTAGGCTATGGACATATTCTGGATTCTGCTGTCATATGATTTTCATTCCCTATAGTTCTGGAGACTTAATATTAGTACTATGTGAAATACTCAATTAACTGTTTCTTTTCAAGTATTTTGATTTATTTATTTGCAAGAAGAAAGAGACTGAGAAAAAATGGAGAAATAAAAAGAGAGATTGGGTGCACCAGGATTTCCTGACACAGCAAATGATCTCCACATGTATGCACTGCCTTGTGTATCTGGCTTTATGTGGGTACTAGGGAATCAAACCGAGGCCATCAGGCCTGGCAAGCAAGCTTCATAACCACTCTACCACCTCTCTAGTTTCACTTTCTCAAAACTCATATTAAAGATAATTGTGACTTATGAAAGCTCAAGAATTAACTGTTACAGCCTGTGATAAAGATGCACAAGTCTCAGAATCTCCAACTGCAGATGGGAAAATTAGCTTACCATGTTTCTTCATTTTCTGGGGAATGAAGAAACACTTCCATGTTTACTTGTATTTATAAAGGAAGGATTAGAGTGGTGGTTTAGCAACTGAGGCACTTACCTGCAAAGCCTAATGACCCAGGTTTGATTCCCCAGTACCCATGTAAGCCAAATGCATTTGGGGGCACAAGTGTCTGGAGTTCGATTGCAGTGGCTAGAGGCCCTGGCATGTCCATTCTCATTCTCTCTTTCTAATAAATAAATAGAATATTTAAAATATTAAAAAGGATGTGGAGTTTGATTGCTGTTGATCCTCAATCCAGACATAATTGATGATAAAGATGCAATTCCTATAATGTATTTGGAAATGAATGCCTTGCTCGATTTTTTTTTTCCTCAAAAATATCTCCCAAGCCGGGCGTGGTGGCGCACGCCTTTAATCCCAGCACTCGGGAGGCAGAGGTAGGAGGATCGCCAAGAGTTCAAGGCCATCCTGAGACTACATAGTGAATTCCAGGTCAGCCTGAGCCAGAGTGAGACCCTACCTCAAAAAAAAAAAAAAAAAAAAAAAAAAAAAAAATATATATATATATATATATATATATATATATATATATATATATATATATATATATATATACATATATCTCCCAAGTTTCCAGAAAACCTGCCTCTACCAGGAGAAACATATTTTAGGGGCATGAGAGATGGCTCTAGCAGTTAGGGTGCTTGTTTGCGAAACCAAAGGACCTAGGTTCAACTCCCTAAGACCCATGTAAGCCAGATGCAAATGGTGGTGCATGCATCTGGAGTTCATTTGCAGCTGTGGGATAGCTTGGCATGCCCATTGTCTCAATTTTCTCCTCCGTCTCCTCCTCCTTCTCTCTCTCTCTCTGTCTTTCTCTCTCTCTCTCTCTCTCTCTCTCTCTCTTTCTCTCAAATGAAAAAAAATAAAGAAATATAATTTAAAGTTGTCAGCTGATTTTTTCTGTGAATTGGGTTTTATGAGAATTAATTTTTCTTAGTATTATGAGTGACTTTTGGTTCATAGGAAAAGTTAACTTTATTAGTAATCCATAGTTGACCTGGGAAAGATTGTCCAGTAGCCCAAAAGCTACCTTCACTTTCAACAAGAACTCAGTATTTAGCAATTCAGCTTATACTGTAGAATATTAGCTCTGGAAAACAGGCAAGAGGTGACAACAAATGAGCAAGTCTCTAAACACTGGCAACTTTAGGCCCCTGATCCTACATATTTACCACACAATGAATTCAATTATCTCTGTTGAAACCTTGTCATATATCAAAGTGTACAAACTCCTTTGCTGGAGGGGTCAGTAACTCAGTTCTGATCTAGGAGGGTAATGAGACATCTAGGTGATATGTATTCCACAGAACCTGAAGTTATAAAGCTATAGATCTAAATTTATCTTTGGAAATCAGAGATTTTTCTAGGCTGAGAATTTAGATGACATGAGAGAACTAGTAACTAGTTTCTTTGTAGTACATATTTATTTTATATTTTAACCAGATTATCCCTTTGAAGAAGCATGTGGAATATAAAGAAAAATGTATAGAGAGAGGAAAGATGGATTGCTTAAACCTCCCATAATGCTTCTGTTACATTGTTTTCCAGGTTATAACATTTGTTAAGGTCAGTCATTCATTTGGAACGACCTGTCTTTGTACCACCTCAAGGGACCTAAGATGATAGGTTGCATTGGATTTTGCAGCAGGTCATTGGTCTACTATTGGACATAGACCTAACATGTAACATTTCATTCATCTTTTCTCTCCTTTATATCTTTTATTATGCTCTTAATATATAACGAATGCAAGGTAAACCATATCCTAATGGTATCCACAGATATTTTGGAGACTTGGACAAGCACATTGCCCTACCAATTGTAATTCAATACAGTGGGTAGGTACATATTAAATTTCTGAAGATGATAAATGAAAGTTTATAGGAAAGAAATTTAACTCAGGATGATGATGTTAGGGAATTGCCAAAAGGGAGTGCATTTAATCATGACTTGAATACATACAATGCCTTTAATCAGGCATACAGATATACACATAGTGAAATATTCCAAATAAACATAGGAATCTGTAAGCAAGTTGTAGTATGCAATTGTATACAAACCAAAGATTTTCTGACATATGTATATGGTTATATACAGTAAAATGCACATATTATGTTATATCATCTTGCTTTATTGTGAAATTTTTACTTTGCTATATTGGAATCCTATGGCATATTAGTTGAGAAGAAATATGGATTTTATAATGAAAATATTTTTCAGTGAACTCCTGATTTTTCCACTCATTCAAAGGTTGACTAGTGACTAGTGATGTATAATGCAATGTATAGTATGATCAATCCATGGTTTTAAACTGGTAAAATTTGACTTTGAATGTTTATCATAAGTAATTTTGCCTATGTATGTTATGAGTATTTTACTTTACCTTTCAATGAATTGAATGGTATTAATTTTACTATTTTATTTTATTTATTTTATTATTTACTATTTTTAGTATTTTATGCTTAGAATATTTTTTCTGAGTACTTTTATGCTCTTATGCTGTAAACTCATTTTTGTAAAATCTCAACTGGTTATCTTTTGGAGTATGTGAGACAGATTATGTAATGATATGATATTATTATGATATAGTATTGTCACATGGCAGAAATTCAATCTATAATTCACTGAGCACTCCTATACTACAATGAGTAAGAAATATGGCAGAAAATCCTCCTTGAAAGAGAGATGTTTTGAGTAAGACAAAGCATATTAACGGTTGGTGTGTGTGTGTGTATGTGAGTTCAAATATAAATATAAATATATATATATATATATACATGTATATATGTGTGTGAGTTCAAATATATATATATATATACATATATACATACATATAGATACATTTGTATATGTGTGTGTATGTGAGTTCAAATATAAATAAATAAATATATATATATATATATACACATATATACATACATATGTGTGTGTGTGTATGTGTGTGCATGTGTGTGTGTGAGTGTATGTGTTTTCTTTGGAAATATGTATGAAAATAAATTCTTTTAATATTTATTAATTTTAGTTAGGAATATATTTGATAGTTATCAGCAAGTACAAGTTTAACTACTTACACACATGGTTTTATGCATTAGAATAAAAGGTAAGAAAAGTTTCTGACTTTAAATAACTACATGAAATTATTTGCAGTTGATTTTATTCCAAGCTGAAATGTTCATAGCTATATGAGGGACTCAAGTATTCCCAATTTGTTGAAACAAATTCAGATCACATTTTTCATAATTGCTGCCTAAGTGACAATTTCCAACCCTCTTGAAAATAGAAAGCCAAACCGTTAAGGTTGTGAAGAAAAAGAATGATGATGTGACAGGTAGGGGAATAAGAGAGGGCCAGAGAAAGATTTCTATTGCTTTTTATACATTTGTATAAAAGTTCAATAGGAATCAAATGCTTTTTCTCTAACCACACTGTGGGGGATTTTGAAAGACAAAACTAAGTGATGCTGGACTTGGCAGTTTATATATTATTTTATAGATTTTAAATCAGAGGAAAAACCCAGTAACACATTTGCCATCATTTCTCATATAGTTGGTTTTGTTTCTCAATGGCCAGATCCCACCGCATGCATCCGTTTGAATTTAAGTTCTATTGTTTCATAGGGGAAGTGTGAAAACAAATTACATTGTAGATTTCAGTTTCACACAACACAGGGAGGAAGTATGAGAACGGGGCACTCTAGATAAAACTGTCTTTCACTACAGGTCAATGGTTACCAACTGAGGTTGATTTTATCTCTTAGATGTTTATCATCACCACGGGACAATTTCGGTGCCAATAATGAAGGATTTTGTGGCATCTCACAGGAATGCTATTAAATAGCATTGAGTGTACAAGACAGCCAGTGGTATTTCAACACAAAAATATCTTAATGCCCACAGGGTCAAGTTGAAAAACAGTAGAATGAAACAAGTGCAAGGTAAGTCACAAATATGCCTCTCATTTTTTTCTGAATCATTTAAAACATGGCACATCTTTTAAATCTCTCAGTTTTCATTGTCATATGGTGTTTCTCTGTGATAGACTTTAGATTAACTAGCAAATAGCACAAGACTGAGAATTCAGGCAGAAAAAGCAATAGACTTTCTTTTAATTTCATAGGATGGTGAAAGTAAAACTTGGAATTAATTGAAATTTGGGGAGTTTAAGACACATGAGATGTTAGAAGCAAAGATACTGGAGAAAAATTAAATAACAAGAAGTGAGTCAGGCTTTCTAGGCCAGCTCCTAAAAATATTTGCCCAAAAGTAAGACACAGGGATGGAAAGATAGCTTATTCACTAATCTACCAGTCTTGCAACCTTGAGTACCAGTATCCACATGAAAAATGTGGATGTAATGGTGTATGCTTTTAAACATAGCACTGAGCAAGTAGAGACAGGAGGACCCTACTTAGCCTGGTCATTTATTCAAGCCTTATGCATGAGCTCCAGACCAATGACAGAACTTGTTTCAAAATAAATAAATAAAAGTGAATAAATAGAGCTGGAGAAGTGGTTTAGCGGTTTAAGTGCTTGTCTGTGAAGCCTAAGGACCCTGGTTCGAGGCTTGATTCCCCAGGGCCCACGTTAGCCATATGCACAAGGGGGAACATGCATCTGGAATTTGTTTGCAGTGGCTGGTGGCCTTGGTGTGCCCATTCTCTCTCTCTCTCTCTCTGCCTCTTTCTCTCTGTCTGTTGCTCTCAAATAAATAAATAAAAATAAACATTTTTTTCAAGTGAATAAATAGTTGGATGTGTACTGTAGAAGAATGACACCCAGTGCTGCCATTTGACTTACATTCGCACCTACACACACATGCATTCTCCCACACACATGAACACAACATCCCCAAATTAAAGATACAAAATAGGAGACGTAAGGAATCCTTCAAAAAGAGCTAAAAGTTTATGTAGGAAGAAAGAGAAGTGGAGTTCAGGACCAACCAAGAGGGAGGGCCACAGTATGTTACACATTTCTTAAATATTTAATATTTTTCAATATTCTACTGACCCCTGTGAATAAGAACAAGGAAGAATTGCCCCAGCTCAGAGAAGATCATGAGAGACTGAACAAGGATGTTAAAATACTTAATCCCAAACTGGTGGCGCTGTCACAGAAGGTTGGGGAACCTTTGGGAGGTTGAGCCAGTCCTACTGGAGGAAGTGTGCCACCGGTGGTCAAGCCCTGCTCCTGTCGACGTGATGATATGACACTGGCTAACTTTTGAGTGGCTGTGCTTCACCTACTGTGAAGGGCTTCACCTTAAAACTATCAGCTGAAAATAAACACTTTCTTCATCAAGCTGCTTCTGGCTAGGTGCTGTAGTCAGGTTCACATTGCTGGTAGAAATCACCCAACCAAGAGAAGCTTGTGGGGAAAAGAGGTTTATTTTGGCTTACAGGCTCAAGGTGGAAGCTCTGTGATGGCAGGGGACAATGAAATGAGCACAGGGTGGACATCACCCCTGGTCCACATGAGGTGGACCATAGCAACAGGTGAGTGTGCCAAACACTGGCATGGGGAAACTGGTTATAACACCATAAGCCCACCCCCAGCAATATACTCCCTCCAGGAGGCATTAATTCCCAAGTCTCAATCAGCTGGGAACCTAGCATTCAGAACCACCACATTCCACCCCTGGCCCCCATAAACTGATAACCATCCATGATATAAAATGCAATACATTCATCCAACTTTACAATTCTCCATAGTTTTTATCAATTCAAGTAATGTTCATACATTCCCATAGTCCAAGATATTTTAACTGAGCCATAATACCAAAAAATAACCTCAAAAAAACCATAATGACACAGAATAAACATTCACAAGGCAAAATATGGCATTGGGCATAGCAAAGAAATACTTAAGCAATACATGATTTAAACAGGGCAAATACCAAACTCTCTAGTTCCAAGTGCAACAACTCTAGCCAATGACAAGTCTCCAAGTCAATAACTCTACCCAGTAATAAATCTCTGGAGTTCCAATTCCACACCTCCAACTAGGCTATTCCCAGTCCTGGAAAAACTTCATTGGGGCCAGCAGCTTTCCTTAGCAGTCATTTCATCATCCTTGCATCTCCACTGGGTCTCCACTACAATCAATGGTTCATCCTCATGGCCCCATTGGGTCTCCATGCATGCATCCAGCAAACCCTCTTGACACTGCCCATGGCCATTTCCAAAACACAAGACCATATTGCAAACCCAATGACCCTCTCTTTCCTGCATCTCTCACATTCCAACATACCAGGGAGGGTGCCAATGTGTTAATCCAGGGGAGAATAAAGAAGACTTTGAAGAACAGGACACTCCTTGAGCACTCAGACCCCTTCAAAAAGTCTACATTCTTCCTGTTGCCCCAGTGCAGGTCAGCTGGCCCAATCTCAAAGGTTGTTCTCTCTCAATTGTAGCTAAACCAGCAGCAGTTTACCCAAAGACTTTTTTTTTTTTTCTGTGCCACATTACTCCGCTCACATCAGTTCATTTTTACGCAATGCAACCCTGCACAACTTCTCAGGATAAAGGCATAACAGCAACCTCTCACATAAACTGTAGCACAGTCCAGGCAAACCTCTTTCTCACCATCATAAGCCAAACTTCACAGTCCATAGTTCTTCATTCAGGTCTTTCAATTCTGACCAAAATAGTCTATCAACTTATACTTATAGAAATGTAAGTTGTCTCTTAGGCCAAAGTTTCAAATTCTTCCACATTCCTGTTGAAAATCAGCTCCAAAAGGCCAAAGCCTCACAGCCAGGTGTCTAGCAGCAGTCCCACTCCTCGGTACCACTTTACTGTTGTGTTAGGTTTGCATTGCTGGTAGAAATCACCTGACCAAGAGCAGCTTCTGGGAAAAAGAGGGTTTATTTTGGCTTATAGGCTCGAGGTTGAAGGTCCATGATGGCAGGGAAAATGATGACATGAGCAGAGGGTGGACATCACCACCTGGCCAACATAAGATGGACCATAGCAACAGGAGAATGTGCCAACACTGGCTTGGGGAAACTGGCTATAACATGCGTAAGCCCACCCCCAACAATATCCTCCCTCCAGGAGACATTATTTCCCAAATCTCTATCATCTGGGAACAAAGCATTCAGAACACCTAAGTTGATGGGGCCACCTGAATCAAACCATCACACTAGGTATTTTGTCCCTGCAAGGAGAAAGTAAATGAAACATACAATATGACATTCTATGCTAGAAAATAGATAAATGCTAAAAAATGAGGACACACACATAACTTGAAGAACCTGATTCACTAAAAGTCAGAAAATTCAAACTCTGACCTAAGTAATGATGATATCAGATTTTATGTCTCAGGATAAAATGGGAACCAAGGCATTTACAATAGTAAGTAAGGGGAGAAGTGAAGAATGAACAAAATTTCCTGCATAGCAGTTTTATAGCTAACAAAGGTAAAAAGTAAGTAATGTAATCAGAAAAATTATGATTTGACAACTACTGTAGCAATAATTACTTAAAACAAGAAACACTGTAGGTTGAGACTCAAAATATCCACATACAAAATAGGTACTAATTACAAAAAAGTAAAAATATTGCTTAATTTTGAATAAGTCAAGAATGTCTTCCCATAAAGAGCAATGAGAAACAAAAATAGGTTATCAGCTGAGATATAAGTGTGAGAAGGACACTGGAGCAGGCTGGGGAGCAGGTTCAATAGAACATACCTAATGTAGGATATTTATAATAAAGGATATTCTTTAGGATAATTCACTGATCATATTAAAATGTGACAAAGTGATTTAAGTAAAAGAATAATAGCATTTCAAGTTAAAAGCCCAGAGAGATATAAAACTAAATGAAAAGCAAGAGTCTGGATTAGAAACCTTATTTGGGCAGCTGTAAATCAGGTAGTAGTAGTGAACTCATACCCATTTCTAATTTGTGATTTGGTTATGGTGTTTATGTTTAGCCATGTACACAAGGGTTTGATGAAAGTGGAGTACTCGTATGGCAAGAAAGTTCACAGTACTTCACAAATTCATTATTATTGTAGTATCCTAGAAATTTCACTGACATTTTAAAGTTTAACTGGAATAAACAAATAGTTACTGCAAAAAATACAAGTTGACCAAGTGATGTTTAAATGAATTCATATGATAGGAGCATCAACTCAGAGATTAATAAATAGAAATAGATGGAATTAAAAGAACTGTAAATGTAACAGAAGAGGTGGTTAGTACACAAGCCACAGTTTAGTAGAAAATATTCTGGCTGAAACGTAGAAGGGAAAATTGGAGAAAATAAAGGCGCATGGAATGTTTTATTGTTGTTTGTTCATTTGCTTTTAAAAAAAATAACTGTGATTCCCTAAAGGAAAAGTAGAGAATGAAGTGGAAAGAGCAGAATTTGAAGATGTAAAGGGAATTTGTCATTGAAGAGGTTTCCTGTATAATGATAAATGAATAAACTGCAAATAATAGGTAGTATTACTTTTCATTAATAAGTAAGGACAAGCTTACACTACTCATATGCAATGCTAAAGTGTCTGCATCTGTAATCTTCTGCAGGTGATGGAAAGTGACATTTTTAGGTAGGCAAAAGACTTCAACAACTGTGCAATTATAAGAAGGCTAGCAGTGTGGGTGACAAATTAAATTTATCCAGTGAGTGAAAAACTGTCAAGGATGAGCCAGGAACCTCATCATGGGATTATTGTTCATTTCTTGACAATGTACCATTTTAGAGAAAAAGAAAAGTTTAAGAAAAATATACAGACCCTTAAGTATTTTGGGCCATTTGTATCTGTCAGTGTACCTGCTGGGAGACTGGGGTGGGGGGTGCATCACTATAAAAGAATCTCCTTTATGATGACAACAGCAGCAGCAGCAATAACAACAGTAATAGTAATAAATTGAAGTGCTTATTAAATAAACTCTTTGATTCAGATTCAAGGAAAATATATTATTTAGAGAGTGTTCGACACATGTAATGATGTCAGATTCTACCCCAAATCTTAGCTGGAGCTTGACCCTCAGATAGATCATCTTCCTTGGTGTTGATACTCATTGCTGGCTCCAGAGCAAATTGGGAACTATGCAATTCTAACTAGTATGCTTCCCTTCCTAATGGTGGACCAGTACATCTGTTGCTGTGGTGTGCTTAGAAAATGTCTTTGGCACTGCTGCCATATCTTACTTGGGACATAGGAGAATTAAGTAGCTGCTCATTAATTAACCAAGCAAACTATAGTTACCTACTTTTTAACCTGTGTAGAGTTTATTAGAAGAAACAAAAGGAGTCTTATTTAATATCAATCCATGCTTGTGGTTAAAGCAAAATGGAGGTGATGACATGTACACTATGTCTTCATTGAATTTGTATTTGGTAATCCTTTCCTATTTGTACACTACATGACTACCTCTTTCATTAGAAATAGGTACTTTATACATATGCATGTATATTTATCAGGATTTGTACCATAATCACTTATGTTGACTAAAATGTTTACTGTTAGGTCTGACACATGATAAAAATCAGTATTTGTATATACAGAATGTCTTTCCTTGAAATAAATAGTAGCCACAGTATCTTCTTTTAATTTTGTATTTGATTCGTGTGTTTGTATGTCCGTGTGTCTGTGTTTACGGGAATCCCAGGGTCTCTTGCTGCTACAAGCAAATGACTCTGATTTTACATGGGTGGCTTGGAAATTGAACCCAGGGCAGCAAGCTTTGCAAGTAAACACCTTTAACGACTTAGCAATTTCTCCACAATATTTTTTCCTTATACTCACAATATATCTCTAAAGTGAGTTGTAAAAGATGAGGACCACTTACTTGTTCATCTGTTTCATTTTTAGTCCAGAGTACAGCCTATCTTAAAACAGTATTCTAAAGAATGTACATATATCGATATATGGTTATAATAATCTATGACATAAAAGCAAAAATGAACAACAGCCAATGAGTGATATGGAAATTCTTATGCCTGCTTTCACTGTTAAATGATCTAGAATCAGAAAATATTAGGTATACTGAAATGATGAAGTCACTCAAAAGAAACCAAGTGGTAAGGACCATTTTGATTAACACCTCACTACATATATTTTTAAAGGATATACAAAATACTTAGTAAAAGTGCTTTCAAATTTTACATAAATAGTACCTGATTTCTGTTAGTGAATATATTTTCTTAGAAATTAAGGAGCCAGATGTCATTTAATCCCATAATTTTTATGACATGTCTATTATTCTGCCATAATAGAATTTTATCTCCTGGGGAATTAAAACTTTGATGATATGTTCTAGAATCAGAAGTCAGGAAACATAGAGGTGCCCTCCTCTATCACTATCCCACCTTGCCTACCTAACACAAAGTCTCTCACTGAAGGTCAAGATTCCGTGTTTTCACCGAGCCTCAACAGTCTTCCTGTCTCTGTTGCCTCTGTGTTGGGGTTTACATACATGGTCATGGCCGCACCAAGTTTCCGTGTGGGTGCTAGGGATCAAACTGAGGTCCTCATGCTCTTGCCTCAGGTGCCATCTCACTGCCCTAAGGTAGAAAATATATTAGCAACAGTGATTCCATTTGTAGTAATCAATCCTAAAGAGATAAAGGTGATAGCAGCCAAAGGCTTTATTCACTGACACATTTACTAAGCCAATGTTCATAGTGTACATCATCGCATGGTTTGCAGTCTCCCTCGCAAAGCCTGACTGTGCTACACACATCTTTTCTTTAGTAATGATGTGGGTGAAGTGAGGTGAATGGTGTTGGCATTGTGATGTAGCCATATGCTACCGTTGATGTGGTAAGACATGAGGCAGAGCCTTTGGCTAACTTTGCAGCAGCACGATATGAAAATGTATCATATTTTAGTATGAAATACTGTACAATTTGAAAGTTGGGATTAATTTAATTCTGAAATTCTCCATTTAATCATTTTGGACCATTGCTAATGATGGGCAAATAAAAATTTAGAAAGCAAAATCATTAAAAAGGAGAGATTATTATATATCAGATTAGAATTTCAATGGGGTCAGTTGATTGCAGAGAAAGAGGAGAACTAGTTTAAATTAGAATCAATCACTGTCTGTCATTTATACTACTCAGAAGTGGAGCACAGTGTCATGATAGACTCGTATCAAACACTAATGTTCTCATTAAAAAATAGCACAGGGCTGGAGGGATGGCTTAACAGTTAAGGCATTTGACTTCAAAGCCAAAGGACATAGGTTTGATTTCCCAGAAACCACATTACCCAGATGCACCAGGGGCGCACATGTCCGGAGCTTGTTTGCAGTTGTTTGGAAGCCCTGGCACACCCATTCTCTCTATTCCCTCCCTCACCTCTTTCTCTGTCAAGAGGCAACCTACAGAATGGGAAAAAATCTTTGCCAGCTATATATCTGATAGAGGATTAATATCTAGGATATATAAAGAACTCAAAAAATTAAATAATAAGGAATCAAGCAAGCCAATCAAAAAATGGGTTATGGAAGCTAAATAGAGCATTCTCAAAGGAAGAAATACGAATGGCATATAAGCATCTAAAAAAATGTTCTACATCACTAGTCATCAGGGAAATGCAGATTAAAACTACATTGAGATTCCATCTCACTCCTGTCAGATTGGCCACCATCATGAAAACAAATGATCATAAATGTTGGTGGGGATGTGGAAAAACAGGAACCCTTCTACACTGCTGGTGGGAATGCAATCTGGTCCAGCCATTGTGGAAAACAGCGTGGAGGTTCCTAAAACAGCTAAAGATTGATTTATCATATGACCCAGCTATAGCACTCCTAGGCATATATCCAAAGGACTCATCTCATTTCCTTAGAAGTACATGCTCAACCATGTTTATTGCTGCTCAATTTATAATAGCTGGGAAATGGAACCAGCCTAGATGTCCCTCAACTGATGAGTGAATAATGAAAATGTGGCACATTTATACAATGGAGTTCTACACAGCAGTAAAGAAAAATGAAGTTATGAAATTTGCAGAAAAATGGATGGACCTGGAAAGGATTATACAAAGTGAGGTAACCCAGGCCCAGAAAGCCAAGTGCCACATGTTCTCTCTCATATGTGGATCCTAGCTACAAATGATTGGGCTTCTGTGTGAGAAGGAAAATACTTAGTAGCAGAAGCCATTAAGTTAAAAAGGAGACATAAAGGGAAAAGAAAGGAAGGGAGGAGGGTACTTATTAGGTTGATATTGTATATATGTAAGTTCAATGATTGAGATGGGGAAGTAATATGATGGAGAATGGAATTTCAAAGGGAAAAGTGTCAGGGGGGTGGGAGGGAATTACCATGGGATATTTTTTTCTTATAATCATGGAAAATGTTAATTAAAATTTAAAAATTAAAAATAAATAAATAAAATAAAATACTAAGACTAGCAGAAAAAGCCCATTTTACTATTAAAAAATGGAACAATGAAAATGATACATATAAAATACTAGGGTATTGATATAAAACCTGGAAACCACTAACTTTTTATTTCATTTTGATGAGGCTATATAAAATGTTTGTGCTTTTGTGAAAATTTCTTGCTTTACTTCTTATCTTACTGATTCATGGGTATTTATGTCCATAAAGTAATTACTGTTATTAAAAATTGCTGAATTCCTATGTTGTTACTAGTTCTACAGCAATTACTTATGACTTTAAAAATAATTTTAATATTTAAAGCTTGACCATATCAAGACTACCAATGTATAACAGTACTAATCAAGGATCAGGAAAAATCTCATAATCCCTTACCTTAAAAATTGTTTTTTATTACTTTTATTTATTTATTTGAGAATGACAGAGAAAGAGAGAGAGGCAGAGAGAGAGAGAATGGGCGTTCCAGGGCCTCAAGCCACTGAAAACAAACTCCAGACGCATGCGGCCCCTTGTGCATCTGGCTAACATGGGTCCTGGGGAATCAAGCCTCAAACCGGTGTCCTTAGGCTTCACAGGCAAGCGCTTAACCGCTAAGCCATCTCTCCAGCCCCCCCTTACATTTTAATCAGGCTGACAGTAAATAAAGGATTTCCTTGAAGTGTATATTTACAGGTTAAAATAAACCATCAAGTCATTAATATAATAATTTAGAGATGGTTTTGCTTTTGGTCAAATACTTCAAGCCGGGTGTGGTGGTGCACACCATTAATCCCAGCACTTGGGAGGCAGAGGTTGGAGGATCGCAGTCACTTCCAGGCCACCCTGAGACTACATAGTGAATTCCAGGTCAGCCTGGGCCAGAGTGAGACCCTACCTTGAAAAGCAAAAAACAAAACATAACAAAACAAAAAATTATTTCTGTCATTCAAATCATGGTCTTATGTTTACAAATAGATCTCTTTAACAAGAAGAGCAGGAGAAATGTCTGATAATGATTTTTATATGGGCACCTTCTTTTGGATGTAAGATTGTCCTCTAACCTCAGACAAACTACTCTTGCATGAAAACTTAAAAGCCTACTGGTCAATACAAGTGAAGTTTAAACTATAAACAAAGATTATAGTGCCTGGCTTTTCCTGCGAACTGTTTAGCAAGACTGATTTCCTTAGCCCACATTCCAGAAATTCCCTGGACACAAATGCTTGCAATTGATACCTTAGATTGTTATTACTGTGTGCCAAACTGTATTTCCTTGGTAGTTTCTCCAAGTAATGTATCATTATCATTTTTTCATATGTATTAGATGTGGTATCATTTAATGATGTACATTCTCAAAACTTATAAAATACAAATGCTGTCATTTCTTATTCAAAGAAGAAAATATTTTGACTGTCTATATGTTTTTTTCTGTTTTTGCTTTTGTGTCTTTGAATAACTTGCTCATTCCATGCTGACTATATATTTATAACAGCTCACTTCTCACTTGTATGAGTACCTTGAAAGACATTTTCCTTTCTATCTGTAGAAAATATAAGCATGTTTACTTAAATTTTAACTTATACTTTAGAATTTTTCCTAAAGAGAAACTCTCACATCTTCAAGCTCAAAACTTTATAAAAACTAGAACTATTCCAGAGTCCTAATATATGGTCTTGATTATTCAATTTTACACTGTATGTCAGAATTTTTACATCTTGCTTATCTCTTTTTTCTGTTAAGTACACTTGTTTGATTTTAGAATATTTATCTGAACAAGTAGCTGCTTGCTTACATTTACAAGCCAGCTACTAAAACCTGAGTGACTGAGTGCCTGGATAGATCTTGAACATGAACAACTTGCTACAACATTAGTGATTGGGCCCATTTTACTAAGGAAGAGTCTCTCCTTCTCTGACTCTGTCTGTGTCTCTCTCTTTCTCTCCCATCCCTCCATACACCCCTCTTAAATCAGTTTGACCAAAGCAAAGTTAGAGAATAGTTCCCCTCCTGAGATTTTCACACCTGTGCCAGGTGACATTGAAGTCCCAAGATAGCTACAAACATGAGATTCCAGGATCACAGCTCTGTAGGATGGTTGAAGAGTAACAGCTCCATAAAGGATGATTCATAATATTCTAGGAGAGGGATCTGCAGGAAAATGAAATTGTATATATTTAAGTAGAAGAATAGATTACTTAGGGTAAAAAGGCCCAAGTGAGGTCAAGGAAAGAGACTGAGTAAAGGAAAGCTGGAGGGAGGGCTAGTCAAAAGATAAGAGGAGTGGGAACTGGGAAATGGTTTAGCAGTTACAGCATTTGAATTTGAAGCCAAAGGACCCAGATTTGAACCCCCTGGATGCACGCAAAGCAAAATCTAAGAGGATATAAGTAAATCATATGGTAACCTACTTCTTTGGACAATGGAACACTCAGGAACCATAGATTGTTGCTAGAAAATTTTCAGTGCCAGGGATGGGATACCTTCCTGTGA
Source organism: Jaculus jaculus (assembly GCF_020740685.1). Classification (NCBI taxonomy): domain Eukaryota; kingdom Metazoa; phylum Chordata; class Mammalia; order Rodentia; family Dipodidae; genus Jaculus; species Jaculus jaculus. The sequence goes on from NC_059110.1 coordinate 103,987,922, forward strand.
GTTGTTGGCCAAGGATATCCCTGATGCCCCTAAACCTTTATAGGCCATTGCCAAGGTTCTTTGGTTTCCCACCAGGAATAGATGGCAAGACCCTATTGCTGAAGACTCCACATACTTGGGCTAAAAGGCCACTAAGAAATCCTGCTGGAACTGACCTGATAACCTCCTCCATGTAACCAGCTGACAGAAAGCAGGAAGAAGCCATTCTTCATGCAGTTGAATGGGAGAGAGAGAAATCACCAGTGAAGATACTCAACAGTGGACACTGCAAGCTTTATTTTTTGGCAGCCAGCCCAAATGAGCCAACGGGTGCAATAGTGGCAAGTCTGTCATGGTGGAAAACAACTGCCCTACAATTGGACTGGAGGCCTGCTCCAGTGGGAGGGAATCCCTGGTACTAAAAATCCAAAACAGGGGTAGTCATGAGCCCTAGGGGTGAAATGTCTGCTGCTGTCTGGTTAAATGTATATATTATGCTTTTCAAACTGCCCAGTAAGCACTTCTCTTAATGTTCATACCCATATATCAATGCTACTCTCACTTTTGGTAAAGAACCTTCTCTTTGCAGGTGGCAGAGACCTTGGGATGACTCAGAAGGCATCATGGTGCTGGAAAGAAGTGACAGGAGTGCGTATCACTGCAATATCTCTATCACACCTTCCAAGACTCAGGGTTGATTGTGGAAAAAGTAGCAGAAAGAATGTAAGAATTAAAGGAAAGGTGTGACTCCTTATAACGTGCTCCCCCTAGACACAAAATGTCCTGGATATCCATGACCTCACAGTGCCTAACACTACCTTCACAAGACCATCATAATAGGAGGAAAAGATCATGACAAAAAAATAAAAGAGACTCATTGAGAGGGGGAGGGGATAAGTTGGAGAATGGAGTTTCAACGGGGAAAGAGGGGGAGGGAGGGCATTACCATGGGGTATTGTTTACAATCATGGATGCTTTTAATTAAAAAAAAAAATTGAAAAAAAAAAAGAAACTGAAATTGAAAGTAGGTACCACATGTTTGGAAATTTAGAAAGGTAAATTGAAGAATTATATGGAGGTGAATTAGTCATAAGTGAACTTATGAGTTATTTAACCAAATAAGTAGATCAAAATCATAAAATCATCAGTGTAGGAAGGGAAGAATAACCAGTCATGCCTTTAAAGTCAAAATAGTTACAGGATATTGTTTGATAGGATTTGAACAAGCACACAAATACATGCAGTGCATATCAAGTGTAGGATTCATTATATTCCTACATCAGAATGGGAGGTACTCAAGGATATGCGTGAGTTTACGGGTGAAAGAGGTTGTGAGAGAATGAAGATATAGGAGACATTTTCGTATCCCTTTGTAGTAAATGTCTGTGTCATTTTTAAAGCAGAAAAATATGGAAATCAGTAAAGACATATTAAGTAAAGACACATAGGTAAATAAAATAGCTAAAAGTAATGTAAGTAATTGTTTTGGGGTTATCAGAGATGAAGATATATGAGGAGACATGCCATTTTCCTAATGGGCCTGCCTTGCTTTATACTAGATGCAGGTACAACAAAATTACCTCTCATTAGGCTCCTTAGAGAGATAGAATATTGTGAAAATGCACACTGTTATTAAGAGAACCATGTTAGAAAATTTTCTCAAGATTGAAGATACCATAAAACAAATGCAAAGTTCAATAAAATTACTAGAATATAACTGGAGGGTGTTGTTCAGAGAGTGTAAGCGGATAAAAATAAAACAGGTATTAAAAAGGTTTTAGTACTTTCTGTTCCTCTTTGTACTTGGTTGTGTAGAACTTCCAAATTCAGAATGAAAAGAATGCTGTTCTGTATCAAACTATCTAAGCAATAAATGTTATATTTTAAAAAAAGAAAAGAAAAAAAGAAAAAAAATAAAAAGAAAGAACAAAACTGAACCATGGATATCATTCTGATAAATTAGAAGTGACATACTTTTGCTCAGCAATTTTTATGCACAAGTCCCTATTATAAATATTTTATGAAGAATAAAACAAGCATATAGGCATACTCAAATCAACAACAATTTTCTGTCTGCAGTAATACTATTGTTGTGATCTGGGTGTGGAATTGCAAGTACAGAGAGGTTAGTCAGTTGAGCTTCTTGGCACCAGCTGATAAGTACCTGATTCTTCTCTTGGGCATGGTGATATTAGATGGTATGCTACTGAGTACTGTCCTATAATGAAGTACAGGAAATTATCAATAAATATTCAGTGCCATGAAAGACAGAAGAAAGAAAGCATCACTAAAGTAATTTTATCCAGAAATTTTCAGGCAGAGAAGGTTGAAATGTCTATGACAAGGTTATCAGTCTAATAAATACATCTGATAAGTATATTGCATATGTTTAAATGCATACTTTACAAAATTTCAAGATGACATTTGATTTGTTGAGGTGGGAAGATTAAAAACATGTTTTTACAAGTAAGGAAGCATCTTTACCAATGTAGGATGTAACACATAGCTTAGTGGTTCAAGATGAAGAGGAAACATGTGTCTGTAGTAACCTGAAGTCTATCCCCAGGAGAATTGTCCTTTCCATTTTCAGACTGAGCTGCAGTAGTCTTATGCAATCACTTGGGTTTAGGGAAATATCTTCATGCAAATGTGAAAATAGTCTATTAAACACAAGCTTTACTTTCTCAGTTTTTCTCTCTCATTTCCCACTCTCTCTTTCCTCACTCCTGTCTCTGTTTTTAGGTCTCAAGTACAAAACCCTAAGAAAAATAATCCTAAAAAATGTGTTTTGTTATATCTTCACTCTCCCTGTCCTCCTCTCTTTTCCTCTCCTTTCCTTCTCTTTTCTCCCTTTCTCCCTCCCTATTTCCTTCCTTCTGGCTTCTTTATTTTCCTCACAAAAATTTTTGAGGGCCCACTAAGTGTTACACACACCTTGGTTAATACACCCAAGCCCATAAGGGAAAGGAACACGGGTCTGTAAACAAACAACACATACACAAAACTCCTAAAAATGTAGAGAGTAATCATAGTCCTTCTGCTCAGATGAAATGTTAACTCTGCCAAGATGTTTATTTTTGTTTCTGTGTAACTGGAAAATTGTTTTTCACACAGTGATCATTCAATAAATTGTTGTTGAACTACACACATATGATGAATGCATGCTTTTTTTCCAATTATCAGAACAGTTTGTTTTGCAATAGAATTTATTAAAAATGATCTTGATGGCTTGTGTCTGTATATCTAAGAGTTATTTTTTAAAATTTAATTAATTAATTTGATAGAGAGAGAGAGAGAGAGAGAGAGAGAGAGAGAGAGGGAGGGAGGCACAGAGAGAGAGAGAGGGAAAGAATGGGAACTCCAGGGCCTCTAGCCACTGCAAACAAATTCCAGACTCATGTGTCCCTTTGTGCATCTGTCTTTCTGTCTTAGCTGGGTCCTGGGGAATCAAACTAGGGTCCTTAGACTGCTCAGGCAAACATCTTAACTACTAAGCCATCTCTCTAGGCCCACAATAGTTATTTTTAAAAGGGTTTTTGAGAGTTTTGATGCATATTAGGCCTCCTAACAGCTTTTCAGCCTTTCCTGTTGATGCTTACACTGCATGATTTAGATGCAAGGCATACCAAAATTTACAACAATTATCCCTTTGCCATTTCTTTACAGCTGTTCAATGGAGATGATACGTGCAGATGATATGAGATTTTTATTAATTCACAGAAAAGATGGTGCTTAACTGCTCCACAATTCCCAAACTCCATGTACAAACTGCCATCCAGGTATAGGATTCTGCAGGGCTGACAGTGCCATGCCCAGTTTAACAGTAGACAGATAAATGTGATTAAATACCATTCTAAATGTAATTGCACTATGATGGGAAATGCAATAGTAAAGCCAATTATAATTACATAATGTGCCATTTTGTACACACACACACACACACACACACACACACACATATATATATATATATATATATATGAAACTATATATATAGTTTCTGGATATACAATAGTCAAGCTTTAGTAACCTCTATATATTTTAAGAATATAGCTAGCAACCTTTTTCTTTGTGTAAACCCTTCATTACACATACACTAAACACATAAACAGAGAAGGGGTATTTCATAGTGTTGGCAACAGGAATCAGCTAACGCTCTAGGCTCATTAGCTTTATGGGGAATTGCGCTATACGTGCCTGAATGCAATGAAGAGTATCTAATTAGTTTTGGTTTTTGTGCTGCATGTTCTTTAGAAATTGTAGGAAGCTTCTTCTCTTAACAAGAATATTAAAAGCACACAGACTATTTTTAACCCATGTTGAAGTCATCTATTTCATCAAGATTTGGTTTTGAAGGAAGACTAAATTACACCATCACATTTCCCTATCAAAGCCTACTGTAAACAAGATCATGATTCTGATCATCAGTATCACCACCAAATGTTGATTCTTGCTAATTTGTAGTTTTGTTGAAAATGTGCAGGAATCTTTTATTTTTTCCAAATATCAAGTGAGCAATGTAAGCATTTTATCGTTAAAAAGAGAAAAGGTAGAATTAAGGCACATTCTACCCCTTATTCTGTCATGACTCTAAAAAACTAAATTTTATCATATAAACTGATTAGGTAAAACTTGGAATATCTAATCAAGGGTTTTATCGGTGAAGCTTACAAAAAGAACTCTAGACCCTGGAAAGATGCCTAAGTAGTTAAAGGTTCTGGCTTGCAAAGTTTGCTGCCCCAGGTTCATTTCTCCAGCCACCCACATAAGACTGGACAGTGATTGTAATGGCAAGAAGCCCTGGTACAGCACCCCTGCCATGTATGCAAATAAATAAATAATTACAAAAGAAAGATATACAAATAATAACAAACAATGGATAAAAAAGTAACAATAGCATATTTGAACCTATTCTTAAAACATAGTAAATTTTAATATTTTATTTACTTATTTATTAGAGACAGCGAGAGACAGAGAAAGAAAGAATGGCTGTGCCAGTGTGGATACCAACTTTTTATTAAAAAAAAACAAAAAAAACTTATCAACAGATGGGTGATTTAGCTATGAGAAAATTTCTTTTTTCTCACTAAATTTCTCTAATGTTAAATTTTTTAATATCCCAAATCATATGTGTAGGCAGAAAGTATCAAATTATTTATAAAATCTTATGCTGAGTTTTCCTCTTCTCCTCGTTGTCTGGGAGTAACTTTAACGCTGGCACCCTTACCAAGGCTGGGCCTTCACAGATGTGTGTCATCTCGTCTCATCTGTACTAGTGTACAGCGTATTTACAAAATCTTTGTAGCTTTAGGTTTTATCATGACTTATAATATCATTGGGATTTACCAAACAAAACCTTGACAAAAATTAAATAGAGCAACCACTAATTAAATCAAATGACTGTCAAATCTCAAAAATATGTTTGTTTGTTTGTTTTTGTTTTTGTTTCCACCAGTATGGAACTAAAACAAGTTACTTCTTACTTATTTGTACTCCTCATCTCTCATATGTTCCGTCACTGGTTTCATGAAACCTCTTACAAATGTAAAAATCATGAATGGTTTTATAATCATGTAGAAAAAAGTTATCAGGTTGGTTTTGTAAAATGTCATGTTTTAAGAATTATAACAATTGTTTGCCATAGTGTTGCAGTTAAAGTAGCTTTGATCAAAATAATCATTGACAACTATTTTTAATACTGTATTCATTTATTTGACACACACATACAGAGAGAGAGAGAGAGGCAGATAGAGAGAGAGAATTGGCATGCCACTGAAAACAAATTCCAGATGTGTGAGCCATTTTGTGCATCTGGCTTTATGTGGGTACAGAGAACTCAAGCCTGGGTCCCTAGGTTTTGCAAACAAGAGCTTTAATTACTGAGTCATCTCTTCAGCCCCAAAATAATTTTCATGTGTGTCTGCATTTGATTGCATTTACTTATAAATACAGACTGGATTTAGGCTATGTTCTTTAACTTGTAGGCGACTTGCCATTGTATACAACTTACTCTGAGAGCACCATATTTTTTGCTTTTCTTAAGCACTTTACACTATTGGGTTATCATTTAAAATTCTCCATTCTAGGGTTACTGTATATTCCAGGTTTTTGTTGTTGCTGTTGTTTTGCAATTTCCCAATTTCCCTTGCCCTTAGAATGTAATATGTGACTCATTATAGATGATACATCTGAGTGGAAAGGTGTGTGTTCTTCTTTCCAAAGCACAGTTGGAACATAGGTATGACAAACAAGAAGATGGAAAGATTACACAGAAAATACAGCCAGCCTGCCTGGGTTATACTGGATAATTGTTGCTAAGGTGAATGCCAACAACTGATTATTGCATAAATAATAAGGAACTATCATGTTAAGAGTCTGAGATACCCCATTTTCTGCCATAGACAAGCCTATTCCATTTTATCAGACTACTTAACATTTTAACAACGATACACCTATGAAGATGGATGTCTTTCTTCATATTTATCCTACTAGTGTTTCTTGAGTTTATCTGTTCACCAACTTTACATTCTCTATCAACTCAGTGCATGCAGTCAGTCATTTTTGGAAATATGTTCCATTCTCCCTCTCTTCTTCTCTTAGTCATATTAACAGTTTGGAATACCACGACATTTTCCTAAAAATCCCTAACCTTTTCTACAAACTGCCAATAATTCTTAAATATTACAAAACTAATCACTTATTGATATATATTTAATATTACCTTTATCATCTTCATTTTGTTATTATACTCAGATCATTTAATATCTGTACTATTTTTTATTTCATCAAATTTTTCGTGTTTTTTTTTATTATTTTTTGAGCTTTCCTATATATCTGGTCTCTGTCAATATATTTAATTTCCTTCCAATAGAGTGATGCATTATAATATCTGTCTACTTATTTCAGTCTATAGGTTATATCAGGGAATGCATCTGGTGACTTTCTTTTGTGAAGTTTGTCTGATTCTTTGCATTTTGAAAAGTAATTATTTAATCCTCAATAGCATAATTATTATATTTTGACTTATGTGCATTTTTATTAGTTATGGGCACTGTGTATAAAGGCATGTTGGTACCAACATCAGCCTCCTGCCTGTCCTACCCCTCTGCAGGGACACTCCTTGTTGGGGATGTGGGTCATGCATTGTGAGGTTAGCCATCAGTTATGGGTAAGAGGCAAAGTCTCTGTTCATAATGTCCCAACATGTGGCTCTAAACATCTTTCCACTCCCTCGTCTGCAAATTTCACTGAGCCATGATGGGTTCATTTTAAGTCTATTTCAGTGATGAGGTCTTGGGAGCCTCTGTGTCTCTGGATATTTGGTTTGGTAGGGGTTGAGTGTTCTTGGTGTCTATCTCATTCATCCTTGTGCTGATACCAGATTCAACAAGAAACCAGTGCTCTTGCTCATTTCCCCTATTACTCTTAGTTTCAGTTGGGGCCCTGGTGAGGCACTATGGGCTGATTCTCTGTCCTCATGATCTGTGTCCATCTGAAAAAAAGAAGCAAATTCTCAAACAGAGAGTGACATCAGCACCAGATAAATGGGATAACCATTTTAGAGAGAATTTAATATGTGTAGGCCCTCTTGTAGGCCACAATTGGTGGGAGCTTAAAAATGGAGAGTGGGATCATTTTTGGATATGGTTTTGACTTGTTTCCCACCTCCAGCTAAGGATTCCATTCTACTGAGTGGATCTGTTAGCCAAATCTAGAGCAGTTGTTTACCCACCATGGCTGTGTGCTACTATTGTACTTATGTAAGCATCAGATCAGGTTGTTTGCAGATGAGTAGCTTACACCACAAGTTGCTTGGACAGATGTTGGTCATTTTCCCCTATTCCCTCATGTAGCACTTTCTGGCACTAGACAAGTGCACTGGCTGGGGATTCTTCCAGATTCTAGCCAAGTCACTTAATGGTCTGTACCAACAGCATATGATGTCTCCATCAGTAGGGTCTTACCACTAACCTTTGGTGGGTCATCAAGTACTCTGACAGAAATCTGTCTTCCTTTGTGAAACCTTGTAGGTCTCTCTGATCAGTAGCTTATTGTGAATGTTAATCACATGCTGGTGCTGGGAGTTACAGGCCAGTGCCAAGGAAAAGAAGGAAGAAAAAGATAGGTAAAATAAAAGAGATAGAGAGAAGAGGGAGGGAGAGAGAGAGAGAGAGAAACAGGAGAAGGTTAAGGTTAGTCTTCATCACACCTTTTCCAGGGCCCTATGATTCAGGTGTACCCTCTAAGGACCTGATGAAGTTTCAACCATTTAGTCTGTTTTTTAGATTGTAGAATATTATGGTACCATTGCCATCAGTTTTGTGACCTCCATCCCACTTCACCCTCCCCTCCCACCCCACACAACTGAAGAACAGGGAAAGCTCCCCAACTCCTTTTATGAAAGCTAGTATCACCCTAATACCAAAGCCACAGAGATGTCACAAGAAAATAAAACCATAGACATATTTCCCTGATGAATTTAGATGAAAAGATCCTGAACAAAATCCTCCAAACTGAATTCAACAACACATCAAAAGCATTATCCACCTTGATCAAGTAGGCTTCTTATCAGGAATGCGGGGGTGGCTGAACATATGGAAATCTGTCAATGTCATACACCACATAAATAAGCTTAAGCACAAAAACCACATGATCATTTTGCTAGATGCAGAATAGGTCTTTGACAAAGTACAACATCACTTTATGATCAAAACAATGGGGAGAATAGGCATGGACAGTTTATATCTCAACATAATAAAGGTTATATATAAAGCTCCTAAAACCCAAACAGTACTTAATAGGGAGAGACTGAAGGAATTCCCATTGAGGTCAGGAACAAGACTCTCACCTCTGCTCTTCAACATAGTACTGGAAGCCCTAGCTAGCTCAAGCAGTAAGACAGGAGAAAGAAATTAAAGGGATACAAATTGGAAAGGAAGAAGTTAAATTAGCCCTATTTGCAGATGACATGATTATACATATAAGTGACCTGAGAATCTCCATCTGAAAACTCTTAAAGGTGATTAACTCCTTCAGCAAAATAGCAGGATAAAAAAATCAATGCACAAAATTCAGTAGCTTTTCTATATGCAAAAGATAAATATGCAGAGAAATAAGTGACATTGTCCCATTTTCAATAGCAACAACAACAACAACAAAACCTTAGAATAACATTAACCAAGGATATGAAAGACCTATTCAATGAAAATATAAAAGCACTCAAGAAAGAAATTGAGGAGGGCTTGAGAAAATGGAAAGACATCCTATGCTCCTGGATAGGCAGAATTAACATGAAAATGGCAATCTTCCCAAAGACAATATACAGATTTAATGTAATACCCATAAAAATTCCAACATTTTCTTCACAGAGATAGAAAAAGTGATCTCAAAATTGATATGGAAGGACAGAAGGCCTCGAATATTGAGGCATTTCTTCAGCAAAAGAAACACCTTTGGAGGCATCACCATACCTGATCTAAAGCTATATTACAAAGTCATAGTAACAAAAACAACATGCTATTGGCATAAAAACAGGATTTTAGACCAATGGAACAGAATTGAGGACCTGAACATTGGGTCAAGTAACTGCAGTTACTTTATATTTGACAAAGTCCCTAACAATGTAGGCTTGAAAAAAAGAAAGCATCTTTAACAAATGGTGCTGGACAAAAACTGGATAACCATTTGCAGAAAATTGAAACTTGATCCATACATCTTGCCATGCAAAATAATCAAGTCCAAATGGATCAAAGACATCAATACAAGACAGGAAACTTAGCTACTACCAGAAGATAAAACAGAAAGAACTTTCTATAATATAGGGATGGGAAAAGACTTCCTGTACAAAACTCCAGTAGCTCAGAAACTTAAATTGTCACTCAACCATTGGGAGCTAGTGAAGCTGAAAAGATTCTTCACAGACACACATATAATAAGCAGAGACAGTAGATTACATACAGAATTGGAGAAAATTTTTGCTGGCTATCCAACTGACAGAGGCCTAATTTCTAGAATCTACAAAGAACTTAAAAACCTAAACAATAAAACAATCAAACAACCTACTCACAAAATGGGACAAAGAACTGGGCAGGGAATTCTCAGAGGAAGAAATACAAATAGCAAACACACACTTAAGGAAATGTTCATCATCCCTAATCATCAGGAAAATGCAAATTAAAACAACATGAGATTCCATTCTATCCCACTAAGGATACCAATCAAAAAAATCACATGAAAACAAATGCTGGCAAAGGTTGTAGAGAAATAGGAACCCTCAATCACTGTTGGTGTGAAAGTAGGATGGTACAACCACCATGGAAAGCAGTATGGAGAATCCTAAAAAGGCTGATAATAGAGTTACCAGCAGTCCCAGTTAGTCCCTTACAAGACATTTACCCTAAAAGCTCCACACTTCAGTTCAGAGAGATATTCTCAACCATGTTTATAGCTATTCAATTCATAATAGGTAAGAGCTTGAATCAACCCAGATGTCCATCATTAGACGAATGGATAACCAAGATGTGGTATATCTACATGATGTAATTCTACATAGTCATAAGGAAAAATGACACAATGAAATCTGCATAAAAATGGTCAAACCTGGAACAGATCATTCTCAGTGAATTCACCCAATCACAGAAAGATAATAGTCACATGGTCTCACTCATCTGTGGCTCCTAACCTGAATCTGCCCAAGATGCTGACATACCTAATAAGCCTCTCAAGGACTGAAGAGTAGGGAGGGATTATATGCATTTTTACAAAATATTCTGCCTTCTTTTGCTTTGTAAGCAATTAAATTTGTATTGATGTAACATGTAAATTGTGTCTTTTTGTAGTGGCTCAGAACTCAGTTCCTTTAAAAAAGAACTTGCATCAAGAATTTTATCTCATTTAAATGTGGAACAGTGTCTCTGAACTTTCTGAAACACTGTCTTTAATTTCAAGAACTTCATTCTTTCCGTGTTTTTAATCTGTGTAGGTAATATGCATGGTGTGTGTGCATATATATATAACAATGCACATATGTGTTTCAATGTACCTCCTACACACATACAGAGGTCAGAGAAAGAAAACAGGGTATCCTCCTTAGTCATGCTTCTGCCATTATTTCCTTAAGATTGAGTTTCCTATTAAACCTGGACCTCCCTATTTTCAGTGATTCTCCTGTTCCTGCACACATGAAAGTATCTGGATTTGTATGTGGGTGCTGGCGACTGAACTCAGGTCCTCATACTTCCATGTAAGGGCTGTTTATCAGAATGTTTATGCTTACCAATCAATCAATTAACATACAGCTGCTTATCTTTGTATAGTAGAATTTTGTGCATCATAAATTAAAAATAGAGTAGGCTGAAAATTCATGAAACCTGCTGTATTTCATAGCTCAGCCTAAGATACCTTAGTCATGTTTAGAACATAATTGAGATTGGAGAGAAAATATTTACAGGAAATGGGAGGCTAAGTAAAAGTAAATGTGAGGGTCACATGTGTAAAGGACAGCAAGTCATCTGGGTGGTCTAATCCACAGGTTTTCTTAGTAATGGTTCAACAGGGTAAACATGTCTTCAGGAAGGAAATTGTACTGCGTACCAGATTTGGTTATCAGTGTTACTGGGAAACCCATGCATCACATGTCAGCAATCAAGGTCAAAGGGTCAAATGTCTAAAGGATATCTGAGGTAATGTTCCTTTTGATCCTTGTGATAGGATCATTGACTTTGTTATTTGAACTTGAATCCTGGGAGAAATGTCATGGTAGATCACTGACAGGAAATAAAAATGACTTTGAGTAAAAAGAACAATTAATAAAATCATAATCATATCCTGGGTAAGTTATGGACATTAGAATTAACATGAAAAGTTTACTGAATCAGGAATGACTCCTCATATGATGATTTTAAGACCCCATGTTGGCTCAAACCAAAAACGAACACATTTTGGAGAGAAACTATGGGACACCTGAAGCATCATCGTATCTGCATTCCAGTGCAGCTGCTCTTTCAGATATTCTCTTGTTTTAGGAAGAGCAATTTCACTGGCAAGTAGCTATTGACCTGACAAATACATTTTATCAATTTCAATAAAACACAACAGAACGAGAGAATAATAACTTCCTCCCTTTAACGCCTAGCAATAAAATATTATCACTTACTTCAGAGATATTTGCCCTCCATACAGGATTCCACTAGTCTTTAAAGCACAACCACTGTTTTTTATTTGAAACACAAAGCTAAAACACTGAAACTAAAAGATTCCTATACTTGTGAGAAAATTAGAAAAAATTGCTTACACTAACAATTAGAAAATTATGCCCTTAAAAGAATAAAGACAATTTGATAAACAGACATTCTAGTATATTCAAATATAGGCTTTACAATATGGAAGATTCAGCTTATTTCAAAGGCCCAGAGCTAAGTGAGATAAACATAGTTTGGTATTTACTTTCTTTTTTAGCTCAGTACCTATACATAATGTATAAACAATCAGATGGCTATAGTAAGCAAGTGAAGTTCTTCCCCCTGTGGTAGTTTGATGAACTGCCACCTGTGTTAAGAATATTTGGTCACTAGTGGTGCCAATTTTAGAGCTGGGACATGCTGGAGGAGATGTTTTTGTGGGGATGAGCCTAGAAGTTTATGTACCTCAGATCCCTCTTGCTTGGCATTTCTCAGGCCTTGTCAGTGGTCAATGTCATAATTTGCTGTGGCTGCTCTCAGGACCCTGCTACTTTAGAAGTCAGAGACCAGGCTGAGGTGGTGTCTTAGTGGTTAAGGCATTTACCTGCAAAGCCAAAGGACCCAGGTTCGATTCCCCAGGACCCACGTTAGCCAGATGCACAGGTGGGTACAAGTGTCTGCAGTTCATTTGCAGAGGCTGGAGGCCATGACACGTCCATTCTCTCTCTCTCTCTCTCCCTCTTTCTCTGTCAAATAAATAAATATGTGGAAAAAAATAATAAAAGAAGACAGAGACCTATTGTGGTTTCAATCAGACATTCCCCATAAACTCATGTGCTTTGAATACTTGGTCCCCAACTGGTGTCACTTTGGGAGGTGGAGCCTTCCTGGAGAAGGTGTTTCTGGAGATGGGCTTTGGGGTATTATAGCTAGCTCCCCATTGCCAAGGCCACTGTCACTCTTGCTGTTGTTTTTCCAACTGTCGTGACAAGAAGTGGTGTCCATCCTCTGCACATGCCACACTTTCCCTTTCCATCATGAAGCTTCCACTTGGGACTGTACCTCAAAATAAAGCTTGTGGTAGTTTCAGTGGATGTCCCAAGGAAAATTAAAAGAACAGTGATGGCAATAAGAGTAAATTACTACACAAGTATTGGTTTTCATAGTGTTTAACAGCACTTTTCAAACTCCTGCACAGGGAAAGGCAGGCCCCCTCATCTGTCTAATAGCTACTAAAGTCAAATAAAATATAATTTAGACTTCAGGGATTTTGCATATTGAACTGATCAAAATCATAATAACATATCAACTATAAGGAACTTAACTACCAAACATTGTAAGTGTTCTCCATAGCTTGGTAAGAGGCATGTATTTACTGAGATAGATAGATAAAACACACAAAAATATGAATCTGGCCTTTAGGAATTTCCTAGATAATGGAGTAAGGTTATCTATCCCTGTGTCTCAGTCCTGGGTGTGTGAATGAGAGAGAAAGAGAGAGAGAAAGCAAGGATAAGGCCTTTATGGCTGATTACAAGGGAGCATATGTCACATTTTAGGTAACATAACAATTCATTTCTTGAATTACTCTCAAGTAATCACTTCTTTTTGGAGCTCATCCCAGAAGATCTCGTCAGGTCAAATAGTCTATATTCTTCCACTTTCACACTTAAAGATTATTATCCTAAAGATTTATCCTAGACATTTACCTGAAGGATTCTGCATGACTCCAGGTCCCCACTCTGATTGATGAAAAGCCAAAATGAGAGATTTGGATTAAAGTGCTGGAGTTCTGGAGTTGTTCTGTAGTGCAGTCTTTGGAAAGCAGCTGTAATTATCCTTTGAAAACAACTCAACTTCCTAGGGATCCTTTGAAAAGTGAACATACGTCAATGGAGCATGATTATTTTTCCTAGAAGCCTGTCCCTAAATGGTTGTATAAAAATCACTCAGACATTAGATTCAAGTTTTAACAAAGCCCATTATCATCAGAAGAGAAGTAAATTACATAAAGGATATGAGCAGATTACTCATATCCCCAGTATGCCAATTTCTACGTCTCTCTTTCAATCCACACTTATGGCCTCATATGAATTTCTTAGGGGCCTTTGCAAAAGATACAAAATTCTACCCCATGTTGTTTCATACACTATGTTGACAACAGTTAAGTTTTGTTGCTATGTATTTATAGATCCTCTATGGACAGTCCTAAGGAGCACTGGAGAACCCTTGCAGCATGTTGCAATATTATTCCTGGATAAGAATGACAGAAGGTTTGACTAATTCTCTATGTGACTCTGGGTTCCTATAGCACTAGTCCTTCATGAATGTTTCCATGGATACTGGATATACAGATACTCTTGAAAGTAAAATTTACAAAACATGGCATATACATATCTCTATGAACCCCTTACATTCATTCCCCATCCCCCAGTATTTTGTATATTGTCTCTGATTAGTCATAACTAACTTCACAATTGTTATATCAGTCTAAGAATATAATAATGACAGAGAGTTTTAATAACTAGGAATACTAGAACTAGACTGTATGAAAAAAATTGTGCTTTTTTTCTACTTGGGGAATTAAAAGCATATTTTTATTTTTAAAGAGAACGATTAACATATATGAAGTGGGCGTATTTGTGCAGAAAACTAGAGAGATCAAAGTATTAAAAAATGTGTGTAGATTTCAGAGAACCACAGAAAATATTGTTTATACCAGCATCTAATTATATTTTAAGTATATGGAAACCCAAATCTAAGTTAAAAGTTGAGGTTCCAGTTTCCATTTTTGTTTATTTATTTATTTTGGTTTCTTAAAGTAGGACTCAGTCCAGCCTAGACTGACCTGGAATTTACTCACTATGTAGTCTCAGGCTGGCTTCGAACACATGGCTATCTTTCTATCTGTGCCTCCTGAGTACTAGGATTAAAGGCGTGCACCAACACACCAGTCCATGGTTATTTTCTCTATGCTACCTCTGTAATCCATAGCTTTTGGAAAGTATTGGAGTGTGATCAATCGTGTGACTACTTCTCTCAGGAGGTTGGATAATGTGATGCTACTGATCAAAGAATGCCTTTATATGCTTGCATGGGTTCAGGGCTTTGAAATCCAGTAGTTAAGTAGAGGAGAGTTTCAGAAGTCCAAAATATTATGCTGCATGCAACCTTTTAAGACAGAGAAGTCATCAATGGTGTTAAACAGCAATAGAACCTTCAAACCCTAAGATTGGCCAGCCTGGCCCAAAGTGCCAACTAGAACAATAATGGCATGTCTATTGTGGTGGAAACCAGTTGTTCTCTAATTGGACTGGAGACATGTCCCGAGAGGGATTGCACTCCTGGTACTGAAAATCTAGTCAAAAGCCTATGGCATGGGAGGTCATGAGCCCTAGGGGAGTATCAAGTGCTGTTGTCTTGCTAAATGCATTTATTATGTCCACCATACTACCCTATAAACACTTCTTAAAATTTTTATACCCATATATTAATGCCATTCTCACTCGTGTTAGAGAAGCATATCTTTTAAGCTGGTGGTAACCACTAGGGTAACCATACTGCTTAGAAGAACAGACAGTGGAGTGCTGAGCACTGAGGCATCTCTGCCACACTACCCAGTGCTCAGGGTCCTTTGTGGACGAGTTGCCAGAAAGAATGTAAGAGCCAAAGATGGCTAGAACTGCCTACAATTTAATCCAACAGACACAAAATGCCCTTGATATGCATGACCTGGCAGTGCCTGACACTACCCACACAAGACCTTCATAGTAGGAGGAAAATATGATGACATCTAAATATAAGAGAGATTGATTGGAAGGAAGGGGTATTGGATGGGGCATGAATTTGAGAGGAAGAGAATGAGAGCAGAAAGAAGGAATTACCATGGTGTGTCGTATATATTTACGGAAGCTGTCACACCACACCACACACCACAATGACTGACTCGCTGCTCTCACAACTCATACCCCACAATCTCATGGTGAATACCATTGATCCCCCTGAAAGTGTAGGGTGGGGCAGCATGGTAGGAAATTGTAGCTATCATTAAAACGTTTAAAAAAATAGCCACTGCTGTTGACATTGTCCTTCCTGGAATAGATGGCTCTCTGACACAGTACCATTTATTTACTTTCTCCTTCCCTTCTTCTCTCATTCATTTTCTTCACTTTCTTTTCCTTTCCTTTCCTTTTCTTTCCTTTCCTTTTCTTCATCAATACTTGAGATTCAACCTGGCACTTGTTCAAGGCTCTACACCTGAAGTAAATCTCTAATCAAAATTTCTTTCTTGGGGGAATTTAAAAATGTGTCAATTATTTAAAAGCACAGATCTTAAGTGAAAAGATTACTGGCCACCCCTGCATATATTTGTTCCCTTCTGAGGGACCAGTATAATCTACCCCCAAATTTATTACAGGTATACATCCACATACAGGTTTAATATAGTATCTCCCCCTGATAAATGCTATTCACTGTGTATTGACAACAATAAAATATTCTGAATTTTCTGTCTCATTCAAATCTCTTGACCATGAAAACCATTGCCCACAATCCCAACTCATAATATTACTATGTAGCTTTAATGGTTAATTTACTATGCTTGAATTCTAACCTTGTGTCTTAGGCCAGACTGCTTTTCTTCTCTTTCTTTTCCATTTGTATGCCATACCACATATCACTGTCAAAATTCTACCTCAGCCATGAGGCTCAGTTTGGAATATTGTTTATTTCTTATTTTCACAACATTTGGGTTATTTCATTTAGAATCATTATGTCATCATGCCTGTAATGATATTCTTATCCATCTAGATATTTAAAAACAAAAAGACCTCTTTACTTATTTTGTCTAGTGCAATTCTGTCAATAGTATTATGCTCATTTAACAATTTTATATCTAACAGTTGAGATGTCTTTAGTGAAATAATACCACAACTTTTTTGACTAATTTTCCCAGAGACTATATAAAAATAAAAGCATAATAAAATTTAATAATTTTATTTAGGTGAAATTATTTTTCATATATTGTATTCTTATTTTTTTTTTATTTGAGAGCGACAGACACAGAGAGAAAGACTGATAGAGGGAGAGAGAGAGAATGGGCGCGCCAGGGCTTCCAGCCTCTGCAAACGAACTCCAGACGCGTGCGCCCCCTTGTGCATCTGGCTAACGTGGGACCTGGGGAACCGAGCCTCGAACCGGGGTCCTTAGGCTTCACAGGCAAGCGCTTAACCACTAAGCCATCTCTCCAGCCCTGTATTCTTATTGAATATAGCACAATGTAATGATTTGTTACATGGAAGAATGGCCAAATCAAACCAATTTCCATGTTCATACCTTAAATATTTACCATTTGCTTGTTGTAAAAACATAAAATACTCTCTTTTGATCATTCAATTTTTTTTATTTTTGTTCATTTTTTTGTTAATTAGTTTTGTACTCAGTGAATACAGTACATTTGGTACCATTATTAGGCTCATCCATTACCTACACCCTCCCCTTGCCCTCTCCTTGTTGAAGTATATGGGTCATACATTCTGGAGTTAGCCCACAGTTATGGGTAGGATAAATGTCTGCGTATCATGACCCAACATGTGGCTCTGACATTCTTTGTGCTCCCTCTTATGCAAAATTTCCCTGAGCCATGTTGGGTTCATTTTTGGTCTGCTTCAGTGATAAGGCTTTGGGGTCCTCTGGGTCTCTGGATCTCTGATTTGGTAGGAGTTGATTTTTCTCTGTGTTGATCTCCTTTACCCTTGTGCTGGTACCCAGTTCACCAAGAAAACAGCACCCCTTTTGTTCTTAGTTTCAGCCTGGGCCCTTTTGAGGTATGATGGGGTGGCTCTCTCCTTAGGGTCTACATCTATCTGAAAAAGAGAAGCACATTCTCCAATGGAGAGGGAGTTAACACCAGACAAATGAGATAAACCTTACTTTTTTATAGAGAATTTGATAGGTGTAGGCCGTCTTGTAGCCCATGATTGGTGGTTGCTCGATAGTGGAGAGTGGGCTTATGTTTGGATATAGTCCTGACTGTTTCCCAGCTCCAGCTATGGGTCCCATACCACTGAGGGGATCAGTTAGCCCAATCAAGAGTAGTTGGTTTCCCACCATGGCTGTGTGCCACTATTGCACTTGTGTGAGCATCATGATAGGTTATTTCTTGCTAAGTAGGTGAGACCATGAGTTGCTTGGACAGATATTGGTCATTTTCCCCCAGTCGCCCATGTAGCACCTTCTGACACTAGACACGCTATCTGGGGACTGACTCTCTTCTAGCTTCCAACCATGCCATTTCACTTTATGTGTCAACCACATAAGGTGTCTTCAGCAGTAGGGACTTACCACTAACCTTTGGTGGGTCATCAAGTACTCTGACAGAAATTGGTCTTTCTTTTAGGAAACCTTGTAGGTCTCTCTGATCAAAAGCTCATTGTGGGTGATAGCCACATGCTGGTACTGGGAGTTACAGGTCAGTGCCCACTAAGAAGAAGAAAAAGATAACTAATATAAAAGAGATAGAGAGAAGAGAGAGAGAAAGAGAAATAGGGAGAGAGGCTGTAGAAGATTAAGGTCAGTCTCTTCATTATACCCTCTCCAGTGTCTTGTGGGTCAGGTGTTCCCTCTAAGGGCCTGGTGAATGTTCAGCCATTTTGTCTGCCTTTTATATATGGTACCATTGCCATTTGGGTCTAGATTTGTGTTTCCCACCCCCTTCCTTCCCTCCTCCCCTCCCTTCCTACCCATCCTATTGTCTAGTCCATGAGAAGCTTGCTGGGTATGTAAGGCATCTTGGGTAGATTCGGGTTAGGTGCAGTAGATAAGTGAGACTATGTGGCGATATTTTTTCTGTGATTGGGTAAGTTCACTGAGAATGATTTGATGTCCATCACTAGAAGAATGGATAACTAAGTTGTGGTATATCTACACATTTGAATTCTATACAGCAGTAAGAAAAAAATGACACAATGAAATTTGAGGAAAAATGGCTGAAGAATTACATAAGCACATACATACTCAGTTGAAAAATTTATAGCTAATGTGACTTTTAGAGGATCCATAATGTTAGTCATTTAGATTATGTTACCTATGCCTCAGAGTGACGTTTTTCTTCTTTTCTCCACTAACCTTACTGCTTCTTTGTGCCTTATAGTTAAGCACTTCTATAACTTGGAAGAAACAACATTTGGCTGAACTTATGCTATCTACATTTTTTGTTTATTTTCTCTTTATTCTTCCTATAGCTACATATCTCATGTCTATAAATATATTTTCTGTATTACTATTTAAATAGCATATTTCTCATATCTGTTTTAACTTTATGACACTTATGCTTGTTCCTGATTATTGTTGAGGTTGAACTTTTCTGTATGTTTTTTGGCATATTCCCAAATCATTCTTTTTTTTTGAGGAGGGGGCTGGTCTGGTATGGTGCTCACTCTGTACCTGGCCTTGAACTCATAGTGATCTTCTTACTTTAGCCTCTCAAGTGGGTTTAAAAATATGAGCCACCATTCTGGCTACCATTTTATTCTGTCACTAAAATTTCCTTTTGGTGATACCAAATTTCACTGGTATAAATTCAAGTTATACATTTGACTTATTAACAAGTAAATATTTGTCACATACAGAATTCTTTTAAGACTACAATAAAATGTACAATTTAAAACATATATTTTTACTCAAACACCTTAAAATAAGAAGAGACTTATCAAGTCTTACTTATCCTTAAGCTGATTATTAGCATTTTCACTTTCTAACAAAAAGAGAAGAGACTGGTTATGCATACACCATGTAGCTTAATAAAGAAATATCATATTACACAAACCTACATCAACTTTTAACTGTCAGCATTTATATTTTTTGATATAGCAGTTGTAGTTACCTTCACATTGCTGGGACAAAACACCTGACCAAAAGCAGCTGATGAAGAGAAGCTCCATGATGGCAGAGGAAAGGGTGGCAGAGCAGAGGCTGGGCATCACTTTCTGTCACAGCAGCTGGCAGAAACCAGCGGGAGAGTAAACTGACCTGTTGCAAGGGAGAATCTCGGCTATAGCATTTAAAACATACCCCCATCAACTCACCTCCTTCAGCAAGGGTCCAGTTCCCTGATTGCTGCCAATGGGATAATAGCCATTCAAAGTATATCATAAATAAAAATAAATTAAGTTAAAGGATGGAGGGCTTACTAGTTAAGGTACTTGCTTACACAGCCAAAGGACCTAGGTGCAACTCCCCAGGACCCATGTAAGCCAGATGCATAAGGTGGCACATGCATCTGGAGTTTGTTTGCAAAGGCTGGAGGCCCTGGTAGGCCCATTCTCTCTGTCTTACTCTCTCTCTCTCTCTCTCTCTCTCTCTCTCTCTCTCTCTCTCTCTCTCTTTCTCTCTCTCTCTCTCTCTCTCTCTTTCTCTCTCTCTCTCTCTCTCTTTCTCTCTCTCTCTCTCTCTCTCTCTCTCTCTTTCTCTCTCTCTCTCTCTCTCTCTCTCTCTCTCTCTCTCTCTCTCTGATGCTACCTCTCTCAAGTAAGTAAATAAATAAAAATAAATCAAATAAGATATACAAGTTTATGGGGGACATCTGACTCTAACTACCAGAGTCATGAATATCCTTCTCAATCACTATGGAATCTCAAGAGCTGAATAGCTCATCCTTGACTTTTCACTAATAAAAAAATCATCTCAAATTATTACATTAATTGTAACTTTTGAGTTATGCAAAGGAAATTAATGAGAGATCACTTTTTCTTGGTTGAGATATAATTACATATCCTAATGATTAGTCATTCCAACAAATGATGACCCAATACTCTTTGAAATAAATTTCTTTGGGTATTTCTTCTATCACATGAACAAATAGCATTCATTCATCATGTAGCTTAGAATTACACTATGGAGTAAATGAACTTTCAGTACGTAATTTGTTACTTCTGTTAGTCCCTGTCAGAACGCTGTCAAGATGCATTTGGCAAATCTTTCTAGATAATTGCTAAACAAAAAAAAGCTAATTACATTTGGGATTATCACACTGTGAATACATGCAAATCTAATCACAGGGTAGAATGCCCTAAAACACTTTACAAATCTTAATGTTTCTTTTTTTTTTTTTTTGACTGACTTCTATACTTTGCATAACCAAACCTACATGATCATGTAAAGACTAAAAGACTAAAACATGTAACTTCAAAGAACAAAATGGTATGATGAAAGGAAGGGGAAACAGTTAATGTCAGCCACAAAGAGTAGCTCTTGTTAATACATTGGTTTTCTTCCTAAAATAATAGCGAATTCAAGTTGCTAAAAGTGTTGAAATTAACTGCCATATATAATTAGTTAGTGCCTGAGAAAGAATCAGAGTCAAGAAGAACAAATAGTTTAAAAGATAAATGACTGTTTTGTGGTCTGTACCATTCTTCAATCCTCAATAACAATCAGTAGTGTTAGCCAGGCATGGTGGCACATACCTTTAGTCCCAGCACTTGGGAGGCAGAATTCAAGGCCACCCTGAGACCACATAGTGAATTCCAGGTCACCCTGGGCTAGAGCAAGAACATATCTCAAAAAAATAAATAAATAAATAAAGTGATATACAAGATGAATAAGAGCTTGTGTTATATACACCATGTGCATGCAGTAGTTGAGATATCCATAGATATAAATAGATACAGAGATTGAGATTAAAATAGTTATCAAAGATGCCAGAAAACTGGGCTACTGAGAAATTCACAATCAAATTAGGAGCCCTCAATAGAATTCTGTGTTTTAATATTATTTTTTCCTTTTCACGAGTCTTTTTAAATCCAAAGTAAATGTGAGGTGTGTTTAGAATCAGTGACTCACACGCACCACTCCCTGCAATATTGACCAAATTACTCAGCTGAATTACTTCAGAATATGAGTTTTGATTCAGAGTCTTTGATGTAGGGTTTCAGATGCTCTACAATACCCTGGATTTTCTGATAAATCATGCATGTGAGTACTCTCACATTTCTGGAGATGACAAATGGTTTTTATCATATTTTCTAAATGACTCTCTTCACCAAAGTATAATAAATGCTGGTTTCAACATGACCTTTTGTTCATAGAATTTATAGAAAATTTCCAATAACAATGACTTATGTCTTTTTTCAGAGTTTCTCACACCCTTTCCAGGGATATAGTTATATTACTTTATTTTACTGTATATTGAATGGGTCTTTGGGTAAATGAAGGAACCCCTTGATATTACTTGTTGATACATGACAGACTTCTACTTGAATGTATTCCTTTGTTTTATGTGTGGGAAGAAGATAGAAAACTTGAATTTGAGTGTATAAATACAGATACATATATATTTCATATTCCCATTACCTTGGAGCCAATTTATTATATATGTTAAGGAAGAAATTATTCTACAAACATCAATCAAAATCTAGGATGTCATTCTATTTTGTATCATTGCCAATAAACTGCTTTATCTGTGTCTTTCTGAATTATAGATCAGATAGACATGTACATATTACATGCAACTTACTTGAAAACTCTTTTAGTTTTTGTGTTTGTTTTTCTTTATTTATTTATGTATTTTTGTGGTTGTGGGTATTGAAACCCAGTTCTAACACATATTAGTCAAGGATTCTACCCTGAATTACCTCTTCAGACTTAAGCTTTGTTTTATCGGGATATAAATGTTCCACATAACGTATGTTAAGTGCAATGCATATGCAAGCCTTTGTAAGGTAAATCACCAAAAGCTGTGGGAAAATTAATTTTGCATGTTAAAAATAAATTCATTTTGAATAATAATTACAAGATGATTTATAAAATTTGCATATATTTTATTATGAGTGTTGTAATATATATTCTTGATATGCTAAAATAAATATGAACATCTCCAAACATATCTAAAACTTTTTGTTTTGCTGATAATATTTTGAGACACTCAAATTTCAGTGTATTTTAGATATTCTAATATGCATAAGTTATCATGCATACTATACTGTATAATTTACATCCAACTCTAGAGGATCCTAGGATAATTAACATTTTACCTCACTGCCAGCAATTTCTTTTCTTTTCTTGGTAAATTTCCAGCAATTTCCTGTCTGGTCTGAATATCAGTGTCTATCATTATCCTATAATGTTTTCCAAGAGGCATTATTTACTGAAATCTTTTAGCTTCAGTGAAATCACTTGAACATCCTTACTTTATCTTAAGGTTTAGAGTTTCCTGTTTCCTAAATTTGCTCTGTATAGTCACAATTCTGTTTTAAGATCAATGAATTGCCTACTTGTTACTTTATTAAGTGCAAGGAAAGAGTAACAATTCTCTAATATGCTTTTGCTTAGTTGAATTTATTATATATACTACTATATATAATAAGCCAGTAACAAAAGCAATGAACTGTTTATTATGAATCATAATAAAATACTAAATAGTATACTGTTCATAAAAAAGGATTTTTTAAATTTTTATACATAACTCACATTTTCATAGCAATCTTTCTGTAAGTGATTATTTATATGCGACCTATTTTATAATTAAGAAGTCAGAGTATGAAAGTGTTACATAATGGCCAAGATCAATATCTGAGTATTGAACATCTGAATATTAATCTCTGTCTGTGCAGACCATGCCATACATGGTTTCAGAACTCACACTTTCCCAGACAGAAAAAACATCATATTCTTAACGTAATATTATTCAACTATAAAAACCATGAAATCCCATCCAATCTAGCTATCATTTGTCTATCTATATATGTAAATATTTATCTATCTATCATGTATTCATCTATTTATTCACCTAGTTTGGACATTGGCATGCCATTATTTGAGGTCTATTGTTAACATGACTGTTTTCCATTAAATCACTTATGTCTTTGTAACATTTAACTATATTTGTGTGTCTGGATTTATATATTTTCTAGCCTTTCGATTATGTTCTTCCAACCCATGAATTTAGTTTCTCCCTAATA
Organism: Jaculus jaculus; assembly: GCF_020740685.1. NCBI lineage: Eukaryota > Metazoa > Chordata > Mammalia > Rodentia > Dipodidae > Jaculus > Jaculus jaculus. The sequence continues at coordinate 104,012,037 of NC_059110.1, forward strand.
TTATACAGACTGGATTATATTCTGTTATAATGCACACCATGATAAGCATATTAAGGATCTTAATAGAGTCTTTGTACTAGAATTGTTACTGGATGCAAAATGAACTCTCAATCTCTGCCTTTTTCTCTTACTATCTTGTCTGATTTTGTATAACCCCAAATACTGGTGCTACTTAAGTGGGTGTTGTATGGAAAATTTCCTCCACATTGAAAAGTATAAAAAGACTACTGGCAGTTTTATCAAAAGCAGCTTGTGTAACTCACAGAGATGTGGGGAGGGTCATCATTCCCTCATTTGAGATTTAGTCTCCCCCTATGCCAGATGTAGATAATAATTCACAAGATAGTGTGACCTCAGAAGAGAAATGAAATATATAGAGAGTAAAAGGTTAGAGGCTGAGGGAAGAGCATCTGTGGGGGTTATCCTGATGCAGTGATCTCCAGTGTGGCAGTGTCTCTGAAGTTTCCATGCACTATAAGGATGTCTTCTCCCTAAAGCTGAGGGAGGAAATCTCAATAGAGTGAGCCCCACCCCGTGCTGCTTTGGGGTTTCATTCTCCCGGAAAGGGACAAGTAACTTTTTGAAATGGCCACAGGGAAGACCTATTCACAGTAAGATGGGATTTCTTCGTGTTGTTTGGGGTCTCTATGCTCTGTGATTAAGCCTTCATCCTGAGACTCAGGGAGGCGTACCCAAGGAGTAATGTTGACAGGGAAACCCCATCAAAGTGAGTGCTTTGGGGGCTCCACATTCCTATTAATCGGCCTTCTCCATGCTCTGTAAAAGATCCCCCCCAAAAACTTACTGGTTTACTGAACTGGTGTGGGTGTAATTGTACTTTCATCTGCCATCCTTGCCATATTTGGGTAAAAAGGCATGTTTTCATCTCCCCAGGGGAAAGGTTTCCCCTGACAGAAGGTCTACTACACTTCTCTGTATATGATTCCTAGATACTGCACTGAGAATCCCGGCTATTCCTAGTCACTTGGATAAGCATACACCCAAGCTTTCACTTAAAACCTTTCTGCCAAACTTCAAACTTAAATTCCTCTGCCCTCCAGATGGATTCCTTCAGATATTTCATAGGTATTTACAATTCAGCAAGTCAGCCTACTCTCTGGTTCAATTTCTTTCTACATTATTTTGTTTGAAGGAAAGCCAATATGTGCTTTGAAATAGCAAACATATGTGCATAGATTTTATTTTAATATTTGCACACTTTGTCTTTTTATTTAGGGAACAGAGCCTCCTTCAAATTTAAAGAGATGGTTCATCATATCTCCAAATGCTCAACATTCAGTTTGCAAATCTTAATGACACTTGTGTTCATACAGCTTGGGAGTACTTTGTCATAACATGCTAACTGCTTTTAAATTCAGCATAATGAAATACAAGACAGCCCCTGTGTAAAAAAGCTTTGGAATAAATCTATACAATGATGAAAAACTCTTTCCAAGAGATTATGGTCAGTAATTCATTGTAAAAATAAATAAATAATAAATTTTTAAAAAGCAAATAATCTCTCATCTTATTTTGGACTGTGGTCCAAAATATTGGACACCACTTACATATATATGTAATATACATATATAATATGTTTCTTATGTATATATGGAAACATAATGATGGAATATCCATGCCCCCTTTTTACATTCTAAAGTAACTTATTAGAAATTGGGAAAATTTAGTTGTGTTTCAAATGTGTGGCAAACAGTTTATACATGTCATCCACAATTTAATTTTAAAATAGTTATCATAGGTTTCTTTATTTAAAAGTTAAACTAATTCATAGTAATGAATTGTTTATTTTCTTTTTGCAGTGCTTGTGATCAATCCAAGGGCCTTATACACGCTAGGCAAGCACATTAACACTAAGCTACAACACCGGAATCATTCAGAACTAAAAAAAAAAAAAAAGAGAGAAAATTGACAATATATACTTTTTTTAGTATATGATTAATATGTTTGGATTATTTTATATTTTAAAATACATATTTATTGTGTTCTATGACATAAAAATATAAAAACAAAGAGTAAGAACAAATAGAAATTTGGGGAAGAAGCAAGTACATATAAGCTGCATTAGTGATATATGATTTTGTTATGATGCTCCAGAAGACAGAATAGAGAAAAAAAAATAAACAAATAAAACTGGGTTTCTTTGTTTCTACTTTATTCTTCTATGGAACAAACCCAGTGTCTTGTGAATGCAAAGCTTGTGTCTATCACTTAGCTATACAGCTAGCTCAAGGACAGGCTTATTGACTGATACTCTTTCTAAATTCTTGGCTGTTAAAATATTTTTAATATTTTTAAATTTTTTGTATTTTCATTTTTCATGAAATGATCTTTGGCCTAGTCTTCATCACATTGTTAGTATTTCTTTAAATTTCTCTTATTATTCATTAAGTTAGCATGCATAAATATAAAATTCATATAGATATAATAATGTTTGCTATCATTACATTTTCTTTTATTTTTTAAGTTTAAAGAGAATAAACCATAATAAAATAATTTTATTTAAATTTATTTTTGTACATTTTTATTTTCTTATTTTTCTTTCTTTAATATTAAGGATTTTCAAAAGTAGAATTCAAGGAAATGGATAGCATTCAACTCTTTCTAAAGAAAACATTCGTCATTTTGTGGGAATAAAAAGTAAGAAAGAAAAATGAAGTGACAGCCCTTTCCAAACACTATGGCAGAAGCTCCCTAATATGCTTACTAAAACATCATAGATAAGAAGTAATCTAGACAAATATGTAGTAAGTTTTAAGAGCATTGGAAGTTTTCTTTTTTTCCTAAATCTTCATTTCCTTTTAATTGTCAGTTTCTGGCTATTGAGCTAAATTATAGTCAAAACATCAGCATAGCCGTAATGGAAAACATACAATATGCACAGCATTTAGGTCAAAAACCAAAGAAATATCCTGTGATATTCCTGCCTTTAAGACATTTAAAGAATAAGGATGGTGAAGGCAATAAGAGAACAAAAATATACATTTGTAAGGAAAATAATTAAAGAAATAAAATGCCAGTGAACAAGTAGAAAGAAAAGTATTCTTGATTTCAAAGATTTTAGAGACACATAAAAATTTTGTGTTCCTATATTTTTAAGAAATCTAGACAAAAATATTGAAACACTGATTTTAATATTTTATGGCATTTTGTTCTTTTCTAAAGAAATAATTTGGAAGAAGAAAATGTATATTTAATATTTACCTGGGTATCTAGTTCAGTGGTACAATGTTTGTCCAGCATGATGATGACCCTGAGTTATATCTGTGCAAGTGAGAGTTAGATCTGCCATATCAGTCCCTAAAAGTTTGCCTATAATAATCTAGCTATATATGTTGTTGCTTGCTAAAGAGTATTAGAGTGGGGAACCTTATTTCTTACCCTTTCAAATGTGGAATGTGAGTCATAGTTCAATAAGATTATATCACTGAAATATAAATAACTAATAAAGTCTAAACTGTGCCTAGTTCAAAGCTGTGTTCATCATTATTATAAGCTAAAAGAGGAAAGAAAATAACATGAATTGAACAATCATTCAAATCTGCATTGGTCAGGAAACTACTTCTAATAGAACAGTATTTTTCAAATATTGCCTTTTTTTTTTTTTTTTTTTTGGTTTTTCAAGGTAGGGTCTCACTCTGACTCAGGCTGACCTGGAATTCAGTCTCAGGGTGGCCTCGAACTCTCAGCGATCCTCCTACCTCTGCCTCCCTACTGCTGGGATTAAAGGCGTGCACCACCACGCCCAGCAAATATTGCCTAATTTTTTTTCTTTCATTATAATCTTTCCTTTTCTGAACATATCTTCCTCCTTTGATGTTTGTAAGCCATATGTTTACTCAAGCATCTGTTATGTTCAGGTGTTGTGGGTTGGCTAAGTAACACACAATAAGTACAACCAAAAATTAATAAAGTTCCCATCCAACAGAAAAGGGAAGCAGCTAAAAGTCTTTGAGTGGATTACAGTGTACGAACATTCTGACAGCAAGTGAACAGTATCATATTGACACACCACTCATACCTTAAGGTAACACATTTGTTCTTTAACATCTTAAATTATTTTCAAGGTAACTATTTGGTGTAATACAACACTTTCCTCACCCCAGCATAAATTTATGTAAATTGTAACAATCATTTATCTGTGCTTAACTCTATGTACAGGAAAACCATGTATGTGTTCAAAGGTGTGAATCTGATGAATCATTTTATAAACAGGCCTTGATGTGACCTCCTGAAGCAGAACAAATAGTCATGACAGAGCTAGTGAGTAAATCTTAATTATTTTTAACTACCCCCACAGGAGATTATTAGCAAGAAATTAAAGAATGAATAAAAGGAGACTAAGATATCAGCAGTTGCATAATCTAAAGCTTTACTGTATTTGACAAATTATATGTGAGGTTAAGAGTAAAATTGTCTTCATCAGCGGAAAAAAAGCACCATTTTTAGTGACAGGCACTCAATATTTTGAAGAAGTAAAGCAGGAAACCTCAGCATCCCCTAGGTGTTACTGGGGAACTCATTGCAGACTGTCAGTCAATGTAATTGACATAAAGAGAAAATAAAATCTATTCCAATAAAATGCTAGGAGTCAGTGTTAATAAAACATAGCAAAGAAGTCCAGAGGGTCTTTGAAGTGTTCCAAATGCAATCTGGGTTCCTCGATTCAAAATGCACGGGTCTGTGTCTGAAGGGGGCTTTCCTACAGGATTTTCAGGCAGAATTAAAAGTGCTGACTCCATTAAGAACATACAGATTTATATGTATTGATAGGGAAAGAAAACTATGACATGATGTTCAGTGAACCGACAGTACTTTTCTGATCCTTATAAGATTCATTTGACACAGAACACCTTCAAAACAACCTGGAGACACTTGAGGGTTTACCTCAAAGATAAGCCTGTATAGTCTGAGGCCTATCAGTGCTGCAATGCTGCTGATTCTCTTATAGTTAAAAAAAAAAAAAAAAAAAATCTGAGACTATTTTTACCATTTCCCACTATTTTGGCTGTATAGGTAGGTACCAGGCTCTTGCTTCATGTTGCTACTGTATTCTGAAATAAAAATGTTGGATGTATGTTTTTAAAATATTTTTTATACATGTTTGTGTGTGTGTGTGCGTGTGTGCGTGTGTGCGTGTGTGTGTGTGTGTGTTTAGACAAGCTAGAGTCTTTTGTCCCTGCAAACAAATGCTGGAAACTTGTGCCACTTTTTGCTTCCAGATTTATGAGTGTCTGGGGAATTTGACCAGGGTTTGTAGGATTTGTAAGCAAGTGCTTTGAACTATTGAACATCTCCACACCTAATCAGATGTGTGTTTTACATTTCCCCAAATCCATGGATCACCTTTTAATTTACAAAATGTATAGATTATTAAAATTTTTCTGCTTTAGAGTCTAACCGAATGTTATATGTATTTGTAATGGATCCTTTACTTATTTTAAACAAGTTTATTCTTTTTCTTTCTCCCGTCTTCACTCTCTTACTTCTTTCCTTCCTCCCTCCCTTCTTTAATGGAGGAACAGTGATTCTGGGGTGCCTCCTGGAACCTCAAGCCCTGAGTATATATCAGCAAACTAACGAAAGGACTGGCAATTGCAGATTCAATAAAATAACTTTAAAACACAATATTTTATTCAAATCTTACAAAGGAGTGGAGAAAGGAGAAAACTGGGAGGTAAGGAAAGACAAAGTGGGGAGAAGAGAGGTATACCATATGGGTGGGGGGGTGGGGGGGTGGGGTTAGGGTGATTGGACTCCTGAACGTGAAAAGGGAAGAAAAGTTTGCATTTTCTAGAACTCAAACATGATCTGACTTCTTATCTCTCGCCCACTGTCCCAGACTTAGTTTCCACAAAAAAAGCAGGACCCCTCCTGGGATGGAGGTATTTCATAAGATTTAAACATTGTGGTTGGTCAAGTTCATTCCCCGGAACTTGGTGCCAGAGCTAATCTCTTCCTGAGACAGCACCTAGTCCTAACCAACAAGTTGTCCCTCTGGTTCCCCTGAGCCAGAAGACAGCCTACAACTAAAAGGTTATAAAGACTTTTCCAAGGTGAAGGCCGTCTCTCTGCTCAATTGGGAACTTCCAGCTGTGGGTGAGATTTTCCCTTGGCCCAGTCAAGAGGGGCCCCCTAGCTCTGACTCTGCACATGGGTTCTTTATCCCCTCCAGTTCCCCACATGAGAGAAGCTCCTTAAACTTCCTTTTTTTCTCTCTTTCTTTCTATGCTTTTTTCCCCTAGGTCCTCCACATGGGATCTCTAGTCATGTGGGTGCCTTTCTTGGCTCTACTTCCCTCAATAAATATAACAACTTAATAATTATTCTTCTCAGCTTTTTTTATTCAATTCTTTGACTAAAATTAGAAATGAACCTAGGGTTTGGGGTCCAAGTGTTTTCCTGGACCTTAGCACCTTGTTACAGTTTACGACCCAGATGGGAAAACCTTAAGAAAAATTATCATTATTATACTATTGGAGAAGATGGTAAGCACATTTTCTAGCTGTATGACTTGGGGTGTTTTCTCTGCTTCTTTCACTTTTGGGAAGACTGGCTTCCTTCCTCTTCTTACTGGAGGTTATCTCTGGTTAAGGTGAGGGGAGTGAATGGCATTGGCCAGGCAGGCTCCACCACCCACCCTAGCTTCACTGCCAGGCCTCCCACCCCCTGCTGAGATCGAAGCCCTATTGTAAGGGACCATGGCCTGAGGAGAGGCTCTTTTATTGAAATGTAACAACTTTTCTAGGGAGATGTGCTTCATTGGGCTTCTCTGACCTCAAGGTTCAACTTCTCCAGAGCTTGAGAGCTGGTTCTGCTGAGCTGAAAGGAGGGGCCTCATGGCCACATGGAGGCTCCAGAACCAGACTCCTGGCCCGAATGTCTTCTAGGGTGTTTCTTTCTTTCCTTCTTCTTTTTTTTTTTTTTTTTTTGTTGTTGTTGTTTGTTTTTGTTTTGTTTGTTGTTTGTTTTTCCTTTTTCCATTCCAAGGCACTGTGCTACAAAACACATGGCTGCCTGGGGGTGGGGGTGGGGGCGAATTTGAGCTCAGACTCCTGGGCTCCACCCATCCTGCAGCCTGGGCCGCAGCCCATCCCAATTAGAGATTTGAGACCTCACCTCTGGAGCAGAGGGAGCCTCCAGCCAGAAACAGTGGGTCTCGGGCAGCCTAAATGAAGGAGAAACTAAAAGTGCTCCAGCCAAGCCCCAAGCCTAGGCACTTGCTTGAAAAAGGTTTTTTTTCAACAGGCCTAGGTCCCAACCACATGCCTCCTCCACCCTAAGGAGCCTCAGAGGCCTGCAGCTATGTCAAATGGATGTGAGAGGTAACTGTCTCTCAGGAAATAGAGAAACAATGGGAAAAACATGCTAAATGCTGCTTGCTAACTGCTATAATTATCTGCCAAAATGTTTTATGACAAATATATCTTTACCATTTATTCATGCATGTATTATAAACAGTGAAATGAGCTAAACCTGATGGCATAGGCCTGTTATCCCAGCTACTTGAGAAGCTGAGACAGGAGGATCACCAATTCAAGGTGCCAATGTGATAGCCTGACTCCACATTTTTAAACCATGTGATTTTTAAATTGCTTGATAAAAATAATAAACTGTGCCTGATATTTCTTTTGTTTAGGCTTTAAATAAATAAGATGTTGTTTATAGACACAATTTGGTTTCTTTATTAATTGAAATAGTCCAACAGATCTCTCTTAAAGTTTTTGTTGGCATTTACCTTTTTTCAAGCTTTTTTTTTTTTTTTGTCCTTAAATGTCAGATTTAACTAAAGCCTATGATGAGCTGAAATTCTATATAAACAAAGCCATACTTTGTTATATGATATCATAAATATAATTATTGAGGTTATGATCTAGGTGAACTTACATAACAGATTATTGAAAACAGCATTCTTTCTGAGTTGGTAGGTCATACATAATTTGCCAGGTATCTCAAAATATTGTAATGTCCTGTTACTTAAAAGGAGGAGGCAACTGGCCTGAGTTCCAGGCCAGTCTACCTTAAGATAAAAACAAAAATTTACCTTAGTTACTCTTAATAAAAGCATTTCTAAGTGTGTTAGAGTAGTATTGATAAAGATTATCCCCAAAATGGTTGTCATGTTTTGCCTGTATTCATAAATTTGTATCTTGAACACATATTTCATGAAGTTTATTAATAGAAGATATCTCAAATCAATGGTTTATATAAAATGTATAGGTATATGTACTGGCATTATAGAAATTTTTATAGACATAAATACTAAGGAAATTGTAAGTTTTTCTACTAAGGCTTTTTCTCTGCAAATTTCCAATAAGATGGTTAAATCTTTGCAGCTAGACTACTTGTTTCTTGTCAGGATGTAATAGTATTAATCAATTTGGTTTAGTTTCTCTTAATAATCTTATAAAACAGATGGTTAATTATGGATTGAGATGAGATGATTGAACGAACTGGAATGGAATTTTTCAATATTGTACATGAAATATTTGTTAAAAATGCTTTGTTCAAGTGGAACTTAGATCAAAATGTCAAAGTATTTAGATGAAAGTGTGCATAAGTAGAAAAGATACAAGAGATCTAAAAAGGCCACCAAATTTTGCCTAAAATTAACTTCCTTTTATAAGGAACAGAAGGATAATTTTCAGGCTAAATGTAGATAAATACCATGCCTAAAATTTAAGGCCTTCCAACTCTTTACACGCTCCTAAGGATGCTCTAAAAGTTTTATATAGGGACATAAACTTAATCTAAATTCAGCTTATTTTAGACACAATGATGTCCTATGTTATGTGTGTCACAAAATCATAAGCATAGACGTAGTTTACATTCTTTGGAAGTCTAACCAGGTTAGATATAGATAAGACCTTATCACATTAGGGATTACAAATGGGTAAAATAAATTTCCTAGGTAAAAACAAACAACTTCAGAGTAAGACAAGGAATTCCAGGATGCTTAGCTCTCTGCTCTGTCATTTCCTTTTGCTCTTGCTTATTGATATATGTCATTTAAAGTCGTAACAAGCTATACTCTGGAAAAGGTGATGTCACTCCCTTTATCTTAGACCCCATGCAAGTTTAAGCCATGTGTCCCCCAGACCCTTTCAAGATTAAATACCCAATTGTCTCTGACAGGAAAAAGGAAATGACAAACAACATATAACTCTGGTTCTCTTTATAGTTCTTCTCTTTTGAACACCTAAAGTCACATCAGTTAGATGAAGTTTTTCACTAGACAAAAAAGTCAAATAGATAAACTGAGTCATGGTGTTTGATCAGGTTTACAATCTCCTTATATAACACAAGCATCAGGCTTACCTAAAGTGTATATCAAAGTAAAAATATATGATAAAAAGATATCAAGTAGGACTGGAGGCCGACTCCATGGGAGGGAGCACATCCCTGATATTGAAAACCTAAAATAGGGGTACTCATGAGACCTAGGGATGGAATGTCTGCTACTGTCTGGCTAAATATATATACTATGCTCATCAAACTGCCCAGTAAGCACTTCTCTTAATGTCCATACCCTTATATTAATGCTACTCTTATTTTTGGTAGAGAACCTTCTCTTTTCAGATGGTAGTGACCTTGGGATGACTCCAAAGGCATCATGGTGCTGGGAAGAAGTGACAGAGGCGTGTTCAGCACTGTAATATCTCCATCACTCCTTCCAAGGCTCAGGGTCCATTGTGGAAGAGGAGGCAGAAAGAATGTAAGAGCCAAAGGAAGGGTAGGACTCTTACAACCTGCTCCTCCAGACACAAAATGACCTGGATATCCATGACTTCATAGTTCCTGCCACTACCTAAACAAGACCATCATAATGGGAGGAAAAGATCATAACATCAAAATAAAAGAGAGACTGATTGAGAGAGGGAGGGGATATGATGATGGAGAATGGAGTTTCAAAGGGAAAGTGGGTGGAGGAATGCATTACCATAGGATATTGTTTACAATCATGGAAGTTGTTAATAAAAAATAATAATAATACTAAAAAGACATCAAGTAAATGATCTCATATATCTCCCTTATACCAAATATCTAACAACAAAGGGTAGGATACCTATATTTAAGTAATCAAACCAAAGATTATCTTTAAATCAATAACATCCACCCTCCAACAAGAAAATTCCAGTTAGGATGGGACATAACCTGACTGTAGATTCTTCTTTTTGTTTTCCTCCATTTCGTTTTAGATGGGATGGTTGGCTTCCTGGATACCCCACAAGTCTCTGGTCCTTAAAAACCCTGTTTCTTTAAAAACTGGGCTCATTTAGATAATACAGAGAAAATAGAAATGATCTTTCATTTCTCTCCAGAGACTTAAGAAGACAATTAGAAAACATATTAATATAACTCCAGATACCATGAAGGAAAAAAAAATTCTTCTTAAAGATAAATTCTTAACTCAGTCAATACCTGATATTTATAAAAAATTACAAAAATTGGTAGCCAAACCAAATAAAAACTTAAAATAGTTCCTCCAGGTGGCAACTTCTGTTTTGTTATAATCAGGAAGTCCCCAAAGGGGGAGGGAGAGGAAGATTAAAAAAAAAAAAAAAAGAATAGATGTCACCAGGACATTATAATGCTAGTATAGTTTGCTCAGGAAAGGCACCTTCATTGAGACATTTAATTGGATAAAATCTAAAATATGTTTATTTGATGTCAAAATTTTAACCAGTTGAAAAACTAAGCCTTATGGTTAAGACCCCACTCATTAACAGCTCACTGATGATAATTTGTTGGGGTTTAAGGTTTATAAAAATTTGCTTTAAGACTCTCAGTAAATTAGGTTGCTCTATTTGTCAAAGTTTTAACTATCAGAAAAATATGAGTCTTCAGATAAAGGATCATGTATAAGTGTTTAATTTCCAAAGATGAGGGACTCATACCTAAAGATATTGTGACTGTAAAGATAGCTTCTGATTTGTTTATGCTCATTCTATTGAAGGGTCATCACTGGGTTTAATCACTTAGGTTTAATTAATTTAATATTAGTAATTTTCACTTTCATCTTCCTGTTAGGCAAATATGTTGGGATAGCTCATCTAAGCTTTAACAATTTTAAGTCTGGATAAGACATAAATTATTTTGTGTTAATAAAAATTTCTATGGTACATAAAATCAATTACTATCAGGACCAAACTAAAAACAATTATTGTCAAATAGTGTTTTATCTTTTTAAAAAAATTATTTTGTTTATTTTTATTTATTCGTTTGAAAGTGACAGAGAAAGAGGCAGGTAGAGAGGGAGGGAGGGAGGGAGGGAGGGAGGGAGGGAGGGAGGGAGGGAGGGAGGAGGAGAGAGAGAGAGAGAGAGAGAGAGAGGGCATGCCAGGGCCTCAAGCCACTGCAAATGAACTCCAGACGCATGTGCCCCCTTGTGCATCTGGATAACGTGGGTCCTGGAGATTCGAGCCTCAAACTAGGGTCCTTAGGCTTCACAGGCAAGTGCTCAACTGCTAAGCCATCTCTCCAGCCCATATATTATCTTTAGATTTCCCAAGGGTTGTATTAGAGCTTAGCTGTCTGGGCTCAACAATAACCAGATTCACTTCTATTATACGTAAAGTAACTGTCTCATTTCTGTCATCTTAGCCCAATATTTACAGTAAAATTAATTCTGAAGACATGTTCCCTACTTTAGGGTATAGCTTCATGCTCAACTAATGATACTCATCTGAGAGAAATAATTTTGAGCTCTGTGGTTCTGTTTCCAATGTACCCTGGGAAATTGGTACCCACATAGCTATCTAGACTAATCAAATATGTTTTCAAACACAGGTACTAAAACTTTATACTGCCTTACTTGTCGTTTTGCTGACAATTTCTAGATTAAATTAGTTGGCTTAGATTTGTATTGTTTTCAAAACTGGTAACAGGTTCTGCCTGCATTTATAGCTATTAGATATTCATTTAAAGGTAGCATGTGCATATGTTCTATGCCTCAGATATGGCCTATCCTGCCACAAGACCACCAAAATTTAAGTTTGGACAAAATGACTTTAAGCTCTTTTGCCATTCTTTAACTAAATCTGTTTCAGTAATCAAATGTGCTCTATATGTACATATATACAGGTTGGCATAACTTCCTTTTTAAGTGTATTAGTCTGCTATGTAGAAGCCAAAGGCAATTAGAGTCATCAGAGCCCAAAAAGGACAATATTTTGGCCTTTGCTCTCAGGTCATGAGGCCACTAGAGATGAGGGGACACTTTTACACTGCCCCCCTGCTAAGTCACCAGTCTCCCTGATCAAGGAGTATATGGAGACTCAAATACATTTCAGTTGCTTAAGTTCAGCCCCTGGAACTTGTTGCCAAAGTTCATCTCTTCCTGAGATAGCCTCTACTCTTAACCAAACACCTGTTCCTCACCTGAGCCAGGAGACAGCCCACCACTAAAAGGTTATACATACCTTTACAAGGGGAAAGACTGGCTCTCTGATTACTTGCAAACTTCCAGCTATAGGTGAGTTTTTCCCTTGGCTGGTCCCAGCCAGTGCCTCACCCCAGCCCTTACTCTCAGTATGATTCCTTATCCCCTCCAACTCCCCACATGACAGGAGCTCCTTAAACTTTCTTTTCTCTTTCCTTTCCATGCTTTTTTCCCAGAGACCCTCCACATGGGATCTCTAGCCATGTGGGTGCCTTTCCTTGGCTCTACTTCCCTCAATAAATATAATAATTTAATAATTATCCTCAGGGTTTTTTTTTATTCAATTCTTCAACCAAAATTAAAAATAAGCCTAGGCTTTAAAGTACAAAAACTTTCCTGGACCTTTAGCACCTGGTTACACACCCACAACTGGTCAGAGTGTGTGCTCAAGAGAGATCTAATTGGAAGGGATGGGCATGCAGCAAGTCCCATGTCTGACACAGGTGACACAAGGGTATGATGCCTTAATATCTCTGCCTCTCCAGGCCTTCCTAATCCTGCCTAATTAGTATAACTACCTACTCTAGCATTCCACTCTTCCTATCTTCCTTTTACCCTCCCTCCAGTTCTCTCTCCATCCCTCTCCTCTTCACCTTTCAGCTTTCCTTCCCTCCAGCCCTCCCTCATTACCTCTCTCTCTTCCTGCCTGCCTCCTTCCTTCTTTCCTTCCTTGTTTGCATTTACTCTACTACTGAGCTATGTATTCATCATTTTATATATCATCATCAAACACTTGGTTGTATACATTGAAAAATATTCATGAATTTGAGTATTTCTGATGCATTCTCACAATTATAAGGGCTATGAATTCTGAGGAAGCAAACCCAGAGATAAATAGAGGTAGAGAAGTGTTCCATGGCCACATGTCACAGACTACTCAATGTCAGTCAAAATGACTGAGTGATGCTAAACTTGTCAAAATTGTTCATTTGGTTGGAGGATATTCTGTGAGTTTTCTCCATTGAAAAGCTTCCAATACTCTATATTCAAAATGTGTTAAAATATCATATCATTTTAAAGTTAGTTTTAGAATCCCTTTTTTTTCTCTTTTTCCTCCAGACCCACTTTACTAGGCAGTATTTTCAAGTATATAAAAATTGTTTACTTCAAGCCACGTGTGGTGGCACATGCCTTTAATTTCAGCACTTGGGAAGCAGAGATAGGAGGATCACTGTGAGTTCAAGGCCACCATGAGACTACATAGTGAATTCCAGTTCAGCCTGGACTAGAGTGAGACCCTACCTGAAAAACATTGTATGTATGTATGTATGTATGTATGTATGTATGTATGTATATATTGTTTTCTTCAAAATCCATTTGTAGCTTTTTTGTTATCACATATCATGTTTATGCCCATTACAAGACAGATATGCCATTGTACTATGATTTAGTACGTTATTTTTATGTAGTTATTGCATATTTTGTATGTTATTTCAACCACACTCAATTTAGCTAAAAAAGTAGAGTTTCGGCAGCAACAGTGGTACTTTCTTTATAATGCTTGCCTTAATTTGCATCATTCTTCATGCAAAATTTGTATTTCTTTATGCTTTTTATTTTATTTTTATTTATCTATTTGAGAGAGAGAGAGATTGAGAGAAAAAGGAAGAGAGAGAAATCAAGAGAGAGAGAAAATGGGCACGCCAGGGTCTCTAGCTGCTGCAATCAAACTCCAGATGCATGTGCTACCTTGTGAATCTTGCTTGTGTGGATACTGGGGACTTGATCCTGGGTCCTTAGGCTTCATAGATAAGTGCCTTAACTACTGAACCATCTTTCCAGCCCAAACTTCTTTACTCTTAAACAAATTAGTCAATATGCTGACTTGGAGTTAAAATGTTAAAAACAAAAAACAAACAAACAAAACACTAAGGCTTACTCTCTAAGGCTTAGGGAAATTCGAGGAAACGATGACAGAAAGAATGTAAGAGCAGGAGAATCAGAAGTGGGGCTGCAGAATGCCACTTCCTAGATATAACAAATGAGCTACACTCAAGGACTCACAGCAGATGGACTAAGCCCATCAGTATGTCATCAGAGATGAGAGAGGGGCCCATGAGACTCCTCTCCTTGCAGAAGTAGATTGTGGAAAATGATGACGGTTGTGGGGGTAACAGCTAAGATAAGGCCATCTGTCCTGGGCTGTAACAGATGCCACCCTATCCTGGGATATAAAGGCTAACTAGGCCCTGATACCATTTATTGGGGGAATAAAATAGCTAAACTAACACTTTGGTATCTGCTAGGGTGTCTTTCATTTGCAAATTCCCCATCTCCCTAGGAGGGCCACTTCTGCATTGGTAGCACTTTCAAGACTTCTATGTCCCCAAACATGGCTCACATGTGTAAATAAAATACTCCTGTATAAGTGAATCAACTGCAGTTCAATGTTAGGCAGACCTACATCTGACACTGATGTCATGGTCGTTTGCTTTTAAAAACGCTATACCCCTGAGCTTCTTCACTGAAAGCATTTTCTGGCAGGAGCCCCCTCTTAGTTACCAGCTTAATAAAAGGGATTCTCGATTTGCTACCCAAGTGTGGTGATTAGCAATTTTCTTGAATGAACTATAACAGGACAGTAAGTCATGTCCTGTAATGACGTACCGCTGGTGGGCTACCCCTTCACAGGTAAATGATCTCCTACCCCCCAGTCATGCAGGCGATCTTCATTCAAATCAGTGGGTCAGAAAATAAGATAAAATAAATCATAGAAATCAGATAAAATAAAATACACAAATGCAAGGAAGAATTTTAATGTGCATGGAGAGGGAAAATAGGATCAACGTGCATGGTATACGTGTATGAAGTTTTCAAAAAGGGGAAAATAAATGAATGGATGAATGAATAAATAAGCAGTTTGTGGAAGAGATTTTTCTTTCCTTCTTTCATGGCTTCTTTCTTTCTTTCTTCCTTTATCTATTTATTTATTCATATCCTCTTGGCTACCTTTCGACGTGGTCCCTTCAAATTTCAAGGATGTCAGGATCTTAGCTAAATGAAATTGCATAATTGTTTCTCTCACTTTGCTGACACATGACTTGATTGTGATGACAAGAAATATATTGTTTGATACAAAGTATGTTGACTAAAAATTAATATATGTTTTAGTTTTATCTCACACTTAATCAATGAATACAAATGAAGCAACTGCAAGGGGAAATGTAAACAGCACTGCAGGTGGAATTGAAGGAATGACTTCTTGAACCTTACTGAGGCATTTCAGATCCTTATGTCCTCAGGCAAGTCATTTATTAAGTTGGACTTTATTCATTTGCTTTCTCCTGTGAAACAGCATGCAACTGCATATTGGTTTTAGACTTAGAGTCAGCATTTTTATTGAGTTATTACTTACTAATAATAATTAAAATTATATAAGTTATTATTAATTCAAGGATGCATGATTATTAAAATAGGCAGATCAATAACCAGTATTTTGGTGGTCTTAAATTATCTATATACTTTAATAAATGCATAATGTCTCCATGTACTAATTTTTTCCAAAAAAAATTAATTATTCCTCAAACATATGGAAGAACTTTATTATCGTTTTATGTAAATGTAAAGTCTGTCATTTTACTTTATATTTCAGAAAATAAAAAACTTATTGTACATAAATATTAAAAAACAAGTCCTATAAAATAATTTACTAGCATTTCCAAAATTTTGAATAATGAAAATGTGGAACTATATCTGGCATAAGTGCCTAGTTTATTATTTTGCACAAATGAATTGATAGTTGAATTATTTTCTACTTGAAGAAAATATTAGAAAATTTTATTAACACATCAGGATTTTGTGAAGATATTATATTGTATCCATGTGTAGACTAATATCCATAGTCAGACAAATGATTGTGTGTGTATTTACATATAAAAAGATACAAATTAATTGCATATGCTTATATTTTCAGGCAAAATTTTATATTTTCATGTGGAGTATATGTTTTATTTGTGTCGAAAAGCATACAAATATATAAAATTTCCCTTAAACAAATATATCTAAATTTAAACATAATCATTATGTTTGCTTAGGTAATTATAATTTCCTCCAAAATAATGGCCATATATAACATACTTATTTTCAATGTTTTTAGTATTGCTTGGACATAGAAAAGGTACAATGGGCACTTTTTAAAATATTTCAATTAATTTCTATCATCAATATTCTAGGAAACAACTTGACCATGTCAAAATGCTATATATGATAGTTTAACATCTCTAAATTTTCAGATAAGTTAGTTAATGTTACTGAAATGTTTCATAAATATTCTTCACTTATTAATCTTGAGTCACCATTTGCATAGTGTCCACAAAATATGCCCATAACGTTTGAACTTTATATGTCAAACACTAAAATAAGAACATAGGTATTTCACATCTTTTAAATAAATGAACTGTTATGTTGAGATAATTAATCCTTGATGTCAACTAATGCTGATTTTTCCCTTTTATAATTTAAAAGTTATTTCCCTCCAGATTTTAAAGGCACTGAGATATTCTATATTGAATAAAATTAACTCCGTTTGGGAAAATGAATGACACAGTTCATATAACTTAAGAACAAATTGCAATAGACGAATGTAGTTTTGCCTAGGATTAACTATAATTAAACCTCTACATTAGTATGGAAAAAGCCTGTATCTGAAATTAAAGTGAAGTTAATAATGATATATAGCCAACTGTATTACTGTAAAAGTGTTAATGCCTTAGAACCAAAGAAAGTAAGTAAATTCTCAGCTGTGATATGTATCTTTCTGTTCAAAGTATATAGCCTTTCTGACATAACATGCTCTCACTAACAAAATGAAAATTCGAGGTTATCTTCCCAAAGTAAATGTGAGTTCAAACATGTAATTTCATATAATTTGGGAATTTTTTCCCTAATCTCATTAAAGTTTGAAATGAAATTTTTTATTTGTACTTCTATAAAATAATACACACAAAGTATGCAACACTTCTACAGATTTTGAAGGATCTACATATTATCTGTCCTCAGAATCTAGTCCTTCTACTGTAGATTGTGTCATTCCTCTGTTCTAGTTCATCATTTTTTTTCAAGGTAGGGTCTGACTCTATCCCAGGCTGACCTAGGATTCACTGCGGAGTCTCAGGACAGCCTCATACTCACAGTGATACTTCCTACCTCTGTCTCCTAAGTGCTAAGATCAAAGGCATGTCCCAACATGCCCAGCTCCACATTTTTACCAACATGTACAAAGAACATGTCTGTTGTGTGGAAGTCAGGGACACATCATAATAGTAAGATAATACAACCATACCCATTCAGGGTATGGAATAATGAAACTGCCTACAAGTTTCTCTACCATCTTTCTCAACCATCATTTCATTCCTTCCATCAAAATTTAGATATTGGGGCTGGAGAGATGGCTTAGTGGTTAAGTGCTTGCCTGTGAAGCCTAAGGACCCCGGATTGAGGCTGGACTCCCATGTAAGCCAGATGCACAAGGGGGTGCACACGTCTGGAGTTCGTTTGCAGTGGCTGGAAGCCCCGGCGTGCCCATTCCCTCTCTATCTCTCTCTGTCACTTTCAAATAAATAAATAAAAATGAACAAAAAACATATTTCAAAATATAGATATTTTCCTAGCAATCACCTGAATCTATTCTGCATTTTTTTAGTTTCATCATCTTGATTTTATTCCTTAAATATACAGCCTACATTTATGTATTTATAGAACTAAAGTTAAATAAAGTTGTGTAATATGTGTCATATGCATGTCTCTTTTCATTGAATACTATCTGTCAGATGAATCCAGGTTATTCTTTTAATTCCAGAGTTATGTAGCACAATTGTAGGAATATTTCTGTCTTATAGCTCATGGATGGCTATGAAGAAATGTCATAATCCGGATAGTTTAATCAGCACATATTTTTTTCTCACTTTTGTAAAGTCTGGAACATAAAGATCATGATGCTGGTGGATTTGGTTCCAGATGAAAGCTCTCTTCCTGACACTCAGATGAATCCTGTTTAGTGTTTTGTAGATTCCGTTATTGACACTTGTTTTGTCTTCATCTTCTTCCCCTCCTCACACCTGCTTCTCCTCCTCTTCCTTCTCCTCTTCTACTTTGTTTTCCTCCTTCTCCTCCTTCTCTTTCTTCCTATGCCTTATTCTTCATGTAACCTGGACTATGAGTCCTATTTCACATTCAGGTTTTAGTTTTTAGCCATGCTGGACAATGAGTAGTAGTTTAAAACTATGGTTTACTTTGCAAAGTTGTCAGAGATTAAATAATTTCTTTGCAGTCCATTGGCCATTTGAGTTACTTACTCTTTTATGAGTGTCTTGTTAACATCTCTTGCCTACTTTTGGTTTGGTTGAATTTGATATCTTAATTATGGTAGAATTTCCTTAGTATCTTCGAACTCATTTACTTGATTGTAATATGCAATGCAAAATTTCCAGACGTTCATTAGCTTACCTTTTCTGTGTCTTGAAGCCCTCCTTAACATAAAAGTACTCTATCTTGGTCATTCATTGAGATTTAATTTAAAGCTAATAATATGTTTACATTTTTAATTTTTTGTTTATTTTCATTTATTTGACAGCAACAGACAGAGAGAGAAAGAGGCAGACAGAGAGAGAGAAAGAATGGACACACCAGGACCTCCAGCCACTACAAATGAACTCTAGACACATGCGCACCCTTGTGCATCTGGCTTACATGGGTCCTGGGGAATTGAGCCTCAAACCAGGGTCCTTAGGCTTCATAGGCAAGCACTTAACCACTAAGCCATCTCTCTAGCCCAAGAAGTTTACATTTTTATATGCTTTTCAATGAGGATGATGAACTTGGTTACTTAAATAAAGACACAGAACACATGTCTCTTCATTTATTTCTGTGCAGATTTCCTCAATGCTGTCTTGCCAATCATCATTGTAGGCAATAATGCAACTTATTTCTATCCTCAGCTATTCATTTTTTTTACAAATTCATACAGTTACACAGGCTTTTTCTGGCTAATGTTTACATGCCTTCCATTTGTCTCATTATTTTAAAATTCAACACTTTCTCATTTCTTTCATGTATTTCATACATATGTGTGTATATATACATATACATATGTATATATATACACTTTATATATATATATAAACTATATATATACACATATATATACATTATATATGTATATATGTATACATATACATACATTTATATATATAAATTATATATATGTATATATATATACATATTTATATATAATTTATATATATATATATATATATATATATATATATATAAAACATTTTGAAAATCTGACTTCACAATGTTTATAATTTCATGTATTTAGAGACATAAAATCACCATACCTTTTTAGTGTGTGTATTTTGGCTTTCATAACAATTTTGAGATTCATCTATTTAGTCCTTGAATTTAATTCCATCAGGAACAGCATCTTTCCATATCTGAGTAGAGCTTGTTTTGCCCTGTGGAGGAATATTTTTTCTGTATTATTTTTGTTCACAATGAAGACATACCAGAGACTGTGTTAGGCAGAAAGTGAAAACAAGACCATAGGTAGACTACTATGCAAGCTTGGTTCTTTGTGGGGATTGGGAAAGATCAATGTCAACTCTAGGCATATGGGAAAGCAAAGTTTGGAGAATGGATGCTGTCATGTTATTTCAAGTAAATTGCATTTAAAAATAAGCATTTAGGGGCTGGTGGGATGGCTTAGTGGTTAATGCATTTGCCTGCAAATCTAAAGGACCCAGGTTTGATTCTCCAGGACCCACGTTAGCCAGATGCACAAGGGGAGACACAAGTTTGGAGTTTGTTTGCATTGGCTGGAGGTCCTGGAGCACCCATTCCCTCTCTCTTTCTCTGTTTCTTTCTCTCTGTCTCTCTCTCTCTCCTTCTCTTTTTCTCTGTCAAAAATAACTAAAACTGAAAAAAATAAAAAATAAGCATTTTAAGACATTATACTGTATAGCAAAATAATATACATTTTAAAAATTTTTATTAGTTATAGACATACTAAGGATGTTGACAGCATATGTTTGTACTACTTAAATTGGAAATTCTGTGATTTATGATAGAGAAAAAACAACAGATAATAAGTAGATTGATAGATGGAAAAATAAAATGAGACACACATATGTTTACATATGAATCTATATAGAAAAGGATAGCCAAAATAAATGTCAACATGCAAAAGCTTAGAAGACTATTTTTGTATTTACAACCAGAGACAGAAATAAGATGAAGTAACTGACTTTATCAGAACATCAAAGAATCAAGGTTTCAGTAGAAAACAAAACCTATTATATTGAATAATCAAATAAGACACATGTCAGGACAAAGAAAGGGGGAACATTGTATTATGATTTAGGGTACAATAGTCTGTAGAAACATCAATCCTCACATTCATTCATTAATTAAAGGCCCTTAAAATATGTGAGGAACAACTGATAGCATTGCAAAGAGAAATAGATAAGCTCACTGTCACATCCCATGACTTTAACTCCTTTCTTTCATTTAGTGATATACTATCCAGGATGAAAACCTAAAGTATTTAAGTGATTTCAATATTGCTACTTGTAAACATCATTTTACTGACATTTCCAGCAAACCTCATCCAACAACGGGAGGATGCTGTGAAGCAAAATCTCCCAGGAAGCATTCAAGAATTCTGACAATATTTCTGGTAAAAATGTACAATTTAACAATTTTTTAGAATGTATAAATTATGCACACATCTCCAATTGAATTGGAATTGAATCAGAGATAATAATAATAAAGAAGACAGCTGAGCATGAGTAAGTATATGGAGATGAAGCCATGTATATATATATGTGTGTGTGTGTGTGTGTGTGTGTGTGTGCGTGTGCGTGTGCGTGTGTGTGTGTAGAATGAAAGATAAAGAAGTGTTTCAGGATTTCCAGTCACAATGGCATCCTCCTGACCATGCTTCAGTGCTTCAGTTCCCAGAGTAATGCTAAGCAAGATCTGTGGGGCTCCAGCATAAGTAGATCTTTGCAGACTCCATGGAGTAGGTATGGAGAGGCTCAGTTTGGAATCTGCTGACTGTCACACTCTCAAACAGCCCATTATACCCTTAGGTCCCCCAATAACTTACCTCAGATGCCACTCCTGACTCTCAGACCAGGTTCTCTGCTGCTACCTGCAGGATCCACAGACCATGTCCCACACCCCTTCACAGTCTCTTGGAGGCCCTTCCACTGCATCTGTTGGGAGTGTGCATTGCATCTGTCATTGGTCAGTGTGCCTTCCCTGTCACCCAGAGATCCCCCCACTGCATCTTTCTGTGTCCCCATGCCTTCTCAGTCTCCCCGAGGCTCCCACTCCCAGCAATGTGTCTGTCAGTGGCTTGCATAGCATCCGTCTGTGAGTGATGGGAACTATGTGCACTACATCTTCAGATGGTCCATGTGCCTTCCCTGGTCAACATACACATCCCTGCCTCTTGAAGGCCCACACCCCACTGTGTCTTTCAGTGACCAGGGCACAATGCATCTGTTAGTGGTCCTCATGCCTGCCCAATATCCCAGAGGCCTCATCAAACTGTCTCAGGCCCATGCATGGCTCCTGCAGACTGCACCAAATGAGCCCACAATCCACCTGAACTCTGGACCCCTGCCACACTCCCTTATCTTTCATTCTTGGTAGGTTAGCCTGTAAGCTGACTCTAACCCTCCTGGTCTTAGACCTTCTACACCCTGTGCTGCCTACAGCCATCCTTGTGTTAGCCCTTGGTCAGTACCTCTGTCTCCCCCACACCAGCCAACTCCCTGATCTGGCCTGGGCTGTGGAACCCAGTGACCCACCCATCTCTCCAAAGCCCTACCCTCTCCCAGTGACTACTTGGAGCATCACATCTGCCCCAAAAGGTAAACACGGGAATAGCAAGCAATCACCTGCAAGGAGGAGCCAGTGAATCCTTCATAACATTCCCATCTTAGTTAAAGTTGGAGAGCAAAGGCAGATGCTATGGCCCCAGAGCCACACACAAGACACAGCTGAGACCAGGTCAATGGGATCCCAGACCTCTAATCCCACCTTTGGGGTTAAGCACCAGGCCAGAACAGCCCATCACAACCTGCACATCTTAAAATACAAAGCCATCATTAGCCTATTATATTCAAACATGAAATGGAATACTCGTTGAAGACACTACAGGGAAAACTCTTGCTTCCTCCTTAAATAAATGAGATTCCCACACTGTGATGAGCAGACCACAGTGCAAAAGAAACAACACAAAACAGCAAATTGAGGGAGCTCCAACAAGGTTGGCTAGTCCCACTATGGAAATATCCAATGAAGACTCAGGAAGAGAACCCTAAAATGAAGATACAAGCTATGTGACCATGACCAAGAAAATTTCAGAACTGGCAGCAAATCAACCAAAAACCAATAATAACATAAACAAAATCCATACTGCTATCTTCATTAGGCTTGACCTAATAAACAGAAAACAGAGAGACCTCGAAGAGAGTTAAGTGAAGTGAAGGTGGGGCAAAAAAAAAAAAAAAAAGAAAGAAAGAAAGAAAGAAAGATGGAGGATTTCAATCAACATATAGTTAAGCATAATTAAGTCAAAAGTGAATGGAGGAATAAATTTCATGAAGTATCAATAAAATCAAAACATGACCTGAAAGTGGAACTTAACAAAGGCATGGATACTATATAGAAAAATGCCAAATAAAATACAAACCAAATTGAACTAGGGATAACTCTTTAGAAACCCTGAAGAACAGAGATAATCATGTGGAGGACAGAACCTCAGAGCTGGAAGACAAACAAGAAACAGGGTGGGAGCCTGAAACTTTAGCAACTTCAAAAAGTCTTTTGAGCAGATCAAGAACAAACAGTGGGATACCCTGAAAAATCTTAACATCCTAACAGGTATACCAGAAAGGGAAGAAATTCAGACCAAAGGCATGGAGAACTTTATTTAGCAAAACTATTGAAGAAGACTTTCCCACCCTCTGAAAAGAGAGTCCCATCAAGATACAAGAAGTTCACAGAACTCCAAGCAGACTGGACCAAAGAAGAAACTCTCCAAGGCACATCATTGTTAAAACTAAACAGGGAAAACAAAGAGAAACAACACATTACCTACACAGGCAATTCCAATAGAATTACCTCAGATTTCTCAGTGAAAACACTGAAAGCCTGAGGGGCCTGGGGACAAAAACTTCAAAGTCTAAAAATCTATGGCTTCCAACCCAAACCACTGTACCCAGCAAAGGTATCCCTAACAATTGATGGTGAAAGAAAATTTTTCCATGGCAAAAACCAGCTCTATGATTATATGAATATAAAACCAAACCTACAGAAAATACTTCAGGAAATTCTCCACACAGAAGTGTCAAACAACAAATCTCAAGAGTCTACAAGAAGATCACAATTACTGAAACTAGAGCACACTCAAAAAAGTACAGAATCCAAGAAAACGCCAAACCCGATAAAGCACCGAAACATGGCAGGGATTAAATCAAACCTCAGAGCCATGTCCTTAAGTAATAATTGTTTTAACTTACCCATCAAAATACACAAGTTAACAGGGTAGATAAGAAAAAAAAAGGACCCTTCTATTTGCTGTTTTCAAGAAACCCACCTCACCACAAAAGACAGACACCTCCTCAGGGTAAAAGGTTGAAAATTGATATTCCAAGCAAATGGAAAAAAAAAAAAAAAAAAAACAAGCTTGTGTTGTGAAATTAATATCTGATAAAATAGACTTTAAACCAAAAGTAATCAAAAAGGACAAAGAAAGCTACTTTTCTTTAAATTTTTTTTTTGTTTATTTTCTTTTTTCAATTTTTTTTGTTTATTCTTATTTATTTGAGAGTGACAGACAGTGAGACAGACAGGCAGATAGTGAGACAGAGAGAGAGAATGGGCATGCCAGGGCCACCAGCTGGTGCAAACAAACTACAGATGGATGAACCCCCTTGTGCATCTGGCTAATGTGGGTCCTGGGAAATCGAGCCTCAAACCTGGGCCCTTAGGCTTCATAGGCAAGTGCTTAACTGCTAAGCCATTTCTCCAGCCCAGAAAGCAACTTTTTATTCAACAAGGGAAAGAGCCAACATGTGGACATCACAATCATAAATCTATATGTACCAAACACAGATGCACCATAGTTTATAAAACAATACCTACTTAACAACAAAATATAAAGAAACACTAATCCTATCATAGTTGGGGACCTCAATACACTACTATCATTAAAAGAAAGATCATCCTAACAGAAAATCAACAAGGAAGAAAGAGAGCTCAGCAACACCATAGACCAACTAAATCTAATGGTATTCTTCAGAACATTCCTCCTGAATTCTATTGAATACACATTCTTCTTATCAGCCCATGAACCCTTCTTTGAAATAGATCATATATTAAGGTATAAAGCATTCCTTCATAAATTCAGGAAAATTGATGTAATTTCCTACATCCTATCAGATTACAATGCTGTAAAGCTAGAAATTATCAAGAGATGCTTCAGGAATTACACTAGTTTCTGGAGACTGAACAATACAGGTTTTGTTGTTATTTATTTTTATTTATTTATTTGAGAGTGACAGAAAGAGAAAGAAGCAAATAGAAAGAAATAAAAAGAATGGGCATGCCAGGGCTTCCAGCCACTGCAAATGAACTCCAGATATGTGTGCCCCCTTGTGCATCTGGCTAACGTGGGTCCTGGGGAATCAAGCCTAGAACTGGGGTCCTTAGGCTTCACAGGCAAGTGCTTAATCACTAAGCCATCTCTCCAGCCCTGAACAATATTTTTTTTGAACAGTAAATTTTTAAACAATAAAATATGGCATTGAAGAAATCAAAAATAAATTATAAAACCTGTAGAATTGAATGACGATGAGGATACAATTACAATTATTTATGGGATACAAAATAGGCAGTCCTAAGGGGAAAATTCGTGGAACTAAATGCCTTTATAACAAAGACAGAGAGAACTCAAATAATCTAACCATCCACAGAAACTGACACAAAGAGTTCTAGATGGAGAAAAATAATCAAGATTAGAGCAAAAGTTAATGAATTTAAAACTAAGAAAATAATAAAATTAGTGAAATAAAGAACTGGTTCTTTGAAAAAATGAACAACATTGATAAACCCTTGGCCAATTTGAACAAGTGAAAAAAGAAAAGTTGAGAAGTTTCAATCCAACAAATCAGAAATGAAATAGGAGATGTCACAACAGATACAAATGAAATTTCAAGAATCATTTCAAAATCTGTACTCCATCAAATTTGATAATTTGTAAGAAATGGATGAATTCCTAGCCACATATCTCCTACAAAAAGTAATCTCAGGGCAGATTAAGGTCCTAAAGAAACAGATTACCTCCATTAAGATTGAAAAGGTAATCAAAAATCTGCATAAAAAGAAAAGTCCAGGACTGGATGGATTCTCAGCCATATTTTATCAAACCATAACTGAAGAATTGTAACCAAATTTTCTCAAACTATTTTACACAATTGGAGAAGAGGAAGAGACTGTTATCCAATTTTATGAAGGTAGCATCACTGTAAAACTAAAACCAGAGAGATAGAACAACAAAAAAGAAAACTATAGTCCTGTATTACTAATGAATTTAGATTGAAAGATCCTGAACAAATTCTTGTAAACCAAATTCAACAGCACATCAAATGATTATCTACTATGAACTATGATCAAGTAGGCTTCATCCCAGAGATGCAAGGATGGTTTAACATACAGAAATTGATCAATTTAATACACCATAAATGAACTTATTCACAAGAAACACATGTTCATTTCAATAGATACAGAGAAGGTCTTTGACAATATACAACATTACATCATGATCAAAACATTGGTGAGAATAGGCATGGATGGTTTATATATCAACACAATCATTGAATCATTAATCACTCTCTCTCTCTCTCCATATATATATGACCAAAATAATACTTAATGAGGAAGGACTCACCACTGTTCTTCAACAGAGTACTAGAAGTACTAGCCCAAGCAATAAAACAGGAGAAATAAATAAAGGTGTTACAGATTGGAAAGGAAGAAGTCAAGTTAGCCCTAATAGCAGAAGACATGATCCTTTATATAAGTGACCCAAAAGTTTCCATCTCAAAACTTCTAAAGGTGACTAATTACTTTAGTAAAGTGACAGGATACAAAATCAGCATGTAAAAACCAGTAGCCTTTCTATATGGAATGGACAAATACACAGAGAAAGAAATCAGTGGGGCTGTCTTATTTTCAATAACAGTAAAAAATGTTAAATAGCATGAATAACACTAACCAAGAATGTTGTGAAAAGCCTATATAATGAAAATATTAAGCCACTCATAAAAAATTGAGAACTTCATAAGATGGAAAGACCTCCTATGTCCCTATATAGGTGGAATTAATACTGTAAAAATGGCAATTCTATGTAAAGCAATATACAGATTTAATGTAATACCAATAAAAGTTCCAGCATCATTCTTCACAAAGATTGAAATCATGGTATCAAATTCCATGTTGAATGGCAGCAGACCTCATATATCCAAGCACAACCTCAGCAAAAGATACACTTCTGGAGGTATCACCATACCCATCTTAAACTATATTACAAAGCCATAGTAGGAAAACAGCATGGTATAGAAATGAAGACCCATACTTTATGTCAAGTAACCACAGCTACATGATCTTTACCAAAGGTGCCAATAACATATGAAGGAGAAAATCTAGCATCTTCAAAAAATGGCACTGGTCAAATTGGATAACCATATGTAGACAACTGAAAACTAGACCAGCTCATTTTATCATACACAAATTAAGTCTAAACGGATTAAAGTCATCAACATAAGACTTGAAAATTTTCTCCTACTTTAACCTGAATTCAAACTGAAGATAAAGTAGGAGGAACTCTCCACAATATAGGACTGGGGAAAAACTTCCTGACAAAACCCCAGTATCCAAGGAAAGTAAACAATCACTCAGTCAATGGTATCTTATGAAGCTAAAAACTTTTGCACAGTCAAGCATACTATATCCAAAGTTGACATATTACCAACAGAATGGGAGAAGTTTTTCCAAGTTCTCCCACTGACAGGTCAAATATCTAGAACGTGCAAAGAACACAGAAAACTAAACAATACAAAAGTCAAACAACTGACCTTAAAAATGGGGCAGAAGACTAAATAGGGAATTTTAAGCACAAGAAATACAAATGGTTAAAACATACTTAATAAAATGTTCAACATCCCTAACCATCAGGAAAATAAATTTAAAACAACTATGAAATTCTGCCTTACTCTAGTATAGATGACAATCGTTAAAAAATCAAATGACAACAAATCTTGGCAGGGATCTAGAGAAAGAGGAGCCCTTTTGCTGTGGGTGAGACTATAACGTTGTACAAGCACTATAGAAGTCAATATGGAGATCCCTGAAAAGGATGACTACAGAGCTGACAACAGACCCAGTTATTCCCTCACTGGGCATCTACCCTAAATGTTCTGTGCCTTACAACAGAGATACCTGCTCAACCAAGTACATAGCTGCTCAGTTCATAATTGCTAAGAAGTGGAATCAACCCAGGTGCCCATTATTGGATGAATAGATAATGTAACTATGATATCTACACAATGAAATTCTACTCTGCAGTAAGAAAACAACACACATGAAATTTGTAGAAAAAAAGACTTGGAACAGATCATACTCAGTGAACTTACACAATTTCAGAAAGAAAATCACTGCATGGACTCACTCATTTGTGGTTCCTAACCTGGATTAGCTTGAGCTGCTGGTGTATCTGGTAGAGAACTCAAGGCAGGTACCATAGGGATGGCAGAGTTTGGGGGGAGGCAAATGGGAGGGTGTAAGATAAAAACATAAAAATAAACCGAAAATGCACTGGTGTCATAGAAACCTTTATCCTTGAAAATAGACTAAATGATTGAAACCTCAGAAAGAGTAAGGGGGGAATGCGTGTAAAGAAGGGCCATGGAGGGTGTAATGAAGCCTAAACTTAAAATTATTTTTGTCTCTGGTTTGTAACTCCCAGTACCTGAAAGTGGTTGCTACCCACAATGAACTGTTGGTCAGAGAGACCTTGGAGGTCCCCCAAACATGACCAGCTTCTCTCAAAGCACTTGATTACCCTCCTGAGTTAAAAGATAAGATCCTTTTGGTGAATTTGCCATATGCTGCTGGCTCAGAACAAAGAGACTCCTAGCTGGAATCCAAAAGAGAGCCAGAACCCAGACAGTTAGCCTGTGTTGTGCTGGAAAATACTACATGAGCTACTGGGGGAAAATTGCTAATGACAGTCCAAGAATACAGCGTTCTGAGCTACTCAGAAGCAAACACTGTGACTAGATGTACACACAAGTGCAATAGTGGCACACAGAAATAGCTTTCTGATTGGCTAAGAGATCCATTCAGTACAAAGGAACCCATGCTTGGAATTTGCAGCCTGGTCACAATCCGACGGGGAAAAACATTATTCTCTCCAATGTCAAGCTCCCACTAGTCTTTGGCTAAAACAGGAGCTACATCTGTCAAATTTTCCCCAAATGTTTATCCCTTTTAACCTGTGCTGATTTCACTTCCTGTTGGGGAAGCTGCTTTTCTTTTTCAGAAGAAAAAGCTGATAAGGTAAACTACCATTCACACTTCAACCAAGCTCCAGCTGAAACCATAGAGGAACTGGGGAGAAGAACAAGGAAGTCGCTTCCATGAAGAGCCTGACAATCAGTGCCAAGGTGAAAGAGACAGAAGCTGAGGATACTCAACACCTACCACAGCAAAGATCCAGAGGCTCCGAAGGGTTCATCCCCAAAGTAGTCTTAAAGCACACCCACCACGACTCAGAATTTTGTGGAAGAGGTAGCGGAAAGATTGGAAGAACCACAGGGTGGGGCATCATGCACAGAGGCATTTCCTCCCAGGAACATCTTACTGCTGCTCCCACAATGCATAACCCACAACCCACATGGGGAATACCTGAAACCCCACTGAGGAGGAATGAGGGAAAAGATGGTTGAACAAGTGAGGTATCCATACTAAGCATGTCTGCAATAATATAAAAGAGTGATAATAAAAAGAAGCATTTTAAAATGATACCTTTAAAAGATTTAAACTTGGAATTAAATGATAAAAAGACAACTTTATAAGTAAATTAGGTACTGGCATTAAGAACAGAACAAAGGAAGAGAAATGTAAATCTAAAGAAATACAAAAGAAAGTAAATAACAACAATTGCATCATGGAAATGGATCCCAAACTTGAATGTAAAATATAAAATTCTTAGAAGATAATATAATAGGAAAGTCAGGTGTTTTTTATTCATGATGGCAACTTTTTATAATATAGCACCAAATGAAAAATACATGAAATAAATGATAAGTTGATCTTCATCAAAATTAAAAATTACTAAGAAAAACGCACTGCCAAGATTATATGACATGACACAGTCTAGAAGAAAACATAAGCAATGATAGTGCCTGTGTAGAAAATTCAAAGATGGAGATATTGCCCAATGATAGAGCACTGTCCTAACATATGCAAAGCCTTTATTTAATCACCAGCACTACCATAACACAATGATAGTCACAAAAATCAAGACCAAGGTAATTTAAACTGAGCATAAACAAAATTACAGAATTTGTAATCAAGTGTAGAAGAGAATCAAATGCTAAATTAATCTATAATTCAACTGTACTTTTATATGTTGACAATAAGCAATCTAAATTATAAATTAAAAAATATTGACAGCTGGAGAAATGGCTTTGTGGCTAAGGTCCTTGCCTCAGAGCCAAAGGACAACTCAGGTTCAGTTCTCCAGGCCTATTTAAACCAGATGCAGAAGAGGGTGCCTGTATCTGGACTTTATTTGCAGAGGCTGGAGGCCCTGGCATGCCCATTCGCTCTTTCCCTGCCTCTCTCTCTCTCTCTTTCTCTCTTACTCTTTCAAATAAATAACTAATTAAATAAATAATAAAAATCAGTGATTAAAAAATGAAAAACTAAAATGAAATAGCAGTAAAATAAGTGAATTAGTACAAGTTTAATAAAATGCATAATATAAATGCATTAACTTACAGATTTGGTGAAAGAAAATGTGATTCTAAATAAATATAAACATCTTTGGTGTGCACACACTGAGATTCTCAGTGATAATGTCAATTCTTAATTTTATCTTTAGATTTGACTCAGTCTCAATTGCAATCACAAAAAGCTAGTTAATACATGGCACAAACTAATTCCAAAGATTATACCAAATGATACATGACTTAGCATATACAATACTCTAAAAAAATAGCCTGAACTCATACCAATTTTACTAAATTTATTTGGTTACATACATCAAAACCATGATAGTAAGAGAAGACAGATAAATGGACCAGAACATGGAGCTCAATAAGACACATGTAAATGTGGTAATTGATCTTTAATGAAAAAACAAATTGAGCCAATGAGGCAAGAACAGTCCTTTCAACTAGTGGGACAGGAATAATTCAATATCTATATAACAAATGTATTTGTATACAGGATTTATATTCTGGTCACAGAATGTAGTCCCAGATTAATCACAGACATAAATTTGACATGTAAAGTTATAAAACTTGTAAAGATAACACAAAAGAAAATAACTGCTACCTACATTTTGGTGATGAGGTATTAAATATGTCAATGGTGGGATCCACTGGGCTGGGGATATAGTTCAGAGGCTCTATGCTTACATTGTATGTATTTGGGTCCAATTGCTGACACCACAAAATGAAACAAACAAGCAAACAAACATTTTTACTCTTCAAAATCAACTATTAATGGAGAATAGAATTACAAATTAATAATAATACCAGACCTTAATCAAGTAGGAGAGAGGGGATTCCTAAAGAAATTAAAATTGACTAGGAAGAGCATGGCTGCCAGTCACTTCAGTACTCAGCTTAGTACAAAAGTCTGCATAGACTTTCCCTCTATTTCTATGTGGATCGACCTCTTATCTCATTCTTCTGTTTAGATACTCTTACCTACCTAGGTTGACTATATACATACATTCTCTGCAACTGATCTTCCCAATTGAACTTCTTTATTTTTTCATAATATCCTAATTTATTATATGATAATAATTCTACCTAAATTCTAATTCAGCATTATTTTATTTTATCAAAGACAATACTTAATATTTTTTCTTAGATCTCAGTTACAGTTACCTTCTCTTCAGGCCATATTTTGGAATTTGTGTTGCAACCATTAAAATTTATATTTTAATATTATTGTACATTATATGTAATGCATAAAACATTACATGTGGTATCAATCATATATATTTATATTTTCTTTTATAGAGTTTATATAAGTTTATGCACTTAAATTATGTATTTATAAACTTGTTATTGTGTTTATATATATATGTTTGGTCCTCACCATGGGCTGCAAGATGTAAAAGGAATCGTTTGGTCTTTGTTCTTTCCTATTCGCTCTGGAAGAGTCTTTACAGCCACCACAGATACTATCAAAGGCCCTACCTCTAGTTCAGACAGATCTTATCACCCCTGTCTTGACAAAATATCTTTCATTTGAAAGTCAGAATTCAAGGAAGATGAAATATCAGACAACACGTTAGTGTGCAGCTCAATTGACTTTCCCTATTGATTTGAATCTAGAACCCATTTGATTCTCAGAGAAACTTTATTTAGTCCTTTGTTCTTGACTGAATTCTGGCAAAATGCAGGTACATATTTCATGAATACATCGAATTCCTTCATCATGATAATCTTTGTACTTAATGCTTACTCAGTTGGATCCTTCATACTGACATATAGTTGTAATTTTTGAGATTAATTCTCTCTCTTTAATATTCTCAAATAAATAAATAAAATAAATATTCAAAAAATGTATGGACTTTGAGTATGTAACCTGATTCCCAGCTATTTTTTTTTTAATTTATTTATTTATTTGAGAGCGACAGACACAGAGAGAAGGACAGATAGAGGGAGAAAGAGAATGGGCGCGTCAGGGCTTCCAGCCATGCAAACGAACTCCAGACGCGTGCGCCCCCTTGTGCATCTGGCTAACGTGGGACCTGGGGAACCGAGCCTCGAACCGGGGTCCTTAGGCTTCACAGGCAGGCGCTTAACCGCTAAGCCATCTCTCCAGCCCTCCCAGCTATTTTTGTTGACAATGTAATTGCCATTTTAGGTTTGTAGTATTTCATCCCATATTTATAATCATTTTGTGTTTAAAGAGATTGGCAAGTAAAGAATAGTATAATTGATTCTTTTGCAAGGTTACAAAAATCTCTTTCAGTTTGAGTAAACAGTTTCTAATTTTAACTATTTTTTTTACCTTGTTTTAATGATTTGGCTTTGGGACAAGTGAATACTGCGAAGGTCAAAATTGCACTGCAACAGTCATATATTTTGTTATGCTTTGAAGTACATTTTGTGCTTTTGTTATAGTTCTCCAAATTTCTTTCAAAGTTAATATGAGTTTTCTCCAAAGAATTCTTATTCAACAGATAAATAATTTAATTTGTACCATTTTCCATATGTTCAGGTATGAATGTATGTGTTATCATGTGTGCGTGTAAGCATGTGGATATGCATGTAGGTTTCTGTGTGTGTTGTGTGTGTACATGGATATGAGCACACATAAAAGTCAGAGATTGATAACAGGTGTCTTCCTCAGTTACTCTACCATCTTGTTATTACTACTTTCAGAGATTTGGTCTCTCACAGAACTAGTGCATACATGTTTGGCAGACCAGCTACTCAGCAATCTCTAAGCATACTCTAACTCCAAAGCACTGGATTAAAGTGCTGGGGTTATAGTCACATGTCACTACTCCTGGCACCTTAGATGTGTGCTAGGGAACTCAGACCATCTTACTCACATGCCAAGATCTTGACCTATTGAGCATCTTCCATCCCCATTCCCTCAGTGTTGAAATCAACTGTTCTTCCATAGTAGATTATGGATGCAGAGAACATAGCAAGCTCCAGTGATTAAAGACTGTTCATTCATGCATGTTCTGGCAAACAACACCAACTAGTTTTCTATAATTTCTTCCCTTCATTATCTAGAAAATTTTCTTTTAGAAAATGGAAGTAGTAATGAGTAATGTTTCTAAAGCATGCTGCAAGTGTTTGATTATGCTCTCTATGTTTTCCACTAATTATTTTGCTATTTTTAAAGCTAATGACCAAGTAGGTATTATGGTTTATTTCATAATAGAGATGAGGAATTAGACTCATGGAGAGGTTATGCAGCTCATTCTGGACCACACAATGCATGTATGCACATACAAGTATATGACTGTATTTGGTAGCATTCCAGAGATGGTATTCTTAATTATTAAGCCATACTATTACTCCATACTCTGTTGCACACTGGGAATCTCAAAGTGTATATTTTATCTTAGAATAAAATCAGGTGCAAATAAGATTATTGCAGAATTGTAGATCTGAGAAACAGAGAGAAACTGTAGAAACAGGTAGAGATTTGTTAAATAGAAACTCAAGACAGAAATGCTAATGTTAAAAGAAGAAAATTCATGAACATTTTTATTCTCAGACGTCCAGTTCATGTGATTCCTTTAGTTGTCTCTGATGTTTATCCAATTCCCAAGGTTTCTCATTTAAGCTCCAATATAAAGGTAACTGCATATGGATAGCATGAGCTGTGTTCAATATAAATTCTGCAAGCAATTACTCTTAACATGGATCATACTAAGGTATATTTGCTATGTTTGTGATCTCAGTTATATAAGTCATATCTAGGGAAGGAGAAGAGAATGGCACACTAAACTAGAGACATTTTTTTTTTTAATTCAATCCTGGCATGAAAAGTCTGATACATTAAAAAGAAGAATTTTTTATTCATAAAAATTGGATAAATCACATCTAGTGGACAAGAGAAATTTCCTCAGATGGCATGTAGAGTGGGCCAGTATAGAAACAAGTTAAAAGCAAGTGGTCTGTTGTAGCCAAAGTACTTAATAAATTTATATTTTGATATGCTAAAATAAGGCTTGAAAGGTGTTCAGGAGATGTCCTTGAGTTATAATTGGGTCCCTGCAACATCAGGTTAGATCAGAGAAAATCATTTATAAAATAATAATACCAGCTTTAATGGTGAACATGTCTATTTACTGCAGAATCCATCATGTGTCTTGGGATCTTAGTAGGTTAATCTACATATTCCATTGCTGTTGCTTGACTATACAACATTCAAGAAATTGTTTAGCCCCTTAAGCCCTACTTTCATGTCTGAAAATAAAAGATGACATATTAAGCTTGTGTTCACATAAGGGCCAAGGTATGATACCAACAGTTGATGCCAACCTGGATCCCCTAGCAGGCATTTTAAAAATATTTATTTAATTATTTATGAAAGAGAGAGCAAGCCAGGGACTTCTGCCAATTTAAACAAACTCCAGATGCATGGGCCATTTTGTGTATGTGGCTTTACATAGATGGGTACAGGGGAATCAAACCTGGCCTGTAAGAGTTTGCATGCATGTGTCTTTGACCCCTGTGCCATCTCTCCAGACCTGTCATGCACTATTAACACTTCTTTTGGCAGGTCTACTAATCCATGGTGTTATCATTTTATCAGATGGCCAAAATGTGCCAGTTATTAAAATGACACATTTCTGGGATATGCATCAGATGGAGTTCCCTTTACTTACCCCCAAATGCCTGTAAACCAATATGCCTTGGGCACAATATCTTGGGCAGTTAAGAGAACACAAAAGCCTTGTTCTTTTGCCTAAAGTAGGAATAGACACCAATGATCAATTTATATTCCAGTCATGTAGTTGAGTTCTTCCATCAGTCCCTATCCAACTCCATCTATCCTCCAACTGATCTCCTAAAGGCATGCCCTAAGGAATGAAATCCTATTTGAAATGTAGCTTTGAATAAACCCAAACTAGGATAACACATGGACTCACTGACAGAACTCTTGCCATAAGATGAGAAAGGTCAAATATCATATCCACCAGCAGAACGAATTCCAGAAGCCTTTGGAGTCTTGCCTTTCCTGATTTTTTTTTCTGCTCCTTTGATCTTACAGTATACCTCACAGATCTCCTGAGTTAAATAATAATAATAATATTAATAATAATAATAATAATAAATTAAATTTAAAAAATGAAAGAAAAAGAAACTGTGTCTCAAGATAGAGTTGGGGGAAAAGAAGTAGATTTTTCTCTTTGTTTTAAAAAATGGGTGTAAACTTTGTATAAGAAAGATATTCAATTTTCCCTTTGGAATGTGATACATATCATTAAATTTGTAGAAACACTATTATGGAGTCTCCAAGTTATCACTGACAAGACAGCAAAAGACTTTTGGAAATATACTAGATTGTAATTATCTACCGGCAAACCTGAAGCATTTATTTATGCATAGTGTTATAGACCTCATCTGTACAAGCAGACCCGCTGAAATAAGGTTAAATGCTATTAAAAATTGCTTTGAAGGGTAAAATATGTATTTTGATGTACAGGTTCCTTCAAACCAAGTCAGGAAGAAAAAAAACTAAATTAGAAGCAGCATAGTATAATGAAAGAGCAACAAATATGGAATCAGAAACATAAATAAATATTCATTTTTAGATTTGCTTGCTTGTGTGGGGTTTACAAGAGTAAATTTATCAAGATCCAAATATAGGTACAAAATTGTGTTTCATCAAGGTTACTTTTTACATAGACTTTACCTCCCACAGTCTTGTGGCATTATATATAATCTTATAAATTATAACTCTTTTAACTTGTACAGATTGGAAATGCTATCTACTAGCCCTCCTTATATATCTGAGGAAGATATGAATTCATAAAACCACGGGATACAAATGACATGAGTTCGTTTACCCTGTTAATTGTCATTTTCCTCTGGTAATAAATATGAAACCAGTTTTGTGTTTGTAGAAAATGAGGCTTCGCAGGCATGGTGGTGCATGTCTTTAACCCCAGCACTTGGGAGACAGAGGATTGCAAAGAGTTCAAGGCCACCCTGAGAGTACATAGTGAATTCCAGGTCAGCCTGGACCCTGAGTGAGACCCTACTTCAAAAAAAAAAAAAAAAAAAGAAAGAAAGAAAGAAAGAAGAAAAGAAAAGAAAAGGAAAATGAGCCTTCAATCAGAATTTGAGAAGCTAAGTAATTGGTGGACTTCTGTCCTAAATTAATTATTAAAAACCTAACAGTTTTCTTCATTGGGTATTTTTTGCTTGTATGAATTTACTTAAATTAACTTTACTATGTTAAACATTTAATGCCCAACTGTTCAAATGTATATGTTTATTTTATTACAGCTCATTATCCAGGGAAATGTAACGAGAAGCTTTCAGTACTCTGTAGACTGTAGAATAATGAAAGAATGGATTTTTCCTGGGCCTTGCTTACCCTGCTTCTCCTATATGATGCTACATTCAGGCTTGTTCAACCCACAGTCCATGGGAAAGATGTGACTGCAGATCAATACAATATTATAAACTCACCTAAAACACTATGTAATTTGTTACAACTCTTTGTTGGTCTACTGCATGGGTCTCAAACATGAACATTGTTGAAGGAGAGCCATGACAACATCATGTCATAATGCCAAAGATGTCAAAAGGGAAAACATGAATGACAGAATATATGACATCTATTAGGATATAAGACTCAATCACTTAATATGTATGAGTATTTGTTGAATTCATTGTAATCATAGGGAAATTTGTAAATGTTACTTGGTGTGGTGAAATATAAAGAATTTAGCTAATGAGAAGAATGAATTAACGTTAACATGATTTTCCTGATATGAGTATTACATTTAAATTGAAGCTTATTCAAAATAATCTTTTATTAGCATTCAGACACATGAGATCAGTTAAATATATAAAAGTTCAGTTTTAAAATCTGCTATATTATACAAATAATTCAAAACAACCAGTTCCTAGTAAATCACAGAAAGCAGTTATGAGATATTGATTGGAAGATATGGACTACTTTTGGTTATACTTGGAGCTCAATTGGTATATGGTCAATTGCTTTTTCTAAAAACTTTCCTCCAAATGTTACTTGCCCATTCCATGGCTATTTACCTGTACCTTAAGCTAGAAATAACACTATTAGAGAAGTTAAATTCCAGGTTTATAAGCCTTAATACAAGCCAAATGTGCCCAAATACCATTTACCAATATGGCAATCCTGGCTTTCATGAACTATAACACTGCAAGATGGAATGGCTCACAAACACAGAATATATTTGGTCAGATAAATCTGCAACCTCTCTGGAATGTTAGATGAGTCCTATGGCTATGGTCTCCATCACTGATTATGACCCTCAGTTGCTTAATGCACATTTTAAATATTAAGGTGTGACTTCCATAACTTTTTCATGAGATAGAGAAAGAGAGAGAGAGTCCCTGAGTAATGAAATGGCTAATTGAGCATGTGAGAGTTTTCATGGCTATCAGTTCTAGTATGCTTATCATATGCTATCGAATGCCAGGTATATTGTACACAACAACACATTTAATGCTCACAGTGTTTCTGTGGGTAATGTCTACTCCTGTCCTCACTCGGCAGGCAAGAAGACATCCCTGAAGCTCTGCTTATACTCTATTGTTAAGATTGGGTTTAAATTCCTATAGCCCTGATCTAGAACCTTCTTAATTCCAATATGGTGATGCCTCTCGATATGTGGTGTAAGTATAAAGTATTGTCAGTAGTATCTAGAGATGCAGAAATGATACCATGATATATCCCAGGTCTTCACCAGAGGATTACATTCTTTATAACTGCATTATCAGAAATAACAGATATAGCCTAAAGGAAAATGAGACTTATGATCACCTAAGCAATTTGATAATGTATTATATTTTTAATCCGGAAGTCATTAAATTGGAAAGCCAAAGAAATTTGAAATGATATTAAGTATTTTTTATTGCATAACATGAAGACTGCAGAAACGTATGAAAATAATTAATAATGGTATAATATTAAATTATGTCCTTTAATACATAAATAATCCAGTGTCATAAAAAGTTGTTGAAAGAGTAAAAATAAATATTGCCTCATTTATATCAGTTGGATTTGGAGTTGTATTTTCAGTACACTGGAGAGTTGAGAATCATCAACATTAGGAAAAATGTTAGTCGGAAAGAAATAGGTATTAAAAGTAAAGTAAAATTAAGACAAAAGTCTCATGAGCACTCCGATGACATTAAGTAGGAGGGTCCCTGGAAACCATGTGAACGATGGGGATGGAGCTAGTGAATGGAGACTTGTTTTTTTAATATTTTTATTTATTTAATTATTATTATTATATTATTATTATCATAATTATTATTATTATTTGGTTTTTCGAGGTAGGATCTCACTCTAGCTCACGCTGACCTGCAATTCACTCTGTAGTCTCAGGGTGGCCTTGAACTTATGGTGCTCGTCCTACCTCTGCCTCCAGAGTGCTGGGACTAAAGGTATGTGCCACCATACCAAGCTATTTTTATTTATTTGAGAGAGAGAGAGAGAGAGAATGGGCATGCCAGGGCCTCCAGCAAATGCAAATGAAACTCCATATGCATGTGCCTCCTCATGCATCTGGTTTACATGGGTTCAGGGGAATGAACCTGAGTCCTACGTCTTTGCAAGCAAATGCCTTAACCACTAAGCCATCTCTTCAGCCTATGGAGACTTATTTTGTATTTCTTTTTATAGTTGTTCCCAATTATTTAGTTGCAGTATAATTACATGGGAGACTTGGTTAGAGATAGGTTTGTTGAACATTATCTCAAAGTCCCTTATTTAGTAGTTCTCAGGTGAGGGCTGATCATTTGAATTTACTGCAAGTCCTTGAATAATGCTGTTGTTTCTGGTCCTCAGATAACCCTTGGATAACCACATTTATATATAAGCTAAAGTGACAATATTTCACCCGGGTTCCCCAGGACAAAACTGATCTGTTTAAGTGAACAAGACTAAATTCTCCTCTTCTTGTTTACTTTTGGTCTGTATGTGTTGTGTGTTCATATGCATGTAGGTTTATGGATATGGGCATGCACGTGGGGGTCAGAGGTTGACACAGTCTTCCTCAGTGATTCCCTACATTATTCTTTGAGACAGAGGCTCTCTCACTGGACCCGGAGCTCACCAATCCAACTAGACTAGCTACTCGGCAAATCCTACAAATCATCTTGTATGTACTTTCCCTGTGCTGGGATTGCAGCTACATGTAGGCTTTGGTGTGAATGTTGGAGATCTGGGCTCAGTTCCATATGCTTGTATGGTAAGTGCTCTACTCACTTAGCCATCTCCCTAAATGCACAAATTCTCTTTTTGGATTACTGTTACTTCCGACAAAACCATGAAGCAAACCATGTCAGCAAAGTTCAATCTGGAAATACGACTAAAAATAATAAATTTGCACAGACCCTTGAGGGCCCATTTACATACAAAGACAAGTTGAGAAATAAAAGAAAAAGAGAGAGAGAAAAACACTAACCCTTAGGGGGGCAATAATAATAGTTTCTTCCTTGTCATCTTACTCAGAAATAATGACTACTTGTCACATGCTTGGCATAGCTTGACAAGCTGCTGTCCCCACAAGCCATATAAACATGTTCTGTTGTTTGGTTTCTCACTGCATAAAGATCCTCTGGTTGAAGATGGCTGGCAAAGAAATAAACTATATCACAACCATATTTTCCTTGAGAAAGGCAGTCTCAGATTTTAATGCCACATCATAAGTTTGCTAGAAGCTAAGTGAATTTAGTCATGTGATGATGGTTATTCATGAAACAAAATTCAGAATCTCTATGTATTCCTTTGAGTGCTAAAATGTATCTAAGTATGTATTTTGATCTAGGGTGGTCCCTCCAACCCTAGTCTCTTTGAACAAGGGAATAAGTTATTGTCAGGAAGGAAATGTCAATTTGATATTTTACTTATATTAATGTGTCATATATTAGAGTGTGGGGATTTGTCAAGGTGATTGTTTGGTGCCTCTTTATGCACTCTGAGTTCTGGTTAATTCACATTGAAAATGAAAGACCATGAAATACATTTTATGTGAAAAAGAAAATTAAAAAAAAACAGTCATTGCCATACCAAACCACATAAGTTTGATGTCTCTGCAAGTAATCAAGCTGGGAAATGGAGGAGCAAGACTCATCCCTCACCAGCAGGGGGGAGTGCCCTGAAAGGGATGTGGAGAGTGACCACCCGGAGCAGGGAACAGCAGCATGACCTGCAGCTTGGTATAGGAGAAGAGTCCTGACATCATCCCAGTCAGTCATTCACTCTTGGTCTTCCTGTCACAGAGAGGAGACCAAATACCCATGTGTAGCAGTCACAGAAGAATAGTTTGTGCTATGCTTTCTACCTACCCGCAGGTAAATACTTAGGAGTACTGAAAATAAGACCTGCCCTTGTAGTCTGTGTGGGCCTCTGTCATAGCCCTGATCACACTGTGCTGTAAGTGTTAGCTTCACCACTACACCGTCAGCTCCTTCAGGATAGGGTTGGATTGAATGTCTTTATCTCTCAACACAAGGGACAAAGGCAGTACTGAAATGTTTATTTGCATTAATGGGAAGAAATTAAATCTCAGTTTGAACCGCACCCTCTGATGTCTTAGACTTATAATGTTCTATCGTTAACTGGCTACATATACTACAGGAATCCCATGCAATTTTCACAGAATCTGGGAATTATTGGTTTCAGGCTTACTCTGCTCCATTACAATTTCACATTGTCCTCATCACT
This sequence comes from Jaculus jaculus, assembly GCF_020740685.1. NCBI lineage: Eukaryota > Metazoa > Chordata > Mammalia > Rodentia > Dipodidae > Jaculus > Jaculus jaculus. Next base: position 104,053,234 of record NC_059110.1, read on the forward strand.
TCAGTTGTCAGTACCTAGGTCATTAGTCACATATACAGCAGTAGCAAAATATATACAACTGAAAATTATAGCCCTCTCAGTATCTCAAAAAATTAAGGAAATTATATATATATATATATATATATATATATATATATATATATATATATATATATATATATAATGTAATTCTGTTGGATATAAACAGGGCTCAGGGTTAAAGCAAACCTAAGCTGTCTGATATGAAGGCTCTGGGCTATGGAGGGTCACAACAGTCTGTACTGCCAGTCATATCTCAGGCCCTGGGGGACCGCAGCCGGCCAGATGACCCAGGAACCTGCATGATCCCTCTTAGGCAAAATATGCAATAGATAACTCTTCTTCTTTCTTCTTTCTTCTTTCTTCTTTCTTTCTTCCTTTCTTTCTTCCTTCCTCCCTCCCTCCCTCCCTCCCTCCCTCCCTCCCTTCCTCTCTCTCTCTCTCTCTCTCTCTCTTTCTTTCTTTCTTTCTTTTTTCTTTCTTCTTTATTTCTTTCTTTCTCTTTACTTTCAATTCATCCTTTATTTCCATTCAGATAGGAGAGTATGCACTTACTTTCAGAAAAAAATATGGAACTCAAATGTAGTGATTACTGTGCTGGAGAGATAGTTTATCTGTAAAAATGCTTGCCTGCAAAGCCAAAAGTCCCAGGTTCAATTCCCCAGGATCCATGTAAGCCAGATGTACAAGGTGGTGCATGCATGTGGAATTTCTTTGCAGCCACTAGCGGCCCTAGCATGCCCATTCTCTCTCTCTCTCTCCCTCTCTCTCTCTCTTTCCCTGTTTTCCCCCCTCTCAAATAAATAAAATATTAGTGATTACTGTTTGAAGCTTATTCATGTTAAAACATACCATATTTCTAAATGATCCAACTGATTATCCACACAACCATCTGATATCAAGTTTATTATTCCAAGATAGCTATGCTACTCTAAGACAATTATAGCTGTGGAATGAAACTTATTGTTAGTATGAGAGAAACAATTTGTACATGCTTGTGTGTGTGCACATAGGCATACTTGTGTGTATGTGTGTGAATCCATTCTGATTTCTCTTTCCCTAAGTTTCTCTCCTGTGCAAGAAGGCATGAAGTTACTTTGTAGAATTTGAACATTTATTTCTGGTAATATTATAGTGAATACTTTGGAAATTCCCCTGTAACAATGTTTCCCAAATGAAAATGACCAAAAACATGGAGATATTTGTAAATTTCTTATACTGACCTCCACTTCGAAACACCTCCACATAGAACACGAGTGTACATTTTAGCAATTATTAACATATAAGGAGCTGCAGCTAGCCCTACCATATTTGTCTAATTACACACTGATTACTCAACACAGAAGCAATGATTAGTGCAGCCTAGAGACATAACACATGAGCATAGTCCTGAAATTGAGTGCTGAATTGAAATAACTTTATAACTAAAGTATGTTGACAATAGAGGCAGGGTGTGAGGTATTGAATATATGCACAAGTGAATGAATAAATGAGCCATCCTAGATTTCCTTCATTCTGATTATATATGTCTATATGGTCCACATAGTAGTCCTAAAGTCTTTGACTGGCATTTTATTGCCCTCTTAAAAACAGTACTTCATACGCAATGACAAGGTGGTAAGTCTATAATATAACTCTAAGAACAAATTAACCTTGCTTTCTTACTTAATAGCATGTCACCAATGCCAAAAGTATTGTTGGATTAGACACTGAAACACAAAGGACCATTCAAAGTAGAATGGGTGACTACAGACCAATGGGAATGAGAACAGCCCACTCATAACTATACACAGAAAAGTAGTTGATTTAAATGAGTATGGATGAAAAAGAGTTTTAACAGTTTTAGAACATATTTTATGATCTTTATTTTCTTACTTATTTCATTTTGAAAACAATCTATGATTTATGGATTTTTTTCCCTTCTCCTCCTCCTTCTTTTTTAAGACATCTTAGGAATTAAGTTCTAGGAAAATAGAAAATTGGACTCAATCACACATTGTCTTCTAGGTGTCCTCTCTATTTCCTAATTGCTGTGGTTGCTCCACATTTTAATAGAAAGCAGACCCAGGTCATGGATAACAATAAAGACTGAATGTGAAAGTCATATGTTTACTGGTCTGCTAAGTGATAGACTTTGTATGTGTACAATGTAAAGACTTGCTTCTCAGCCTTAAGGGTTGACATGGGTGGTTGTTTGAATTAGGTGTTCTCAATAAGTCATGTGTCTTGAACACTTGGTTCACAGCTAGTGGAAATTTGTCAGGTGGAGCCTTGCTGGAGGATGCTTGTTGCTGAGGTTGAGCCTTGAGTTTCATTGCCAGTGTTAGTTCTGCTCACTCTCTAGGTGCTGTTTTCTGCCTGCTTTAGCAGAGGTGATGTCCAGCCTCTGTTCTTGCTGCACTTTCCCCTGCCATCATGAAACTTTCCCTTGTGACTGTAACCAAAATAAGTAATTCCCTCCTCTATGTTCCTTATGGTTGGGTATTTGTCCCAGCAATGAAACATTAACTGCAACAATATCCAATAGCATTTTTCATGTTGTCAACCATTTGGAATTACTAAAGTAAATGTTATGAAAGACAGTAGTGTTGAGTAGGAGAAATATTCAGCCTCACTTCACTATTTTGAACAACTCTCATATCCTCTTGATCCCAAGGGGTTCTCTTTACCTGTATCCCATAGGGGCTTAACTGGGAATCCTGTCCCTAACTTCTGATTACCTGTACACAGCCTGTCTGTGAACACTTCTGACATTTAACTGATTGTAAAGCATCTACAGTTCAATTGCTTCTGAAGTGTCCCTTCCTTCATATTGCATGAAAGTAAATGAAGTTGTTTTTAATGACAGCATTCTTATTTCTAATTCAATCAGCTCTTCAGGCATTGAGCAGACAATGAGTAGTCAATACACAGCATGGTTCCATATGTGTATAAACACCCATGCAGCCAAAACTAGCTCTCTGACAACGAGGAATAGACAATACAGAGTAATACTAAAGGCATCAGTTGGTCTTTGTAAATAAATATGTGTCACTAACCACGGAATTATATTTAGGGAAATAAAGCATTTATTGTACCCAAGGGATAGGGTTGTTACTCAGTGGAAGATTACATGCTTACCATGTACAAGGTCCTGGTTTTGATCCCTAGAACCACATAAAATAAATAAATAGACAAATAAAGAAATTAATAGTAAGCAAATGCCAAGGAAACAGATATAATTTAATCTCTTAAGAGTTTAGTTTTACTGTAATAACATACATAGGAAATAAGTATAAAATACCTTGCCATCTGAACTTGTGTTCAGTTTTCCTTTCTTAAAAATATTTATGTATTTTATGAATTTACACGTTATTATTTATTTGATTGTTTAAGGGTGTGTGTAACACAACATGCATATAGAAGTCAAGGAAACTTCTTTGCAGTATCTATGGTCCACCTTCATTGAGATATGGTATCAAAGGAACCACAAATGTCAGAATAGCTGATCCTCTAGCTTGGAATTATCCTGGCTCTGTATTCCACAGGGTATGTTTGAATCACAGCACATTTGCATCTGGCTTCATGTGGGTACCACAGAATTGAACTCAGGATAGCATGCTTTTCAACCCTCCCCAACCCTGATTCAGTTTTCTTAAACTATATCAGTGGTTTTAGAAAATATTGAAAAGACATATACAATCAATTTTGCATATATGTTCCCTTGTTTCTTTCAATATCCTGGGACATAAAGAAGGATGGGAAAAATGTAATTATAAGCAGATGTGGTGGCATATGTCTTTAATCCCAGCACTCAGAAAGCAGATATAGTATTGCTGTGAGTTCTAGGCCACCATGAGACTACATACTGAGTTCCAGATAAGGCTGGGCTAGAGCAAGATCCTACCTTGAAAAACAAAATAACAAAAAACAAAAAAAAAACTTGTAATTATGAAAATATTGATTTTAAAGACATTTTTCAGAAACTCACTACCTTTTCTGAATTGAATACTTAAAATGGGCAGAAAGTAAGACAATTTCTAAACAGACTAAGAAATTGTATATGGTAAATAATAAGAGGATAAGAAAATATGCCAGAAAAAGTAGCAATTATCACCAAATATAAAAGATAATTCTTGAAATATATTTCAAGAGCTTATAGAAAGAGGAGGTAGAGCTGAATGGAATGGCATGTTTCTGGTTAAAGGAAGAGATAAGGAAAATTAACAGATGATATTATTTGAAAAGCCATGAGAGAAATCCATGTAGCAAAAATTATGATTTAAAATTATTATCCAACTCAATGGTATTGTATAAGTATTTGTATAATTTATTTGATGTATACCCTGAGATATTGTTGCAGTCAGGTTCACATTGCTGGAATAAATCACCCAACCAAGAGCAGCTATTGGGGGGGAAAAAAACTTTATTTAGGCTTATAGCCTGAGGGGATGCTTCAAGATGGCATGGGTGGACATAAGGTGGACAATAGCAACAGGAGATTGTGCCAAATACTGACAAGGGGAAAGTGGCTATCATGCCCATACGCCTGCCCCAACAATACGCTGCCTCCGAGAGGCGTTAAATCCCAAATCTCCATCAGCTAGGAATCTAGCACTCAGAAGACCTAAATTTATGGGGGAATAACAGAAACAAACCACCACATTCTGCCCCTGGCCTTCATAAACTGATAACTACACATGATGTAAAATATAATGCATTCAGTTCCTTTAAAAGTCCCCATAGTTTTAAATCAATCCTTATGACATTCAAACATCCCCATAACCCAAAGTCTTTTAAATGATGCATAACACACACACAAAAAAAAGCACAGAATAAAAAAAATTCATATGGCAACAGATGGCATTGGGCATAGCAAATATATATTCAACCAATACAAGATTTAAAGCAAGGCAAACATCAAACTCTGTATCTCCAAGTCTAGAAACTCTAGCCTGTGACAAGTCTCCACATTTGATAATTCTAACCAGCAACAAGTCTCTGGAGTTCAAATTCTGCCCCTCCAGGTAGGCTACTCATAGTCCTGGAAAATTACATCCAGGGAACAAAAGCTTTTATCAGCAGCCATCTTGTGGTTGTGGCATCTCCACTGGTTCTCCACTGGAATGCTTGTCCCATCCTCAAGGCTCCCTGGGGTTACCAAGCAGGCATTTAGCAAACCTGCTTCACACTGCCCATGGGCCATGTCCAAAACACAAAAACCATGCTTAAGCTCAATGACCCTCTGTTTGCTATATTTCTTATACTCCACAATGCCAGGTAGGGTGCCAATTTGTTGTTCCGGGGGGGATGAAGCCAACTCTGAAGAACAGGAGCACTTATGCTCCTTCAAAAAGGTCTACATTCTTCCTGTTGCCCCAGTTCAGGTCAGCTGGCCCAATCTCAATGGTTGTAATCTCTCCATTGCAGCTGAATGGGAAGCAGTTTCACTCAAAGATTTCATTTTATTTTTTCCTCTATACCATATCCCTCTTCTCATACCAGTCCATTTCTATGCAATGCAACCCTGCACAACTTCTGAGGCCACAGCCAAAACAGTAAGCCTCTCAGACAAACTGCTTTTACTTCAGTCCAGGCAAAGCTCTTTTTCACCCTCATAAGCCAAACCTCATAGTCCATAGTTCTTATTGCATGAATTTCGTTCAATTCTGACCAAAATAATCCCATTAAGATGTACTTATATCCCTGCAAGGCATTTCTGAGGCCAAGGTTTCAAATCCTTCCACATTCCTCTTGAAAATAAGCTCCAAAAGGCCAAACCCACACAGTTAGGTGTCTAGCAACAACCGATTCTTGGTACCAACTTTACTATTGCAGTCAGGTTCATATTGCTGGCACAAATCATCTGACAAAGAACAGCTTTGGCTGGGGGAAAGAAGGTTATTTTGGCTTATAGACTTGAGGGGAAGTTCCATGATGGCAAGGGAGAATGATGGCATGAGCAAAGGGTAGACATCACCCCCTGGCTAACATAAGGTGGAAAATAGCAACAGGAGAATATGCCAAATACTGGCAAGGGGACACTGGCTATAATATCCTGCTCCCAATAATACATTGCCTCTAAGAGGTGTTAATTCCAAAATCTCCATCAGCTGGGAATCTAGCATTCAGAACATCTATGCTTATGGGGTTCACCTGAATCAAACACCACAAATATATTCTTATTTGTGAAAAATTTCATCTAGCTTATTGTTCTGTACACAATTCAATGATCACATCCATATGATAGTTTGGTGAAGGAAAACATCCCTGCTCTTATTCAAAAGATTTCATCCCTTCAATTAAGTCACATATAGTATTGATATAGATATTTTAACTTCATTCTCCTTATTAATAAGCATGTAGAATATTTTTAAGTGTGTGTGTGTGTGTGTGTGTAGCTGCCACAAGATAGGTAGTTTCACTTGCATGTACCTTTGTTGAAGTCACATAAAAACTGTGATTTTTTTACATAAGCACTATCACCTGTCTCTGAAGTGTAGAAATTTTCAATGAGGTGAGGTCAGTTGGGGAACTAAGGTAGACAAAGGAGAATTGGCAATTGAATTCAGAACATATAACCTGTTGAACTTAGTTCAACTTTAGCATCATTTCTTCTTACAATAAAGTCAGTGATATTTAAGGAACCGTCTAATGTTTTAACTATCAGACTAATACTGTGGGCATGTGTGTGTGTATTTTATAATAGATAAATATAATTTTTAATCACACTTTGTAAATGGTTAAAAAAGATTGAAGTTTGCAACTATGAAATTTTAATCCTCCAATTAACATCATGTTGAAGTATATGTGTGTGTGTGTGTGTGTGTGTGTAAATAATGTGGACATAATTTATATATGTATATATATACATATATGTGATATGTAGAGAGATCAATTACATTATTCCTAACTTAGGTAATCATTATATTTAACCTTAGAACAAATACAAATTTATCTGATAATTGAATAGATATCATATTATTAACATGAATAGATCTTAAGATCACTTTGACATGTGTTAGAAACTTGTACTTGTACAAACAACTGGGATTTATGTAAATATATGGCAATACATATAAATATGTCTTATCATCCTATCTGAGCTATCTCAGAGTTCTTTAACATCATGTGTTCCACCTTTTGTCTCAATCTTGAATGAAGAAAGCAATTTGGTTCTAAAGTATCAACAATTTAAGAAAACTTATTACTAACATTAAAATGAATGAAAATTATATTCACAATATATCATTAAGAGAGTAGTCTGGATAAATCATTTCTGATGAATTTTACCTCACTGGTTGTGAAAAGCAACATCTTTAAAATCCTTTAGATACACATGAGTGGTTTAATTTTTTTTTCCTGAGAGCTAAATGTAGATTACACTTGAAATCCTATGAGTTAAACAAAATTCACACCAACCAAATAAACTAGTAATACAGATAAGATGTGTTCTTTCCCTACATTTATGTCAAATGAACACACACACATACACACCTCAAGGAAGCTTTAAGACATTATTTAAAACATGGACATGACTTTAAATTTTTAATTTGTTCATGAATTGGAGAAATTAAAGGCTATTCATAGTAGCAGAAATTAGGTTTACACATATTTCAGTTTAAATTTTAGTATATTATTGAGCTAATTCTTTCATAACATCATCTGTCTTAATTAAATGTTAATATTTCAGCAGATCATGGAATCCTGGATGTGTATAGAAATATGTAATAGCATTCCCTTTATTGGATTAATATTTGTTTTTCACAGAAAATAGCAACATTGCTGCAGTAGTAAAGGAAATATAACAGACAAAGGGGCATTTATGTATACTCTAAGGCAGTTTAGAAAGTCACAGGTTCATCATATAAATAATGGCTTCTGAGTCTGCTCTAGAGAGTTTGAAAAAAATTGTTTTTCAATAGTTAGTGCAAAAGCATTCATTAAGAAGAAAAATTGCAAATGAAAGTCTTGAGTTCCTTATCACACAGGAAAAAAAAAAAAAACTTAAAGGTATATAAAATAAATGCCAAACTATTCAGCTACCTGACTTGGTTTTGAATAACCTTTGAAAAAGTATCTCTCCAAATATGATTAGGCTTATGATGCTTAACTGGTATTTTTGAGGCATAAACTTGGTCATTTTTCCACTTCTACCTTCCATGATGCTGCTGGCAATATCTGTGTACAATTTCAGGCTACTTGGTTTCAAGGAGAAATGCTGTGCCACATGAGGATTAGACTCAAGGTGAAAACAATATTTACAAAGGACATAAATGTGAAAATGACCCATGCCTGCTCTTTAATCTCAAAAGACAAGGTATTGATCAGAGTGTGGTTGGTTGACTATGTTGTTTAATGATAACTTCTTATTATTATAGTAATTCATAACTGGCATATTACATGTAATAATTATGTTCTAATGTGGCTTTTGAGACCCAAATAACTTCAGATAGTTCCTTTTACTGTTAACCATGAACTGTAGTGTTAGTTGGGAAGATGAATTTAAAAATTGTCACCAACTAAACAGTTAGGAAGAGACCTTCATGTTTTCTTCTAATGCACTGCAGAATTTATCATTTATCATCATACTCTGGAGAAATGCAAAATCTCCACCATGGGCTATCATTAAATTCCACTGACCTCGCTGGGATATTACAAGGAATTCTTTATCACATTTTGAAGGATAGCAGAGTGCTGTTGTGTTCAAAACTTGGACATTAAAAAGAGGCAAAAACACTTACATTACCCCTTTGATCTGACAGTCCTTTAAAAACTAGAAAATAACTTTACTGGTTTTCCACAGAGATCTATCCAGTATCTCTCTCACAAAGTGTTAGTTTTCACCAGATGCAACTGTCAGTCTTCAATGAATTAAGGATGAAGCCTGTATCCTAGGTTTTTAATCCCTAGTTGTAGCTAAAACATCTGCAAACCCCCTCCTGCCAGCATCACCATTTTTTTTTTCTCTTTTTTGCATTGCTCTGCTTCTCTTGTAACAAATTCTGTACAACTGGGAATGGAAAGTAAAAATCTCAGTGATGAGGGAGAAAGCAGGATAAAATTTATCTTATTTCCTTTTTAGAGAAATCACAGATCTATCCATAGGGATAGCCAAAATTTGGAAATACCACTTCAAAGTGGGAAATAAATGTGATCTCATTATTGTGTCCCACACATTTAAAGGCTCTTGGGATAAAAGATGACATATGAAAATAAACTGTGCTGTTGATTGTTGTGGTAAGAAAAGTGACACTTTATACTATGATTAGAATGTATTCCATCCTGTCCTATGATCATTGTTTTGTCCCTTTAGGAAATGGAGGTGGGGAGAAAAAGGAAACATATATGGATATGTTATCAACTATTTTAGTTTTCTTTTTTTAAAATTTATTATTATTATTTATTTATTTATTTGAGAGCGACAGAAACAGAGAGAAAGACAGATAGAGGGAGAGAGAGAATGGGCGAGCCAGGGCTTCCAGCCTCTGCAAACGAACTCCAGACGCGTGCGCCCCCTTATGCATCTGGCTAACGTGGGACCTGGGAAACCGAGCCTCGAACCGAGGTCCTTAGGCTTCACAGGCAAGCACTTAACCGCTAAGCCATTTCTCCAGCCCAACTCTTTTAGTTTTCTATGCTACACTTTAAGCATTTTGAGTTCAATGCACTAGATGGATTAGAGAATATGGTAAATTCTAACTACACTTCCTATGTTAGGTGATATAATTTGTTCTGTTTTCATTTCAAATGTGTCTTCACTCCTTTCTTTCTTCTGATAATGCTATGAATTTCTTGGTGTGAGTGGTGAAACAGGCAGAATATGCACCTTTAGGTAAAGAGAATTTAGCAGTACCTAAGGTGTACCTAAAGAGTAGAATGATAGGGCTGGAGAGATGGCTTAGTGGTTAAGGCATGTACTTACAAAGCCAAAGGACCTAGGTTCCATTTCCCAGGACCCACGTTAGCCAGAAGCACAAGGGGGCGCATGTGTCTGGAGCTTATTTGCAGTGGCTGGAGGCCCTGGCCCACCCATTCTCTCTCTCCCTCATTGTCTGTCAAATAAATAAATAAAAATACAATTTTTTTTTAAAAAAGAATAGAATGATAGAAATATTTAGAGTGAAAACCATTAGCAACACCTTTAATAACTTTGTTATTAGAGTATAACTTCCATACAATCTAAATTACATGAGAATTTCTCTGCTTTAGCTTCTCTGTGAGAAATTCATGTCAATAATTAAAATTTTGTATTTGTTTTTATTATATTTATTTATTTTACATGTGTTTGCAAATAAGGCATACTTACATGTGTGCATGTTTCTTTGCAAATATTTATGTGGGTGGGCATGGGTGTATGTGTGACCATCTCTGTGGAGTCCTGATGTTGCCATCATGTGTCACCTTTAACATTAATTTTCCAGCACGTTAACTATGACAGTCTTTCTCATTTGTCTAGCTCACTAGCTTGCCCCAAGAGTCTATCTGTCTCCTTCTCCTGAGTGCTGAGATTACAGGTGCATATCACCACACCCAACCTGCATTCTGGGGATCCAAAGTTAAGTCCTCACACCAGTGCAAGTCCTTCACTGTCTGTCCCACATCCCCACCTCAAAATATTCAAATATTCTGATTTATAAGATTCATTCTCAAGGCTTCATAGTTTCTATGTACAATAATACTACTTTTCAGTAGCTAGATGAGGACTGCATATATAAACTAAGAAAATGAATATGTGAGATAATTATAACCTATTGAACATAGACTAAGTTTGTCAAACTTATTCAATTGGCTACTTTGATCATGGAGATAGATTGACAATCAGATAGTGATGGAAATCTCTAGATGGTGTCAATGTTTGTGAACTGAGAGGTCAATGGATTGCTTTCTCTCAAAGACCACCTTAAAAAAATAGGATTCAGAATAACAACTAGTGATAGTATGCAGAAAACAAAAGCATCAACAAAAAGTTACTGGCAAGGATTACAGTTGTTGTCAGAATTGTAACTAGAAAGATCATCATTGAAGCATTTTATTCCATCAAGACATCAAGACAAAAATAGAAGACTAAAGATGGGTGTGAATATTTTGCAAAGGAAGAATACATGACATGTTAATTCTAGGGATCTCTCTGAATAATATTAAGTTGAATTACATCAAACCTTCCAGCTAAGTATTGCTAGACTCTATTTCCTACTATAACTGCAATGTACTGACTACCTTAGGGAGGCTGAGTTTCCAGTGAACATTTCTCAACAGATGAGGCTTCAGGTGTTTGAGGCAGCTGCCTGAAATTTACCAGGGGTCAGGTCATTATGCAAGTTTATCAGAAAATCATCATTTGGAAATTAGTTTCCCCACAATATAATTTATAAAGATGCTACACTAGAGAACTATTGGTCAACTTCAGTCTATAAAATTGCCTTTATTAGACTCCATGGTGCTATAAACTATTTAACATAATTTTTTATTTTAAAATCAGTGCTTTCATGCATACACATATACATACACATATGTATACATACACATACACACATACATATATATATACATATATATATATATATATATATATATACATATATATATATATATACACATACACACATACATACATATATATACACAGAGAGAAAAAGCATGAGCTTGTGCTGTATGAGAAATCTGTGATGACTTAGACACATTGCTATATAAGACAACTTAGCTTTGCTAAGGCCCATTCCCTATAGTTAACCATGAACCACATCATTCTTACATTTAACTCTGTTTTACACAGTTGCATTAACTACTAGCTGCTTTGCTCTTTGAGAATTTTTTAAAAACTACTCTTTTATTTGTTTGAGAGAGAAAGAGAAGGAGGGAGAGAGGAGGGACACACTAAGGCCTCCAGTCACAGCAAATAAACTCCAGACATGTGCCACTTTGTGCATCTGGTTTACATGGGTACTGGGGAATCAAACCCAGGTCCTTAGGGTTTGCAGGCAAGTGCCTTAACCACTGAACCATCAGGCTTTGAGCTTTTAACATTAGCAATTGTTTCTGATTTTTATTTCATTTCTCTTAAACCACTTTCAACATCATTAAAATTTTTGTAATAGCTTTTATTAGATAGTTCTTCAAATTATGTGACTGTAATGAAAGAAGGAATTTCTTTGAGGAAGCCTCATGTGCTATATGTGCATTGTTCAAATAGTAAAGCATCATGCTGGATAATTGTTTGCATCTGTGTCCCAGCTCCATTATACACATTCCAGTGACAATGGTAAGCATTTCCCTTTTAAATCTTATTCCCCACATCTACCTTTTATTATCTTCCCCCACTCACATTATATCCTTCTTTTTCCATATTAACTCCATTGCACTTCCATGTATTGTTTTAAATCCACTAAGCTTAATTATGATTTTTTGCATGATCATAGGTAATCTTAGTAATAATATCAATATTTCAGGCAAATAACATATGTAGGTAAAAAGGAATTTCAAGGGTCTTTCCTTTCCCTGTACCTGAATTCTGTATCTCTGTCTAATCTTTTCATTGTCAGGCCTTATTTCCTGATCCTCTATGAATAAGTCAATAAGCTGATAGACATAGTATAATAAGAAAAATATCATGCAAATAATTACATTTTTGTACCTATTGTTGTGGTTTGATGTAAAGTGTCATCCAATTATCTCATGTTTGTGAATAAACCTCATAGTTAATCCCCAGTTGGTGGGGTTTAGGGATGTAGAGCCTTTCTTATTAAGGTCAGTCACTGAGGATAAGCCTGCAGTGTTTATTAGTTCACCCCACTTGGTGTTGTTAGCTCAGCTCAGACTTACTGTTTCCCCTCAGCTGATGTGACAAGATGTAATGCTCAGCTGTCTGCTCTTGCCATCAGCTGCTTCTGGTCAGATGATTTTCTCAGCAAGTAGAAGGTAACTACTACTCATTTTATCGTAACAACATCACCTATTTACCAAGGTAAATGTTGTTTGCATACTTTAATTGTGATAAGCATTTAAACTGTCCTATGAACATTGACGCTGACACCTAGAAAGGTGGCATGATTCCAAGTAGCCAGGATGTAGTGACACAGATAAGAACAATCATCTTGTCATATGGCTGTAGTAGCTTCTCAAAAAGTACTCACACAATTACAAGTACCTGTATTATTTCATTCAAATATACCACAAAACATACTTAGAAGGTGATGGAGGAGCCCAAAGATGTTACCTAGAACCTGTGATCCAAAGCCCTGATGACCAGTATGAAGATCAATGTATTTTTATCATGTTGTATACATCTCATAGTAGATATAAAAAACTTCAAAACATATCTATGATGCCATTCCATAGTCATGGCAATAAATTAGTTTCACCTCAAAGGTCCATAATGTAAGAGCAGAAATCACACAATCTGGGTGAAAAATCTCATGGTTTAGGTGGGCATGATGGTAGATTTTCAAACATTGGATGGTATTCACTGTAGTTAGGCCACAACACTTGAAAACACAGACAGAAAAAGAACAGAGCTTATCTCAGAGTTATTGAGAATTAAAATCTTTGCCATTATGTGTTTCCTGAGAAATGCTATGCCCAACTTGGTAGGGTAGTGAGTATTGTAAAAAGCTTTTAGACTCTATACCTACCACATGATAATTGATTGACATCTAAGAATAGTGTCTTGTTATGGAGCAGTAATTCTGGGACAGAACCCATGTAGTCCTGAAGCTCTACTAAACACAGTATCATAACCTACTGGGCTGAGGATTGCAGCCAGATTGCTGAGTGTGTGCTTGTAAGCTTCCTGAATTGTTATTATGTGCTTATTTTATGATTTAACATATTTTGCCTCAGAACACTTCTGCTCAGAAGTGAGAGGTGGTTCTCTTCCATGACATAATCATAGACTATATTTGTCCTTCTAAAATAAATGAGGCTGGAATGATGACTCAGCGTTTAAAGGCAAATGCTTGTAAAGCTTGCAGGCCCCGGATGGTTCCCCAGCACCGACATAAAACCAAGTACATAAAGTACTACATGAATTTTGGAGTTCTTTTGTAAGGCAAGAAGCCCTGGAGGACACATTCTCTCTCTCCCTCTCAAGTTAATTAATTAATTATAATTTTTTTTCCCAGGTATATGAATTCCATTACCATTCAATGCAGCGTCATTTACCTACAGCCTTTCTTTTATCATATAAACAACATTACTGGGGCTGCAAAAATCATAGTTGAAATAACAGATCAAATCACTCTCCTATTTTATGTCTTGTTTGCTGTCAAATTTTAAATCAGGGTTTATAATTGAATTCTGTGATTCTAGAAAACATGATGATCCAATGCTATTCATTTTCTTTGAAATAAAATCACACTGATGAATATGGATTGGTAATTAGTTATTTTCAGACTTTATACATGGAGAACTCAATTGCTAACAATTAAGCAAGAAATATTGACAGTAAACATTGAAAGAAAGATAGAAATTTCTAAACAAAATGACAGGAAGGGTCCTAGCAGTCAACTGAGAAGTAGATTATTTGATAGAGTGATTCCTCTGTGGGGGTGAAAGAAATAAAATATGCCTGCCTCATACCTGCTTCCAGAATGCTGCCTCTGAACCAAGCCCCACCCTAAGGATTGGAATTACAAAGGGAATGCTATGTCCCTTCCCTGGGAAATTTGCCTTTGGGTCGTTTGAAATTCATTTGCTCCTGCTGGTAAAGAGCTACAAAATTCAGTCTTCTTCACCAGCATTGCCATCTGACTGGAAAAGAAAACTTGGCTTCCCATTATAATCTCCCGAGTTTCTTCTGGCTTTCTAAATTACTTGGCACTACATAAAGTGCCTCTGCCAAAAAGTGGATGGCTCAATATTTTAAACGAGGCCCATAAGCAAACCCAGACTGAGTATGGAGATCACCTTGGTGCAGATAGAGTGAGTCACCTGTATCTGGAAAGAAATTACTTACTACAAAATATAATAGACTTGAAAATATAAAACAAGAGAGGATTCTAAGTGACTTCATTGATGCCAAATTTCCTAGTAGGTGTAGACATATCACAGACAGAGCATATGAGCCAAAAAAATTATTTAAGAACAAAATATATCATTGAGAACCTTGGAAATATATACATATGTATCTGGCACAATCCTCACATACATAATTGGATTAATTATAATCCTCAGGTATTTTAAGGAGAGAGAGACGAATAAAAATAAATGTCACTATGGGGAGTTTCAGGTAATATGGCTTCATAGGAGTCACACCAATCCAGGGTTAGGGAGGGATTTGAGCAAACCACAGCAAAATGCACTCTTCATCTCAAAAGTGAAGGTGTGTATGTTCTTATCCACCACAGTAGAGAAGCAGGAGAGAATAACATCTTTCAGAAAGGAGGAAATCAGCCAGAATCTGAAGGAGCTTGCAGACTTGGTGCGGATCCATGAACCTGCCCAGCACCCAACTGCAGGAGCAGAGACCAAATAAAGGAATTTTCCAACCACATCAGCCTCTTTGCAAATTCAAGACATCGGGACACAGGTGGGACGGGCTGAGCAGTTCCAGTACAACTCCAGACTTCTTGCACATCCCCATCTCCCAACTGACAGAACTGTGACCCTATAGATAACACATTCAGCTTCCAGCAATAGGGTAACGAGCACAGCTGATTAGAGCACCAAATTCACAGCACAACATGGACAGATCAAAGTGGGCACTCAACATTGGTGAACAGCATTAGTGAAATTTGAAGCAACCCCAAAAGGCAAGGAGGTTAACTGGCAGAATACATAGGCCTGCACTGGAAGTGCTAATCTCTCTATGTCACAGCAGGTTTTGGGTTATGTAGTCTTAGTTGGATTTGCCATTCTTAATTAAGCTGTGTTTGTGGATTGACTATTGTTGCCTTTAATGTTTTCAGATTCTTAGGGCCTTTGTCTTTTCCTTCTGTTTTTATTGGGGGCAGGCTCTGACCCATACCTAGGCTGACCTGGAACCAATTTCAGAACAGAAATCTCAACCTCCCAGCTGATAGGATGAAGGGTGTAGAGAAGGGATTGTGGCTTTATAAGGTTATCTGTGTTGGGAGCTATGAGCCAAACCTCGGCCATGTTGACAGAAACCGTCATATGGCAAGTTAAGTTTTTATTTCCTTATCTAATGATCTATTACCAGAAATGAAGAAGCCGTTATGCCTGGGTGATAGCCTCTCCTGGTGCTGCCAGTAATTGATGAAGAAACAAAGAAATTGCATTTATCCAGTAACCATGTGATCTCTGGTCTGAATATGACTCCTTCCCCCTAAAACCCTATAAAAACCTATGTGTAAAAATAAACTTCGAGACCTTGACAAATACCTAGCTTGGTCTCCTTCTTGTGTCTGTTTGCCTCCCCCCATTCAGGTTAGCTTCTCCTCGAGTCCTTGTTCAACTCCCTACTGGCCAGGGTAATCTGTTTGTGTCAGTCCCCACACTTCATACTCTGTGATGGTTTTTATTGAATGTGTATATTGCTCAGTTGAATTTTAGAATTTGCCAGTAAATTACTCCACACAGTCCACTTGATACTCAATACTTAATACTTGAGTAGCAAGCAAACTCAACAGCTAGATTACTTCTGCATCTGGATTGGAGTACAGGAGCTACATTTGTCACCTTGAACACCTACTCTGAAGGTACGTAAAGTTGGATTTCCAAATCTAAAAGCACTGCAGAGTTTTTGAAAGCCCAAGCATCAAATCAACTAAGGGTGCAAAAATTGTGACATTATAATACAAGAAACACAAAGAATCAAGACAATATAATCCTACAAAAATTATAAATCCATGAGAAATAGCCTTCAATGATACTGTTTTAGTTGAAATGCCTGACAAAGATTTTAAAAACATAATTTCATCTATACTCAAAGAAATCACAGAAGGAAACAAAGAAATTAAAGGATAAAACAAACTCATGAATGAATTCCTAGAGACCACAGGAAACCAGTAGATGGGAAGGAATAATAAAGATTAGGGAAGAAATTAATGAAATGGAAATAAAAAGAATCCAAAGAATCAATGAAACAAAGAGTTAGTTCTTTGAAAGGATAAATAAGATTGATAAATCCTTAGCAAATCTGACCAGAAGAAAGAAAACAGACAAAAATTAATAAAATTGGTGATAAAAAGACACCATTACAACAGACACCAAAGAAATTCAGAAAATCATAAGGACATACTTTAAGAATATAGACACCTGTAAATTTGAAAATTTGAAAGACATGGATAATTTCCTTGATTCATATGACATGCTAAAGTTAAATCAAGATGAGATAAACCATTTAAATACACTTATAATAAGTACAGAGATCCAAGCAGATGGATTCACTGGTGAATTTTATCAGATCTTCATTGAAGAACCAACAGCACTTCTTCTCAAACTTTTCCGTAAAATAGAAAAGGAAGACTTCTCCTATGAAGCCATCATCACCCTGACACCAAAACCAGACAAAGTCAGAACAAAAAAGAAAATTACAGACCTATCTCCCCCATGAACATAAATGCAAAATTTCTCAACAAGATATTGACAAACAGAATAGAATATATCATAATGGTTATTCACCCCAATAAGGCTTTATCCCAGAGATACAGGGATGGTTTAACATATGCAAATTGATAAATCTAATATACTATATAAATGATCTGAAGGACAAAAATGACATGACCATGTCAATACATGCAGAAAATGCATTTGACAAAATCTAACATTCCTTTATGGTAAAAGCCATACAGAAACTGGAAATAGAAGGGGCATATCTCAACATATTAAATGTTATTTGTTACAAACCTACAGCCAACATAATATTAACTGTGGAAAAAACTGAAAGCATTTCAACTAATTTCAAGAAGAGAGAAGAGTGTCCAATGTCTCCACTTTTATTTAATATAGTATTGAAATTCCTAGCTATAGCAATAAGCCATGAGACCCTTATAAAAGGGACATACACTGGAAAGGAAGAGATCAAATTGCCATTATTTGCAGATGATATAATTCTATACAGAAAGGACCCTAAAGACTCTACCAGCAAACCATTAGAGCTGATAAACACTTGTAGCAATGTAGCAAAATACAAAATATGCCACAAAAATCAGTAGCTTTCCTATATACTAACAACAAATATGCCAAGAATGAAATCAGGGAATCTCTCTCATTCATAATTATCTCAAAAACAAATAAATAAAGTACCTTGGAATAAACCTAACCAAAGAAGTAAAGGATTTCTACAGTGAGAACTTTAGAATACTCAAGCAAGAAATTGAAGAAGACACTAGGAAATGGAAAGATATCCCATGTTCTTGGATTGGAAGAATCAATATTGCAGAAATGTCAATCTTACCAAAAGCCATCTACACATTTAATTTAAAATTAGAACGGCATTCTTCACAGAAATAGAAAAAAAATCCTAAAATTCATTTGGAAACAAACAAATAAACAAAAAAAAATAAAATAACAACAAAAATAAGGCTGGTGGAATCACCACACCCAAATTTAAGCTATATTACAAAGCCATAGTAACAAAAACAACATGGCCCTGTCACAAAGATAGACACATAGATCCATGGAACATAATAGAGAATCCAGATGTTAAGCCAGACAGCTATATCCATCTTTTATTTTGGCAATAATGTCAAAAATATGCATTGGATAAAAGATAGTCTCTTTAACAAGTGGTGCTGGGAAAACTGGATATGTATATATAGTAGGATGAAAATAGATGCTTGTCTTTCTCCATGCAGAAGAATTAAGTCCCAGTGGATCAGGGACTTTAATATCAGACCTGAAACTCTGAAACTGCTAGAGGAAAAGGTGGGGAAAACCCTTCAACATATTAGCATAGTCAATGAATTTCTGAATATAAGCCCAATTACTCAGGAAATAAAACCACTCAACAACCAATGAAAGTACAAAGCTTTTGTACAGGGAAGGACACTGTGAATGCTGCAAAGAGCATGGGAGAAAAATCTTTGACCACTATACATCTGACAGAGGATTATTATTCAGAGTATACAGATAACTCAAAAATAAAGCAATAAGAAATTCAACAACACAGTAAAAAAAAAAAAGGGCTATGGAACTAAAGGAGGAAATACACATGGCATATTAACATCTAAAAAAGTGAAATTAAAATTATTTGAGATTCCATCTCACTCCTGTCAGAATGGCTATCATCAAGAAAACAGATGACAATAAATGTTGGCAAGGGTGTGGAAAAAAGGGAGCCCTTTTACACTATTGATGGGAATATAATTTGGTACAGCCATTGTGGAAATCAGTGTGGAAGTTGCTGAGGCAGCTAAAATTAGATAGGATCCAGTTATAGCACTAGTAGGCATATATCCTAATGACTCTTCTCACTACTTTAGAGATACTTGCATAACCATGTTTCTTATTGATCTATTCACAAAAGCTAGGAAATAGAATGAGCCTAGATGTCCCTCAACAGGTGAATGGATAATAAAAATGTGGTACATTCACACAATGGAGTTCTATTCAGAGGTAAGAAAAATGCAATTTTCAGCAAGATGGATGGATCTGGAAAGGATTATACTAAGTGAGGTAATCCAGGTCCAGAAAGCCAAACATCACATATTTTCTCTCATATGTAGATCCTAGCTACAAATATTTAGACTTGTGTGTGAGCCGGAACCAAAAATATGGAGCAGATGCCAGTAAACTGGAAAAGGGTGATAAGGGATTGAGGAGAGGGAAGGAATTTGTGGCATGATATTGTATATATGTAAGTAGAAGAACAGATTATAAGAAATGGAATGGCCTAAGTGAGGCCAGAGGAAGAGATTAAGAGAAGGGTCAGGGGATGATCAATCAAAATTCAAGATACTCTGAATAAGACATATGAAAGCCTACATTTTTGGATAATGACACATCCAGAAGCCATATATTGCGCCTAGAAAATTTTCAATGCCAGAGATGGGATACTTTCCAGTGAACTCTTAGGGAATTCCTTGTTCCCTCAAAAACATTACAGGCTATTGCCCAGGCCCTTGGTTTCCCACAAGTAACAGATGGTAACACCCTATTGCTGATGACTTCATATGATTGGGCAGCAAGGTCACTGAGAAATCAAGCTTGTGCTGAGCTGAATACCTTCTCCCTGTAGAACATCCAACTGAAAGCTGGAAAAAGCCTCATTGGATACAGCTCTATGGGAGACAGAAATCATCAGCACTGAAAACAGTGAAGCTAAATGACCTAATGGGTGTGATAGTGGCATGTCTGCTCTGGTGGAAACCAACTGCTCTCTAATTGGACTGAAGGCCTGCTGTATGGGAGGGAATACATGTCTAGTACTAAAAACCTAATCAAAAGTCTATGGCAGGGGAGTTCATGCACCTTATGGGTATAAAGCATGCTCTTGTCTGGGTAAATGCATACATTATTCTCACCAAGCTGCCCTGAAACACTATACTTAATGTACATATTAATATTATTAATTATATATTAATGCTTCTCTCACTTTTGGTTAGAGAAGCTTCCCTTTTCAGATGGAAGTGACTGGGATGCACAAAAGTCAACATAGTGTTGAGAAGAAGTGACAAATGAGTGTCTAGCACCAGAACATCTGTAGAACACCCTCCTATGCTCAGGGTCCATTGTGGAATGGATGGCAGAAAGAATGTAAGAGCTAGGGGCTGGAGAGATGGTGTAGCGGTTAAGTGCTTGCCTGTGAAGCCTATGGACCCCGGTTCGAGGCTCGGTTCCCCAGGTCCCACGTTAGCCAGATGCACAAGGGGGCGCACGCATCTGGAGTTTGTTTGCAGAGGCTGGAAGCCCTGGTGCGCCCATTCTCTCTCTTTCCCTCTACCTGTCTTTCTCTCTGTGTCTGTCGCTCTCAAATAAATAAATAAAATTAACAAAAAAAAAAAAAAGAATGTAAGAGCTAAAGGAATGGTACCAGTCCTTACAATGCAACTGTCCAGACAGAAATTGGCCTTGATATCCCTGACCTTGCAGTGCCTAGCAATACATTCACAAGACCATCATTATAGGAGAAAAAGATGAACACATTAAAATAAAATAGAGGACTTCTGGTTAAGATGGCAGCTTAGGTACCAAGCTAAAGCAGCCTGGGGTGGGGGGGGGGGACTGAAAAAAAAAAAACCACAGCAAAATACACACTTTTACTAAAAAGTGAGGTATATAGGAAATTGAAATGGCAGTGGAGAAGTAAAAATATCCAGAGCCCACACAGGCTGGCTAAAGCGGCCCGGCAGGTCCGCCTACCTGGGCAGGGACAGCACACCGGAAAGCCACAAGGCTTGGCTCCAGCTGCAGGAAAAGCCAGGTGAGGGGAGCGTTCACTCACACTGGAGCTCTCCACAACTCAAGAAAAGTGAAGGGAAAGCAGAATTGAGCAACGGAGGAGCAGATCACAAGGTAGATGGACAAATGGAACAGCGAGAGAACCAGAGCAGCTGTGGCTCCCTCCCCTACCCAACACCTGTGCCCAGCTCCAGCGAACAGAGAAGTGGTCCCAGGACCCAGCTACACCAACTTGAGCAAACAGCGGGACCCAAGCAGGAGCAGGGTCCCACAGCAACTTCGGTGGCTCCTGCACAAGCAGCAGCGGCCCCAGCAGCACCAGATCCGGTAGTGGCAGCAGCAGCAGATCCAACAGCAGCAGCTTCAGAGGCAGCAGTCGCAGATCCAGCAGCAGCAGTAGAGGATCCAGCAGTGGCAGCTAAAGCAGCAGCAGCAGTGGCAGCAGCAACGGTGGACCCAGCAGAGGTGACAGACCCAGCAGTGGCAGCTTCAGGAGCAGCAGTGGCGGTTCCAGCAGCAGGGGTGCCGTTCTACAGGGCCACAGTTGCCAGGCTCGGTTTGCCCTGCAGGAAAAGCCAGTGCCCAGCTCCAGAAATCAGAAAAGCAGTCCAATTACACAGATATCAACTTGACTGAGACCAAAATCATCCAAAAAGGTAACTGGGATTGATTGCACCAGGAAGGGTCTTACTTGGTCACAAGCTCACTTGGATCCCTCAACATACCAGAAATCTTAACCTCTTTGTTGATAGAGGATCTGGTTGTTATAATAACCACTCTTGCATAAATATTCAGTGCTGTTTTTGATTGAATGTGTACAGTGTTTAGTTAAATTTTAGAAACTATCTGTATTTTATTCCACTAAGCCTGTTTGAATACTCCCATAGCAGGGAAATTCAACCCCTAGGAACACCTTTGTAGAAACTCTGAGAGCCTTAAGAGCCACACCTAACACCTTAAGCTCCTATCCTGAAGATATTTAACATCAGATCAATTGATACAGCTAAGAATACCTAGCTAGTTAGAAAATCCAAGCATTAACTTAATCCATGATGCAAAAATATATACATTATAACACAAGAAACAATAAAAAGCAAGGCAATATAAATCCACCTAACATTATTAATGCTTCAGAAATGACCTCCAGTGAGAATGAGTTAGAGGAAATGCCTGAGAAAGATTTCTGAATGATTGTAAATATGTTCAAAGAAGTCAGAGAACAAATCAAAGGAGTCAAAGAGGAACTCAAAGAGGAAACCAAAGGAATCAAAGAAGACACAGGACACCAATTACATGAAATAAAAAAGGCAATGCAAGACATAAATAAGGAAATAGAACTAATAAAGAAAAAAAAACAGTCAGAACTACTAGCAATGAAGAACACAGTTAATGAAATTAAAAACTCTGTAGAAAATATCACCAGTAGAATGGATGAAGGAGAGGACAGAATATCTAAGCTAGACCAGGTGGCATATATAATACAGCCCAAAAAAGAGAAGGACAAACTTATAGAAAAGTATGAGTGGGAATTTCAAGATATTCGGGACACTATGAAAAGATCAAATATAAGAATTCAGGGCATAGTAGAAGGAGAAGAATTCCACTCCAAAGGCATAGTAGGCATCTTCAACAAAATCATAGTAGAAAACTTCCCCCAAATTGGGAAAGAGGTGTCAATGCAGATACAGGAAGCCTTTAGAACCCCAGCCAAACCCTGGAAAGAACCTCTCCTCGTCATATTATAATCAAACTACCAAACACACAAACCAAGGAGAAAATATAGAAAGCAGCTAGAGAGAAAAATCAAGTTACCTACAAAGGCAAGCCCATCAGGATCACAGCAGATTATTCAACACAAACTTTAAAAGCCAGAAGGGCTTGGAGTGATGTATTCCAAGTTCTGAAAGATAACAACTGTCAACCAAGGTTACTTTATCCTGCAAAGCTATCCATTCAAATAGATGGAGAAATAAGGACATTCCATGACAAAAGAGGTTAAAGGAGTATTTGAAGACAAAACCAGCTCTTGATAGGATCCTCAATGCTGAAGAAAAGTAAAAGCACACATGTAAGGAACCTGGAAAAAACAAGCAATACTCAAATACTAGTTAACACAAGAAAGCAAAGGTAGAACAGGAACCACATAGAACATTCTCTAAATTAGACCATATATTAGGACACAAAGTAAATCTTAACAAATTCAGGAAAATTGAAATAATTTCTTGCATTCTTTCTGACCACAATGGAATTAAACTACAAATCAGTAGCAAGAAAAGCTCTAGAGCATACACAAAATCATGGAAACTAAACAATACACTACTAAATGATGAATGGGTCAATGAAGAAATCAAGAACGAAATCAAAGATTTATAGAGTCAAATGATAATAAGAACACAACATGGCAGAATCTCTGGGACACAATGAAGGCAGTTCTAAGAGGTAAATTTAAAGCCTTAAGTGCCTATATTAAAAAATTAGAAAGGTTGCAATAAACGACATAATGCTTCAACTTAAAGCCTTGGAAAAAGTAGAACAAGGCAAACCAAAAATCAGTATATGGGAAGAAATAATAAAGATTAGGGCAGAAATTAATGACATAGAAACAAACAAAAAAAAAAAAATCCAAAGAATTAATGAAATAAAGAGTTGCTTCTTTGAAAGGATAAACAAGGTTGATAAACCCTTAGCAAATCTGACCAAAAGAAAGAGAGAAGAGACACAAATTAATAAAATCAGAGATGAAAAAGATAACATCACAACAGATTCCAGAGAAATTCAAAAAATCATAGGGTCATACTATAAAAGCATATACTCCACAAAGTATGAAAATCTGAAAGAAATGGATGATTTTCTTGATTTATATGAACTACCTAAATTAAATCAAAATGAGATTAATCACCTAAATAGACCTATAACAAACATGTAGTTCCAAACAGTTATCAATAATCTCCCAACTAAAAAAAGCCCTGGCCCAGATGGATTCACTGCTGAGTTTTACCATACCTTTAAGGAAGAGCTAAAACCATTGCTTCTTATGCTTTTCTAGGAAATAGAAAAAGAAGGAATTCTACCAAACTCCTTCATCAAACTCCAGCATCACCCTGATACCAAAAGCAGGCAAAGATAGAACAAAAAAAGAAAATTACAGACCAATCTCCCTCATGAACATAGATGCAAAAATTCTCAACAAAATATTGGAAAACAGAATACAAGAATATATCAGAAAGATCATTCACCCTGAAGAAGTAGGCTTTATCCCAGAGATGCAGGGATGGTTCAATA
Source organism: Jaculus jaculus (assembly GCF_020740685.1). Classification (NCBI taxonomy): domain Eukaryota; kingdom Metazoa; phylum Chordata; class Mammalia; order Rodentia; family Dipodidae; genus Jaculus; species Jaculus jaculus. The sequence goes on from NC_059110.1 coordinate 104,077,816, forward strand.
TACACAAATCTATCAATGTAATACATTATATAAATAGGTTGAAGGACAAAAATCACATGAACATCTCATTAGACGCAGAGAAATCATTTGACAACATCCAACATCCCTTCATCATAAAAGTCCTACAGAGACTGGGAATAGAAGGAACATATCTCAATATAATAAAGGCAATTTATAAAAAGCCTACAGCCAACATATTACTAAATGGGGAAAAACTGGAAGCTTTTCCACTAAAATAAAGAACAAGATAAGGGTGTCCACTGTCCCCACTTTTATTTAATATAGTTTTGGAAGTCTTAGCCATAGCAATAAGGCAAGAGTCACACATAAAAGGGATACAAATTGGAAAGGAAGAGATCTATTTATCATTATTTGCAGATGACACAATTCTATACATAAATGACCCTCAAAACTCTACTAGAAACTGTTAGAGCTGTTAAAAACCTACAGCCATGTAGCAGGATACAAAATGAATACACAGAATTCAGTAGCCTTCATATATGCTAACAACAAACACACAGAGGATGAAATCAGAGAATCACTCCCATTCACAATTGCATCAAAAAAAAAAAATAAATAAAGTACTTTGGAATAAACCTAACCAAGGAAGTAAAGAATCTCTATAATGAGAACTTTAAAACACTCAAGCAAGAAATTGCAGAAGACACTAGAAAGTGGAGAGACATCCCTTGTTCCTGGATTGGAAGAATCAATATTGTGAAAATGGCAATCTTACCAAAAGCAATCTACACATTTAATGCAATCCCTATCAAAATTCCAAAAGCATGGGCTGGAGAGATGGCTTAGCGGTTAAGCGCTTGCCTGTGAAGCCTAAGGACCCCGGTTCGAGGCTCGGTTCCCCAGGTCCCATGTTATCCAGATGCACAAGGGGGCGCACGCGTCTGGAGTTCGTTTGCAGAGGCTGGAAGCCCTGGCGTGCCCATTCTCTCTCCCTCTATCTGTCTTTCTCTCTGTGTCTGTCACTCTCAAATAAATAAATAAAAAATGAACAAAAAATATTTTAAAAAAAAATTCCAAAAGCATTCTTCATGGAAATAGAAAAAATAATCCAAAAATTCATTTGGAATCACAAAAAACCTCGAATATCTAAAATAATACTCAGCAACAAAATTAAGGCTGGTGGTATCACCATACCTGATTTTAACCTATACTACAGAGCCATAGTAACAAAAATAGCATGGTACTGGCACAAAAACAGATATGTAGATCAGTGGAACAGAATAGAGGACCCAGATGTAAGCCCAAGTAGCTATAGCCACCTGATATTCGATAAAAATGCCAAAAATACTCATTGGAGAAAAGACAGCCTCTTCAGCAAATGGTGTTTTGAAAACTGGATATATATCTGCAGAAGGATGAAAGTAGATTCTTCTCTCTCGCCATGCACAAGAATTAAGTCCAAATGGATTAAAGACCTTAACATCAGACCTGAAACTCTGAAACTGCTAGAGGAAAAAGTAGGGGAAACCCTTCAAGATATTGGTCTTGGCAAAGACTTTCTGAATACAACCCCAATTGCTCAGGCAATAAAACCACAGATTAATCTCTGAGACCTCATGAAATTACAAAGATGTTGGACACAGTGAAAAAAGCAAAAAGGCAACCTACAGAATGGGAAAAAATCTTCACCAGCTATATATCTGATAGAGGATTAATATCTAGAATATACAAAGAACTCAAAAAAGGTAAATAATAAGGAATGAAATAAATCAATCAAAAATGGGCTTTGGAGCTAAATAGAGCATTTTCAAAGGAAGAAATACAAATGGCATATAAGCATCTAAAAAATGTTCTACGTCACTAGTCATCAGGGAAATGCATATTAAAATCACATTGAGATTCCATCTCACTCCTGTCAGATTGGCCACCATCATGAAAACAAATGATCATAAATGTTGGAGGGGATGTGGAAAAACAGGAACACTTCTACACTGCTGGTGGGAATGCAATCTGGTCCAGCCATTGTGGAAATCAGTGTGGAGGTTTCTAAAACAGCTAAAGATTGATCTACCATATGACCCAGCTATAGCACTCCCAGGCATATAACTGAAGGACTCATCTCATTTCCTTAGAAGTAGTGCTCAACCATGTTCATTGCTGCTCAATTTATAAGAGCTGGGAAATGGAACCAGCCTAGATGTCCCTCAACTGATGAGTGGATAATGAAGATGTGGCAAATTTATACAATGGAGTTCTACTCAGCGGTAAAGAAAAATAAAACTACGAAATGTGCAGAAAAATGATGGATCTGGAAAGGATTATACTAAGTGACGTAACCCAGGCCCAGAAAGCCAAGCACCACATGTTATCCCTCATATGTGGATCCTAGCTACAGATGATTGGGCTTCTGTGTGAGAAGGAAAATACTTAGTAGCAGAGGCCAGTAAGTTAAAAAGGAGATATGAAGGGAAGAGAAAGGAAGGGAGGAAGGTACTCAATAGGTTGATATTGTATATATGTAAGTATAATGATTGGGATGGGGAGTTATATGATGGAGAATGGAATTTCAAAGGGGAAAGTGTGGGGAGAGGGAGGTTATTACCATGGGACTTTTTTTTATAATCATGGAAAATGTTAATAAAGATTAAATAAACAAATAAATAGTAAAACAATAAAATAGAGTGTAATGGAGAAAGGGAGGGGATATGGCGGAAAGTGGAGTTGTGAAGGGGAAAGTGGGGGAGGGGAGAAAATTACACAGTCTATTGTCGATAAGTATAGATGTTGTCAATAAATAAATTTAACAAATGAACACTTAGAGGACGAAAGTCTGTCAGGATGTAGGTCTTCAGAAAGGTGTACTTTTCTTTGGCTATTGATGTGGTGATAATATTTAGGCAGCAGGAGACTACATATGAGTGTGGAGCTGAGAGGAAAGGCCTATAATGTGCTCATAAAAATTTGCAAATTTCCATTATGTGACTGTCATTTATAATTGTGAGCTTAAATTAAATCACTAAGAATCTGAACATAGGAAGAAAAGAAATTTTGAGAAATGGTAGACATTTGGAAAAATTAAGTGACTGAATCCCTCATATTTGGGCTTGTTATGTAGTAGTCTGAAGGTCTGAAAGCTTCAAATGTAATAAGAGCTAAATATAATGGCAAATATTTTTATAGCTTAAATAAAAATGTCTTCTTTATTGAAATCTTCAGTGAACTATATGTTTCTAGGACTGAAGGATTCAAAATGGAAACACTCGAGAGAGGTCTACAATTGTTAGTTTCTTTCTGAGAGGAGATTAGGTTTTTTTTTTTCTGCATTTTGTTTCTAATACATGAAATCAATAAACTTTCATATACATTTCTACAGAAAAAATGAAATGTCACTACTCTTTGATAAACAAATAGTCAAATATTTTTTATCCCAATTTATTTATTTATCAACTCTATTTACCTGTTTCATTAGTAGCATACTAAGTAATATAGGAGCATGAACAATACAATGAATGAAAAATGTGCCCTTTTCATAAAATACTCTAGTGAGTAACAGAGATTGGTATGTAGTTATTTGCAATCTGACTCTGTCTATACACCTACGTTCCTTATGTTTCATTACATGACAAAATACAAAAAAATAAATTTTATATTGTTTGATGCCATGGGATCTCACAGCCTCTGAGCATTATTTGTATTGCTTCTTTGCACACAGTCCACCCATGTTTGCTCAGTGATACTAGATAAGGCCATTTATGGCAGGAATATAAGTTATTGCTGCTTTCTATTCTTATGGATTGTAGTATGATATATAATAAAATTTCAATCAAATTCAATACACACTGGAGAAGTATATGAGGATGATTGAGCCTTTCAATTGCTTCTTATATACCTGTAAGAAATTTTCATGATATATATTGTATATTATTGTGGCTCTTTATATAGCACAATATTTTTTTCCTGAAACCAATTTTCTCAGTTATTCCACATATCTTGTTTCCAAATGGTATGTAAACAATTAATATCATATTATCTTCAGCATTTTAAATATGAGATCCAGGAGAATTTATTCAAAGAAGAAAATGGTTAAAGAGAATGGTTTTAGAACTAGACTCTATACAAACAGGAAGTTTTCATGGTATGAATAAAATGATTCTGGTTTTTATTTTATTATATTTTCTGTAACATGCTTTTTCTCAAAATTTTATATTTACACATACTAAAATTAGGATTTTCTTTGAAAAAAACCTGTGAGTTTTTACACGTGTATATTCATGTAAAAATGTTCATTAGCAATACTTGGCATTATGGCAATATCCAGATTTATCCTCCCCGTTCTAACCAGTATTAGGGGTTTCAAGTTGCATTGATAAGTTTGAGTTCCATCCTTACTAAAAGTATTTGGGGGGCTGAAGAGATGGCCTAGGGGTTAAGGCTCTGGTTGGCAAAGCCAAAGGACTCATGTTTGATTCCCAAATACACACATTAAGCCAGGTGCACAATATAGCATATATACCCGGAGTTCTTTGGCAGTGGCTAGAGAACATGGCACACTTATTGTCTCTCTCTGTCTCTTTTCCATTTATATATATATATATATATATATATATATATATATATATATATATGGAGAGAGAGAGAGAGAGAGAGAGAGAGAGAGAGAGAGAGAGAGAGAGAGAGAGAATTTATCTATTCACCTTTCATGGCTCAGAGTCCATTGCAGAAGAAGTGGCAGAAAGAATGTCAGAGCCAAAGGAAAAGTGAGAGTGCTTACAATGCCATTTTCCAGACACAAAATGGTCTTGATATTCCTGACCTCACAGTGGCTGACACTGCCTAACAAGACCCTCATAATTTGAGGATAAGATGAAGACTTCAATATAAGATTATATATATATATATATATATATATATATATATATATATATATGTATATATAATTGGAAAGAAAAAGGGATTCAATGGAGGGTGGCTTTGAGAGAGGGACCATGTGTGTAGGGGGCTGGAAATTGTCATGATTTATTGTCTATACTTACGGAAATTGTCATTAAAATAATTTTTTAAAGAGCTGGGAAGATGGATTAGAGGTTAAGGTGCTTGCCTTCAAACCCAAAAGACCCAAGATTCATTTTTCAGTACCCATGTAAACCTTGCTGCACAAAGTGACACAAACATCTGGAGTTCTTGGCAGTGGCTGGGGCCTTGGCACACCCATCTTTCTTTCTTCCTTCCTTCCTTCCTTCCTTCCTTCCTTCCTTCCTTTCTTTCTTTCTTTCTTTCTTTCTTTCTTTTTTCTCTCTATTTATCTTTCTTTTTTCCTCTATCTCCCTCCCTCCTTCCCTCTCTCTGATTAAAAATAAATATTTAAATATTCTTTTTAAAGTTAAAAAAAATATACTTATGGGAGAATAAAAAATGAGACAAAATATTACTAGAGCATGTACATGATGATTTTTACAAAATCAGAGTATGTAATAAAGATTCTCAAATCCAAATAAAGGAAAATAACTAAAAATAATTTAAGGGTTTGACTTGACACTTTATAAGAGTGTTGCAGTCAGGTTTGTATTGTTGGCAGAAATCACCCAACCAAGAGCAGCTTGTGGAACAAAATGGTTTATTTTGGCTTACAGGCTCAAGAGGGAGGCTCCATGATAGTAGGGGAAAACGATGGCATGAGCAGAGGGTGGACATCACCCCTTAGCTAACATATGGTGGAGAATAGCAACTGGAGAATGTGCCAAACACTGGCAAGGGGACACGGACTATAATACTCATAAGCCCGACCCCAACAATACACTGCCTCCAGGAGGCATTGCCCAAGAATGAAGAAATGAGAAGATTTCTTGACAATATTTTGTGTTACTTTAGACACATGATGAAGCCAGTCTACCTTGGACTGAAACCTCTGAAACTGTGAGTGCAATAAACCTTTCCTTGTTGAAGTTATTTCTCTCAGGTGTTTGGTCAAAGCAATGGCACAATGACAATCAGACTTGTTTCTTTTTCTCTTTATTTGTTAAATTATTTTAAGAGTTATTGTTTGTTTCTTTATTATAAGAGCTATTATTTTATAAATCTATAGAATATAGATTTATATATAGATAAAATAAATATAAATATTTATAAATAAATAAAAATAAATAAATAAAATAAATATAGATTTGCCTATTTTACAAATTTATATCATCTCACCACCATGAACCCCAATAAACTCTAGATATATTTTAATACAGCAAACTATTTGACAAAGAACTCATACCACCTCATGACAAAATCTCTTCAATCTTACAGGCACACACATTAATTTTCAACTAAGTCATGAACTTTCACACATAATTTCTTGAAATGTAAAGTTTATTTCTATTTAAAATGCATTTCCTGCCTCTATCTGCTTAAGCAACTTAGTTCATCTATCATAATCTGTCTCAAATGTCATCTTCTTTGTATATCATTCTTTAATTCCCTCTTAAGTTTTTTATTAAAACAGAAACAGAAATTAGAACTTTTTTGGAAAAGTTAAATTTCCATTTTTAGCTGTATAAATGAATCTAGGACAAAAGCCCATGTCATGTGCTGATATAAAATCATTGATTTTAAAGTATAACTGATTTTCCTCCTAGATTTAATTTGTATACATCATTGATTTCTCTACTGAAAGAGTCCAGGATGAGATTTGTGGGGTGATTGTTGTGTAGCAGGATTGTAAATTAAGAAGTCAGAAGACTTTGGTCAACAATTAATCTCCAGACATGTTCATATAAAAGAGGTGTCTAATTCCAAAACAAATGTGAAGAGATTTAGGTTGAAAATTAGGAATCAATGAAACTATCCCAGTTTTATGCCACAAGAGACTTCTTTTTTTTTCTATTAGTACATTAAATAAAGGAGAAATATAATGCATCAAGTGAACTGCAAAAATACAAGCACCGTAGAAAACTGAGAATATGAGCCTGCCTTAGTTGCCAATTTAAGATAATTTTGAGGAAAGTGTGTGTTCCTCACTTAAACCTGGACTCCACAGGAGACAGCTGACAGGAATGTGATCACAGATACTGCTGAGAGAGAATGACAACAGCCACAGCTACTGCAGGACAACCGAGGGCAAAACCAACAGCATAAGCCTGTGCCCAGGAAGTGTGTGCGCTGAAACCGGAACCTAATCACATAGGCAGAAGAAATTTTTAAAGATTACACAATGTTCTATGTGTACATGACACATTTTCTTCATCCATTTAATCACTGCTGGACATTTCTTTTTTTTTTTTTTTTTTTTTTTTTTTTTGGTTTTTTGAGGTAGGGTCTCACTCTGGCTCAGGCTGACCTGGAATTCACTATGTAGTTTCAGGGCGGCCTCGAACACTTGGCAATCCTCCTACCTCTGCCTCCCAAGTGCTGGGATTAAAGGCGTGTGCCACCACGCCCGGCCTACTGCTGGACATTTCTATTGTGACCACATCTTGGCTATTATAGTTGCAGTTGTAATGAACAGGAGTATGTAGTTATCTTTCCATCAAATTTATGGGAATTGTTTTTTCTCTCTCTATTTTTTTGCTTATTTGAGAAAGACAGAGAGAAAGTGGGAGAGAGAGAAAGAGATAGAGAAAGAGAGAGAGAGAGACAGAGAGACAGAGAGACAGAGAGAGAGAGAGAATGAACACATTAAAGCCTTGAACCACTGCAAATGGACTCCAGATACATGTGCCATCTTGTATATCTGGCTTACATGGGTCCTGGGGATATTGAACCAGAGGGCTTTGGCTTTTTAGGTGAGAGACTTAACTGCCAAGCCATTTCTTCAGCTCAGGAATTATTTTTGATACTTATCTAGCAATGAGATTGACTTCATCATAGAGTAAGCCCCAAAATAAATTTCAGTATTTCATAACCAATTCAATTTCAATGAAGAATTGAAGAACACATAATTGAAAAAGAACATACTCTTAAACAAAGGGTTTTGGCAACATTGGATAGTCACTGGCAGAAGAATTAAATAAAATCAATTCAAAGTGGACAAAACTTATACATTTATAAGCACTTCAACTGTAAAGCTTCTGCAACAACAACAACAACAACAAAATAATAAGAGGAAACTGTCTACTATTGATGTGGGGAACAAATTTTTTTCATAGTAGCCCAAAACATAGACAACCATAGCAAATATAGACAAGTGGGACAGAATAAAACCAAACAGACATCTGTATTGCAAAGAAAGCAGTCAGTGAAGATTAACTCTAGGAATTAGGAGAAAACCTGTGCCAAAGGGCTGTTACCTAGAACTAGCGAGTAACTGAAACAAGTGAGTGCCAATGTCACAGTTACCTTCTTATTGCTGGGACAAAAGACCACATTGGAAGCAGCTGATGGAAGGAAATATTGTTTAGGATTCTCTCATAGGGATAAAAATAATACAACATGAGAAACAGAAGATACTGGCAAAGGAGTGTTCATCTTAGTTACCTATAGAAGATTGTCAGAAAAAAATGTTTTAACATTTGAATTGGTTAAATTATGCTCATACATTATTTTTTAAATATAACTTTATATTTGTACCAAATAACTGTTCCACAGTATTTTATTTTTTCTTACTTAAACAGCTCAATTATATGATTTATTTTGGTCTGTAAACAGAAGCCTTAGATAGAAAATTAGAATTTAAATAATGGTTCCTTTGTTTATCAAATTCAATTATTCACGCAAAATTCAGCTTTAGTAAATTCATATAATTGAAGCAGACATATGAGGTATGTCTGTGAATGCTGCAGCAAAATCTCTTAAAATCTCCAATATTAAAGTTCAAAGAGTCCATGCTTACTTTAACAGTGTTTACATGGGTAGAACTTTGTTGCATTATCATGGTAGAAATGTTATCTATAGACTAGGGAGATGGCTCAGCAGACAAAAATTTCCTGCACAAGCACCAGCGCTTGCGTTTGGGTCCATAGTACCAACGTAAAAGCCAAGCATGGTGACTCACCCCTGCAATCCCAATGACAGGTAGAGACAGGAAAATTCCTAGGAATTGCTAGCCACCTAGTCTAGCACAACTGATGACCTCTTGATTTAGTGAATGAACTCGGCTCAGAAATTTAAATGAAGAGGGACTGAAGAAGATTCCAATGTCTACTTCTAGCCTGCTCATGCAAACATTAAGTCAGACTAGGTAACCAGCAAGTCCTAGGGATCCTTCATCTCTGCCTCTCAGCAACAGGATCGTGGGCACATGCTACCATGCCCAGCTTTTATGGGGGTCCTGGGGATCCAAACAGATTTTCACCCTTGTGTGGCTGGCACTTTACCCACTGGGCTGTCTTTTCAGCCCCTTAGGAATTGAGTTTTAAACAATATTTTTAACTTGACATTTTCCCAAAGATTACCAAAATGAATTTCATTCAGTAAATATGTAATTCGTGTATGGGTTCCTATGTGTATAATTTTCTAGATTAGTACTCTCAGCTTTAAATGTGCTACCATGATAATGACATATCAAAGAAACAGATGTATGGCCAATATATGTAGGCACAGGAAGAAACCTGATTTTTCCAGTGAAGTAGAAGCATATACTCTTGGTCACTTAATCACTTTTTTAGTGGAGAAACATAGTACTTGTGTACTTATGCCTTCTGCTACTATGTCTTCCCATAGGTCACAGATATGATCTAATCATTTCATGGTGACTTTTCTCAAGTGCTGAGGCTGTGAATACTAGACACTGTAACATTCACTTACACCACCTTCCCAATCAATAATTTTCTAATGCTAGAACAGAATAAGAAAACACACACACACAATTTGTTACATTATTCAAATAAATAGATACAGGTCACTAAAACTGAATTATAACTTTTCCTATTTGGGGAACCCATTAAATGTTTATCCATTCATATTATTCAAAGCCACTGCCCTTAAAGGAATTCATGTGCTATATGAAAATGACTGCTACCTAAGTTACCAAGACATCACTGAAACTAAATTTAGATAAAACAGTGACATTGGTTCCCAAATCCACACATTATTTTCACAAAGTCAATACACATCTTGCAAGTACATGTCTTATGAGATAAACCTTAATATATTAAGAATTCATCCAAGGATTGGATACCATTTTAGACATTCTCTAAAACAAAATTAGTACAAACCTTACTTGTGAAAATGTGAACCTTAGAATATAAAAGCAGAAGACCAAATATGAGATTTTTGAATAGAGAAGAACCATTGTAGTGCTGTCAGCATCTTCACACTCATGTATAAAGAGTAGAATAGCTTGGCCATTTGTTTTATTATAAATTCATTTATAATTAATATTCATTTCCATAATCCATAAAAAACAATATTCATTTGCTTGACTATGTTGATCACTTAATGAGAATTATATCTTAGTCATCTGAAAAGTAAATCCTTTGATGATTTCATTCAAGAGTAGCATTTTCTTTTATCCGTATATTTCATCATCTGGAGAATTTTGTTTTATAACAAGTGTGTACACAAACTCTCCCATGACCACTTAGATTATGCTCACTCACAGTATGAGCATCTTTGTTCACTCAGAATACATGTAAACAGGAGGCAGTTCAGATCACATGTAAACAAAAAAATCTGGCTTCTGGAGATTAATATTTATAACATGGACATTTATTGTAATTAACAAAAGAGCAATAAAATGAACAGAAATGAAAAGAAAAAAATTACAATTGTGATGCATTTGGAGAAGTCTGGAAAAAAGGCATAGAAAATGAATGTGATAAGAGAATCAAATGATTTCAGGATCACAAATGAATAACACACTTTTTTATAAAGGAAATAATTTTGTATGAGACAATGCTCAAAATATTTACAGCACAATTATTTCATATATATAATTTTTGGAGACAGAGTTTCTGCAACATCATTGTGAGTAAGAGTCACTGGGAAATTCTGTCCAAGTTCAGTTTTCAGAATCTAAAATGGGTGTCTGCTTCATTGCATATAGGATGGGTCATCCTTATCATTTTTCTGGCACTGAGAGTTTTCCTAGGGAGGCAGGTGCTAAGTGTTAAAAGGAGGAGTTGATCACCATACCATGCTGGGACCAAGCATGACTATTCTGAGACTGACTCCAAATGTCTTGATTATGGAACACACAAAATAAACCTAAGTAGTAGGAGACAATTAAGAGAAGAGTAAAATGTTTAGGTGTATGTTTTATGTAAATATATTAACAGCACTGCAAAGACTGAACCATAAAAGAGAAGACTAATAGATAAAATGTACATAAAAGAGATAGCTAGATAACTCATGTGAAATATAGCGGTAGTCCATGTTAAGATAGTGGAGACAGCAATAGAGTTGAGTATGCTGAGATATTTCTTAAAAATATGTTTACTAATATTGAAAACCATACAAATGGGAAGAGTTGTAGATCATTATGGTTGCATACCTAGGTGAAGGAATTAACATTGACATAGAAGAGACATAGAGATAAATGATTTTGTCAAATGGTATAAAACAATGAGTTTGATTGTGATTGGAGAATTTCTAAGAGGAGTGGCCTTTTTGAAATTAGTAAAAGTGTGGGTGAGATGTTTATTTACAGACTATCCTAGCTTGTCTTATCTAGGGGATCACTGGGAGATGTGTCTATCCGTGACGATGTGAGAACTCTGGGGCAAGACTAGAAAGACAGTTAGTAGGTATAGTGCTGCCATGCATGAGGACCTAAGTCTGAATCCCTGGAACCCACATAACAGGTGGGCGTGGTGCAGGTTTCTGTAAACCCAGTATACCTATGGCAAGAAAGAAGGTGGTTACCGGAATATCAGGTGGAAGTTATTATGCTTAAATTCATATTGTCCTAGCAAACTGAGTGAAAAATTGCTCTCTAGCCATGTGCTATAGCACAGGAACCCACATTCACACCCATAGACACATCAGGTGGGCATACACGCACACACACACACACACACACACACACACACACAGTACAAAAATAATTCTGAGGCAATGTATGCTTCTTTAAAAAAAGTCCCGTTTGCTAATCCTTTCTTTACCTTTTCAGGTATACTTTTTTTTCTAAAATCAGTATCAACTTATTGCATGTACAAAATAATTATACCTCCCTCTATTATTTATTACATGATTTGCACACACTATGACTTTTCTATCTTCATCAGACAATGTGGAATTGATGCTGCTGTATTATCAGGACACACATTGAAGAAAAATCACCAAATAAGTGGCTCAAGATTTACAGTACATTTTAGTTTAAAGACTTGAGCTTATGCCTTGCCTCTCCAGAGAATATGATTTTATAATTTATGCTTGATTTAGACTCATCCTTGAGATTCAGCTCTTTGTATTAATTCTAAACTATTTATACATTACCATGAATCTCAAGCTTTAAAGATAGTAAGTGTCATCTGTGGCAGGGAGAGGGGAGGAATCAGATTCCAACTAAAACAGGAAACCTTGATAAGGACCAATCATCCTGCAAAGAACAACCAATATTCTTGAGTTATATTAAAAATATGGTGATAAAAATTAAAAGACTATCTAAATTAATGGCACAAGTATTCTGTGTTCATGGCTAGTATGGCTCAATAGTGTTAGGATGTCAATTCTTGTAAAGTTGACCCATAAATTCAGTACAATTTCAATGAACAGCAGATATTAACTGAAATAGTCTGCAGTGAATTATATTAAGACAAAAGGTAAAGAGTATCCCACACAATACTACAGAAGAATAAATTTAGTGCATTTGTACTCTCTGCATTTTACCATATTACTCAAGACAGTGCAGTATTGGTGAAAAGACAAAATTAGATCTGAGGAACACAGTAAAGATCTCAGAGGTAGATGCATACAAATACAGGCAACTGGACCTTCAACAAAACAACAAAATCAATCATTTGATAAAGGATAATGGTTCAATAAATACTGCTAGAAAATTAGACACGTGTGAGTGGGAAGAAAGAAAGTAAGGAAGAAAAATGGAGGGATGAATGTCAAGAGAGACATACACTTCCAGAAGGAAATTTCAGACAAAAAAATAAACAAAACAAACTATAAAATTTCTAAGATGTAACATGGGAAAAAACCTAGGTGACTTTGTCTATGGAAATGGTTTTTTAGGTACAACACGGACATATGACCCAAGAATTACTTTAAAAATGGCAAGTTAGAATTTGTTAAAATTAAACTTTCAGTTTATACCAGGTATGGTGGGGCATGTCTTTAATCTCAATCCTCAGGAGGCAGAGGGAGGAGGATCACCATGAGTTGAGGGCAGCCTGAGACTACAGAGTGAATTCCAGGTCAGCCTGATCAAGACTCTAAATCTCCTCCCTCCTAATAAAATCACTTCTGCTTGTGAAATGTGCTGAGAAAAGAATAAATAGGCAAACACTACTGAATATATTTGTATAACATGTATCTGATAAGTGATTATATGAAATGTATAGTGAAACAAACAAAAAGCTGAGCAGGCAATCAGGTTGCCTCATAAAGGAAGATAACAGAGAGAACAAATAAACATATTTAAAGATGCCCAGCATCATATGCAATGACAGATAAGTGGGTTAATGTGGTATGAAATACTATTATATATCTATTAGTAAAAAAACACAATGTAGAAAGAATACAGGTGAAGAATGACATTTACTGTTACAATAAATGGATGGTCCCTGTGGTAGTTACCTTCCCATTGCTACACAAAATCACCCACGCAGAAACACTTTATGGGAAAAAAAAAAGTGTTTTTTTTTTTTCTTTCCAGGCTTATGCATTACAGCTGAAGCTTAATTATGGCAGAGGAAGCTTGTTCAATTCATTGTACATCCATACAAGAAAGAGAGAGGTAGGAGGATTGCCTTGAGTTCAAGGCCACCCTGAGACTACATAGTGAATTCCAGGTCAGTGTGGGCTAGGTTGAAACCCTACCTCAAAAATAAAACAAAGCACAACAAAAATTCCATGGTCTGCAGAGACTAATGGGTGTTGGTATGGAACTAGGTACTAGGTATGGCTATGTGGGTCGCTGTGGATTGTGAGTATCAAATATTAAAATTCCATGCTCTGCAGAGGCTAATGGGTGTTGGTACAGAACTAGGTACTAGGTATGGCTATGTGGGTCACTGTGGATTGTGAGAGCATTAAAACTCCTATATAGTACACTATAATATAGTGATAGGCATCCATATCTCAAAACATGAAACAACTGTTTAAAACAAAGAGTGAACCCTAATACAAACCATGGAATTCAATTAATTCAAATATATCAGTATCCTCCTGTTAATTGTGACAAATGTATCACACTAAAATAAATTTTCTAATGGTGATGAATAGGAGGTACAAAGGAACTCTGCACTTTCATTTTTTTTTTTATAAATTTAACACACTTTGAGAGATACAATAAAATATGCATACACACACACACACAGGAAAAATATAGGAATGACATAATAAAGGGCTTAAATCAAGCATGATTTCCAGAGAACAGAGTTTACAACTTTCCCAGAAAGGACTAGAGAACAAAATCCTCAGCTCATTGGTTTAATAGAAGCCTGTGGAGGTTTCATATAGTCTTCTTTATGCAGGTTACAAAGGAGATTCATCAAAGTCTACATATACATTCTCTGACATTTTATTCACTTTAATAAAATATTTACCAAGAAATATTCAATTAAAAATTATATGAGGACTGTAAGGGATTAGTTAATTCAAAGGAGAAATTTTATATCATACAATATGTATGAAGGTTTTTTTTTTTTTTTTGACATAGGTTCTTGCTCTAGCCCAGGCTGACCTACAATTCATTTACATAGTCTCAGACTCACCTGGAACTCACAATGATCCTCCTACCTTGGCCTAAAAGTACTGGGATTAAAGGCATGCACCACTGTGCCCAGTAATGATTGTCAGGAATACTCTTTTTTTTGTTGTTGTTTCTGATTTTTTTGAGGTAGGGTCTTGTTCTACCTAAGAGGATCTGGAATTCGCTATGTAACCTCAGGTTGTCCTTGAACTCACAGTAATCCTCCTAAGTGCTGGAAACCACCACATCCCACAATATGGAGTTTTATATGTACGTGTAATATTTAACCTTTATCTAGATCATATATAGTAAAAAAAAAAAAAGACAGATCTAGATATTAAATAGCCTAAGAGGTCCTTTGATTTTCTGAGCATTGAATATTCAATACAATTCCTATCAAATGAGATTTAAACAGCTAATAAATAGAATATCTGTTACCTTATTCACTGTACTTAATCTCAGAATCTGAGTCTCCAATCGTCAAATCATTTCATTAAAACTCAGGAATATGGGCTGGAGAGATGGTTTAGCAGTTAAGTGCTTGCCTTTGAAGCCTAAGGACCCCAGTTTGAGGCTCGATTCCCTAGGACCCACATTAGCCAGATGCACAAGGGGGTGCATGCATCTGGACTTTGTTTGCAGTGGCTAGAAACCCTGACATGCCTATTCTTTCTGTCTACTTGCCTATTTCTGTATCTCTCTCTCTCTCTCTCTCTCTCAAATAAATAAATAAATAAATAAACTCAGGAATATGCATTCCTGCATTTTACTTAACTACATTAAATTTAAAACTTGCCCTTTATTCCTATTTAGATATGGGGAAAATAACCAAGCCTCAGATAAATGATTGTTCCTGCAGACCCTTGGGGAAAGCACATTTGAATTTAGGGCCTGGTTTCTATTAGTCAAGTGCTCTATCAACAAGCTGTTTCCAGTTCTCTCTTTACTTTGTATTTTAAGAAAGTGACTTACTAACTTGCTTAGGCTAAACTCACCCCACAGCGTTGAACCTGTGATTCTCCTGAGCCAGTTTCCAAAGTTGCTGGAATTCTAGGTCTGTTCTACCATTCCTTGCTCATCTTGAGAATTTTCATAATGATCTTATTTGTCCTTCATCAAGATTCATGGTGTGGAGAGGAAGGGAAGAATCTGAAGGGAGCTGAATACACACTGGGGCAGATTGTTCCTCAAAGAGACATTCATACAGAAGATGATGGTGATATGAAAGCATATCCTCTTTTTAGAGTATGATTTCTGTCAGGGCATCTTGGCTATTTAGGGAGCAGAAAAGGTGCATTACCAATGCAAATGATTGCATTACTAAATTGCTGCTACCATTGTTTCCTCACATCTTTCTCTTTGGAGAGCACCATTAATGCAGGTCACGTTATTGGACTGAGAAGTGAAGGAACAGAACTAAACACCACTACCCTCCTGGGTAACTAGAATAGTACTCAAAATGCACAAAGCCTCAAGGTTTCCCTCCCTCACTCCCAATGCTGCCATACATCCGTGGTCTTTAAAAAGTCACCTTTGTAAAACTGATTATTTGATTCCTCCCAGTTACACCGACGTTGGTGTGCAAAGCAAACAAAGACATTTCAAACAGAGAGTTGTGCTCATAGCTGGGTGTCTCGGGACTTACTCTATTGTTCTGATCATCATCAATATTGAAACTCCACAGCCAAGGTCCTTTTATTTTCAATCCACAAAGTATTTTAAAACTAATGCAGGTGAAAAGATATACACAGTAGGCTTGCTTACAATTGTTCTGTCATGTACAACCTTGTTACTGGATATGTTGCAATGGGAATTTCATCCACAAGTCTTAAAAGCCCCTATTGCTAATTTTTGGTTGCACAGCTATCTTTGAGTACAGATCCCCTATGGGTCAAATTTACATCATAATGGACTGGATACAGTTCATCTTTGCTAACTGAGTTCACAATGGACCATGAGAGGGCAGTATATTCCTAGCTACTTAAAAAGTTAGGTATGCATCTATACAGCAGTTTGGACAATTTATTCTAATCCTGTTTACGTGTATTATTTCAAATCAATAAATGCTATGTTTTCATATATCAATTTTTGAATTCATTCATATATTCATTAAGCACATATCGTAATTCAGGAATTGTAAAAATGAAGGCTCATTCATTAGTCCGAGAAGTAGACAGGTTTTGCCTATGTTCATTTCCCCAATAACCTATTGAAAATAATCACATGTATAATTACAAAAAAATGAGAAGAATTTAAATTTTATTTCAACATTGTCACTAGTGAGTCTGTATCAAATAATGAAAGAACATCTATTTGAATAAATTTATGTACAAAGCTGATGGAGTGTATCCAGTAGTGAAAGCAGTTGAAGGTGTGGGGTAGAAATCCCTACATTTAGTTGTTACATTTAGTCAGGTGACATTGATCTTCAACAACAAATAATATTATTAAATTATTTTATCACAAATAATTTTAATTGCAATATTGATAATCAGTATAAAGGATATTAAGCTAGATCAAAGAATAGAGATTTGTGTGTGTAGTGCCTAACTTGTATGACAGTATCAGAGAAGGCTTAAGGAATTTCAGGAGATAGTATTTGAAGGGAAATTTGAATGTATTACATAAAGCAATAGATTTCAGGAGAAGTGCATGCTGGGCAGAAAGATCAGCAAGCACAAAAGGTCCCAGAGACGGCAAGCATGCCATTTCAGGATCACGAGGAATCGAGCACTGAAGAGCTGCATGACACAGTTCCAGCCCAGCTGTCTCTTCCTTGGAGTCCAATGTGGCCCCTCTATAGAAAACTCTTTGGCTCTCTATGCTACAGATATCTGTGGTTTTCTGTATAATGTTTGTCTTTCTCTGTCTTTCACTTGGTACACCAATCTCTAAGTTTACTTTTCCAGCAAAAATTGTTGTTAGTGAAATGTTGGTCAATGTATTTAAAAGCAGCTCTGGCATAGAATTGGAAAAATAAGAAAATGGGTCAGTGATAATTGTTTTTCTTAAGGCCTTAAAGAAAGCCAGGCATGGAGTACAGTACACTGAGGAGGAAACAATGAACCTCCTAGAAGAGTGTAAGAATTGTTCTATGAGTAATTTTTCTGAATGGTGGCAATTGCAGCAAACTATGGCTCTTTACAAGAGTCCTTACAGGAAAAACAACTTAGGTCAGAAAGAATTCAATTGGGGGGGGGGGAACCAATGTCTAAGTATTTTAGAGATATGAAGAGGAAAATTCAAAATAAATGGTTGGGGGGATAAATGGGTTTATTGGATCAGTGACTAATGGTGTAACCCCCATTTTGTGGTTGTTTTGTCTTTCACCTTTAATATGGTAATTGAAAGTAGGAGGTCAGGAAATCATAAGTGCTTGGCTGCACATACATGGGGAAAGTGTGTAAATAGTTAATCATTATAGAGACCTGCTTACTGTACTTGAGGTAAATATGGGATTTTTGATGTAAAGAAATAACAAAAAGTTTCTATGAAATCTGTGGAACTGTACCTTTCTTTAAGTTTGCTCTTGCATAACATGATCAGAAAATAAAAGACTGAGGTTCAGAGCTGTGGCAACAGAGAAAAAGACAGAAAAAAAAGGAGAGAAAAAGAAAAAAAAAGAGAAAAGCAAAAAGAGCAGAGCAGAAAAAAAGAGACAGAAAAACTCAGCTGCCTTCAGCATTTGCCTGTCAACTTGTACCAGAACTTAACTTCGGGGCATTATTATGCTGCTCCCTTTCACACCTCTCTTTGGGGACCCTCCTTCAAGCCAGGGCTGGACCCTGGCTAAAAGGTCGTGAGGTTAGACAGAAGCCATAATGTTAGGAAACATTCCTTGAAGGCTAGGGTGGCTACAGAAAGGGTTAAGCACCAAAAAGATTAAGAGGAGATGAAGTTGGAAGAATCTGGACACATTAAATATTGCAAGACTTCCAATGTATGGTCTCCTTAAATTTAGAAGAAATCTCTAAAATATTGATCTATATAGAGTGATTTTATCACATCCATGTAAATTCAGCTCTCTGAAACACAGCAATGACAACAGAAAATGAGGCTTTCCCAACAAACTAGGTGGCAGAATTCAGTGGATTTATGTAAGATGGAATGTTGTATAGCTTTATGGTAAAGCCCACAAGAATTGTCCATAGATTAATGTGTAAGTGGCAAATCAAAGAGAAAATCTAATTTTGTGTTTGTGTTTGGACAAATGACACTATTTACTGAAATGAAAGACACATGGATTTTGTGGAAAAGCTACATAGGAAATTATATATATATGTGTATGTATGTATGTATGTATGTATGTATGTATGTATGTATGTATGTATATAGCACCAAAGTAGCTGAACCTTAACTGAAGAATCACTCAGTTCTACTTGGTGACTTCTACATAAAGGTATACCACTTTCCTCAAATGGTCCCCATTAGAGTCAGCTCGACATGGCTGGGATGAACCTTCAAACCAGAGACAGTTTATGGGAGGAAGGAAATTTTTTCTCAATTTTTATTAACATTTTCCATGATTACAAAAAAATCCCTCCCTCCCCCCACTTTCCCCTTTGACATTCCATTCTCCATCGTATCCCCTCCCCATCTCAATCAGTCTCTCTTTTATTTTGATGTCATGATCTTTTCCTCCTCTTATGATAGTCTTGTGTAGGTAGTGTCAGGCGCTATGAGGTCATGGGTATCCAGGCCATTTTATGTCCAGAAGGAGCACGTTGTAAGGAGTCCTACCCTAGAGGAAGGGATTTTATTTAAAGCTTATAGATCCAGGGAAAGTTCCATAATGGAGAAAGAGGCTGGCCCCCTTTCACAGATCCAAGAAGAGAGAGAAGAAACCACCAATAGCACCAACAAAAGCAAGCACCAAATCCACAACACAGAAGCCCAGGAAGAGCTCAAGCATTGGGCAAACCTTTAGGCTGGGATTCAGATCTGCCCCTAGTGACATATCCCCAGCCACAGCAGTGGTTGTCTGCTAGGTGCAGAAGCTGCAAACTCGATTTGACAACACCTGAATCTATTATGGGACATATATTCAAATTACCACAGGCCCTTTTTAAAAATATATTTTTTAAAATTTATTTATTTGAGAGTGACAGACAGAAAGAAAGAGGGAGAGGGAGAGAGAGAGAGAGAGATTGAGAATGGACATGCCAGGACCTCCAGCCACTGCAAATTAACTCCAGATTATGTTCCCCCTTGTACATCTGGCTAAAATGGGTCCTGAGGAATCTAGCCTGGAACCAGGGTTTTTAGGCTTCACAGGCAAGCGGTTAACTGCTAAGCTTTCTCTCCAACCCCGCAGGCTTGTGTGTGTGTGTGTGTGTGTGTGTGTGTGTGTAACACAGAAATATTACTATACATACTTCCTTTAACTTTTCAAATATTCTGTTTTTAACTTTATTTAGACATTTGTTGTGCATGTACATAATGTGTTTTGATGAGAATTGCCGTCTATTATCTTATTTTTCCCCCTTTTTTCTAGTCCTTCTTCCACTGAACTTCCTCGTTTATTTACAATTCATCCCTCTTTCACTTTGTTGTCTATTCTTTTTTCCTAGTCCTCCATTATCCATATTGAAATATTGATTGTCCAAATGTGCTGATCTTCTGTATGTAATGGCAATTGCTTTCAGATCAAAAGTACAATGGCCATGTCCTATCTGGACAACTAAATAAAACTGTTTTTTTATATATTTTCACTTCAAACTCCCAGAAGCCCTTTCCTTTTCCTCAACCTAACTGGTTATTTGGCTCATAGTGAAGGGGGTTAAGAGAAAGCTAACCTTATTAAGGCAGTTTCAGTTAGGCATTGAGGCTCAAAGAGAACTAGGAGGTGCCAACCCACATGCCACCTCGCCATGACGCAAGTATGGAACTCAGCTTCACAAAAATAGAACTTGTGTCTGACGAAGACTGATCCAGAGAACCCTCTGCTGTCCACAGTCAAGCACACTATTTAAATAAAATAGTTCAGGTGGGCTGGCTCTGAGATTCATCCATACAATTAACTAGACAATTAGGTCTGTCCAATTTACATACCTGAATCTGATGGTATAAAGGCTGTGGCCTTCCAGTCCCTCCCTCTCTTCACTTCTGGCTGACCCCATGTGTGTGAATCTTTCTGGCTCTTGCCTTGTGCTGCTCAAACACATGTTGAGTCTAGCCCCTACCAGCCAGGCTTGGTGGGGTTGTGAGAGCATAGTATTGCTTCTTTATTTAATTTTTAAATTAGATACAGACATCTTTAGTATGTAAATAACACATGTTTGTGCCATCCTTGCCTTCCTCCCTGCCTCTTTTCTGAAGAGGCCTTCCTCCTTGGAGATGCAAGTCAACCCCATGGGGATTATGGGTCATGAATTATGGGGGTATCAGTAGGATATGGAGGTGAGGCAATGTCTCTGTGCAAAATGCCCCAACTTGTGCCTCTAACAATCTTTCTGCTCCCTCTTCTACAACATTCCCTGAACCATGTTGGGAGCATTTTAAGTCTATTTCAGTGATGGGTACTTAGGAGCCTCTGGATCTCTGGTTTGGTAGGTGCTGGGTGTCTTTAGTGTCTAGCTCCTTCAGCCTTGTGCTGATATCAGATTCAGTAAGAAAGCAGCACTCTTGATCATTTCCCCAATTCCTCTGTGATTTCAGTGGGGCCTGGGGTGAAGGGCACTGGGTCATTTATCTCCTCAGGGCCAGCTTCCATCTGAAAAAGAGAAGCAGATTCTCCAATGGAGAGTGAAGTCAACACTGGTTAAATAGGATAACCATTATTAATTTAGAATTTAAAGGGTATAGACCTTTTTATAGCCAAAGATTACTGGAAGCATGATAAGGGAAAGCAGAATCATTATCTTGTTTCTTGATTCTAACTTGTTTCCCAGGTCTAGATATGGTTTGCTGTCTAGTGAGTAGATCTGTTAGCCAATCCAAGTGCAGTTGGTTATCCACCATGGCTGTGTGCCACTATTGCATTTATGTGAACTTCACATTGGGTTTTTTGCTTCTGAGTCACTTAGGCATTGAGTTGCTCTGACAGATGTTGGCCACTTTCCCCTGGTACCTCATATAGCACCTTCCAGCACTAGATAGGCTAATTGTCTGGGACTGGCTCTCTTCCAGATTCCTTTGCATATAGGAAAGTTCTGATTTTTGTGCATTGATTTTGTATCCTGCCACTTTGCTGAAGGAATTTATCACCTTTAGAAATTTTGGGATCTAGACTTTTGGGTCACTTATATATAGGATCATGTCATCTGCAAATAGGGCTAACTTGATTTCTTCCTTTCCAATTTGAATCCCTTTTATTTCTTTCTCCTCTCTCATTGCTTGGGCTAGTACTTCTGGTACTATGTTGAAGAGCAGTGGTGAGAGTAGGCACCCCGGCTTGTTCCCAATCTCAGTGGGGACACTTTGAGTTTTTCCTTATTAAGTATTATGTGGGCTTTAGGAGTTTTATATATAGCCTATCTTGTGTTAAGATATAAATTCTCCATGCCTATTATTTCCAGTGTCTTGATCATGAAGTAATGTTCTATTTTGTCAAAGACTGTCTCTGCATCAATTGAGATGATCATGTGGTTCTTATGGTTCAGTTTATGTATATGGTATAGTAAGTTGGCCAATTTCCATATGCTAAGCCATCCCTGCATCCCTGGGATGAATACTACTTGATCAAGGTAGATAATACTTTTGATGCATTGTTGAAATCGGTTTGCAAGGATTTTGTTCAGGATATTTGTATCAAAGTTCATTAGGGATATAAGCCTATAGTTTACTTTCCTTGTTGACTCTATCTGGTTTTAGTATTAGGGTGATATTAGCTTCATAAAAAGAGTCAGGGAGGAGTCTCTGGTATCTAATTATGGGGAACAGCTTGAGAATAATCGGTTTCTGTTCTTCAATGAAGGTTGATAGAATTAACTGATAAGCTACCTGGTCTTGGACTTTTGTTTTTGGGGAGGTTTTTGATTACCTTTTAAGTCTTCATAGATGTGATAGGTTTGTTTAGGAGATTAGTCTGCTCTGGGTTTAGTTTTGGTAGGTGGTATGTGTCTAGAAATTCATCTATTTCCTCCAGATTATTTAATATTGTGGAGTAGAGCTTTTGGAAATATGCCCTGATGATTCTTCCAATTTCATTGTTGTGTGTTGTGATCTCTCCTTTTCCATTTCTGATTTTGTTACTTTAAGACCTCTCTCTCTCTCTCTCTCTGTTTTTTTTTTTCCCCCTTGATCAACTCATCTAGGGCTTTGCCAATCTTGCTTATTTTTTTCAAAGAACCAGCTCTTTGTGTCATTGATTTTTAAAATCATTTTCTTAGTTTACAATTCATTAATTTCTACTCTAATCTTGATTATTTATTTCTGTCTGGAGCTCTTTGGGTTGGATTCTCCTTGTTTTTTCCAATGCCCTTAGGACTGTCAGGTTATTAATTTGGAATCTCTCTTTGTAATGAAGGCATTTAGGGCTATGAATATTCCCCTTAGTACTCTCTTATACTGACAAAGTATAAGAGAATTTCACATATGTCTATAAAATGAATGAACATCTAGGGAGTTATGGATAGGTACATCCTTGTAAGGAAAGTGAGTCTGGCTTCGGAACTATTGGAAACTGGCATGATTCTCAAAAACAGCCCATTGTGTCCAGCACTATGTCATGCAATTCCTTAAATACACAAGATTTTAGTCTAAGATGATCATTTTTACATAACAACAAAAGTTATCAAGCTGCTGACAAACACTAGTTTGATTCCTTTTCTCTACTGTTTTAAACTTTAATACCAAATTTTAGCTGAATTACTACATGAAAAATTGAGGATTATTTATAAGATAACTGAATCAAACATATTTAAATTAAAATATCTTTTGTGCTGGACATAGTGGCACATGCCTTTAATCCCAGAACTCGAAAAGCAGAGGTAGGAGGATCTCCGTGAGTTCAAGGCCACCCTGGGACTACATAGTGAGTTTCAGGTCAGCCTGTGGCTAGAGTGAGACCCTACCTCAAAAATCAAAGGGGGAAAAAAGAGTCCCTTTCGATTATAGCCCATAGGATATGTGAGTTTTCTGAATGTACAATGGGAGGCAGAGAGTTATAAACAATCAATAAAAAGTAATAAATTATAGTTATACTACTTTTTATTATCAACCAGGAATTGTGTTGATAATTTTCCAAAAAGAAATACAAGGTTATTTTTTTCCTTGGTATTCAGGCAATAGGAGTAGAAAGATGATCATCAGAGATAATAGCTTTGAGTCAATAAACTTAAAAATCCTATTTTCAAAGTTACATAAATGTAATTTAACAGCCAAGTATCTTGCATGTTGTATATGTCAATTGTTTCACTAAAGCACTCTTTGTAATAGTATACTGTTACTCAAAAAAGTCCCTTCCATAAATTTATGAAATGTTATTGATTCCTCACCTGGAGGATAATATTTAACTGAATACCCTAAAGGGAAGAATAGAGAGTAATATTCTGAAAATGACTTTGTATTCATTTTGAATCATAACTTTCACATTCCTTCAAATTTTGTCCTCACTTATTCATCAGCAAATGTTTACCAAGTCACTACCATATGTTGGGCAAAAATACAAAACTCTAGTCCTGAGAGCTATGTAAAATAAGTGATATTTCTTATTTTTGAGGATTTATATAATGTGGGTGGGGCTGGGAAGATAGCTCAATGGATAATGTACTTATGATGGAAGTATGAGGTGCAGAGTTAGGATCCCCATTCCCAAGAAATGCATAAATGCCTCACAGGTGTGGGAGACTCCTTTAGTTCTGGCATTTTGGGGACAGAGAAAGTGGATACGGAAGGTTTGGCTAAACCAGCAATGCTGACAAGCTCTGGGTTCAAGCAAGGGATCTTGCAAGAAACCAAGAGGAGAGTTATCTAGGAAGACACTTGAAGTCAACTCTGGCTTCCATATGTAGGTCCATATATGTGCATTTCCACACATTCATAAACATACAAGGTATCTACATATATGCATGCATGCATACATATACATGCATGCCACATACATGTATACAGACAAAAATTAGAAAAGCATTTTTAAAAGGATAATTCTTTAAATATTCTTTTCTTTATGAGTAGTGTTTCAAACAGGTCTTCAGGGATCCTCATCCTCAGGTCCAGTATACAATGTTTTCCTTGTGATTGTCTGAACTTGAGCATGGACTGGACTTGATTCATTTTAAATGTAGAGTGATACAAAATCCAAAATCAGCTTGTAAAGTGCCAGTGGCTTCCAACATTCTCATATTTTTCCTGTACTTTTTTGAGGCCATATTTTTTCCAGGCCCACAAAGTGAGGGGCCAGTGTATTTTCACAGCCATGTAAGTAATTTTGCGAGTAGTTTTCCCACCAGTTATACTGCATGAAAGACCTTCTGAGACATACTGTGAACTAGGGAAAATCAGACCAGCCCTGCCCAATGGCTTATCCCAGATGCCTTGTTTCAGGGTCATATTACAAGGTACTATATAAGAACCATCAATATATTTGGAAATGTAAGGTCATCATACTATGCTTTTTAAGTAACTGACAAATACCCAGTCTCTTACTTAAAATTCTTTTCTTTTTCATAATATTTTATTTGTATTTATTTGTAAAAGAGAAAGAGAGGTTGAGAGAGAATGGGCTTGCCAGGGTGTTTGCATGTGAACTCCAGAGGTGGGTGCCACCAATGTGCATCTGACTTATGTGGGTTTTGGAGAGTCGAGCTTGGGTCCTCAGTCTTTGCAGGCAAGCACCTTCACCATAAAGGCATCTCTCCAACCCTTAAAATTACTTTCTTTATCATTTAAATTAAGCAGATGTTATGAGAGAACATGTTTTTTTGGTTTAGTTTAGTTTTTTGTTTTCTAAGGGACCTTCATGTTTGCCTTCAATAACATTAGGCAAGTTACCTCACTTAAAACATTTTTACTTAAAATGTTTTGTTTTTCAAATTCTTTGTGTGTGGGTGTGTGGGTGTGTGTGTATGGACATGCCAGAGCCCCTTGCTGCTACAAATGAACACAAGATGCTTATGCCACTTTTTGTGTCTGGCTTATATGGATAGATTTGGATTAAACCCAGGCCAGCAAGATTTACAAGCAAATACCTTTAAGTGCTCTGCCATGTTCCATACTCCACTTTAACCTCATTTGTTAAACTTTAATTTATTCATCTGTTATATAAACATCTTTGAGTACATACATCTAACAATTCTTATATCCTATTATACATTTTTTTAACATCTATTATAATCTCATTGCCTTATCTCCTAAGACACTAATGGAATAAAATAGACAATTTCACTGTTAAGAATTTTGGAGAGTGAATAGAGTATCTGTCATGTTTAACCAAAATATGTCATTACTAGTTTATAAATCTTGAAAGGATACATTATGGATTCTGTAGTAGTTTGCATGTATGTCCCCCAATAAATTCAGGAATTTATTAAAGCTTGCAATTTAGATCTCTAGCCACCTGCCTGGAGGAGGTATCACTGGGTGTATCTTGCAGTCAAGCCCTAAGTTGTTTGGTCCTGGGGTCAGATCTGAATTCCAGCCAACTGTGCAGGATGTCTGAGCTCTGCCATTATGAGGTTTCTGGAGTGTGCTTGCTTGCATTGGTGGAGGTGTCTTTTGGTTTTTCTCTCTGCATGGACCTTTGAAAGTGGGCTAGCTTCTTCTGCCATTATGGAATTTCCCCTCTATCTGTAACCTTCAATAGATCCTTTCCTCCCAAAACTGTGGTCTGGAGATTCATCCTAGAGATGTGAGGGTGACCACTACAGATGCTCATACCTCAGTTTGAAGTCTCCTGAGTAGTTTGGGTGCTGGAAGCAGAAACGAATGAGTCAGGTAAAATGAATGTCACCAGCTCATGCTAGGAAAGGGTTTTCATGAAAATATTAATGGAGGAGTGACATGGTTTATAGCATGGCAACATATAGAGGTGGGTTGGGAAAGCAGTTGGTTACTAATGAGAAATAATGAGAAAATGTGAATACAAGTAAGTTATTAATCTTGCTAAAATGTTTACTCAATATGGAATTTTCTATTAATATTAATGCCTTAAGATAATCCATGAGTCACAGCATGTGATGGGACAAAGTAAAGGGAAATATGAACTGATATTGAAAAATAAACTAGAAAAAGTGGTAAGTGACTATGCCAAATTCTCTCAAAGAATTGACAACTAGAAATACAAACATTTTAGAGAAATACCATAACTTGACAGTATACAATATGTCTACTTCCTTTTAAAAATATATTCACAATTCTGATATGAAATGCATGAGTATAGATATAATTCTTGCTGGTTAAGTGTTGCATATTGGGGTTTTATTCATGCAGCACAAGATAACGCATGGCTAGTAGAAACCCACTGTATTCAAATCTCTAGCTGGAGATCATGGAGATGTTATTAATTTGAAATTTTCAACCAGTGGCCAATTTACTGAGAGTAGTGGAATAAATATGGTGAGAATAATATTAAACATTCTACCTTATGCATCAAAGTAGGCATATATGGATGCAAAATTTAAAAATATGTATCGTAGTTAAGCTGTAGGGCAACAGAGGGGGTGAGAAACACAAATCTAGACCCAAATGGCAATGGTACCATAAAATTCTACATCCTAAAAGGCAGACCGAATGGCTGAACCTTTACCAGGCCCTTAGAGGTAAATTATAATAATGGAAAATAAATTATTTTCTGGGGCTGGATAGTTGGTCTGGTGAGTAAGAGGGCTTCCTGTGTAAGTATGAGGACCTGAGGGAGCAGAATCTTTCTGAGTTTAATCTGTGGCACATACATAAACAACTGGGCATGACAGTGCACATCCCTAACCTCAGTCCTTGGGAGAGAGAATGGTGAATCTCTGAGGCCTTTGAAAAATCTGCCAGGCCAAGAATTACTGGCAGCCTGGCTCTAACTCAAGAAAACATGTAGATGAAGAATGGATGGAAAATGTTCTGTGTTCAATTCTGGCCTCCACATGCATGAGCATGGGGTATAAACATCTGTACATGCATGTGCGTACACAACACACACAAGTACACACCCGCACACATTACACATGCATACCCACTATAGTATAGCAGTTATACTATACACTCACACAAAAATATATAAATAAAAATTAATTTAAAAAGAAATATCGTCATAGTCTAAATTCTTATTTTGGGCTGGAGAGATGGCTTAGCGGTTAAGTGCTTGCCTGTGAAGCCTAAGGACCCCGGTTCGAGGCTCGGTTCCCCAGGTCCCATGTTAGCCAGATGCACAAGGGGGTGCACGCGTCTGGAGTTCATTTGCAGAGGCTGGAAGCCCTGGCGCACCCATTCTCTCTCTCTCCCTCTATCTGTCTTTCTCTCTGTGTCTGTCGCTCTCAAATAAAAAAAATCAAAAAAAATTTTAAAAAAATATTTTAAATTCTTATTTTATATATTTTGAACCCTTTCCTTTCTTCCAAAAAAAAAAAAAAATCACATTTGAAGTCCTCTTAGACTGGGGAGACTTTTAGCTCAATGTCTCTCGAACCAATTACTCAATATAAGCCTTAAGCATTGGCTTTATTAACTAGATACATAGAAAGTGTCTCCTGGAAGTTACTTATTACGGCAAGAACAGTTCCTCTACACTTTCTGCATGTAGCTCATGCTCTCTAAATATGGGCCTCATCCATGCCCTACCTTCCCTGTAGAAATAGAAGGGTCCTCTGGAAGCAGACTCTTTGACTATTCAAAGGGTAAAAGCATGATCCAAATATTACTTTTAAGTTTCATGCCCCCAAGTGTCCATTTAACTCAGTAGTAAAATAAAAATTAAGATATTATTATGTATTCACAGGAAAATTCAAACACACACGTTCACACGCATATGACAGCTGCAACAATGAAATGAATGCATAGGAGTAAACCCTTATAAAATAAGCAGCATTTCCAAACCAGAAAGATAAAGTATATTTATAAATAATGTTCACTTTTAGTACTCTCAGCTATCTCCAATTAGAGCTTTGACATAAACCAAAATAGATAGCTTCAGATAACTGAGATAAGTGTGCTATAAAGATTTGTTTCTAGTCAATTTCAACTTTTTTTCAGTTTTAATGTTTTTCATGAAATTTCCCTGTATACCAATGCCACTATTGTAGGCACCATTCAAATGTTCTTTTGGCAGTAGTGATCCACAGAGGATTTTTCTTACTCATTTATATGCTGAATAGTGTACTTCAGGAAACATTTTTAAAAATTATTTATTTACTTGCAAGCAGAGAGATACAGACACAAAAACACACACACATAGAGAGAGTGTGTGTGTATGGGCATTCCAGGATTTCATGCCTCTGAAAATAAACTCCAGAACCAAGTGCTACTTTGTGCTTCTGACTTTGTGTGGATACTGGGGAATTGATCCTGGGTCATTAGGTTTTGTAGGCAAGTACTTTAACAACTGAGCAATCTCTCTGTCCCTGGAGACATTTTTTTGTTGTTTATTTATATTTATTTATTTGAGACAGACAGACAGAGAGAAAGAGGCAGAGAGGAGAGAGATATAGAGATAGATAGATAGATACAGAGAGAGGGGGGGGGGAGAGGTAGGGAGGGAATGGCTGCATCAGGGCCTATAGCTACTGCAACCGAACTCCAGCTGCATGCACTAACTTGTGCATCTGGTTTATGTGGGTCCTGGGGAATTGAGCCTTGGACCAAGGTCCTTAGCCTTCACAGGCAAGTGCTTTACTGCTAAGTCATCTCTTCAGCCCCATTTTTTTTTCTTGCTATTTACACATGTGTTTTATTCCTTTCTTGGTAGTCATCACTGCAAAATAAGGGGATTTTCACCACCACTTTACATGTACTTTGAAAATCATAAGCCATCCCATTCTCAGAGAGCTTCTCCTGTCTCACTTCAGGCCTACCCAAAAGGACATCAATGTTAGAGAGACATTCTAAGTCATGCTTATGATTTTAACAATGTTCCCTTTGCTAATCTGTTTGTTGTTGTTGTTGTTTGTTTGTTTGTTTGCATGCCATTGTTCTTTTCTTACTTGCTAATCCTATCAGATTTTATTTGGTTCCTGCTCCTTAATGAAGTCTTTTATTCTCATTCCACAGTGGCATTTCAATTCAAGTATAATGTGTTCATAGATGGTTCCATGAGTAATGAAGTCAATTATAAAAGATCTTCAGTCCATGCGTATTTCCACCCATTATAACCAGATCTAGGAGTTGAGCTTTGACATGATCACTCCTAGTAATTTAGGTGCATCTCATTATGTCCTGTAAGAAGAAATGCAAACATTGGCTTTTCCTTTTAAAAATGATTACACATATGCAAGGAAGCTATCTCCAGAAGTCCCACTAGGTTAAAGAAACTGCGGGCCAGAACTAATAAATAACTTATCATGTTAGTTTTTGGCTTGGTTTCCATAATCCTCGGCAATTTCCCTAGCTTGCCAGATGGAAATAATTCAACATTGTGTTAATAAGATAAACTACAGGGGAAGAAGACATTTTTTTTCTCTAAAAAGGAAAATAAATGAATATAAAAATTAGAATAATCATGCATTTAGTTGAAATAGCATAATAAATGCTTTCATTCCTTTCCCTAACATCTGACACAAGAAGGTATCACTGCCAATCTGCCTGAAGGAAGGGTAGATTTAAAGCTTCACTGTGTATTACAGAGGCGTTTGCAAAGTCCATAACCTATTGAACAGACATCCTGGTGAATGGTTTTCTTCCTCCGGGAAAACTGCTTTGCTCCAAGTCAGGTATTTCATATTTTATTTGGATATTGGATTGAATGTAACCAGATAACCAAAACCTGAAAAACATGTCTAGGTGGAAAACTGTTTTCTGGAGGGGGAGGAGTGTAGATTATTAGTTAAGGGAAATTGCTCTGCAAGCATGAGGACCTCAGTGCAACTCCCAACATACCTGTAAAAAATGGGGTATGGCTGCACATGCCTGGAACCTCAGGGCTGATGGGGATGGAGACAAGATGGTTCCTGGGGCTATCAGGCCAGACTAACTGAAAAACATGAGCTCTTGTTTCAGTGCAAGGCTCTTTCTCAGGAAAATGGACAAGAGAAGGATTGAGAAGAGTACCTGATATATAATACTATACATGTGGCAAGCACATCTACACACATGCACACACACACACACACAGCATACACACATGCTCACATGCACATACCACATATACTACAAACACATATGAAAATAAGCTAAGCTGCAGTATATTTTCTTAACACCTCAGACACATTTTTATTTAAGAGCAGTGTTTTGATAACTGCTCAGTTCAATTAGAATGGTTTGCATATTCAGATCAGTACCTCATGTTAAAAGTAATTTCAGTTTGCATCAAGCCTGAGAACCAGGGGATGAAGTTCCAATAACCTTAGATCATAAAGAAAAAAGAGTGTTTTAATAGTGTTCTCTGTCAATTTTTATTGTTACAGGAGGTTCTGGGTATAGCAGTCATCTTCTCATTGTTGGGATGAACTGCCAGACCAGATTCAGCTATGGGAGAAAGGGATTTATTGAAGTTTACAGATCAAGGGGACATTCCATAATGGTGGAAGAAGCTGGCCTCTTTTACATAGATCAAGGCAAAGAGAAAAGAAACCACCAGAACCATAAAAAATTACACCCCAGGACCACCCAGCAGAACTCAAACACTCTGCCTGTATCTGACTGGATACATATCCACCCCCACATCTTAGGGTTGGACTCTAGGATCTACCCAGTGACACCTCCTCCAGCCAGGTACATGGAATCCAAGAAGCTTTGATAAAACTCTTAATTTAGTTGGGGAATATCTCTAAGTAGATGCTAAACCACACTGGTTTAGCAGCACATTCTTCAGCAAACAGCCTTGGCAAACTGAATCCCCACACAAGACCTTTCCTAAAATCTCTTCTTGAATGCCAAAAAGCCCACAACAGGTTTTAGTAAAGCAAATGAGTCTGTAAAATGTCTTGGACATGGAACTAAAAAACTAGTGAATTCCAATGGAATTTTATCTGCCTATGGAAACTGAAGCCCTGTCATTAGCCAAACAGGTTCTTAAAAGGAGGAACAAGCTTCACCTTAAAATATTCTTTTATATATTTTTTTTTTATATAAAAGATGGAGACTCCTGAAAAAGCTGACTATAGAAATACCAACAGACCCAGTTATACCATTACTGGGCATATACACTAAAACCTTCAAACCAAAAGCCAGAGAGATTTGCTCAACCATGTTTGTAGCAGCTCAATTCGTAATAGCTAAAAGCTGGAATCAACCCAGATGTCCATCATTAGAAGAATGGATAACAAAGATGTGGTATATCTACACAATGGAATTCTATACAGCAGTAAGAAAAAACGACATAAAGAAATTTGAGGAAAAATGGTTGAACCTGGAACAGATCATTCTCAGCGAACTTACCCAATCACAGAAAAAAAATCGACACATAGTCTCATTCATCTGCAACACCTAAACTGAATCTGCCCAAGATGCCTTACATACCCAGCAAGCACCTCATGGACTAGACAATAAGATGGATGGGAGGGCGGGGAGGGAATCAAAGGGTGGAAAACAGTAATCCGGACCCAAACGGCAATGGTACCATAAAATTTTACTTCCTAAAAGACAGACCAAATGGCTGAACCTTCACTAGACCCTTACAGGAAACACCTGAACCACAAGACACTGGAGAGGGTAGGATCAAGACTGACCTAAATCTCCTACATCTTCCCTCCCTCCCTCCCCCCCTCTCCCCTCTATCTCTCTCCTCTCTAACTCTTGTATATTAGTTATCTTTTTCCTCAATTTCTTAGTGGACACTGACCTGAAACCCCCACTTCCAGCTTGGGCCTACCATCCACAATGAGCTTTTGATCAGAGAAACCTACAAGGTTTCCCAAAACAATGACAGACTTCTGTCAGAGTACTTGATGACCCACCAAAGGCCAGTGATAAGACCCTATTGCTGAAGACTCCATACACAGCTGACACGTAAAATGGAATGACGTGGCTGGAAGCCAGGAGAGAGTCAGTCCCCAGACAGTCAGCGTGTCTAGAGCCAGAAGGCGCTACATAGGCGACTGGGGGAAATGACCAAGATCTGTCCAAGCAACACATTATTTAACCTAATTAGCAACAAATAACCGGATGTGATGCCCACACAAGTGCAATAGTGGTACACAGCCATGGTGAGGAATCAATTGCTCTTGATTTGGCTAACTGATCCACTCAGTGGTACTAGACCCTTAGCTGGAGCTGGGAAACAAGTCAGAACCATACCCAAACACAAGCCCACTCTACAATATCAAGCTACCATCAATCATGGGGTATAAGAGGGCCTACACCTATCAAACTGTCTATCAAAAAAGTAAGTGTTATCTCAATTTTCCAGGTGCTAACTTACTCTCCATTGGAGAATCTGCTTCTCTTTTCCAGATAGATGCAGATCCTAAGAAGAGAGCTGCCCCAACATACCTCAAAAGGGGCCCAACTGAAACTAAGGACAACTGGCGAAATAAGCAAGGGTGATGTTTTCCTGTGAACCGGATACCAGCACAAAGGGGAAGGAGATCAACGGAGAGAAAAATCAACTCCTACCAAATCAGAGAGCCAAAGCCTCAGAGGCCCCCAACACCTCAGCACTGAAGCAGACCAAAAATGAACCCAACATGGCTCAGGGAAATCTTGCGGAAGAGGGGGCGGAAAGAATGTCAGAGTTACATGTTGGGTCATGATTTTCAGAGACATTTATCATACTAATAACTGGGGGCTAACTCCACAATGCACGACCCATTTTCATTAACAAGGAGGGTCTAATGGGAGGGGTAGATCACAGATGAGCCTAAATAATGGTACCAAACTGCCTGTATTCACTGAAATGAAAACTAATAAATTAAATTTAAAAAATAAAAAAATATTCTTTTATATTAATTACACAACAATATTTTAACAATGATTTTATTTGAGGTAGGGTCTCACTCTACCTCAGGTTGACCTGGAATTCACTTTTTAGTCTCAGGGAGGCCACAAACTCACAGTGATCCTTCTCCCTCTACCTCCCCAAAGGCTGGGATTAAAAGTGTGCAATACCACGCCCATATTAACAATGATATCTTAAAAGTAATTCTATGCATGACCACACAACTTAAATGGTCCACTTTTGTTTTTCACCTTTCCATTTTTAATTCTCTACGTTTATGCATTTTCATAAACCATTATGATATTAATACAATATTTTACTTTTTTCAACTATTATCTCTTATAAAATATTATTTTAATTTATTTAAAAGTAGAGAGAGAAACAAGCAGACAGATGCTCATACCAGGGTCTTTATCCACTGCAAAAGAACTACACATGCATATACCCCTTTGTGCATCTAGCTTTAAATCAGTACCGGGGAATCAAACTCAGGTAATTAGGTTTTACAGCAAGTGCCTTACCTGCTAAGCCAATCTCCAGCCCTCAACTAGTATCATAATTTCATACCATAATTTATTAAAATAGCCTTCTTTGAAATACCAATTAGTTACTTTTTAATCTTTTACTATTGATAGCAAGTGTTATATATAAACATTTTTTTCTGATTGCTTATCTCTACTTAAATCCATAAATTAAATCCAAAGGACAATGATGAAGATAAAATTGATAAATTGTTTACTAAGAAATGTATGATGATTACCATTCAGCTAATGAATTATATTTTCTTATAGCCTATGAGGAAATTTTGAAATAGATAAGGCACATAGTAGAAAATCAACTACTAATAACAATGCTAATGGTTATTAGTTTATTATAGTTATTAGTATTTGTTTTTGTTTCTTTTTTTTAAGCCAAGGTCTCACTCTGGAGACCATACTTATCTGGAACTCACTATGTAGACAGCTTAGTCAAAAACTTAGGGCAATCCTCCTGCTTCAGCTTCCCACCTACTGAGATTACTGACTTGAGTCACCATGACTGGTTAAAATATAATTATTTATTTATTTATTTGTTATATACACAGTGTGTATACAGCCATGTTGTTACCATCATTAGCCTCCTCCCTGTCCTCCCCTCTCCACAGAGACCCTCCTCATTGGGGAATGTGGGTCGTGCATTTTGGGGTTAGCCATCAGTTATGGGTAAGAGACAATGTCTTTGTACATAATGTCCCAACATGTACCTCTGACATTCTTTCTATCCCCTCTTTCACAAATTTCCCTGAGCCATGTTGGGTTCATTTTAGGTCAGCTTCAGTGATGAGGTCTTGGGAGCCTTTGTGACTCTGATTATTTTCAAAATAAAACTGATTTATGTCATAGCTGTTGCACATAAAATTCCTGCTGAACTATAATATCATATACTATAGCTTTTAACTTAAAAAAATAACAAATGACTGGCTTTGTATCAGAGATGTTAATATAACTAAAATCTGAGGAATAGCACTTTGTACTTTCTAAGTGGAAAATTGAGAGCAAATGTATTACAGTCTGTTACTTTGGCAGAGCAATAAACATGCAGAAGTCATGTCGATCAGATCCTAGAAATAGAAAAAAGAAAAGAAAACAAAGAGAAATTGGGCTATTTTCTCAAGAACA
The DNA here is from genome assembly GCF_020740685.1 of Jaculus jaculus. Classification (NCBI taxonomy): domain Eukaryota; kingdom Metazoa; phylum Chordata; class Mammalia; order Rodentia; family Dipodidae; genus Jaculus; species Jaculus jaculus. Next base: position 104,113,175 of record NC_059110.1, read on the forward strand.
AGAGTAAAGGCAGATGAAGATAGATTTACAAATAGGATCTGATCCAGTTACATAAGTAATATGGCTTGTGCCCTTCTGTTTTGTCATTAAAATTTATGCTAATCTACAGAATTACCTCCACAGGTAGATTTTTAACATGCTCATATTTCCTAGATAACATGTAGCGAATGAGAACCAGCCAAGCAGTCAGTAATTCTGTGGAGAAACCATTCATGTTAGAGCTGTGTAAACTAACCTTTGTGTAAATGCATAGTCCGCTTTCTTTCTCATATTGGCATGAGCTAAGGCACTAGGTAGCCATATATCCTTCTCTTGCATTTGACTATACTTGGGTGGAGTTTCTAATACAAATCACAGACACCAAGATCCCTATAACGAAGTGCAGAGGTTTAATGAACTGAGAAAAGGAAATGTAGACTTTTTTCCCATCATTATCTTTCTACCACTATTACTTTTATTATATGCATGAAAGTATGAGTGTATATAATGATAGGTATTTACATATAGAGAAAATATTCATGGCTCTAGAGTCATAGTCCTTTGTTACATTTTAGTAAGGACCCTCCTGCTACTGCCAGGAAAGTGAAAGTATTCTCAGTTGACTAAAAGGTTTAGGGATTTATTTTCCATCACCTGAAGGTTTTTGTACCCAGTAGGCAACATTTCCATTGAGACAGGTAATTATAACCAGCTTTAACTGGGCACTCCAAACTGAAGGTTGCTGATCTTGCAGTACAAAAAAAAAAAAAAAAAAACATTTTCAGCTGTGGACAATTAGCAAACTCAGTCAACCAGGCAAAAAGTGCAGCCCTCTATTGCACAATTCAGCTGCTGGCAATTCTCTGACAGCTATATAATTACATGGACCATAAATTACATTCCATAATCACCTTGTTTATAATTTCATTCCCTGTAAATTAGTAGTGTAATGAAATGAGATTTCATAACCACCAGATGTATGGTGAGCTGCTCACCAGGGGTGCTAGTGATGGCTAAGAGGCAGTCTCATCCCAAAGAGTGAGATGTTGGTGGGATGCTCTCTTTTCTGGTAATGCTATTAAAAAAGTGATTTGATGGTATGAGGTTGGGATTGCAAGTGGCCTTTGAGCACCTCCAGGTTGGAAGCAGAATATTACATGAGGACCCATATTAAGTATAACACCATGCTATACAAAAAGCATCTTGAATTTTAACATTTTAACACTAAAGGAAACATAGCAAAACTTCTAAGGCTCAGATAATATTGTAGAATAAAGGGGTAGAAAGACTGTAAGAGCCCTAGGGTGGGAAGGAGTGTCCTGAGTCATTGGCTCTCCCATGAAGACTAACTAGGGCATTCATGACCCCACAGGAACTACCAGTGACCACACTGAGGACAACCCTTAATATAATAGTGGCTGGGAAGACAGAACACAAAGTATAACCCCAATGGGAATATGATTTATTTGCATTATGTTAAAAATTGCCAACAAAAAACTCACTCCATTTATTGACCTGTGTATGTTATCTAATGTGTGTGAGATTATTCAAGAATCTCTCTGAAGAGTGACATTTATGGGAAGTTTCCATAAAAATGGCATTTCACTGGGGTTAAAGGTACTTTCTTGCAAATCCCAATGGCATAGATTTCATTCCCCAGTACCGAGGTAAATACAGATACACAAAGTAGTGCATGCACCTGGAGTTCATTTGCAGTAGCAGGATGCCCTGGTGTTCCAATATATACACACATTCTCTTTCTATTTTTGCCACTTTTTTTCTCTCAAATAAATTAATTAATTAATTAATTAATTAATGAAGAAAGGTATTTTTTCACCATGAGTAAGTAAGTGGTCATCTCTACAATGGGGTAATATAGTAATTGTGCACTGAAATTGTATTATGTATAATCACATTTCTAAGGTTATTGTTTTTTTTCAGTTTTTTGTGTATTTTTATTAGTTTTGTACTCAGTGAATACAGTCAAGTTGGTACCCTTGTTGGCCTCTTCCCTGTCCTCCCTCCTTCCCCTGGCACCTCCTTGTTGAGGCATATGGGTCATGTATTGTGGAGTTAGACCTCAGTTGTGGGTAGGAGGCAATGTCTCTGTGTATCATGACCAATGTGTGGCTCTGACATTCTTTCTACCAGCTCTTCCACAATTTTCCCTGAGCCATGTTGGGTTCATCTTAGGTCTGCTTTAGTGATAAGCTCTTGGGAGCCTCTGTTTCATTGGATATCTGATTTGGTAGGAATTGATTGTTCTCTGTGTCGATCTCCTTCACACTTCTGCTGGTACCAGGTTCACCAAGAAAACAGCACTCTTGCTTGTTTGGCCAATTATTCTTAGTTTCAGCTGGGGCACTTTTGAGGTATGATAGGGTGGTTCTCTCCTTAGGATCTGCATCTATCTGAAAAAGAGAAGCAGATTCTCCAAAGGAGAGTAAATTTAGCACCAGATAAATGGGATAACAATTATTTTTGTAGAGAGAATTTAATAGGTATAGGCCCTCTTATAGCTCACAATTGGTGGTAGATTGATAATGGAGAGAGGGCTCATTCTTGGATACGGTTCTGACTTGTTTCCTAGTTCCAGCTATGGGTTCTGTTCTACTGAGCAACCCAGTTATCCAAATCAAGAATAGTTGGTTTTCTCACCATGGCTGTGTACCACTATTGCATTTATGTGAGCATCACAACAGATTATTTGCTGCTAAGTAGGTTAGACCATGAATTGCTTAGACAGATATTGGTCATTTTCCCCCATTTGCCCATGTAGCACCTTCTGGCGCTAGACACACTAACTGTCTGGGGACTGACTCTCTTCCAGCTTCCAGCCATGTCACTTAATGATACGTGTCAACTGCATATGCTGTCTTCAGCAGTAGGGTCTTACCACTAACCTTTGGTGGGTCATCAAGTACTGGCAAAAATATTTCATTCTTTTAGGAAACCCTGTAGGTCTCTCTGATCAAAAGCTCATTGTGGATGATAGTCACCTGATGGTACTGACAGTTATAGGTCAGTGCCCATGAAGAGAAGGAAGAAAAAGATAAATAACATAAAACAGTTAGAGAGAAGATGGAGGAGGAGAGAGAGAAGCTGTAGAAGATTAAGGACAGTCTTCATCATACCCTCTCCAGTGCCTTGTGATTTAGGTGTTCCTTCTAAGGGCCTGGTGAAGGTACAACCATTTGGTCTGTCTTTTAAGATGTAGAATTTTATGGTACCATTGTCGTTTGGGTCCATATTTGTGTCCCCCACACCCTCCCTTCCCCCCCCTCAGCCACCTTATTGTCCAGTCCTTGAGATGCTTTCTGGGTATGTTGGCATCTTGGGTAGATTCAGGTTAGGTGCTGTAGATGAGTGAGACTATGCCGTGATTATCTTTCTGTGATTAGGTAAGTTCACTGAGAATAATCTGTTCCAGGTTCAACCATTTTTCTTCAAATTTCTTTGTATCATTTTTTTCTTACTGCTGTATAGAATTCCATCATGTAGATATACCATATCTTACTTATCCATTCATCTACTGATGGACACCTGGGTTGATTCCAGCTGTTAGCTGTTACGAATTGAGCTGCTATAAACATGGTTGAGCAAATCTCTCTGGACCGACGCTTGAAGGTTTTAGGGTACATGCCCAGTAAGGGAATAACTAGGTCTGACGGTAACTCTATAGTCAGCTTTTTTAGGAGTCTCAATATTGCTTTCCAAAGTGAAGTTCATTTGCAGTGGCAGGATACCCTGTTATGCACACACACACTCTCTCTATCTATTTTGCCTCTTTCTCTCAAATAAATAAATAAAAATATTAATGAAGAAAGGTATTTCTTTCACCATGAGTAAGTAGGTGGTCATCTCTACAATGGGGTAATATAGTAATTGTACAATGAAAGTGTATTATATGTAATCGCATTTCCTAAGGGTATTGTTTTTCACCACACAAAGAAATATTTTCTTTTTGTGTAAAATCTTTTGTATCACGCCTGCTACTACAAAAGTGAAAGAAATATGAATGGAAATAATAAAAATTCTGGTCTTTGCTCTAGGGTTTAACTAGTAACCTGACTTCTGGGACATAGCTCCCTGCTATTTCCTATCAACACAATTACAAATTATAGTATTTTAGAATCAATATCCTACAAGTGGGAATTATGCATTTTAAGAGAAAGAAGAACAAATGAACAGCTTATAATTTTTGCAGTCTTATATCTCAAGCCAAGACATGTTGTTTGCAAGAGATTTATTAGAACTCAAAGCCATGACTACAACAAGAACCGTGCTGCAAGGAAAATTACAAATGATGTGCCACTGCCTCTAACAGAGATGGGAGGGGGAAACGCATGAATCTAGAAGCTCTAATTACCTGCAGAAATGTGAGCTGGTAATGCAGTGCCTATTTTAATTACCATCTGATTAAAATTAATCTTAGAAAGGAAAGGCAAAAGTGGGAGAAGGGAACTGCAGTCTGAAGGTTAATGTTCCAAATGCCACCACTTGCAGACAGGTAAAGAAGAGGCCATGTGAGCAAAGGACACTTACAGAGCAGCCATCTGAAATGGAGATTGTTGCCTGGAAACATTTGCTATTTCATACCTGTTAGTAGACTTCAAATATGTGGAAAATTATTATCTATCATCATATCATTTTGCCAACAGAGGAGATTAGATATGGCAACATCTTCCTCAGGGGGAAGAGCTTGAGGTCAAGTAAAATTATTCTAGGTTCTGAGAGATGGTCCTGTGATTTGAACCCAATTCTGAGAGACTGCTCTTTTCAATAATAAACCTACAGTGCTAGTGAGTAGAAGGTAATTTACTGGAGATATTATCAGTGACTGTTTTAAGCTGGCAGGATATGAAGATGATCTTCACTGTTCTAGAGAGGAGTGAGAAGAAGCTGAACAGCCTGTGGTTAGCCAGCGTCTTCTTAGAAAGTCATCATTACTGACATTAGCATTTAGTCTCATCCTGACAGTACTTTTTTAAATAAATAAATAAATGATAATTTAAACCCAAGAGTTATATATCACTAAGAGGAAAATGCAGTGTCCTCAATGAAGGATCACTGTCACGAGAAACCTTTTCTCCTGGGGTGTCTCAAACACATGCCGTCTCCCCAGATAGGGCACAGAAAACAGACCAAAGGACGACTAAGCCCAAGAGAGTTTCATGAGTTTATCGTGGTTACTTATAGAGCAGGGTGAAGGGTTGCTTACAGCAGCAGTAGGTGACACAAATGCAGCCACGCCAGGAGAAATCGCCTACCATCCTGGGTAACAATCTCCCCCGAGCTGCTTCTACTCAAATGCAAGTGCATCACTAGAAAGTCCACCTCAGCACAGGTGAGGACTCACGGAAGGTCGGTCTGTGGATTACACTGTACCACTTGAAGGAAGTTGAATCAGAGAGACTTTCTCCTTCAAACAGTTGTTTCATCTTTATATAGCCTTAGGGGCAGGGACTTGCAACCCTTTCCCAGACGTCTTGTCTTCCTCAGTCTCTTGAACTTCCTACCTGTCCCTCCCACCAACAAGAAGAGATGTTTCAGATTCTATATAACTTAACATTGGCTAATGGTTGTGTGACCTATAAGATTCAGGTCTCCCAGACTTGACTTCCTGAATCCACTGAGCCTCCTCTCTCTCTCCAACTGGGAAGAATCTCTTTTACCCAACAGCCACCTACCCACTGTGTGTGAAGAAAGTTAGTTACAAAAGTGTGGTTCCATTTTAATTCTCTGTTGCACTTGCTTGGAATGATAGAGAACTGAATGCTAGTGCACTCAAATCTTGTAATCATGTGTCAGGGAAACCATAGAAGTCAGAGCTCTGATATTTGCTATCCTCACTGCCTATAAGGATTCCATCAGGGCAATCTTAATGAAAAAATAGATTAATTAAGACATGTAAGCAACAACAGTAAGCCTCTGGCTATACAACTCTTCCATAAATCACCGCACCTCTGAAATGTCAATAGAAAATTATAACATGTTATATAAAAAAGAACCTGCAACCTACAGTCTCCTGATGGATTGAAGGAGAGCTCTACCATCAACTTCATTGACAAATCATATGCTCACATGTAAATGGCAGGGTACAGAATGCAGGGGAAGCTGAGTACTTGACCAAAGACCACAAACACATGTAAAGGTGAAGACCAAAAATATCAAGGCAAATAACAATCTGAGGAAAAGAAGATATAATGGTTAAAATGGCATGGAGAGATTGCTCAATGGTTAAGGGGTTTGCCTACAAAGCCTAATGACCAGGGTTCAATACCTCAGTACACTAGTAAAGCCAGATCCACAAGGTTGCACATGCAGCTGGAGTTTGTTTGCAGTGGCTAGGATACATAATGGTTTAAAAAAAGGAAAAAAAATAAAAACAGATTTGTTCTAAAAAAAAAAAGTAAACAATAACTATACTTTTTGAGAAATATAGAAAAACACAAAATATTTTAATTTGAATCTAATGATCCAAAATTTAACAATTAAATGGTAAAAATGCAATAGTAATGTTAGAATAATAGTATTCTAAAAATCACCTTATTCACAGTAAGCAACTTCAGTGAAATTCATTAACAATACATCAGAAATCATAGAAAAGAAGATCACATTGTAACTAATCAGATTTAAATTCAAGATGAGACAAAATACAATGGGCAAATAGCTAGAGGAGGAAATTGTTTTGGAAAAGGAAGTTAGAAGAATTTGTAACAACTATAACTACAGGAACAAAACTCCACAATATTTCAGTCCCTGAAGCAAAATGCAGTAAAAGAAAGGGAGAAAGAGAGAGGGGGAAAGGGTAAAGGAGGAAAAGAAAAAGGAGAGGAGAAAAGGGATAGAAAAATCTGTAGAGAAGGGATAAGAGTAAAGATTCCTATAATTTAGGTGAAAACACTTTTTAATACAACATTGATCATCATCACCTGGAGAAATAGAAAAAGAATAAAACAAGTGATTTAAAAAAATGTTAAAGGAACGACGTAATGCAAATCTTACACTTAGTTCTCTTCAAGATGGCAAACTAGACTTTTCTAAACTTTATTATGTATTTATTTGTGGTGTCAGTGTGTGCTCATACTGTAAACTAAAGCCCATCTGGCTTTCCATGGGTAGCTGGGGAATTGACCAGCAGGCTTTGTAAGCAAGCACCTTTAACCTCTGAGCTATCTCCCCAAGCCATTCAAAGAAACTTTTAATGAACTAAACAGTGAAGTTATATCAATAGATTTATGAGAAGAAAAAACTGAGTCTATGTTTAATAGCAAGAAGACAGACAAGGGTAAATGAGTGCAATTGTAAATCTTTTGTACAAAAGGTACCAGTTTATTAAAATTTTTGAAAATGACAGTTTGATGGTCAAATTGAGCAATGTTAATGATGAAACAAAATGAAGCATAAAAATAAAGAAATTATCTTAGCTTTGACAGTAAACAAAAACTCATCTACACTAAAATTAGCTCTAAATGATAATATAATTATGACTACAAGTGAGTAATTAAATAGAATAGGATTTCATTCTTTAAACTAGAAAATGGAGAACTAAAGGTGACAATTTTGGAAATATGATAATTTCCAGGAACTTCCGAGTGTAAGGCAAGGGCTACAAGTTAAAACACAGGAATGAAGCAGCAAATACTACATTCAAAATGTAAAGTAATGCAAATGTAGGCAGAAAGAATCACCAAACAAATAGAATTTAGAAATGCTAACCTACGAAAACACACAGTAATGAGGAGAGGAGACTCAGTTTTAAAGATAGGAATGAATTTAAGAATACACACACACACACACACACACACACACACACGTAGATATACATATATGTGTACAAATGTATATATTTGAATTAATAGAATGTAAAAATGCTTCATAAAATATAGAATAAGCATGTTTTAATTTCAATATATTTGCATAAAAATAAAGAAGAAGAATACCGAGTAAAACAAGAATCCTCAAAGTAATAAAATTCAACTTAGAAAATAAAAATTAAAATTTGTGTATAAGGCTATATAATAACAGGAGAATAGAAAATTAGAGAAGTGGTTCTAAACATCTAAGTGCACTGAAACAAAGTGGTAATTTTGTGTCAGCAAATTATATGTTCTTTTTGTATAAACAGCTATTGCAAGTACAGAAGCAATTAAATGTCAAATAGGATACTGAAAGGGCAATTTCAGTGGATGGAGATTTGAATGCAAGAATTTTTCATGACACTCTAGGTACTTTAAAATAATTTATAAATTTTTGATACTTACAACTATTATCTATATATGCATATAAATATAAAACATTATTAGATTATTAACAAAATTGATGTTTTATAATACTTGTTTTCATAATTAGTATATTCTACATCAACTAGAAAGCTGTGCATTTGAGACTTTTATGTGCACTATGAGTAGTTACACCTTAGAGTAAGTGACATATAATAGGATCATTACAGAAAAAAATCAAGTGTGTGGTCAATATATGTGATAAAGGTGAGAGTGTTATTTTTCATGCCCTGTTAGGAGATAGTTGGATTAGTAAATTAGCCAACTAAATTTAAAGACATATGATTCAAATGTGAAACCCATAATAAAGGAGGCAATACTTTATATGCAGCTGAAGTTAAATAAATAAATAAATATATATATATATATATATATATATATATATATATATATATATACACATATTCATACATACTGGTGAATTAGAGACATTAATAAATATGAACCATGTACCAAAGTGTATTCAGCTTTCTATTTCATTCTTTATACTTTAAAAATACACCATTGTTCTAGTCTGGGGATTTCACTGAATTGCATAGCTTCATGTTGAGACATATATTATCTTTTGGATTTAGTTTCCTTCAAACGCAAGAAGGTGGAGATATTAGATGAATCTTAAATTGACCCCTGACTTGTCATTACAGGAAATTGGAGTCAGAAGTTAAAGGACCCAGGATGACTGGGTTGTATTTTAGAAAGTGAAATACAGACTCAAGAAACACAAAGTTTTCTTTTCCTTTCATATTCTTGCATCTTGGCATTGAGTAGCCCATGCCCAATTGAATGATTTTAAATTGAGTATCTTCAAACCCCATTTCCTACTAAAGAAAAGAAGGAAGGCTATGTTTACAAGGTTTTCTATCCTTTTTTTGTCATTTCAAGATAGTTGTGGGAATAGAATATAACATTTATTTGGCCTTGGCTTTTTTAAGTAAGCATAATTTTCTAAAGATTTACTTAGGTAGCTATGTTTATGCATTTTTATTGATGAGTAGTTATGGACAGCTCCATGATTCTAGGAAGAACATCTAACCAAATATAGTTTTTTGGAAGGATGAAATTTATTTCAAGCTTAGAGATTCAGGGGAAGCTCTACCAATGAAGGAATAAACTATCTTTCACTGATAAATCGAAGCAGAGAAAAACCACCACCAGCCAGCAAACACCAAAAACAGAGGGCTGGAAAGATGGCTTAGTGGTTTAGGTGCTTGCCTGTGAATCCTAAAATCCCAGGTTCAGTTCCTCAGTACCCATATAAGCCAGATGCACAACGTGGCACATGTGACATGTGTCTGGATTTCATTTGCAGTGGCCCCAGGACCTGCTGCATGCATTCTGTCTCTCTTTCTCTCTCTCTCTTTGGCTGGCCAGTGACACGCCTCCAGAAGCAGGAGTTTGTCTATTGGGGACTGGAGCTAAAAACAGTTGTTCAGTCTGATAAAAAATTATTCGAATTACCTTTTTCCTTAAACAGACATTTTAACAGTTTGCTATTGATTTTATGGATTAATGTCAGTCACTATGTATGCATATGACCTTAATATGCCTTTTACAAACCTGTTTTTCTGTGTGATCAGAGAATCATAAACATACCTCTTGAAGTAAAAAAAGGCTGAAGTGACACACTCAGCTTACATACCAATGAAGAAACTGGTCGGTAATTGAGCAGTAATAATTACGCAGATTAATGACTGTCTCAGAAAGTTCATTATGGTGGGCCATTAACCCTAGCATAGCAATTAATTCCCAAGGAAGTGTCCACTGCTCCAGAGGTCATTTTTGTGCTTAGAAATCATAAAATAAATGAAACTATACCAAAATATTCAATGTCAAAAAGTAAGCGCATTATCGTTAGACCTGTGATGTGCTTTATGTTTCAGTCTGAGTGAGTAATAGATGCCCAGATATTTGGACAAACATCATTTAAAAAATAATTCTGTGCGTGCATTATTGAGAGAATGAATATCAGAATCATCAAAGCACACTGTCCACCCTGATGTGGGTAGCTCTGTTCTAGTCAGCTGAAGGCCTGAATGGATCAAAATGCTGATCTTCCTCTAAATAATAAAGGAACTCTTTCCTGTTTGGCATAGGCTGGGATGTTGTTACTCACTCTTTTCTTTATTCTTCATATTGTGACAGAAATGTTAACTCATCCTGATTCTTGAGCCGATTGGAACTGGAATCTGTACTTCACCTGGACCTGAAAATGTGTATCAGTTGTCTTGGAACTTCTAATTAAACATCCATAGGTCTTGATAATTCTCAGACATGTTAGCCATGAAAGATAAAACCTCATGTTAAATAATTCCTCCTCCTTTTATGTTTATATATCTATATAGGAATGTGTGAGTTTACATTAAGTGTATTTTAAAAATTATATGTGCACATCCTAATGTACTTAATATATAAAATAAATGTATATTTACAACTATATATGTAACACTGTTAATAAAAATTACTTTCACCAACTAAATATTATTTCATTAAAGAGTTTCATTTCATGTTCTTTAAGGTTATAGTTCAAAGTCTGATAAGAATGAAACCTGGTACTTACTAAAAATAAATGATGTGACTAATGTTTTACATATATTAGTGTAATTCACTATCATGTCAAATAATAAGGCATAAAGTACATTTAGCAGATGAGAAAAAATAAGGTAAAGATTGTTAAGCCAAATTTATATGCACACATCTTTGGCATCTAAGGGCATGTGACTCCAGGTTCTCCAGTTTTAAATACCATGTTATTTTTTTTTTTTCTAGTACTCTTGGAGAATTCCTTAGAACTCCTTTTCACACTCAGGCATAACAAGAAATCCTTTCCAGACATTTGACAAACAAAATAATGTCATTTGTAATAGGCTAGATAGACATCAAACTAATACATATCGAAAATTTGAAGCATCAGAATATATTGTAAAGTTCAGTATCACGTGGATGTATGAGTATGCATCTATAAACTTGAGAAGTTGATAAAAGTACCCCAAATTTTATGTCATAAATATATGCCCACTATATAATAAAATTCATAGAAGTAATATGCTATTTCTTGAGGAATTATTTCTTGCCAAAGTAACAAGTTATGAAAAATAGTTAAAATATACTCTACAAAATAAAATTTAGATTAATTTTTATACTTATTTTTCAGTTTTGCAAAATACATAACATTTTATAAAAACAAAATACATTTATTTAGTTTTAGGTATTCATAAATCTTACCTTTTTTTTTTAATTTTATTTATTTAGAGGTAGGGTTTCAGTCTGGTCCAGGCTGACCTGGAATTTACTATGTAGTCTCAGGGTGGCCGTGAACTCACAGAGATCCTCCTACCTCTGCCTCCCAAGTGCTGGGATTAAAGGTGTGCACCACCACACCCAGCTCTTAATTTTATTGTTAAATTAATATTTTATGGAAAAACATAACATTAGTTATACATTTTGAATATCATGGAATAGAAACAGAGAGTAACAGTGTAAATGAGGATTTAGAATCATTTAATGTGGCTACAGAGAAGATTTTGAAATGATTGTCAGTAGATATATACTTTTGATAATTATAAATTAAATATATACTAAGAATATTCAAAATGAATAATCTGTATATTTTTGACTTTTAGAAAAGATTGAAAACTCATTTTATTACTTATTTATCTGTTTTGCTTGACAAAGTTCCAATTTTATTGAAATAATACATGAACAGCAGTTTCACTTTTGTGAGCACAAATTGAAGTTGCTAGAGGTTTATTGTCTGAGGTGGAACCCAGGAGGAAAGAGTACTTTTCATGAAAGACAAGTGATAATTTATTGATTCTCCTTTAGTATTCAGTCATAGATAAATGTCCATAAAGGTATTGTTCAGAGAACAAAAACAATATCTAAGATAATTTCTTGCAATTAGTGTTTCTTTTAATTTGAGATCTTTCTTTATTTCTTAGTTCTTTCTTTATTTCTCCCTTTTTTGGTTTTTCAAGGTAACATCATGTTCCAGCCCAGGCTGATCTGGAATGTAGTATGTTGCATCTGCTGACCTTGAACTCATGGTGATCCTCCCACCTCTGCATCCCAAGTGCTGTGATTACAGCTGTGTGCCAATGTGGTGGTTTGATTCAAGTGTCCACCATAAACTTAGGTGTTCTGAATTTTAGGTTCCCAGCTGATGGAGATTTGGGAATTAACGTCTTCAGGAGGGAAAATATTGTTGGGGGCGGGCTTATAGCCAGTTTCCCCATGCCAGTGTTTGGCACACTCTCCTGTGGCTATTGTCCACCTTATATTGACCAGGGGTTAATGTCCACCCTCTCCGCGTGCCATCGTGGAGCTTCCCCTTGTGCCTGCAAGCAAAAATAAGTCTAAGTCTCTTTTTTTCCCCAGAAGCTGCTCTTGGTTGGGTGATTTCTACCAGCAATGCAAACTTGACTGCAACAGTAAAGTGGTACCAAGGGTGGGATTGCTGCTACACACCTGACTGTGTGGCTCTGGCCTTTTGGAGCTGATTTTCAAGAGGAATGAAGAAGGATTTGAAACCTTGGTCTGAGAGATGCCTTGCAGTGCTGTAAGTACAGCTTGATGGACTACTCTGGTCAGAGTTGAAAGACCTGAATGCAGAAAGAACTATGGACCATGAGGTTTGCCTTATGAGGGTGAGAAAGAGCTGTGCCTGGACTGTGCTAGCAGTTGGCGTGAGAAGCTTGCTATTATGCCAGGGTCCTGAGAAGTTGGGCCGGATTGCTTTGCGTAGAAATGAACTATTTGAGCAGAGAGATATGACACAGGTAAAATGAAATCTTTGGGCCTAAATTGCTGCCCATTCACCTGCTAATAGTTTGAGAGATTACAACCTTTCAGATTGGGCTTGCTGACCTGCAGTGGGGCAAAAAAGAATGTAGACTCTTTTGGAAGGACCTGAGTGCTCAAGAAGTGTCCTGTTATTCAAAGTCTGCTTTATCCCCTCTGGATTAACAAATTGGCACCCTACCTGGTATTGTGGAGTATAAGAAATGCAGGAAAGAGAGGGTAATTGAGTCTGCAACATGGTCTGGTGTTTTGGAAATGGTCATGGGCATTGTGAAGTAGGTTTGCTGATTGCCTGCATAAGGACCCCATGGGGCCAAGAGGATGAACTGTGGATTGCAGTGGAGACCCAGTGGAGATGCTGGGACCACAAAATGGCCGCTAAGGAGCTGCCGACCTGATGAAGTTTTCCTGGACTAAGAGTGGCCTAGTTGGAGAGGCAGAATAAGAATTCCAGAGACTTGTTGCTGGTTAGAATTAGTGGACTTTGAGATTTTTCACTGGCTAGAGTTGTTGGACTTGGAGCTACAGAGTTTGGTGTTTGCCCTGTTTAAATCATGTATTGCTTGAATATTTCTTTACTATGTCCAATGCCAACTTTCTGCAGTGTGAATGTTTATTCTGTGCCATTATGGGGTTTTTTTGAGGTTATTTTTTGGTATTATGGCTCAGTGAAAAGATCTTGGACTATGGGGATGTATGAACATCATTTGAATTGATAAAAACTATGGGGACTTTTAAAGTTGGACTGAATGCATGGCATTTTAAATCATGTATGTCTATCAGTTTTGGGGGTCCAGGAGTGTAATGTGGTGGTTTGATTCAGGTGTCCCCCATAAACTTAGTTGTTCTGAATTCTAGGTTCTCAGCTGATGGAGATTTGGGAATTAATGTTTCCCTATGACAGTGTTTGCCACACTCTCCTGTTGCTATTGTCCAATTTATGTTGGCCAGCAGGTTATGTCCACCCTCTGCTCATGCATTCGTAGAGCTTCCCCTTAAGCCTCTAAGCCAAAATAAATCTCTTTATTCCCCAAAAGCTGCTCTTGGTTGGGTGATGTCTACCAGCAACATGAACTGGACTGCAATAGTCATCATGACCAACATTCTCTTATCCAACTTTGTTTCATTTATTGAGTAGTAATACTAGTCGAGGGTTAGAAGACATTTACTTTGGTGGTTTAAAAGAATCCTTCTTTAAAAAATTATTGACAATTTTTATATAAGCATATGATGCATTTTGATCACCATCCCTTGTATTTACCTTCTCTTCTCTTTTCTTGGTCTCTTAATTTTGAATCCCTTATTCTTTAGAATTAGTCTCTCTTCTTTTTTTATGTCTTTATTTAGCCTTCCTCCACCAGAATGTTGATAGGCCCAATAATGTGCAGTTCTTACATAGGCAACCATAGTTGCTTTGAGGTCATGAATAAAACATAATGTTGACCCTAGTAGGCTCTTTTTTTTGAACAACATAGGCATTTCTCAACTGACTGGGTATTTAAGTATAGAGATACGTCTAAATACTAATTTTTAACTCTTTACCCTTATTAGTATCATATCATTACCACTTAACCACTCAAGAAGCCAGCAAAATATTGTACACTGAATTTTATACATAAGGTATTTGTATATCATAATAAAGCTCTTTTTAGAAAGACTACAAACATAGTATATGTTGATAAGTTAAATCATAAACCTCAAGTAGAATGACCCTCATTAACTCTGAAAATCACCATGCTTTACAAAGACATTAGGTACGTGTTGGAGTTTACTTAGCACCATGAAAAAGAAGTATAGAATTTTGGGTTCAGGTTTATTTGACAAAAAGTTCATTCCTTTTTTCCCCATTTTGTAAATCCTTTGTTTCTTTTTTTTTTTTTTATAAATTTTTTATTTATTTATTTGAGAGCGACAGACACAGAGAGAAAGACAGATAGAGGGAGAGAGAGAGAATGGGTGCGCCAGGGCTTCCAGCCTCTGCAAATGAACTCCAGACGCGTGCGCCCCCTTGTGCATCTGGCTAACGTGGGACCTGGGGGACCGAGCCTCAAACCGGGGTCCTTAGGCTTCACAGGCAAGCACTTAACCGCTAAGCCATCTCTCCAGCCCAATCCTTTGTTTCTTTCTTTCTTTTCTTTTCTTTTCTTTTTTTTTTTTCCAAATAGCTCTTCTTAAGAATCACTGCTTCCTCAATTTCACACTAACCCTACACAGCATCTTCATATTGGCTGGGAATAAACTTCATTATCATTTGCATATTGTAATGGCAGCCTGGAAATCTTTTAACTGTTCCACTAACTCCACACAGCAGCATATTCTGAATCAAGCTTTCAACACCAAAGCCCTTTGCAGGACATGTGTTTATACCATACTTTGTACCCCAAACCACCTTACTATTCAGGGCATAGAAGTAGCAAACAGAGAATGGCAAAATAAGATAGAGAATTAATGCTATGAGGAATAGTGAACAAGGATGATGCATATCTGTAATCTCATCTACTCAGGAAATAAGGTGGGTGAATTTCTTTTTTTTTTTAAAATTTTTTATTTATTTGAGAGCGACAGACACAGAGAGAAAGACAGATAGAGGGAGAGAGAGAGAATGGGCGCGCCAGGGCTTCCAGCCTCTGCAAATGAACTCCAGACGCGTGGGCCCCCTTGTGCATCTGGCTAACGTGGGACCTGGGGAACCGAGCCTCGAACTGGGGTCCTTAGGCTTCACAGGCAAGCGCTTAACCACTAAGCCATCTCTCCAGCCCTGAATTTCTTGAGTTCATAAGTTCTCATCCACTTGAGGAAACTAGCATGATCTTGCTAGTGGGAGTACAAACTAGTACAACCATTATGAAAATCATTATGGAGATATCTCAAAAAAATATAACCCAGCTATAGCATTCCAGGCCATAGGACTTAAGTACTGCACACTCTACCACAAAGATATTTGCATATATTCCTGTTTATTAACTACTTTATTTATAATACCTAAGAATTGGAATCAGCCTAGATGCTAATCAACAGATGATTTGATACTGTGGATGCGCTACACATACACAATGGATTCTTATGCAGCAGAATGAAATAAATAAATTCTAAAATTTGCAGCAAAACGAATAGATGTGGAAAAAATCATCTTAAGTGAAATGGCTTATACTCAGACAGACCAAAGCTGAAGGTTCTCTCTGATCTGGAGGTCTTAGTTTGTAAATTTCGTAAGTATATATGGTAAGGGGCAAATGTGGAAAAAAAAAACAAACAAACTACAGAGTAGAAGAGTAACCAAAAATGAACATAAGAAACATGAAAGGAAAAGACACTGGGGGGAGGTGAATAGGGAGAGGGAGCAGCAGAGTGGAGATATGAGAGGGGTGGGAGTCACCGCAAAGAAACTGCATTTGAAATACAAGAATGAGTATTACTTAAATCTCTGTATGTGACAAAATTTTAACTAACTTATTAACTAAAATAATTTTATTTAAGGATCAAGTCTAACCTAAATCTTCTACATCTTCCCTCCCTCCCTCTTCCCTCTCTCTCTCTCCTCTCTAACTCTTGTATATTAGTTATGTTTTTCCTCAATTTCTTAGTGGGCACTGACCTGTAACCCCCACTTCCAGCTTGGGGCTACCATCCACAATGAGCTTTTGATCAGAGAAACCTACAAGGTTTCCCAAAACAATGACAGACTTCTGTCAGAGTACTTGATGACCCACCAAAGGCCAGTGGTAAGACCCTATTGCTGAAGACTCCATACACAGCTGACACGTAAAATTGTATGGCATGGCTGGAAGCCAGGAGAGAGTCAGTCCTCAGACAGTCAGCATGTCTAGTGCCAGAAGGTGCTACATGGGTGACTGGGGGAAATGACCAATATCTGTCCAAGCAACTCATTGTCTAACCTAATTAGCAACAAATAACCTGAGGTGATGCCCACACAAGTGCAATAGTGGCACACAGCCATGGTGGGGAACCAACTGCTCTTGACTTGGCTAACTGATCCCCTCAGTGGTACGAGACCCTTAGCTGGAGCTGGGAAACAAGCCAGAACCATATCCAAACATAAGCCCACTCTCCAATATCAAGCTTCCGACAATCATCGGGTATAAGAGGGCCTACATCTATTAAACTCTCTATCAAAAAAATAAGTGTTATCTCAATTTTCTGGGTGCTAACTTACTCTCCATTGGAGAATCTGCTTCTCTTTTTCAGATAGATGCAGATCCTAAGGAGAGAGCTGCCCCATCATACCTCAAAAGGGGCCCAACTGAAACTAAGGAAAATTGGCGAAACAAGCAAGGGTGATGTTTTCCTGATGAACCAGATACCAGCACAAAGGGGAAGGAGACCAACACAGAGAAAAATCAACTCCTACCAAATCAGAGAGCCAGAGCCTCAGAGGCCCCCAATACCTCAGCACTGAAGCAGACCAAAAATGAACCCAACATGGCTCAGGGAAATTTTGCAGAAGAGGTGGCAGAAAGAATGTCAGAGTCACATGTTGGGTCATGATATGCAGAGACATTTATGTGCCAATAACTGAGGGCTAACTCCACAATGCACGACCCATTTACATCAACAAGGAGGGACTATTGGGAGGGGGTAGGTCATGGATGAGCCTAAACAATGGTACCAAACTATCTGTATTTGCTGAAAAGAAAACTAATAAATTAAAATAAATGAATAAATAAACAAAATTAAAAAAAATAAAAATAAAAAGGAAAACAATGCAAGAAAGTGGACAGAGATTAGAGGAAAGAATGGAATTTAGTCAACCTCCTTTACGTTTTCTTATGTTTTTGAGTCAATTACTAATGCATAAATAATGAATCGATTCTGCCCTGTTAGGAATCCTAGTCCACCTTCTTCAAGGAGCAGAGAATTAAGGAACAGAACATCAACTATCTAGCAGTCAAAGCAGTTATATAAAAGAAGGTGATAGTGATGAGAGGAAATCCCGGCAAGCTTAGATTCAGCGGTGCCCTCTTCATGTGCAGTAAAAGAGCCTGAGGAATGAGGAGTGCTGTGTCAGGCCATTGTGATTAGACTCTTGTAAGCTTTGCTAGAATCCCTAGGAAGGCTTTAAGAGGCAGGTGCTCTTCATCAACTTACTGTCAATCATTTAGCACTTGCAAATAACCTTATTATGACTCTCTCAACAAATGCAGTTATGATTCAGACAGTAACAAGTGATGATTCGTTTACATTTATAATGTGTCATTATTTTGGAAGAAATATCATTTCCATGATTGAACTCAATAATAAACATAAAGGACCTACTTTATCGCCGGTGCCTGATAAAAGTAAGATAACATGCCCAGGAGGAGATGAACTAAATGATATTAGATTCCCATGGGGCCCGTACTGACCTCCAGCCTAGCAGTATGGAGGACTCTCTTAGTGAGGATTCATTCCAAAGGTACTGTAAGATATCCTTAAATGTGAGTGGCACTGTGATAAAAATGGATGATATGATTCTAGGACTGTGGTAACAAGTAAATAAAACTATATTTTTAGTTTTCATAAAGACACCCTAAAATGTCCTTAATGTTGCTAGGTATGAAGATTTTTATCATTTGCACACAAAACCACTGGTCAAAAAGAAATAAAATAAACCAAGTATAGTGGTGTACACCTTTAATCACAGTACTCAGATGGCTAAAGTGAGAGGATCTCTGTGAGGACAGCCTAAGACTACATAGTGAATTCCTGCTTAACACTGGCTAGAGTGAGACCCTAGGTTCAAAAACAAAAAGCAGAAGAAAAAAAAAATAAGGAAGAAGGAAAAAAGAAACAACTGCTTTACGATGTTATTTTTATTTTTAAAATATTTTTTTTATGTATTTGAGAGTGACAGACAAGAGAAAGAAGCAGATAGAGAGGAGAGAGAATGGGGGTGCCAGGGCCTCCAGCCACTGCAAATGAATTCCAGATGCATATGCACCCTTGTGCATCTGGCTAACGTGGGTCCTGGGAAGTCAAGCCTCAAACCAGTGTCCTTAGGCTTCACAGGCAAGGGCTTAACTGCTAAGCCATCCCTCCAGCCCTTATTTTTATTTTTTATTTAGGTGACTTTTTAATGTTTAAATACAAGTAGCACACTAATGATTTTTCATTTCCAAGGTACTGACCTCTTATTCAGAGTTACTTCATTCATTCTATATACATTTTCTTATAACTTCCTATATTTTCTCACAGGATAAAATATTTGTTTTGGAGTATGAGATTCAGCAGTTAAGGTGCTTTCCTGCAAAGCCTAATAACCAGGGTTCGATTCCCTAGGACCCACATAAAAGCCAGATGCACAAAGTGGTGTATACATCTGGAGTTCATTTGCAGTAGATAGAAACCCTGACAAGCTCATTCATATTGACTCTCTCCTTGGCAATAAATAAAGTAATATACATATATATATGTACATATTTATACATAATTTGTCATTTTTAAGATGCTGATATTAGTGAATATCTGAATATATTTGGTATTCACTGTGAAAAAGATTTTTTTTCTAGATTATTAAATACATAATTTAAAAGACAACAAAACAGTAAAGCTCCCATGAGGGAAGCAAAATGGGACTCTTTAATAAAACAGTAGTTAATTTATAGAAAGGAATTTGCTATATTTCTCTTTAGCTTTTATGTTTAAGATGAGATTTCTCTCTGCCTCTGAGGCTGTCCTAGAACTTATTATGTAATGCAGTCTGGCCTCCCAATAACTGGGATTCATCATGTATGAGTTAGAAATTAATTTTGATTAAAATTTTCTTAAAATGCCTAATTGATTTGAATAAATAATGGTCCAACATAGCATTAATTTTCTAAAACCAAATAAAGTATAGAAAGAAAGAAAAAATTAACAATATTCCTGAGATGACATCCAAATTGCACTCTGGCCTTCACTGCACGTATGTCCACACACAAGCATAATACATGCTTGATTTATAAAAGGATTTCTGAAATATATAAGAGCCAGAGAAGAAACTCAAATATTCCCGTGTTCTCTCAGGAGGGGCTAGTTTATTTATTGCATATCAATAATAAGTTACAAGAATTCAACATCATGGATTGTTAAGCATTTAAAGAGTAAGAGAAACCAAGACACCTCATTTAGTTGTCATTTTAGAAATCAGAATTAATATATCTAAATGATCACATGATTACTCCATAATTACTCATATCAGTACTCCCAGGAAGGAAAAATGGTTTTCACAAAATCTGACATTTCAGGAGCCAAAGGAAGCTCCAATATGAAATATAATAGGAGAGTCTTTATTTTTCAGTTTTACATTATTGGCCATAATTTACTCCTCTAGTATGGAAGTTAGGCTGATTCAAATGTCTGCTTTGCCATTTGTAAGTTTTTGGCAATGCCTATTATAGATCTTGGTGTTAAATCTCAGATATTTTTGTTTTTTAAATTCATAAATTGGGAAGAATATTATTCATCTTGATTTTAATATTAGTCAAAGAAACCAATTTATGGCAGAATATTACTACCAACCATTTTCATGAGGCGCTGCATCTTATATCATGCCTTTTTTCCCCCTTCTTCACGTTTCTTTACCAAGTATTCCAGGGCACCCTTGAACTCATAGTGAGCCCCTTGCCTCAACTTTTCAAGTGATAGAGTAATGGGCATGATATGTGCTATGGTGAGATAATTTCTAAAATCAAATATTTAAAAATGACTAGCAAAGTAGTTTTAGGTATTTAATTTCCCTTACAACTCCAAACTATTCAAAATGATAGTGACAAATAATTTAATTCTTATCTGAATAATATATGAACAAAGTACTCCTTGGAGCATGTGATGTAGTGTATTTCCTGCTGGGCACACCGTGGAGATAAGGCCTTGTATCTCTTTTGGTTAGTGGTATGACACAGCTCATCTTCTGGGGCACCGATTTGAGACTTTCAATTAAAAATATAGACTGTATCCAAGCTATTGTTACAAAAATAAAGGAAGTTAAAAATAAATCCCTGTGATCTGAACATAATAAAACCAAACAACAATGGAATCAAGATCCTCAAGGAAGAATTTAAATTTCTCCCGTATGTCTCACATGGATTGAATTGATATGCTTGTCCCATACATTTCAGTGGCTTCAGAAAGCTCTGGCAAAGGAAATAAATCAGTTTTTATTTATCACTCTGTTTCTACAATAGCACATAGCTAGAAAAAATATACAAAATTCAGTCATATGGAATTGAACCTGGGTCATTAGGTTTTGCAAGCAAGTACCTTAATAGTTAGGCCATCTCTACAGCCCCTACATTTAAGGATTTTTAAATGAACCATTCTTCTGTATTATCTGGGCAGGTCAAATGTAATCATAGAATCCTACAAAGTAGAAGAGATGGTCAGAAATGAAAGTGGAATACGGGATTCAGCTTCAAAAGGTGCAAAGAGGGCTGGAGAGATGGCTTGGTGGTTAAGGCATTTGCCTGCAAAGTCAAAGGATCCCAGTTCGATTCTCCAGGACCCACATAAGCCTGTTGCATAAAAGGGCACATGCATCTGGAATTCATCTACAGTGGCTGGAGGCCCTGGCATGTCCATTCTCTCAATCTCCCTCCCTCTTTCTCTATCTCAAATAAATAAATAAAATCTATTTTAAAAAATAAAGATGTAAAGAAGACTAATTCTATCATTGTTTTGAAGTGAGGGTGAGGTGCCATGAGGTATAAACTGGAAAGGCAAGGAAGTATTATATTATTGCAGTTTTGCAAATATGTGTGATCTTGCCCAGTGAAAACAACTTCAGATTTCTGACCTCTAGAAATATAAAGTGAAATGTTGTTGAACTAAATCATTAAGCCATTAAGTTTATAGTAATTTGTTAAATTAATCAGAAAAACAGGAAGGCCCACTTTTTTTTTTGAAGTAGGGCCTAACTCAAGCTGAGACTGACATGGAATTCACTATAAGCTTCAGGGTGGCCTCGAATTCATGGTGATCTTCCTGCTTCTGCCTCCTGAGCACTGGGATTAAAGGCATGTACCACCATGCCTGAGTTCCATTTCTTTTTGGTGTTATTGTTTGTTGTTTTTGAAGTAGGGTCTTAGGCTGACCTGGAACTCACTCTCTAGCCCCAGACCGGCCTTGAACTCACAGTGATCCTCTTACTTCCGCCTCCTGATTTCTGGGATTAAAGACCTACTCCACCACATCTGGCTTGAAGTCCCATTTCATGCAAATGAAAGCATGCTTTGGAAAGGTACTTGCATCTGGAGTTAGTTGGCAGCAACTGGAGGCCCTGGTACATCATTGCCACTGTCTCTCTTCTCTCTCTCTCTTTGCTTGCAAATAAATAAACAAAATGCATACACCAAAATCTTTATATGAAAAATGTATCTTGTCATGGAAGGTAATAAATTCAGTTTCTTTGGACGAGAATATGTATGTAGATATGATTGCACAGTGGAGTGGAGCATCATTCTGCATTTTGTAAGATCTTTATTACTCTTTGCCAAAATCTTCACACATGTTGACACTGCCAGAGGTTCTTCTTTAATTGGATAATATAGGTCCAGACAATGCAAATTCTTGGACATATCATTTTGTGGCTGTTTTCTGTGGTCTTTTCTACTTCACATAAAATGTATGGCATTATTCATCTTCATCTTTTCCTATCATCTCTCACCTTTTCACTTATCTATTGTTGGGATGCTAGCTCCACTATCTTTATTTTCTGTGTGAACTAGGCCTAATTTTTATGTATTTCACAGTACTCAATGCCTACTTGTTATTCAAACCTGGGATTCCTTCTCTTTTCGAAGTATTGAAAATATTAGAATATCTAGACTCTCCCAGATAGAATAAAAGTCTCCTTTGTGCACCTATAATACTGGGAGAAAAACTTTCATTTCACCATTTTCCATATTATGTTACAATGATCAACTTAAGTACATTCATGGTGAAATGTGAGAAGAAAGATATCATTTTATTCATCCTTTTATTCCTATTGTCAAGCAGAGCAGTCAGTTTAGCAGTGCAGGGAAATGAGCTAGTTACAAACTTTATTGGAAATAGTTATCTCAGCTACTGGGTTAATATATGGCATTCTACATTTTTCTTCATTTTATAAGAATCTTTAGTGGAAGTCAGATTTTTGAACTACTTCAATTTTCATGCCTATTATGCCATTTGCTTTCCTTTATCTTAGACTGGCTATGGCCAGGGGTATCACAGAAATATGGGAAACTTCCCAGCTTTAGAACAGTTAGTTGTTAGTTGATTATTATTATCATCTTATGCTATAAAGTTCTCTGAGGATCAAACATATTTAATTTTTTTTTCCTTTTGTTTTTTTTTTTTAATTTTTTTTTGTTCATTTTTTATTTATTTATTTGAGAGTGACAGACATAGAGAGAAAGACTGATAGAGGGAGAGAGAGAGAATGGGCACGCCAGGGCTTCCAGCCACTGCAAACGAACTCCAGATGTGTGCGCCCCCTTGTGCATCTGGCTAACGTGGGACCTGGGGAACCGAGCCTCGAACTGGGGTCCTTAGGCTTCACAGGCAAGCGCTTAACCGCTAAGCCATCTCTCCAGCCCTCTTTTTGGTTTTTCAAGGAAGGGTCTCACTGTAGCCCAGGCTGACCTGGAATTCATTATGCAATTTCAGGGTGGCCTCAAACTCACGGCGATCCTCCTATCTCTGCCTCCCAAATGCTGGGATTAAAGGCGTGTGCCATGATGCCTGGCTAAATTTTTCATTTTTTTTATGGAAAATTGTACATGACTTTAGAGAAGCATCTCTTTAAGTCTTGTCCAATTTAATATTTGGTTGGCTATGTTTTACTCATTTTTTATTCTTCAGAATTTACACATTATTTACATGTATTTTCAAGATTGATTATCAATTTATGCCTTACCTGTTCAAAATGTGTACTCACACATGTAGGACAACATAAAATCATGCCCAAAATAATCATTTCCTACCAAGAAAAATATATGGTATTGGTAGGGCAAAAAATAGCTTTAAAAGAAGTTTTAACTTTATTGTAGCTGCTATTAAAGCTGTTGAAATAGGCTATAGAGCTGCAATGATCAGATTTATGTTATTATATATTCATTCTGGTATCTCCTTAGTGATTTACAGTTAAGAAAGGTAGAAATGGAGCCTTTCTTAAGTCTTGAAGGTATTGCCATTCTCCGGGCAAAGGGTCATGATTTCTTGTACTATCTTGGCACAGTTGGATGTAGTAATGAAAGGAAGCTATCTTGCAGAAAATGCTGCCTTCATTCTACTTCAACATACAAAAGGTACCTTGATCCTCCTTAAACCAAGTACCAAGTCTAATTTGCCACCATGAAATGTGATGGACCAGTGATATGCACATCCTTACAACCAGCACCTTAGATTCAGCAGTAGATAAGTGTTTTTATTCTAGTTAAACTCATCTCTTTTAATATGCCTGTTTAAGAAAAACAGCCAGGAGAAGCAGGTAAGGGCTTTTGAAAGATCTGGGTTCTTTTCTTCACATCATGTTTCAAAACCCTGTGATCAGGGAATACACAACAGATACAACTGAACCTGTTTGGACTTACTAATCATTCAATAATATTCTCTGTATAAGGAAATAATTAGAGGATAGGTCAGTAACACACAGAATAATAAATATGATATCCATCTTTACACTAGCAACCATTTACATTTTTTTATTTTCTATTTACTTGTAAAAAGGAAAGGAAGAAGGAAAGAGAAAGAGAGCAAGTGAACATGGGCATGCCAGAGCCTCTTGGTGCTATAAATGCAATCCAGAAGCATGTGCCAATTGGTACTTGTAGCTTTACATGGTTTCTGGGGAGTCAAACCTAGGCCAGCAGGGTTCTCAAGCAAACTCCTTTAATTGCTTTAATCCCAAACCCAGTAAACATTTGACTTTTTATTAATTACAAAGAATTTGTTTTCATTATTGAATTTTCATACAGTATTTTTTTTCCCTTTTCTCCCTTGTCTCCCTCCCACAGTGCTTCCACATGTTCCTTTTGGTCCTTTGTCCTCTTATCATCACCTGTTGTTCTTCTTTTGTGGTCTCCTACCATGATTCATAGCCTATAATCAGTATTAAATGTCCATATTGATGTATCAAAAATCAGGATCCACATATGGGAGAGAGCAAGTATTTCTGTATGGGCTTGTCAAAGTCCATATAAACATGCAAACTGAGATAGATCATTTCTCAACAAGGTATGGTAGTGCATGCCTTTATTCCCAGCACTTCGGAAGCAGAGGTAAGAGGATTGTGGTGAGTTTGAGGCCAGTGTGGAACTACAGAATGTGTTTAAAAACAACAACAACAACAACAAATAAAAAAAAATCAAGAGCATTTGGTTTCTTACCAGGACTGTGTGTGCCACTATTGCACTTGTATGAGCATCACAACAGGTTATTTGCTGCTATGTAGATTAGACCATGAATATATTGGCTAACTGATCTGCTCAGTGGAATAGAACCCATAGATGGAACTAGGAAACAAGTCAGATATTGTAGGTGCAATTAAAGCTGTTGAAATAGGCTATAGAGCCGCAATGATCAGATTTATGTCATTATATATTCATTCTCATTGGTCCTGGTGCTAACCTACTCTCCGTTGGAGAATCTGCTTCTCTTTTTCAGATAGATACAGAACCTAAGGAAAGAACCACCCCATCATACATCAAAAGGGCCTCAGCTGAAACTAAGGATAATTGGCAAAACAAGCAAGGGTGCTGTTTTCCTGGTGAGCCTGGTACCAGCACAAGGGTGAGGAGATTGACACAGAGAACAATCAACTCATACCAAATCAGATAACTAGGGTTAGCTCACAAATAAATGTAAAGTAATCTGAGAACTTGTACAAGTGAGTGTCTCCATGTAGTTTTCAGTGACTGGACCCTAATTTCTACAGAAAGTACCAGAACATTGATTCACCAGCTGTCATAGGTGAGAATAGCTAGCATGTCCTTCTCACATAGGGTTAGCTCTCCTGAGGCGTCCACCCTTGACAGCTATTATAAGGAGTTGTTTCTGGGTTGTTATATTTCTTTCAAGAATTCTTGGGCTGGAGAGATGGCTTAGCGGTTAAGCGCTTGCCTGTGAAGCCTAAGGACCCCGGTTCGAGGCTCGGTTCCCCAGGTCCCACGTTAGCCAGATGCACAAGGGGGCGCACGCATCTGGAGTTCGTTTGCAGAGGCTGGTAGCCCTGGCGCGCCCATTCTCTCTCTGCCTCTATCTGTCTTTCTCTCTGTGTCTGTCACTCTCAAATAAATAAATAAATAAATAAAATTACTAAAAAAAAAAAAGAATTGGGCTGGAGAGATGGCTTAGCGGTTAAGCGCTAGCCTGTGAAGCCTAAGGACTCCGGTTCGAGGCTCGGTTCCCCAGGTCCCACGTTAGCCAGATGCACAAGGGGGCGCACGCGTCTGGAGTTCGTTTGCAGAGGCTGGAAGCCCTGGCGCACCCATTCTCTCTCTCTCCTTCTACCTGTCTTTCCCTCTGTGTCTGTCGCTCTCAAATAAATAAATAAAAAATTAAAAAAAAAAAAGAATTCTTGAAGATAGTCTTGTGATTTACCACAAAATTTTCATCATATACTTCAAGGTCCATTCTAAAGTATAGTACTTAATTACATCTGTATTTCTTAGCATTCCTCCCACACAACCTTAAGTTCTTCCTTCTCTAAGAAAATAATAAGGATGTGTGGAATGTGCATATCTACAAGGTAAAAGAACTATGGTTTCTCAGGAGTCACAAACAAAAAGCAAAACAAAATGCAAAAAAAAAAAAGAAAAAGAAAAGAAAAAAGAAAATCTGGGGGCTGGAGAGATGGCTTAGCGGTTAAGCGCCTGCCTGTGAAGCCTAAGTACCCCGGTTCGAGGCTCGGTTCCCCAGGTCCCACGTTAGCCAGATGCACAAGGGGGCGCACGCGTCTGGAGTTCGTTTGCAGAGGCTGGAAGCCCTGGCGCGCCCATTCTCTCTCTCTCTCTCTCTCTCTCTCTCTCTCTCTCTCTCTCTCTCTCTCTCTCTCCCTCGATCTGTCTTTCTCTCTGTGTCTGTCGCTCTCAAATAAATAAATTAAAAAAAAAACCTAAAATAAAATTAAAAAAAAAGAAAATCTGGAATGGAACGATCTACAGCATCCTTGGAAACTTTAGCCGAGTGCTACTATGCCTTCTTCCTGAGTGTCTCCTTGACAGGTGACTCTCTATGCTTGTCTTTTCCTAGCTCTAGGTTCTGAGCCCAAGAACCTGGCCCAGATCAAAGCCCCAAATCCATTAGCTAAATCTCAGGCAAGGTCAAGTGGTACAAAATGATCCGTGGGAAGGCTTGTGTTGTGTCTTCAAAGCAGGCTCCACCAAAGAGCAAATGGTTGGAGTGGCTGACTGTTCAAAGAGCTGAGCAGAGTTCCAGCAGCGTCAGACACGTTACAGCACTTCATCCCCACTACCGAGTGATTTCACTGCCGAGGAAGCTGAGCTATTAGACACCTAAAAATCTCTTCTGAAAAAGATGTGCAGCCTCTACTTTCACTTTATTTGATTTCATTCCTAAAGCACTAAAAACAGATGTGGGAAAAATGTGTTTACTGCTAGATACTTTTTAAAGTACAAAACCTAATTTTAAATAATAGAAAAGTGGGAAGTGCCTAGACAAATGCTGTGTCCAATTAAAATTAAACAGGTTCAAAAATCCAATTGTACTTTTATAAAATAGTAAAAAGTAAAAACGTAAAATATCAAAGCTAAAATTGATTTATTTCTGACAATCCTAAGGCCTTAGTGTTTGTTGAAATAAATATAAAACTAGGGCCTGGGAAGGTGGCTCAGTTGTTAAAAGTGCTTGCTTGCAAAGCATGCTGGCCTAGGTTCAATTTTCTAGCCACACACCTTAGCCAGATACAAAAAGTGGCACAGGTATCTATGTTCATTTAGAACATCAAGCGACCCTGCATACACACATACATACACACAGAGGAATTAATTAAAATTAATAAAAATAAATCTTGGTTCAATGAATACTTTAGAGATGGGAAATATATGTTAGAATTATGTATAAATATTTGCTTTACCATTTTAATAAATGCCTGGGTCTATATAGTTTGGGGGCATTTATTTTTGTTTCTTCCCTCCAGGTTGTTTGTTTCCCTCTCTCCCTTACACCTTTCCTTTCCCCCTCTTTCCTTCTTCTCTCCCTTCCTTTCTCTTTCCCTCTATCCTTTGTATATTTCTATTGTTCATTTTGTTTATCATTTGTTTCTTGCTTGTCACAGGGTTTGGCTTCACTCTGTAGCCCCATGCTTGTCTCAAACCTGCACAGATTTTTCTGTATCAGCATCCTGAGTTCTGGGATTACAGTCTTGAACCATCACACCTTGCTCAGTTTTCTTTGTATCCTTGTAGTCAGGTCATAGTTGTGTAAAGAATGAGAAGTGGAGGAGAGGGAAAAAGAGAAGAGGAAAGGGAAATGGATTGGTGTACAGGGAAAGAGAGGGGAAGAGATGAGAGACAGACTAATAGGAGTATATTGAGTAAGAAAATAAATAGAAAGGGAGAGAAAAAAATTACCTTTATTCAGTCTTCATGTTGAATTCTAATATCGGCTCTTTTGGTTTATTTCAGATTCATTTTGACCACTTTTACCAACTTGAATCAGGTTCCTCCTAGGGGTATGCCTTAGCTGCTCCCATGGGAGTAAATCGAATTTCATTTGACTTGAACTTCTCTCTCAAATTGGGGTTTCATTGTACTTGTAAGATATCTCTGAGGCACAATCGGAATTCCATTTCTATGGAGATTAGTTTGGAACCTGCAACCAGGAATAATAAACCAACATGCCAATGTATGTCTTCTTTCAAGGACTGTTATAGGGCATTTTGCTCTGCTTTCTGTGAAGTGTCATTTTGGGAACTTCCATGTTTATTGAGTTTTGCATGAGAATGCTTTAAGAACAAACTGTTTCTTTGATTCACTGTCTTCATTAGGGCTCCAGTAATTAAATAGTGATCCATATTTTTTCTTCCCTCTGGAGTTTGTGTTTCCATCTTAGCCCACCTTTTCCTCCTTTGCTATTTTTCTTATGTTCATGAATAATGATTTTTACTAATCTGGGCAAAAAGCCAAGTGAGAATCTAAGAAGTAGGACAGAACAACGTGTGACTGGATGTTTTTAATGACTGGCTCCCATAGAGAAATTTATTTGCTATCTATTCCCACTCCTCCCTTGAGGTTTGGTGTTAAATCAAACGTAGAATAAGTGCAGAAATTATTAAGATGACATTATTATACTCCTGTAATTACAAGAGCTATTTTGTACAAATGGAAACATTTTGGGTAATGGTGTTTCTGGTTATGGAGATATATAGATCTCTATGAGAAGAATGGAATGTTGGAGGGTGGGACAGAGATATCTCAGTCCTAAACATTCAATAGTCACTTATTATTAGCACACTGAAGAGTTTTGAGTCTCTACAATAGTCATCAACATCTATAAAAAGGAGATTCTCTGACCAAATGTTAAAGCAGGCTAATCTAAGGAGCAAAAATACAATATAAATATTTAGAGGGCAATTTTATGAGCCGTACATATCCACATATTCAAAAATCAGTAGGAACTTCCTTCTAGGGAAAATAATGACCTTCCTAGCCATAGGGTTTTTATGAGCTTTTCAGTATCGAGTTTGATTTCTCTCCTATGAAATGGGAATCAGATCCAGTTAGAGAGTAGCTGTTACCACCACCCCCCCTTGCCACTTTTAACATCAGTGGGCACATCTGGACTGGCTAATTATCTAGTATACAGGTTTGTAAGAGTCAGGGAGAAACCCTGTCTCAAAAATTAAGATGGAAAATAATAAAAAAGGATACTCGATGTCAACAACTGGCCTTATGCCCACCCCCCACAAGCCCATAGAGCATATAGCAGCACACATTTATGCATGCATGTTACATACACACACACAATTTTAAATGAGTGTTTCTTCAGGATCAGAGTTATTTAAATTAAGCTACATTAGAAAGTAACACAGATTACATGTTAGCATCGTGGTATATATGTGAATGCTCAGAACAAAGAAACACTGATAGAAACCAGGTGAGTATTTACCCTCAATTTCCTTTGTCTGTGTCCCATTTAAACATGTACTTCTATAACATAAAAGCAATAGTTTTAATCCATTAAAACACATCAATCATTTTAATTTTCATATTGTATATCTTAAATGGTTAGTGTAACATATACTTACTGATAAAAATCCAAACATTGTAAAATTGAGTAGCATAATTTTTATATTCATCATTTGATTATATAGAACTATTTTTTGTGGTTATGAAACTAGATCTATATCTATTCAAGTATATGTAAATGGAAACAATATCTACATGCAAGTAGGATAAATTTACTTTTATTTAAGAGGGAAAAGGTCACCTGCATTTTTTTTAAGATTTTTGATGAACAGTTGTTTATATAGGAATGTTTGGCATACCTCATTCTCACATGAATGTTGGTATACAGGGGTACAATTTTATCCATCCCCCCTTTCACTGCATGCATTTTTATATGACTGAGTATGTGTATATTTGGCTGCATTAAATGCAAATATACCTTATCTTTAGTAATTTTGTCTACTTATGCATTTGATTATTTCTCTTCTCTTTCTACTTGTGATAAGGATGGATGTATATGTATTCCTGCACTTGAAATTGGAAGTTTTTATTTATGTATAGTCAATTTTAAGAATTCATGTGTTCAGATGAATAATGTCGGATACCTTTATCACACACTTGTGTTTGTCTTTTATGAAGTTTTTGTTTAAATCTTGACTATTTTTAGAATGCTGTTTTCTTAAAATGAAGCTGTAAATTATTTACATATTGTGTTTAGCATTACTTTGTCAGATATATGTATATACTAAAGATGTTTTCTGTCCTTTCCTCTAGTCTAATAATAGGCACTCTGTGGTTGTAATTTAATCTAAAATTCAAGTAAGTAGCACTTATCATTTATGGTTTGCCTATCCTGAGAAATATATGCCTAATCATGGAGGCATTATCACTTAAATATTGTAATGTATTAGTATTTAAGTTTTGACTAAATTTTCCTGAAAGTACATCAGCAAATTCATAATAGTATTGTTGAACATTAATTAGTATACATATATATAAATTTCTGAATTATTTGCTCTATCAAGTACATAATTACTCATTTCACTAATGCATTAGTAGCTATGTATTTTGAGAAAAGACTTGAAATAAGTTCTCCAACATTGCTTCTTTTTTTTAATTATTGCATTAGCTATCCTTGTTCTTTTTAATTTCATATATATGTACTATATGAAAATATGTTAAATATAATATATGAAATAATATATATGGGTGTAGAGTTAACAAGTTGTCAATTTATTTAAAGAAAAGTCTTCTTTGTTGATATTTGGTATGGAAAAGCATTAAATCAGATTTTAAGTATTATAAAACTTAGAAAAATCATGTAACAAATTTGTATTCAAGTAAATTATTTGAATTTTTCAATACACTACTGAAATAATAAAAAAAAATGAATAAGCTACTTTTTTTTTTTTTTTTTTTTTTTTTTGGTTTTTCGAGGTAGGGTCTCACTCTAGCCCAGGCTGACCTGGAATTCACTATGGAGTCTCAGGGTGGCCTTGAACTCACAGCAATCCTCCTACCTCTGCCTCCCAAGTGCTGGGATTAATGGCGTGCGCCACCACGCCCAGCGAATAAGCTACTTGTAAACATGAACAAATCATACAAACTTGTTATTGAGTTTAAAAAATTAAAGACCAAACTCTGCCCTTTATACAATAGTGAGACAAATGAGGCAAACTCCTCTAAGATGCTAGATAGAATAAGTTGTAGGGAGGAAAGGAGATGGTGATTTGGGTCAGACTACAGAATAGCTTATTCAGTATGAATGGTGTATTCACATGTGCACTTACTCTAAGGACAGTCACCAAAGAACAACACTCCTGCGACAGGTGAGTAATGTTTCAATACTTTAAAAGTAGGTAACCACGTTTTAAATTTTATAAAAAAAATTATTGCATGATTTTGAGTAAGCAGTGTTTTGTCTTGGAAGAGCAACATGGGTGGATGTTTTTGCATGTATGTTCATGCAAGCTAATTGCTGAGGTTGTTATCCACAAAGACACATGTGAAGAAGCTATGCAGAAAAATTCACCCATGAAGTTCTTCTAAAAGCATTGCCTTTGTAACTGTTGCTGTTTTCTTTTTATCCAAATTTGTCTTCTTTTGACCCTTTCAACATAAAGTATAACCTTCTGGCAAAATTAAATACTGATTTAATTTCACTGTTTCTCAAAATGCTATTGGATATGGTTTTGCAACGTCCCTTCTTGGTAGCATAGAGATATTGTAGTGAAAGTACCTGAGTATGAAACAATCCTTATGGCTTCAGACATCACAAAAATGTAACAAAATTGGTCAGAGAAAACCTAAGTTGTTTTTATTTTAAATTGCATCTTACAGATTTTATTATATTGTATTCTTTTGTTTCAAATCAGACCCTTTCAACTGGGCCAATCCTACTCATTTCAACTATTTATAAGGAAAGTTGTAAATCTCTTCTAACTTCCACCAGGCCAATGTAATGATTACAAAACGTTTTGTTATAAAACTTAACAGGCTGCTCATGATAGGTTTTCATGGTCAATGGTGAAGCTAACAGTTTTGTGGCTTGTAGATCACTATTCAACATTTATTCAGCCTACCTGTGGACATCTTGACAGAACTGAACCATATTTCAGACTCTCTAAGTATCCATTGTTTCTACACATTTGGGGGGACATAAAAAAAACAAGAACAAGATTCTTCAGAGTTGGAATATAGCTCTACCAGTACAGCACTTGCCTTGATTAGATCTCAAACACCAGATTAAGCCAGGCATAGTGGTGCACACCTAAAATGCCAACACTTGATATTTATAGACAGAAAGATCAGGAAATCAGTGTCATTCTTAGCTATGTAGTATTTCAGGGTCAGTGTGGGGGTGCGTAAGACCATGTCTCAAAAACAAACAACAACAATAAAAGCAAAAAGAACCCTCATACTTAATCAAAATTCAAAATACTTGAAGACACAGAGGGTCCTATAAAGCTCCTCAACATGGACCATATTGTATTGGTTTCAAATATTCCATAGATTTAATAGTGTAGTTTTGATAATTATGCCAGGATCCCATCATTGACCAGACTCTGCTGGGTCAGTATGTCAATTATGTTTTACTCACAGAATATTAGATAAGCCATAGTATACTTTTGTTAAACAACTGTTCTCATAATGGAAACATTAGCCATTTTCTGAAATATTATTTCATATTCTAGGCTAAAAATGTGGAGGGAATAGTAGTTACCATGTACCTGTTTATAGAGGACTCATGAATAAAGGGGGTACTAGAAATTCTACAAAAAACACTTGGAATTAGAAGAGTTGTACTGATTTATCAACTTGCCCATGGATTTTCTAGGTTCTTTTAGTCACTTTTATGCTTCTCTAAGTCTTAGCTTTATGGTGTAATAAATAGAAATAAAAACTGGTAATTGTACCAGAATTTATTTAAAAACAGCATTTGTATAATCCTCTGAGAGAACATCTGATAAATAGTTGTATTTTAATAAATATTATTAGACACCAACTTAGAAAAGAATATTAATAGTGAGGTCATAGTGACCTTTCCATACCCGCCACAATCATGCTAGCTGGCAGCTCACTCCTTCTAATTGCAGGACGGGTCATAAATAGAAGTTGTGTTAGTCATTCCCTGTCTGGTTTCACCATCTGCTGTAAGGCTTGGCATATGATGTAAGATGAAAAATGAGACTTTTTTATTTTGGGTCTAATTTAAAACAAAACTCACTCCCTTATTAAGTTCTAGGTTTGAAAGGACTATATGCTTACTAGAAATTTGATGATGGAAATTCTAACTGAGCATTTAAATATTCAGATACCATTAAATTCTAATGAGAGTAAAATCCACATTAACACCTAATTAAGACATTATGGTTAGTACTATACAATGCATACTTCATCATCCTGGCTTCTTTAACATACTTTTATCTTTAAGGCAATTGAGCCCATTAAAAATACTATTTGCTGAACAAATCATAAGAACTTTATGATGCAGAGTAAGGGGCGTTGTTAACCACTTCTATAATTTTTAAATACTGAAGACTTTACGTGAAGGGTTCATCTAAGGGATGTTCACTCTACAATACAATCTTGATCTGAGTACAAATTAAGGTTAATTTAGAATAAATGCATGAGCTATAAATGATCCATTACTAAGGATGGGAAATCACTAGATATCCTTATCAAATTCTTTGTTCTGATGAGGGTAATTGTCTAAGTACTGTTTTACATTTTCATCCATATAATTGATGATGAATTATATCATTATTTTAAAACTAGTATTTTACGATCCAAACATAGTAGAATCCATAGTACATTTGATCAGATCTTTTACTCTGAAAGAACATGCATCAATCAATTTTATTTCAGTCACAGCTCTGCATGCTATAGAATTCTGGAGTTTTTATTTAGACTACCCTAACTTTAAAGTAATTATATTGGACATAGTAGTATATGTGAGATGAAAGACCAAAGGCTGGAAAAAAATTAAGAAGCAACTCTCTGTTTCATTGTGGCTTAAGTTCTAACAATAAGCTTCTCTTTCTACCCGTCTCTTTCAGACCTTCTCCTTCCATCTGAAAGTTTGCATTTATTTTTCTGGCTTCACACCTGCTTTTCTTCTAGCTAAGGGAAGAAGAAAAGTAGAAAATAAAGATAGTGATTCTTTATCCTCTGCACCTGAATAGTAAATAATTCATTTAGTTATTATTATTATTAATTATTTCACCCTGAGAGATGTTTGAGTATTGAGTGATGAAGAAATTAAAATTAATTAAGACAATATCAATTGAGAACCCAAGAAAATTTGTGTAGCATGTTTTAAGGAATGATATTGAAATACTTGAAAAAAGTTTATAGGAAATGAATAATAATATGGAATTAGTAATAATTCTGTGCTAGAAACTCTTATAATCAAAGGTCCTAAGCTATATTCAAAACTGGCTCTTGTTTTCCTCACTTGTGAAGGCCTCTCTCTGCCTGTTATCCTTAGCACCGTGATGGCTTGTCTTGGTCTTTCCTGAATATCATCAATGCAGGCACGGTCTCATCTAGTCAATGGAGGAAGCTCAGTGAGGTCTGAAACCTACTGTTGTAGTCAGGTTCACATTGCAGCAGCTTACTCACATTGGAGCAGCTTGTGAAAAAAAAAAAAAAAGGTTTATTTTGGCTTACAAGCTCTAGGGGGAAGGTCCATGTTGGTAAGGAAAATGATGGCATGAGCAGAGGGTGGACATCACCCCCTGGCCAACATAAGGTGGACAACAGGAACAGGAGAGTGTGCCAAACACTGGCATGGGGAAATTGGCTATAAGACCCATAAGTCTGCTCTCAACAATACACTGCCTCCAGCAGGCATTAATTCCCAAATCTCCATCAGTTGGGTACCTGGCATTCAGAATACATAAGTTTATGGGGGACACCTAAATTAAACCACCACACCTACCTTTACCTGGAATTTAACGTCTAAACCACAGAGAAATAGGATTTCTGTCCTTCTTCTTCCAACCTTTGAACTGCTCCACATCCTGAACACGTGAATAGGTAGAATTATGTCACATTTGGAAGTGCATGCACAAATGCAATGCAGTGGAATATTAAAAGATTATTGCTAACTGTATTACTCGTTTTTTTTGTTTTTTTTTGTTTGTTTGTTTTGATTTCTCTCACTGTTGTGACCAAATGTGTGATAAGGAGAGTCATTTTTGATTACAGTTCTAGAACACAGGCCACCATAGCAGAAAGGTGTGGAGTGAGGAGCAGGAGGCGACTGGTCTCACTGCTCCATGGTCAGTTCAGGGAGCTTGTGGGCAGCCTGCTTTCTTCTTTTTAGTCAGTCCTTGACTCCAGTCCTTAGAATGGTGCTGCTGACTTTAATTATATAATTCCTTGCAATCATGCCCATTGATTGGTGTCTTGAGTGATTCTAGAGCTAAACAAGTTTGCAATCAAAATTATGCATCATAATAGCTTTGGCATTTTAAATTGTATTATGGAAGCATAAAATAATACACAAATTTATATATGCTGAATGAGTTGGCTAGAAAATGAACTTAAAATAAAAGCATGTTAAAAAAAAAATCTCTTAATCCTTGCCAGGCATGGTGGCACACGCCTTTAATCCCAGAATTTGGGAGGCAGAGGTAGGAGGATCACCATGAGTTTGAGGCCACCCTGAGACTGCATAGTGAATTCCAGATCACCCTGAGCTAAAGTGAGTCCCTACCTTAAAAAAAAAAACAAAAAAGGCTGGAGAGATGGCTTAGCAGTTAAGGGTTTGCCTATGATGCCTAAGGACCCCAGTTAGAGGTTCAGTTCCCCAGGACCCACAAAAGCCAGATGCATAAGGGGGGTGCATGCATCTGGACATCTGGATTTCAGTTGCAGTGGCTGGAGGCCCTGGCACACCCATTCTCTCAATCTCTCTCTCTCTCCCTCCCTCTTTCTCTCTCTGTCTGTTGCCCTTAAAGGAAAAAAAAAAAAACTTAATAAAACCAGATGCATAAAGTGGTGCATAAATAAGTTTAAAAAGATTCTTAATCCTGAGCTGGAGAGATGGCTCAGTGGTTAAGGAGCTTGGCTGTAAAATGTAAGGACCAGGGTTTGATTCAAGTAAAACTGAGACTCAAGGAAAAAAAAAAAAGGTTCTGCTTCCTTGGTTCTTCAAATAATTTGTTTCCAAGAGAACCAAATTAAGGAAATATAATTTAATAAATGTTCACTCTCCATCATTGTAGTGATTAGAACACAACAGGGACCTAATATATTAAAACACACAGGGCCTTGGAAGCTTTTATTATTAAAGAGAAAAGTCTAGAGTATTTATCATTCCTATGGAAGGGAAAAGACTAAGAATGTCTGATTGGCATGAAGGTGGCCAATCTTGAGAGTGTTGGAGAAAAATAAGTTGAACTTCATAAAGTGGATGTATAAGTTCAGCATGAAAAACCAAGGAAAGAATATTTGATTATGAAAAATATAAAGAAGCTAAGGGATTAGGTAGAGTCCTCATATAAAAAGTATCTTTTTTAAAGATAGGGTGGCAGAGTCATGGATCAATAGAAAACTGCAACTGGGAGGCATTTCCTGTGATTCAGCTTTGCTGGAATAAAAGATACAGGCAGAAATGAACAAACATTTGTGGCTATCAGTAAAGATGTGTTAGCGCTATGCTATTTGAAAAATTGAGCTACTTTATCTTTCTGAGGTTTCAGCTCATGCCAAACAGGAAGTGATAAAAAAATGCATGTATTGTAGTGGCAATACAAAGAAGAAACTGGGCTCCATAAAGAGCAAAGTTTAGGGCTTATTCTAAGCACAATGACTACCAGAAAAGATGACTCCAAATGGACTTTGAACATCTACCAATGATGGAACTGATGAGGTGCAGGTAGAAACAAGTAACTGTGACCTTAAGGCCAACTTGGGCTGAATAAAAAGTTAAGGCCACCCTGGATTACAGAGCATGTTCAAGGAAAGTATATGTCACATTGCAAACCTGTGTACCTTTCTATCAAAAAGAAATGCTACAAATGATGGAAATGAGATCAGTTATCTAAATTATGTTAATTATAGCCATTATGTGAGGAAGGGTTAATCATCAACAGAAAATTTCCATGTATTTTCCTAAAATATGAGTATTGAAAAGGGTAAGAAAGGAACCTTTTGTGTCCTATGGCTGGTCATTAATTAAGGGAAAACCTTGAGTAAGCAAAGTGAACACATCTGGAATTATGTATACATATATCACAACATTTAAAAACAAAAAAATAAGTTTATCAAATACAAAAAAGGAAAAAAGAAGACAAATTTGACTTAAGCAATGTATTGAAAAAAAATAGTATAACTTCTAAAAAAAGCCAAACAAACCCAAAAGGGAAGGCTTATCTCTATATTATCTATCTGGCATATAAATTCAAACAATAGAAATGCAAACTTAGGGCTGGAGAGATGGCTTAGCGGTTAAGCGCTTGCCTGTGAAGCCTAAGGACCCCGGTTCGAGGCTTGGTTCCCCAGGTCCCACGTTAGCCAGATGCACAACGGGGTGCACGCATCTGGAGTTCATTTGCAGAGGCTGGAAGCCCTGGCGCGCCCATTCTCTCTCTCTCCCTCTATCTGTCTTTCTCTCTGTGTCTGTCGCTCTCAAATAAATAAATAAAATTTAAAAAAATGCAAACTTACATCCTTTAATTGTTAAGTAATTAGGGGCTGGAGAGATGGCTCAGTGGTTAAGATCTTGTCTTCAGAGCCTAACAACCCAGGTTTGATTCCCCAGTGCCCACACAAAGCCAGGTGGGCAAAGTGACACATGTATGTGGAGTGCCTTTGCAGCTGCTTAAAGGTTCTAGCATGCCCATTCTTTCTTCTCTCTCTCTTTCTCTCTTTTTCCGTGTCTGCTCTCTCTTTCAGTTGACAAGTAAATAAACTATTTTAAACATTGTTAAGTAATGAGACAGGCATTGAGGAATCACATTTTCACTGGCATAAATGTTGCCTACAACTTGATGGGTCATGGAAGTTACTGTCTGCACTAGTGTAACCACCATCTCTGCTATGGCATAAATCATGCCATCAGTCCAACAGATGGCCCTGTTTTGCCCCTTCCTGTCAATCCTCAAGGGAATGAGGATTCTTGTGTGTAATAGTAGAGGGTAATCTTGTGTTCTCCAAGTCTTTCCAAAGGAAAATTGCCATCTTCCCTGTCCATACTTTATTTATTCCCCTCACAATCATTGGAGATTCCATTGGTAAAATTGCCTGAGTGTTGTGTGGTTATACTGCACTTGTTGAATGCATTTTCTGGTGGATGGACACACGTTCATTGTGAGGCTGGCTATATTGGACAGGATGATAAAACTCAATGCCTGATGGAGGTTGTGGAGATTGTGTGTTCTTCTGTGGGTAATGTGAGAATTTCTCTTGGGTAAACATCTGAAACTGAAATTTCTGTGCCATAGAGTAGCTGTGTGTTTAACTAATTAAGAAAATATTAACTTGTTTTTGTGAGGGTGTCTTACAGATTTGTTTCCAACAGCAATAATTCCAGATCCTACTCACCAATGTCTGGCGTGATCAAAATTCTAAAGTTTTAACATTGTGTGTGTGAACACTCATGTACACAAACCACATGTGTATGTAACATCATGATTTAAACTTCCATTTCTCTGATGTATGTATGTATGTAGTACAGGCTCGCTTAAACTTCTCAATCTTCCTACCTCAAGTTTACAAGAGTAAGGTACTTTTTTTTATAGAACTTTCCTTGTTTCATTCTTTATGTTGAAAACTATGACTCAAATTAATCTTGAAAGTGGTTTGAGGTAGGTATTTTTATACACAATGTTGTTGATGTACTACTACCTTTTGAAGAAAGAAATGATATATCTTGGTGCCTAAGATGTTATTTTACTTATCACCATCAAGTGATTATAATTATATTATCCAAATTTTATGGCCATTTAAATCACATAACTAGTCCAATATATTTCAGTCCATTATAGTTAAAACTGAACACACACACATATACATTTATACAATTTATAATTTCTAAATTCATTGTATGCAATGTTTTCAAATATTTTTATTCTTATCATTTTTAAAGAAAAATTGAAACATTTTATTCCTTATTAATCCCATAACTGCTGCAAAATATTAATAATACTAACATATGTTTTCTTTATTCCATACATTAATTTTATAAATAAGTATAATGAGCCTTTTGAACCCCCTCCCCCCAAAAAAACAATTGTCATCTTCTTTGAAAATGCATGGATTATGGCAAGGAAACATGTGTGAAACAGATTTTTAATTAATACAATTTGCACTGGTGTCTAATAAATAATATGCCCCAATAAACTTATATATTTTCTTGTTTGTCTGTAATTTTCTTTAACAACATATTTTATTTATTTATTAGGACAGAGACATATAGAGAGGGAAAGGACATACTGGAAACTGTAGCCACCACAAACAAACTCCAGGTGTATGCACTACTTTGTGCATCTTGCTTTAAGTGGGTACTAAAGAATCAAACCTGGCCCATTAGTCTTTGCAAGCAAGTGCTTTAACTGCTGAGCCATTTCTCCAGCCTTTGTCTAGAGTTTTCTATCTGATCTTATTTATCATAGGAGCTTTGCATTTCCATGATTATGCATAAAGAATATTCAGTTTGTAATCAATATCTGACATAATTTACATAATATTTAAGATGAATAAAATCGATTCATAAATGAATAGTGTGTTCTGCTTTTGTTTAGCAGTATCGTTTTCTCAGGTTAATGAATGTAATGGTTTTATCTTGTCCACAGGACAGAGCATCATAGCACTCCAGCACATCCCCCAAGTTGCATTTTTTTTGCAACCCATCTTCAGTGATGTTCCCTGACCCTTGAATTGGAGGGCCAAACATTCATCAGACACTTATTCTAAGTACTTGACCAGTTATGATTCTCTATATTTACCAACTTCCACTGCCACTGTCAAAAAAGAAAGAGAGAGAGAGAGAGAGAGAGAGAGAGAGAGAGAGAGAGAGGGAAAAGGAAGGAAGGAAGGGAGGGAGGGAGGGAGGGAGGGAGAGAGAGAGAGAGGAGAGGGGAGGGGAAGGGAGGGGAGGGAAGGGAGGGGACGGGAGGGAGGGGAGGAGAGGTGGGAAGAGAAGAGAAAAGAGAAGACTTTTCTGACAGGGGCTGACAACAAAACTGATCTGTTATAAAGATAAATATTTAGGATGCAGTTTAACAACACAACCATTTAGCCATTAAACAGTAGGTTTTACCATAGAGGCTATATTCTCTCCCATCATGGGCTATTGACTGGGTTTACAGGACCAGATATGAATTGCCTCTTGTGGAGCTAGTCTCATACACATTCATTACTATCCTCCATCAGAAGACATGCCTTACCTGATGGATCAGTATTTTTGGATGTGGGGTCCTTAAGTAAGCTACAGGTAATTTTCATCATCCATAAGAACATCTAAGGCCATTTAGAAATATTGCTAAGATCAAATGAGATATGGTTTCAGATTATGAGTTTAGATAAATATTTCTGAATTACTAGAAGGACATTTAAAATTAAAGAACACAGTGAGGGAAATTCTTTGTTCTATTGTATACTCTAATTATCATGACATTCCTGTCCCATACACTAAGTGACATTAGTGACAAAGCCACTGGGCAACACAATTCACAAAAGGAACTCTAATGGTCATATTTCTACTTTGCAGTTATGCAGTACCATGTTTGATGTTTTCTATGTTCTCCTCCAATTTCTCCTATTTATTGTATCATTACATATTTTTCTGCTCTTCTTTTTACTTAAGATTTGTTTTCTCCTTGTTTATTCTATTACATCGAATTAACTGATGCTAACTTGAAGCTGTGAATAATGTTCCAGTCTGGAAATATAAACCTGAGCAGAAGGCATTTTAAGCTGACAACTGTACACTGTGGGTAAGAAAGGTGAGTGAGCATGTGTAGGAGATTTGGCAATCCCAATTGTCATAACAGGCAGTTATGATTATGCATGGTCTAGACCAGGCAGGGTGGTGCATGTTTTTAATCCCAGCACTCAAAAGGTTGAGGGAAGAGCATGCTGTGAATATGAGTCCAGCCTGGAGCTACAGAGTGTGTACCAGGTTAGCCTGGGCTAGAGTTAGCCTCTACCTTGAAAAAATAGGGAGAAAAAG
This sequence comes from Jaculus jaculus, assembly GCF_020740685.1. Lineage (NCBI taxonomy): Eukaryota > Metazoa > Chordata > Mammalia > Rodentia > Dipodidae > Jaculus > Jaculus jaculus. The sequence continues at coordinate 104,155,063 of NC_059110.1, forward strand.
AAAGAAAGCAAGATGAAATGTCTGAAGTTTGTTGCTAAGACATATTAAAGGCTCTGTCATGCAATTTAGACCTATCCCCTGAAAATCCAATACATTATTAGCATCAATTAAGAGTTTTAAATGGAAATTATTTATAAAACAAACATGCAAAACAAACCTCATCATAATCAAGTAAGACCAAAGAATAGCATGAAAAGCTTATTGTATTTTTTTAGACAGAGTTAATGGCAGAGCTTAATTTATATGGAGTACTTCTTGCATATCGGTAAAATTTATTTTAACCAGTCTATCTATAGCTTCATAGTAAAGTTCTTTGGAGGACTTAGCTGCAATTAATTCGACTCTGTTGCCTTGACCTATTTTCATCTAAAAGCTATTCTTTCCTAGGTTTACCTGTGAAACAGAAGTCTAAGAGATTTCCAAATCTCAGAAAAAAAAACTCAAAATATTTTTAAGCGTGAGATTGATTGTTATCATTACAGAATTGCTAAGTTCTTATTTCTCTCATGTAATAAATTAATCACCTCTGTTGTCATAGAGAACATTTTAAACTTTTTAAGGGATTTTACAAGCTCTCTCAGAAGAGTTTTATTGTGGTTATTTCTGTTTTACCCCTAGGAGTATAGTAAACCAGACTTAGATTCCATCAGAGGACTTCAACATTTCATATGACACTTACACATTTGATACTTCATCTAGGCAAGATTTCTGGGAGATCTGCAATGCTAGAGAAGAAGATTTATTTCAAAGGGCAGTGAATGATGGAGGAAGATGTAATAAACCATATTGTGAATGGAAAAAGAGTACAGCCCTAAAACATTTTTATACTTTTAAATAATAAATAAGGTTGATTGTGCTTTAAGAACAGCTATCCAAACTATAGTATCATTTTTGATAGTTTGCTCAATACTAGTTTAAGCAAATATAAAATGAGCCACACAAAATGTTGATTTAGTATACAGAAGAGTCAATTCAGAGGAGTTTAAACAATGCTTTCTACACTTACACTCAGTGTGTTCTCTCTGCCACTTCAGCAGAGATCAATGTATAGATGCAGACCATTTGTTTTGCTGAAGCTTCACCTAGAATACACCTACTAAAGTATATAAGCCAAGAGGAAATACAGTTATCACAGGCATTGGCTATTAGTTGCTTGGAGAAAATATTGATCACATGCCTCCTGTAAAGAGGTGCCTGACTAAGGTGATTTAGGAATACAAAGAGACAGGAAGAATGACACCAGATTTGGGTATGTCATAAGAGAGGACATGAGAGGGTAAGAAATTCTGACATGGCTAGCTGGAGAGATGGCCTAGAAGTTAAGCAATTCCAACATGGGCATATGTGGAAAGCTTGTATTGAAACAACAGAAATGATAATGATAATACAAGTTGAAAGGTGTCATAAGTGTAACATAATTTAAATAAAATACATTTGATAGTGAAGAAATTTCCGGATGATAGATGGCATGAACCATTTGAAGTACATGTCATACTTAGATCAAAACTCAGTTGTATGACATTGACAATGTTCTATAAATTTAGTTATAATAGTTTGATTTTAAGAATTTTTGGATTTTCAAACTTAAGAGATTACTCAGTGATTAAAGGTACTTGCAAAATTTGTTAGTCTGAGTTGAGTACCTTAGCCACCAATATAAACCTGAACAGATATTAGTTTACAGCAACAAAAGGCCCTGATATGCTTACACACACACACACACACACACACACACACACACACACACACACACTTGCAAATAAATAAATATATTTTAAATATTGGATATCCATATATAAAACTGTCTCAGGAAAATATTAGTATAAAACACCAGAGGAATAATTGGTTCCTCACAGGGAAGTATGAGTGTTGTGTAATGGATCATTTCAATACAGAAATGGAGACAAGATTCTGAGAAACCCATTATGCAACTCATAAATTAGCAGATACCAGACACAGCAGAGGGTGAATCACAGATTTTCATACCCTTTTGTCTCATAGTTCTTCACTAGACTTAAACATTTCCCATACTAGGCCTTAAAGATGGTGAGTCTCCTCAATGTTCCTCCTTCAAAACTCCCCCTGATCTTGTGGCCTCAATAAAGCTCAGTCCATAGATTTCGTATATTGGGACCCATGGGCAAATGAAGTAACATGCTCTTAACTATGATTTTGTTTTCTCCATGGGATATATGCATGGTAGTCAATATATGGACATTTCTTCTGCTGAAATAAATAAAGGTGGCTGGCAAGTTTGAATGTATGCTGTAGATTTTCTTCAGTAAGGAATATATATATATATATATATATATATATATATATATATATATATATATTCTCTCTCTCTCTCTCTCTCTATATATATATATATATATATATAGAGAGAGAGAGAGAGAGAGAGAGAAATATTGGTGGATTGTGCTTCAACTAAAATCACTGTACCATTGTCTTATTGACTCTTATCTTTTCTTAGTGGTATTGTTTTCTTTTTTATTATACTGACTTCATTCCTGAGTCAAGATTTATACTCCCAAGCTGAATGATAATTCATAATGTAACTTATATGCCAAGGTCCATTATTTCTGAGGAATGCCTGAGGTCTCTCAAAGCTTTTCCTCTTAAAATTCATTTACTGATGCATAAAAATAGCCTCAAGTAAAGTACTTCAAAAGGACTCAAGTGTAGTAACTATTTGGAGTCAAGAGTCTACCTTTACTGGGCCTTCTGCCCACACTTACAGTAATGTAACCCTCCATGGTCATGTATTTTGGAAATGACAGAATTTTTTTCATCAGTGAAGGAATATATATATATATATATATAGTTATGAAACATGAAAAAGAAAAATTGTAGCCAATTTATATGTGACTATGTAAGATACATGGGGATCATTAATACTAAAATGTGGGACATTGATTAAATGTGAGAATTGATTAAGCTTAAAAATTGTCTTGTCACCTTTCTTAAGTATATTGGAAATTTACTCTCAATCTGATTCTTTTTTAAGATTTTTATTTATTTGATAGAGTATGAGAGTAAAAGAAAGAAAGAAAGAGAGAGAGAGAGAGAGAGAGAATGGGCATGCTAGGGTCACCAGTCACTTCAAACAAATTCTGTTTGCACACAGTACCTACTCTTTCTGGCTTATGTGGATACTAGGAAATCAAAACTGCATTGTTGGCCTTTGGACTCAATGCCTTAACCATTAAGCCATCTCTCCAGCTCCATCAATCTGATTCTTTTTCAGAATTGCTAATACATATGTTTGTGTCAACCCTGTGATCCCACCATTGACATTGTTGATTTATATTCTTTTGTACTGATTTGTAGGCTTTGATTGACCTACTTTGAAGAATAGCCTAACTTCTTTATCATGTAGTCCCTGGATGACCCATTTCAGTTGTGTGCTATACTCTTCTTATCATCTGTAGCCTTAACATGCCAACAACGATTTTCATCTCAGGGATATGAAGTTCTCGTCCTCTGAACAAAATTATATTTTAATATAAGGCAAAGTCCTCTGCAACGAGCTCAGATTTTCATTATTACTCCTAAAGCACTGACGTCCATTAATTTAATATTCACATGATATCAAAAGCCAAGAAAGTAAGTAACCTTAGATTTCAACTGGAAACATGTTACATCAACCAACAATCTTCCTCTCTGTTCAGCTTGTAATGTAAATAATGTAGGCAATTTATATAAGCTTCAAACATTTTTTCCAAACCTAGTATATTTCTTGTAATTATTATTTCATAGCTCTCTGAATAAAGAATATTTTACCCTGTATTTCAACACCACATAGGATAACTAAACTTGAACATATGAATAATTAATAAACATCAAATTACCCATACATACTCCTTCTTCAAAACACAGTTTAGTCATTTCAATTGCTTTAGTTTTTAGCTTGTATAACTCCATTCTTATTGATTTATTAGAAAATTATTCACATAAAAATTCCACAGAATATAAAGTAAATATTTAAGCATTTTTTAAAATTTATATATAATATAAAGATATATGAATTATATATATTTATACTTAATATAGAATTTGTATATATATATATATACACACACACACACACACACACACATACATATATAGATATCAAAGTAAAATAGGACTAAGGATAAGTTTAACACAAAGAATTCATTCTAATTTATTTTCTTCAGAGAGGTTAGGAATGGTAGCCTAATTAGTAAGAAGTATTAGTCACATCTGCTAATGGCTATACTTTGTATATTAGCATGAATTAGTATTAGTTTGAATAAAATAATGGACAGTTTGGCCCTATATTTTTATTATCTCTCTTCTTTCTTTCACTCATTATTTAAAAACCTATATATATGAGCTGGGCATGGTGGTGAATGCCTTAAATTCCAGCATTTGGGAGGCAGAGGTCAGAGGCTTTCTATGAGTTTGAGGCTACTCTAAGACTACAGAATGAATTCCATGTCAGCCTGAGCTAGAGTGAGATCCTGTCTCAAACTCCACACCCCCCCCCAAAAAAAGAAAGAAAGAAACCTAGATATATTTCTTCACTGTTTTATATCTTCTTTATCCTATGTTGTTGGATAATGATACTCTATATATAGATTTCTTATAAAATAAATATGGCATTTATAGCTCTTGATAGCTCCAGATACATATCAAATGTCTGTGAATTTCAGCTATTATCAGTTAACTAAGTTTGAGATAAATATGAAGTGTGGAACAGCAGCTTAAATGTGATAGATAGAATAAATAGATAGGATAGATAGATATATAGATAATAAGTAGACAGGTGATAGCAGACAGATAGATTGACATATATGTTAAATATGTCTAACGCTCATTTTAAAGCAGAGATATTGTGTAATTCTGAGGTATCCTTTATTATTAGGCATCTTGGTATCATTTTATAATATTGTGCAACAGTGCAACTCAAATTAAAACTAATTTTATCCATAATAAAAGAGAAAACAACCACTTTGAATCAAATTAATGAAAAAAAAACACACAATTGAAACAAATCCATACATCTCCATCAATGCTGTTGAAGACAACAATATTAAAGTGCATACATACAACCTATATGGATTAAAAAGATACATGTCAATTTTGCAAATCATATGCTTGACTTCATAAAATAAATGAGCTGAATTCTGAGAGTAAAGCAACTTGGAAGGGAGACTAGGGTAAGATCTGTGAAGACCAGGAGGCTTCCATTAGGGTCATTAGAGTAGAAGATTATCAATTAAGTAACTGAGAGAGATTTAATAAAAATGTAGGTTAGAACATGAGTAATCACAAATCATCTGGGAATGCCCTGGAATTTCTGTCAAGGCATAGTTGCCTGGTTTGAAAAAAAAATATTTACCAATATTACAAGAATCCCCAAATAATTAACTACAGGATCTTTAAAACACACTGTAGCTAAAATATCTTTGTCAACTTTTATAGCGCTTCTGATTTTATTTTGTGTGTGCATTAATGGATGGATGAATGAATAGATAAATAACTTTTTCTCATTAAAAATAATTCAGTTTTATTTCTTTTTTAGCCTGGGCCCATTCCTTTGAAATAACATCAATAAATAGGCAGATTGATCTCAAGAGCTTAAAGAACATAAAAGTCATCAGGCTTATGGAAATCACCAATGGATGGTTTCTACCTATTGATTTTCTTGTTTGCTCATTTAATGCATGTCACAGTTTTCTTGCATGGGAGAAATGAGTTTCATATCTTGGGTAAAATAATTAATGTATTTCTTGAAAGACAAATACAGAGTAGCAGAAAGGGTTCAGCTTGAGAGATTGTTAAGTGGTTAGAAGGCACTTGCTTGCAAAGCCTGATGCCCCAGGGTTTACTTTCCCAGAACCCATGGACAAAGCCAGATGTACCAAGTGATTCATGTATCTGGAATTGGCACGCAGTGGCAGGAAGCTCTGACAAGCGCTCTCTCTCTCTCTCTCTCTTTCTGGCTTTCAAACAAATAAATGTTTTATTTAAAAAGAAAGAATTAATGTGCTAAGTAAGATATGAATTTACAGTTTGGTTACTGCTTCATACATGGTGATGGTAAATAGCAACCAATTACACAGAAAGCATAATTGTGCCTTCACCGTTAATATTATTATTGTACAGTCCTTAACTTGGTTAATTAAGCTTTATATTATAAGAATATATTGTTTTGCCTACCTGCATCTGACTACACAAATGATCTCTATAACCTCATTTATCAGAAAAGCTTCCATTATATAAAAGGAAAGTTGAAAATAACTCATATGATATTGATAAGTTTTTAGAAGTAATGCTATCAGTCATGTCATTGTAGTAAGATGGCTAGAGTGTAATTGGGCCAATATATCTCGAATTTATCTCAATGCAGGAATTACCTAGTGACTCTAAAAATGCATTAATGTCTAAGTTGCACTCCTGAAAGTTCTTATATAATTGGCCTAGGGTATAATTTTGATATAAGCTTTAAGCCTCAGATTATTATAAAACATAATTAAAATTAATGAACACTGTTATGTATAACAACCTACTTTAACAAAACAGGTAACTAGCAACAGATAATCATGATATTTCTCCATTGAATGCTCACAACAATTACACACTTTGAAATATTTCTTACCAGACTACAAAACTCCTTTTGCTTTGCTTGAAATCAAGCAATTTTCACTAAATTTAGCTAAAGTATTTTTGCTTCTTTTTCATGTATCTTTCTTTCAGTAACACACACAAAACACACACACACATACCATTTGCAAATAATAAATGTTAGAGGTTTCAATATAAATTTCATGATAACTTACTGAAAATAAGAATATATTGACATTTAACATATTTTTCATCATCATCTATATGGATGCCTCAATATTTTGTGCAGTAGAGAAATGTTTTCTAACATTTAATGGAAAATTTTTTGTGAGGATGTTATAGGCATACACCCAACAAAATACTTCCATCTTTTCATAATTATATCTGCTATTATATATTAACACAATGAGAATTTTCTTATGACACTTTGTTTGTTTTTATAGAACAAGATAGACAACACAGCATATATGAATGTAATGTTCATAATTTTTTGTGCTTCCAAGTTTCTGTTTTCAATTTTCTAAAAATAGTTAAGGAAATCAATGCCTACTAAATCAGAGAGTCAGAGCCCCAGAGGCCCCCAACACCTCATCACTGAAGCAGACCAAAAATGAACCCAACATGGCTCAGGGAAATTTTGTGGAAGAGGGGGCAGAAAGAATGTCAGAGCCACATGTTGGGTCAAGATATACAGAGATATTTATCGAACCAATAACTGTGGGCTAACTCCACAATGCATGACCCATTACCTCAACAAGGAGGGGCCAATGGGGAGAGGGTAGATCATGGATGAGCCTAATAATGGTACCAAACTGCCTGTACTTGCAGAATAGAAAACTAATAAAAATAAATAAATAAATAAAGCAAAAAATAGTTCAGGACTGTTGAAAAGTCTGTCTCATTCCATATACTGTTAGTATTTCAAAAGTTAAAAGATTATTTAATCTCTTCTACCTCTGTTGTCTCAGTAATGGTATGAAACAGTAAACATCCGTGGTGAAGGCTGTCTGTGTGGTTATATTGAGACATCATGTGACCTCTTACCAACATTGCTTTACCATCTGCACTATGTTTGTTACTTTTATTATAAGAAAAGAGCATGCTAACTATATAGAGAATACACAAGAAACATGAAGAAAAAGAACTTGGGTGTGATGATTCTGATGATAGAACAAGGAATATCACTTACATATAAATAACACTGTAAAATACTTCTAACTTGTAGAATCTGCCTTTTAGAAAATATATAATTGAAACTGAGATTGATAAGTGACCACAATACCGTCACATTTGGAAAACTTGAAAGATGAAATTTAGACATATTCCCTCAGGAGATCAGTACTACTCCTGGACTCCCAATTCACTCAACTTTCTATCCGGTTTCTACCATGAGCCAGTGCTGTAGGTGGTGGTCAGTCCTAGGGTCACATCCAGACCACCAATCGATCATACTGAACTCAGGAAATGTCTGCTCACTCTGACCCTATGCAGATGGTGATGTCTTTGAATATGCACTTTGAACACTATGTGTACTTTGAAAGCAATTAGTAAAGTGTGTAATTTGAGAAAAAATATCTCCAAATCCAAATATGGTATTACACTGAAACACTGTAAAAGACTTATTAGTATTTGTGAATTTAACATTTAGTAACACAGAGGTTTAATACAATGGGGGATTTTCTCTAACAGTGGGAAAACATGGAAAGGAACCCACCCACAAAAATCTCATTCCATTTATGAAAATGGAGCTGTACTTGAGTAATGCAGAAGGGAAAACAAGTAGTGCATCGTAGGAGATATGATATTAAATCTGTAATCATTCAAAGCACAAAATGTGCTACAGTGACCAATAACAGACCCTCTTGAGATTTTTTTATTATTATTATCTCTTGAAAAATCAACTGGCAACTTTTGAGACTACAGCTCCTCCAAAGCCTTAGGCCTTGACTGGTTATTATGCCCACTAGCTTACTTGTGCTTGTGGAATTTCAATTCCTAGTATACTAGTTTATTACCACAGCGTGCATGGTCCACTTCTCAAATCTTCATGTGTAGATGAAACACCTGGTAACTTTGCCAAAATATAGACGTTGACTTATATATCTTGGTTAATACACAACATATGTCCTGAAACTTCCAGGGAGTGCTCCAGAAGTAATGACACTCCCCTAGAAGCAAGGCCTGGCCTCACTGACCCAGAGAGAATAAAGATTTTGACGCCTGCCATCTCTTAACTCTATAGTCGTGCCTCATCTTCCACATGTCACCAACATACTGCACTAATTTTTTTTTTCTTAGCTACAGGTGGTAATCTTCAAGTAGCTGATAAAATCAATATAGTGAAAATCAATTGTAATCTGAAGTTATATAGAAATAAGAAAACAAGTAAAGTGATAAAAAAGAATTAAACAGAATTGAAATTTACCAGACAGTTTACAGATAATAAGAATAAATTTTGATTTGTGAATATTTCACAAATTCTATGTTGTCAACCACTTTGGGAAATGTGTGGCACCTATAAACATTATAGAACAATATTTGAAGTCTGGAGAGATTTCACAGTAGTTAAGGAGCTTGCCTTCAAAGTCAGAGAACCTTGGTTCGATTCCCTAGAACCCATGTAAGCCAGATGCACAAGGTGGCACAAGAATGTGGTGGAGTTTATTTGCAGTGGCTGGACTCCCTGGTACATTCTCTCTCTCTCTTTCTCTCTCTCTCTATCTCAATTTCTCCCTAATAAATAAATTAAAAATAATGAAAGAAAAACAGTATTAAAAAAAAAAAAACATTTGACAGGCTTGGTGTCATACGCCTTTAATCCCAGCACTCGGGAAGCAGAGGTAGAAGGATTGCTGAGAGTTCGAGGCCACCCTGAAACTACAGAGTGAATTCCAGGTCAGCCTGAGCTGAGACCCTACCTTGGAAAACTGGATTAAAAAAGTTTGAGAGTGTACATCTATAATCCCAGTATTTGGGATGCTGAGGCATGGGTATTGTGAGAGCATGGTCAGCTAGGGTTAAATAGTTAAATAGTTATTTGAGGTCACCCTGAACTATATAGTGAGATGGACTCTCAAACCAAACAAGGTTAAAAAAAAGTGTGGTGGTTTGAGTCCAATGACCCCCATAAACTCATGTGTTCTGCATTCTTGAAACCTAGATGGTAATAATTTGGGAGGCAGAGATTTGCTGCAGGAGGTGGGTCACTTGGGGCAGATTTTGATGTTTTTTCTGCCTCTGGTTCGCTAGTGATAGTCAGCTTACCCTCTGGCTGTCCACTTCATGTTGGCAAGGAGGTGATGTTCATCTTCTGCTCATGCCGTGTTTTCCTCTGCCATCATGAACCTTCCTCTTGAGACTCTAAGCCAAAATAAAAATAAATCAATAAATAAAAGTTTCCTCCAATTAGCTGCTTTAGTGCTGTGCTGTGTTCTAGCAACAGCAAGGTAATTGCAACAACATGATAAAACAACACAAGAAAAATAACTATATCACATCCAATGATTTATTGCTTAATACTATGTGATTTAGTGCTGTAACATTTACCTCACACTTACAAGGCCCTGGGTTTGATCTTCAGGACCTAAGAAATGAAAAATAATGAATCAACCAAAATTAAAATGTCTGGCCATATAAAAATAATTCTATGCTCTGTTTGTCCTCGGTATAGAGCTGAGCATATCCTGGACCATCTGGTGCAGTTAGATGATGCAGTGCATTTGGGTTCTAGCTGCTAGGGTATGTAATAAAATGTATGACAAGTTCATGCATGTGTCATTGATATTTCTACATAAGACCTTCCATGCCCATGCTGATTTCAGCAGTATTATGATGTGACATGAAAAGACATATTTTGATGATGGCAGAATCCCTATTAAAAACCTAGATACCTCCTGAGCACATTATAAAGGTAAAATTTTGTGGAATCTTGTTTGTAAAGCAGGTACTGGTCTGTGTTATGAGTATTCTGTAAATGTTAAATACGAGGTACCAAGCCCATGAAACATTTTCTGTGAAAGATATTTCAGCACCACCTTATGTCCTCATATGGTATTTTAATAACCTTTAGCAGGTGCCTAGTAACTCCTAGTTTTAGGAGTTACTTAGCCTTAGTGAATTCTGTCTCTAACCTTGATGTGGATAGAATAGTTACTAAATGAGCAGATGGATTTTTTTTTTCTACTTTTTGTCATTGTTTGTGTCAGACCACAATGGTCAAGTCTTAAAACAAAGAATGGTTTTTTTTTTTCATATTCTTATTCATTCACTGAAGGTAAAATTATTGTATTTTCTAATATTCCAAGTTTTATATTGACATCTTAATTCACCGTGTGGTGAGTAAAGTGTTTTTCTTTTGTTCTCACACCTAGGACCTTCATTGAATGGCAAATGCAGTGGAATAAATCTGGGCTTCAAAACTTATTTATCAATTGGTATATTGCTTATTTTTTTGATCTTTCCCATAATTTCAGTGATGCATTAAATGATTACTTTAACAATTTATTTGGTTTAAAGATAACTAGTTCAATGTATTGCCAGGAATGGCTAGTTCCAAAATCTGCACTTTAATGCCTGCACAAAATATATTATTCTCTAAAACATAAAGAATATAACTTTTTTTTTTTACTCCTTTGTGTTGTTCTTTTTTTTATTTTTTTAAATTTAATTTATTAGTTTTCTTTTCAGCAAATACAGGCAGTTTGGTACCATTGTTTAGGCTCATCTATGATCTACCCCCTCCCATTGGACCCTCCTTGTTGATGTAAATGGGTCGTGCATTGTGGAGTTAGCCCACAGTTATTGGTACGATAAATGTCTCTGCATATCATGACCCAACATGTGACTCTGACATTCTTTCCGCTCCCTCTTCCACAAAACTTCCCTGAGCCATGTTGGGTTCATTTTTGCTCTGCTTCAGTGCTAAGGTATTGGGGGCCTCTGAGGCTCTGGCTCTCTGATTTGGTAGGAGTTGATTTTTCTCTGTGTTGGTCTCCTTCCCCTTTGTGCTTTGTGTTGTTCTTGAATCAGTTACATTCTTATCACTTGGACAAAATATCCAACCCCAAGAAGCATATGGACAGAAAGTACTTATTTTTGGCTTTCAGTTTCTAGGTAAATTTTCTTCATAGTTAGAGAACTATAGCAGAAGCTTAGAACTTGGCATCACATCTCCTCAGCAGTAAAGAGGAAGTAGAAAGGGTAAGCTTACTAACAGTAACAAGCAGCTAAACTGATAAATATGAACATCTGCCCCCAGTGACAAACTTCCTCCAACAAGACTCTACCACCCAAAGGTTCCCCCAGCCACCAAGTAAGTAGGAAAATTAATTGAAAACACATGAAGCTATTGTGTAACATTTTACACTCAAACCATAACAATATTAAATGTAGGAAATGTATTTTTTCCTAAAGACTTAGAAAAACTTAATTTTGACTTGCTATTTATTTTATTTTTCTCTCCATATACATATACATATACATATATACATATATATATATATATATATATATATATATATATATTATATATGTTAGATATAGATATAGAAGATAATTTTAAGTGTTTAGTGTTTGTGTGTAGCATATGCACATGTGTGTGCAGGCATGTGTGTCCCATGAAAAGGCCAGGGCAGGACATCACATGCTATCCTCTATCCCATTTCCATCTTATTTTCCTGAGAGAGAGTCTCTCATTGAATATGTGGCTCCTCCTTTTTCACTTAGATTGCCTAATCGGAGGCCCTATGCAAGTTTCCTATGTATACCCATCAATGCTGGGGTTAAAGCTGTGTGGGGCAATGCCCAGCTTTGCAAGTGATGCTGGGGATCACCGGCGGAACTTCATTCTTGACCAACCAGCAATGACACCTTCTGAGCCATCTCCCCAGCCTGATTTTAGATTCAATCTCTCTGAAGCTCTCTCTATTCATCATAGGTAAATATTTTTCCTCATCTCCATGTATATCTGTATGATAAGTCCTATGATTTTATTGTTGTATTTTTATCTTGAATCTTCAAATTCAGATTATATTCATCAATTTTATTTGTTACTGTGATAAAATTACCAGAAAGAACAACTCCAAGAAGGATTTATCTTGGGTCATGGTTTGAGAGGGTACAGTGAAAACATGCAAGGCATGATTCCTAGCTGGACCAGTGGGGACCGTAAGACACATGGTTGCATTGTATATGCAATCAGTAAGCAGGGCATTTGCGTCAGAATCACAACTTGATGTGCAAGCTACAAGGCCTGATTCCCAGAAAAACCCAATTCTTTGGGCCAACACTCACTTCCTTAAAGCCCAACGATTTCCCAGAATAGTTTTATCAGCTGGAGATATAAATTCAAGTACATGCTTCTATGGGGACGTTTCACATTCCAGCACTCCACCCTCGGCACCCATAGGCTCCTGGACATTATTTAATACAGAATGCATTTCATCCAGCTTCAAAAGTTTTAATAGTCTCATTCTCTCTCTCTCCCTCTCTCTCTCTCTCTCTCTCTCTCTCTCTCTCTCTCTCTCTCTCTTTGTAAAAATCCCAAATTATGGAAATAGGATAAATAATTCAGTCAGTAAACTTCTTGCCTTACAAGCACGTGGAGCTGAGTACCATTCCGAGAACACACGTCAGGAAGACCAGACATGACAGTTCACACTTGTAATAGCACTCCTGAGGAGACAGAGGCAGGCAGACCCCGATAGCTTGCTGATCAGTGCAGTCAGTGCAGCCTACTTGGAGAAGTCCAGGCCAATCAGAGACCCTAACTCTGAATAAAGGTGGACAGTACCTGAAGAAAGATATGAAAAGATGTCTTCTGGGCTCTTGTATACACATGTACACACTGCTCATAAATGTGTTCCCGCCTCACAAGTAACCCCTCCCCCCCCACACACATGCATATCTAAAGTCTTTATGGAGAATCAAGATTGTGAGACTGGGCTGGAGAGATGGCTTAGTGGTTAAGCGCTTGCCTGTGAAGCCTAAGGACCCCAGTTCCAGGCTCGATTCCCCAGGTCCCACGTTAGCCAGATGTACAAGGGGGTGCACACATCTGGAATTCATCTGCAGTGGCTGGAAGTCCTGGCACATCCATTCTCTCTCTCTCTCTCTCTGCCTCTTTCTCTGTCTGTCACTCTCAAATAAATAAATAAAAATAAACCAAAAAAATTAAAAGAAAGATTGTGAGACTGTATAATCAAAACCATGTTGCATAATTTCAACATACAATTGCAAAAAGTAAATATTTCCAATCCACAGTAGAGGAAGGAATGTGTGAACCATTACAAGACTGAAACTAAGCTGTATAAACAACAAACACATCACATTAGTCCAGCAGCTTAGGCTGTTCATAGAATTATCTGAGCCCCAATATTCTTGGGTGGCCCCAAATCCAGAGCTCTCACAACGGCAACACAAGTAACATGTCCTGGGATGGGTTTACTTGGTGTCTGAAACTTTCCTCACATCCCACATTCCTGTCATACAAAATACTGGGATTTCAATCACAACTTAGACTTCAGCTTTACAGAAAATCATGCACAGCCCATACTGGAGCTTGTGAAGCAAACCTAAACTTACTTTACATTAGGCTGTTGCTGTCAGGATCACAATGCTGGCATAAATCACCAAACCATGAGCAGCTTGTGGGGGAAAAACAAAAAAAAAGGTTTATTTTGGCTTACAGGCTCGAGGGGAAGCTCCATCAAGGCAGGGAAAAACAAGGGCATGAGCAGAAGGTGGACATCACCCCCTGGCCAACATAAAGTGGACAATAGGAACAGGAAAGTGTGCCAAACACTGAAAGGGGGAAGCTGGCCATAACACCCATAAGCCCACCTCCAACAATGCACCACCTCCAGGAGGCATTAATTCCCAAATCTCCATCAGCTGGGAACCTAGCATTCAGAACACCTAAGGTTATGGGGAACACGTGAATCAAACCACCATATTCACCCCTGACCCCTATAAACTGATAAACATGCATGATATAAAATACAGTGCATTCAGTCCAATTTTAGAGGTCCCCATAGCTTTTATCAAACCTGATGTTCAAACATCCTCATAATCCGAGGTCTTTTTTTAAAAATTTTATTTATTTATTTATTTGAGAGCGACAGACACAGAGAGAAAGACAGAGAGAGGGAGAGAGAGAGAATGGGCGCGCCAGGGCTTCCGGCTTCTGCAAACGAACTCCAGACACGTGCGCCCCCTTGTGCATGTGGCTAACGTGGGACCTGGGGAACCGAGCCTCGAACCCGGGTCCTTAGGCTTCACAGGCAAGCGCTTAACTGCTAAGCCATCTCTCCAGCCCTCCAAGGTCTTTTAATAGCCATAATATGAAGAGAAAAATACCCAATAAACCCATAAGGGAACAGAGTAAGCACTCTCACTGCAAAAGATGCCACTGGGTAAAGCAAAGAAATATTCAACCAATACAAAATTTAAACAGGGTAAACATCAAACACTGTAGCTCCAAGTCCAACAACTCTAGTCAGTGACAAATCTCCAAGACCGATAATTATAGCCAGCAACAAGTCTCTGGAGTTTTAACTCTGCCCCTCCAGCAAGGCTGCTCACAATCTGCGAAAATTTCATCAGGGCTGGCACCTTTCCTTAGCAGCCATCTCATGGTCCGGGCATCACCACTGCAATCTACAGTTCATACTCATGGCTCCATTGGGTCTCCATGCAGGCATCCAGAAAACCTGCTTCACACTGTCCATGGCCATTTCCAAAACACAAGACCATGTTGCAAATTCAATGACCCTCTCCAGTATTGCTTATGCTCCACAATACCTCCAACAATATGTTGCAATTCCTCCATTGTACTCTCCACATACAACTGTCAATGAGAGTTGGGTAGCAACTGATTCACTATTAAAACACGATGGTGGAAAACTCCTAGGTTAGGTGAGTGTGACTACTCAGATTCAAATCACGTCATATAACAGTGGTTAATTAAAATAGCCATACACACACACACACACACACACACGCACACACACACACACACACATATATAACCATCTATCTATCTATCTATCTATCTATCTATCTATCTATCTATCTATCTATCTATCTATAGTTATAATGTTTTCTATGAACATCCTTTTCTAACTAAAGCTACTTTGGTATGAGAGAATGTGAGATAGAGCACTATTTACTTTGATATCAGCATATTATGATGAAATATGTTAGACAAATAGATGGCATGATATTTAGTATGGCAATGATATGATCATATAACAGGTTTTAGTATTCAACAAAACTTTTGATTAATTTACATATTTAAAATGATTTTTTTTGTCTGCTCAGCCAAAATTTACTTGATTTTCTTCAATGTAAGAGAGAAAAACATTTCTGAGACATGGTTGAAGCCAGTACAAGAGCATATAGCTGTGGGTGTTTATGTCTTCATCACAAGGGATGTTTTATATATGCCTCTAGAAGGTTGCATTGCCTTAAATCTTTTTATGCAACCCCTTCTGGTTGAGGCCCTCTTTCTTTCTTTCTTTCTTTCTTTCTTTCTTTCTTTCTTTCTTTCTTTCTTTCTTTCTTTCTTTCCTTATTTATTTGTGTTAAGAAAGAACCATTAAAAGACTATGTTTGTTGATTGCTTAGAAAGAAATGACCTTCAATATATCTGTATGTATTCCCACATGTTTCTTTAAGTTACCCACAAGTGTCTTAATAAAACCCTTGAATAAATCAACATTAGGGTATCTGAAACTATGTGGCTAATTATAATAAATATGCAAAACAGAGAAAAAGAAAAGCATTGTTTTTCTGTACGTCACCATCTTGGCAGTTTCTCTGTGTGATTTGGGAGCTGGAACATCTGGCTTTTGTATATTTCAATATATCTGCTGAAGTCAATGATGGTAGGATTGCTATCTCATCTAGTTACTGCAAAATGTTATCGTGCATCCATTACAATAATGCATTATGTGTGCTCAAGAATATAGATGGGGTAGATGTGGAAGGACTATTGCCTCCCAGGGGCTGTAGAGCCACTTGAACTGAAGCATTTCTAACTTACTTACATCGCTCACATGAAACCAGTGATGTTTTCAATAGTAAACAGATCTGGGAGCATTATTATTCTATATTTAGAAAGAGCAAGCCATTCTTTTCTCTTCATAATGAAAAGTATATCACAAAAGCAATTTAAATGAAAGTATTACAGAACTCTGTTTTAATGTAAGTTTTAGTGGACAAAGTCAATAACATATTATATTCTTCATTGCTTTCTGAACCATATTATCACTGAGTCGGTATTAGTGTTGATGAATTTCTGCTGAGCTTCTTCATATTGTCCACATCTAATTTCTGAAATGCCTTCACCTTATTGATTAGGAAACTAAAATGCACATTTCTTCTTTTACTCTTCAATCCAACATACACTTTTTAATGTTTTATATTTGCTGCTAAAGATTCTATCAATGAGAATCACATATCTATATATCTACCTACCTGGAGCTTTTACTCCAAGAAGTGGTAGGGAAAACTATTTAATAAGTAGAGATGAGATGTATGAAAGCAGATATCCATGCTTTGGGAAATAGATATATAGTGGTGATGAGGTAGATTGAGGAAGATTAAGAAGAAATATGGACTATCAGAGGTACGATGGCACACACCTTTAATCCCAGCATTCTGGAAGTAGAGGTTAGGGGATTTTGGTGAGTTTGAGGCCACCCTGATTCTGCATAGTGAATTCCAGGTCAGACTGGGCTAGAGAGATGGCCTACCTGAAAAAAACAAACAAATAAAGAAGAAATAAGGAAGCAAAAATATCACTGAAGGGAGTCTATCTGTGTTCTGAACGGAGGACTAAGTGAAAGTATTTTTTTTTTTTAACATAAGCAAAATTTAAGAGCTGGAGAGACGGCTTAGCAGTGAGGGCACTTGCCTACAAAGCCTAAAGCCCCAGCTTTGATTCCCCAAGATACACATTAGCTAGATGCACAAAGTGGTACATGCATCTAGAGTTAGTTTGCAGTGGCCAGAGGCCCTGCTGCACCCATTCTCTCTCTCTCTCTCTCTCTCTCTCTCTCTCTCTCTCTCTCTCTCTCTCTCTCTCTACCTCTTTCTCTCTCTCAAATAAATAAATAAAAATATAAAAATTTTAAAGCTCAAGAAATGACTACATTCACCCTAAAACAGAAATAAAACATGTTTTTCTGTGATTTTCCTAGAAATTTTCTATGAATCTATAAACACATGAACACACAACTTTTTAAAATAGTTTCAATAATTTAGATCAATCCTTACATGTTGCTCTAGAATGTACCTTTTTGTATTAACATAACCACTAGTGTTGGAGATAAGCATGTGTCAAGTGCATCAAGGGTATTCAAAATGACTGAACAGGATTCTATATTTCTGATATAATTCTATAATTCTGAGAACATTATCAGATCTAAACATTCCTTGATTGTTCTTTCCACTCATCCCCTTTGTGATGCTGGTATCGATATTTCTAAAAAAACATCTAACATTCTTGTGCAAACATTTCCTAAAAGGACACTGATAAGAACGGGATTTTGAGGTTGAATATATGTAAAAGTTTTCTCTAAGTAAATACTTCCAGTTTTATTTCATTAAGTACTCATAGCTTTCATTTTCAACATTCAGTGATAAGATTCTCAGCTCCTCTGCAGTGTTTCCATGGCATTGTCATTTTTTTTTTATATATAATTGTGAATGACTGTCAACTGAAAAGGAACACACAGTAAGTCATAGTTGTTTTATTAGTGTTTTCCTGTTAACTAATACAATTGTTTCATTTTCTGAAACTGCAATTACTTATGTTTTATTTCTACATATTTTCTCTCTAAATAGCCTACTAATATTTCCTTTGTTCTTTTGACAGTAAAAGTTTTTATTTATTTACTGAAAAAAATAAAACTATGTACTGTTACATAAATTCTCTTTTATGTGGAAATATTCAATTTTCCAAGAACAGTAGTTCATCTTACACATGCTTTATATATTTCCTTGCTCACAAATATATCCAATGACTTCATATTTTTTTCTTTTTAAAAATCTAAATTTCAAGATTATTTCAAGCTACATTTCCAAGAACATGTCTGTAATTTAAAACATGTAGATAGATAGATAGATAGATAGATAGATAGATAGATAGATAGATAGACAGATAGATGCAGAAAGATTCAGGCACACCCTCACATACAGAAAGAGAGAGAGAGAGTGTGTGTGTGTATGGGTATGCCAGGGTCTCCAGATGCATGTACCACTTAAAGTGGGTATTGAGAAATTGAACCTGGGTTGTTAGACTTTGTAGACAAGCATCTTAACTGCTGAGTCATCTCTCCAGTCCTCTTTGGTCTTCAACTTTTCTTGACTTGGGTAAATATATCATTTTTCTCTCCCATGGGAATCATAGTATTGTGAATTTTGAAACTATACATTTAAAACATTTTTCTGAAGGCCAGGTATGGTGGTACACACTTTTAATCCCAGTACTTGAGAAGCTGAGTAAAAGGATCACCCTAAATTTGAAGCTACTCTGGGACTACAGAGTAAATAACATGTCATCCTGGGCTACAGTAAGAACCTACCTTGAAAAAACAAACACATTTTCTCTCTTAGCAAACATTTTCCAGCATTGATTTTGGCGTTTGTTTCTCATTTCCATGTATAGTACCAAAGGTTTTTATTTTTTTTTCTTAAAAAAATTGGTGTCTTTATTCTTGTCAAATATGTTCCTAATAAAATAAAAATTCAGTTTTCCAGAAGTTATTTTTTCCACTCTGTTCTTCCAGTATGAAGACAGCAATGTTTCTTCAGTATCTTCATTGTATGACTGAGCATTTAGTACTTCTTATCTCATTTCATTATCCCTCCCTTTACAATTCTTTAAAATTGGGAGCACATACAATCTCTCAACTTTACTTACAAATATTCCCTCACATACCTCAATGAGTAGACATCTGTTTAGTCTTTTGCTCCTGGTATTGGTGTCATTACTTAGCAGAATAATTTGTGCTCTTTCATGTTATGAAATCTTGACTTTGCTTTCTTTTGTTGCACTTGTAATTGTTTTGAAATTCCATTTTATTTTTTATTTATATGTCCTCTACTATGTTCTTTGTAGCATTACTTAAATACATTCTTGCTTTATTTATTCAACTTACTTCAAAAGTATTAGTTTAATTTTAAATTAGAAGGGAGAGAAAAAGACATATGGAAACATTTATTTTGATAGTAGAAAAGAGGCTGTGCTATGGAGACAAATGGAGAAGGGAAAAGAAGAAAGGAAAACAAAAAAAAAATGTTTGACTACACTGTTATAAAACATTGTATGTGTGTGTGTGTGTGTGTTTGCTGATGATGTGACTTATCCTCAAATAATTCACACTTTCTAAATTATTTTTTCTTCTGCTCATCCCCAAGTTTTATCTTTGACTTACATGGATCTTTCCACTTCTGGTGATTGTAAAGAAACAATTAAAATTATGGTGGTAGATATGTAAAACTTCACCACCTTTGGAGTGTCAAAGACAACCTTTGTATTCTCTTTCACCTCAGTGACAGGCACCACTACTTCCCGAGGGCTGGTTGCATAGAGACAGGAGATAGCAAACTCCGCTGCTAGATGTCAACATATCAGTCACAATCAAGTGGAAACGTTTGTTTGTTAAAGCTGGAACATGAGAGAGAGAGAAGGAATGGGTGTGCCAGGCCCTCCAGCCACTGCAAAGAAAGTCCAGATGTGTGCAGCCTCTTGTACATCTGGCTACATAAGTCCTGGTGAATCAAACCTGGGTTTGGCTTTGCAGGCACACACCTTAACCATTAAACCATCCCTCCAGCCCCAATTTAAGATTTCTTAATGGTTCTGGTCTATTAAGAACATTCTTCCTAGAATTTTGTGGATGTTTTACTGTTTACTTTTTGAATTTCAGGGACTAAGCCTAGACAGGAAAACAAACTCTTTTACATTGGTCTACTTTTCCTCAAATGAACATTTTATTGAAAATAGCTATATTTGCCAAAATATATATATGTAGATAAATTATATGTGAAAATAGTAATAAACACTTACCAAATGCTATGTTAGTAATGCCCAGTTTAAATAAAAATATTATCTGCATGTCAGAGGTCCCTGTACACCTTCCTCATCGATTATCTTAATTGTTTTTGTTCTAACATAAATATATTTTTCTAACCACATTTGAAAGAAAAATAGTTCATTTTATAAACCCAAGAGGTCATATGAGAGAAACAGTATTTAACAATTTACTAGCTCATAACATAAGTCATTTCAAGACAAAAAGAAGACCTTCAAAGATACTATTCAGAAAATGTGTTACAAGTTTTGTCAGTAAAGATATTTGCTGCTGTAAGTGGGTGTAAGCTATGGCATTGCTAAAACTAAAGTGCAGAGTGTCCACCATGCTTTATGAAAAAATATTCTTAATTGTGACTATAGTTATTTTGCTTAATAAAAAGGGCTCATCAGTTACCTTATTTCCTAAATTGAATTTCATAAACAGATATCTTCTAATCAATGGGATACAGTGAAAATAGTTGTGATACAATATATACTAAAAATAAGCGTGTTTATCTAGTAATGCCTTGAGTATTATAATGTATCATAATATTTATGTTACAATTGATAACACAATATATCATGGAATGATACAGCTATTAGTATTAATGTCAAGTCTTAATTCCTAATCAACAGGGTCAATAATGACATTCTAACTTCAGGATATGCTAAGATGATCCCCTGCTGTCTAGAATTCTTTTCTTCTAATTTTTTGCTTACAGAATGCATGCTATTACTTTGATGTGACTTGCTTCTTTATTAACATAGGGCCCTTATAGATACTACAGAGAGTTCTGGTTTTGTATGTCCCTTTGAGCTGTCTTCTCTACCATAGGCTTAAAAATGGGGCAGGAGTGGAGAGGGCCATCTCTACTCACTTGAATTTACAAGGTTTCATAATCATTTGAGTGTTTGCACATGAGAGTAACACATAGGCTAGAGAAATGGTATACTGGTTAAAGTACTTGCCTGAAAAGTCAAGGGACCAAGCTTTGATTCCCAGGACCCATGTAAGCAACTTGTACAAGGTGGCATATGCATCTGGAATTCTTTTTCAGTGGCTGGAAGCCCTGGCTTGTCCATGCTCTCTCTCTCTCTCAAATAAATAAATAAAGATAAAATATTTTTCAAAGCATAACATGTAAATTTAATAAAATTTATGTAAACTAGAAATAACTCAAATTATTTTAATATTATTGATAATAAAATAAATTTAATAGATGTAAGGTTCCATGAGTTTTATAGAGATCATCAAACTTTAGTTTTTTAAGTTTTTTTTTTAATTTTTATTCATTTATTTATTTGAGAGCGACAGACACAGAGAGAAAGACAGATAGATAGAGAGAGAGAGAATGGGTGAGCCAGGGCTTCCAGCCTCTGCAAACGAACTCCAGACGCGTGCGCCCCCTTGTGCATCTGGCTAACGTGGGACCTGGGGAACCGAGCCTCGAACCGGGGTCTCTAGGCTTCTCAGGCAAGCGCTTAACCGCTAAGCCATCTCTCCAGCCCAAACTTTAGTTTTAAAAAAGGAGTAAAGAAAACATCAATATATAAGTCATGTCATGTTTCTGTTTAGAATCATACTCTCTAAATTTAATGAAAGTTTATTAAACATGTTTAAAATTACTACTAAATTTTTATTTTCACTGATTTGTTATTAATATTTGGCAGCAGCCATTCCCTGCCATTGGGAGTGAATTTTAAAGAGTAGAGCCAGTAGTTTCAATGCTATCGGAAGCCATATGACATACATCACCAAGTCCACATCTTAGGACTTTCTCCAGAATTTCACAAATGAAAGTACAAGATGAGAATACTGCTGTTATGGCACTAACGTAGAGCCTTAAACACAAATAGTAAATAAAAGCTTGATTCATGGTGGCTTACTGACATGCCATAGTGAATGAGATTTGAGATTACTAGAAAATCACATGATAGCATCACTTGAGTTCTAGTAATTAGATCGTTACTTTTCTGTTTTTTTGTCTGTTTGTTTGTTTTGTTTTTTAAGCACAGCAGATTAGTTTAATATCATTTGCACTGGATGGTACTGTATTTGGAAGTTTAGGCACATATGTTGGCAGAATGATGACTTGTGGTCACTTCATCTTGCCAGTGGTAGAGGTGGTAGAAAACTTTAGCTCCAGACAAGCTTTTTGGAGGGGGTGGTATAATACAGATATTTGGCTTTACCAAGGAATAACTGAAAGCCAGAAGGGTAAAATGTAGCAGTTTATAGGAGTGGAGGGGGAAAATGAAGAAAACTGGATTAATCTTTTTTTTTCTATAAAGTGAAATGTACAAATAAACTGCAAAATCATTTTACAATTACCAGTAACCAACCCTCAGGTATATTTAATGTCCATGTGACAAAGGTGGATGCTGAAACTAAGCATTTCTGTTCTGGATTTAATATTACTTATTTGACATTTTCTCAGACTTGAAAGCAGATATACATCTTTTGACAATTTGATAGCATTTGCTATGTGAGTTTTAATTAAAGCCAATTTTCTTTAAAAAAGGCTGTATAGGCAAGTAATTTTCTTTCCTTCTAAGTATATTCAAGTACACCTTTGCTAAATAATTGAATACACTCCTGTTAAACTTTAAGTACAAAGAAAGCCAAATATCAATGAAGATATTTTATTTAGCTTTCTTATATAAATGAATTAGCCACTAAAAATCTTCACTAAAATACATTAACAGTATGTCTTTAATCTAATAGCTTTTTAAAAATATATTTTATTTTAGAAGGACAGATAAGATTGAATATGGACACAGCAGAGTCCTGCTACTGTGAGCAAAGTCCAGACATACATGTCACTTTCTGCATTTGGCTTTACGTGTGTACTGTGGAATTTAACCCAGCCTATCAGGCTTTGAAAGCAAGTGCCTTTAATTACTGAGCTATCTTTCAAGCCCAAATCTGAAAGTTTTTTTTTTAAATGATTTATTTATTTTAGGGAGACAGAAAATGGTCATGCCAGCACCTCTAGCCACTGCAAATATATTACAGATGCACATGCCACCTTGTGCATCTGGCTTACATGGGCACTGGGGAATCAAACCTGGGTCCTTAGGCTTTGCAGGCAAAACCTTAATCCTAAAACATCTCTCCAGCCCAAATATGACAGTTTTAAAAGAGCTTAACTGTAAGCATCAGTTACTAGAATTTTAACTATCTAGAAGTTGTGGGAAAGTTGCAAAGAGATTTTAAAACCTATTTGGACATAGGCTTGGTAAGGCATGCCTATAATCCTAGTACTTAGGTCAAGGCAGGATATGGAGTTTGAGGCCAACTTGGGCTACTACAGAACAAAGGGTCAATCCGTGCATGACCCTGTCTCCAAACAAATATAAACCTGTTTGATTTACAAAACACTCATGACATTGTTCCAAGTCCCTAATTTGATTGTGTCTGTCACCTCTAAGAAAAGACATTTAATTTAATAGTTCATTTATTTGTGCTCAAACATCCTGTTATTACAGATCAGGAGTCATGCCTAGAACGTGCCTGGTACTGCATGAGAGCAGCAGACTGAGGCTTATTACCCAGATTGCTCATGATGTCTGTGCTGTGACAAGATAGCTGATGATGTGCACATGAAATATAAAAAGGTACAGGATAGCCAGGCATAGCGGTGCACACCTTTAATCCCAGCACTCAGAAGGCAGATGTAGGAGGGTTTCCAGGTCATCCTTGGCTAGAGTGAGACCCTATTAAAAGAAAAAAAAAAAGAAAAAGAAAAAAAAGAAAGAAAAAAGAAAACAAAGAAAAACTTAAGTCCCAGTTGTGGTGGCACATGCCTTTAATACCAGTACTTAGGAGGCAGAAATAGGAGGATCAATGAGAGTTCAAGGCCATCCTGAGACTACACTGTGAATTCCAGTTCTACCCAAGCTACAAAGACCCTGCCTCAAAAAAGTAATAATAACTTAAGTGACTTTTACTGTACATGTACCTATGAATAAGAAATAGTTATGGGGGTATATGACCAGTTGAGCTTATTAAGGGCTAGAATAAAGGCCTACAGCTGGCTTCACAGTTTATAATGCAGCAACTAGAAATCTTCTTACAATCAACAGAAAGAGATTAAGTGTGAAATTATGTATACTTGTGGCTCTTGAACTTGAAGACTCTTATGTATAGAGTGGACTTGCTCTGTGTATTATATTCAAAACAAACACAAACTAAGAAAAATCCTCTCCACTACCTGATCCCACTAGGGTTCCTTTCAGGGATTTTGTTGTTGTTATTGTTGTTTTGTAAACACTGTGGCATCATGAATGTACCAGTCAGTTTCTGTAGGGTGCCTCACAGTACACATTCCCATTCTGTGGCTCTTACATTTTTTTCTTCCCCCTCTTTTGATATGGTCTATGAGCCTTGGAAGACATTTTTATAAAACTCTGTTAGTATTGAACCCTTGGCAACCTCTAATGTGCTTTGATGAGGTTTGAGTCTTATTTTCAAATAAATATTACTTTAAGTAGAGAGGTGCTTACAATGATACCTTTTAAGAGAAAGGTGAAATGATTTTAGGTCTACATATTATATTTTATTGTAAAAATTTGTATTTTTCTTTAAGAGAGAGACAGATAATGGGCATGTCAGGGCCTCCTGCCACTGCAAAGGAGCCTTCGCATGCATACACTTCTTTTAGCATTTGACATTTTGCGGGTACTGGGGGATATAACCCTGGCCATCAGACTGTGCAAGAAAGTGCCTTTAACTGCTGACCATCTCTCCAGCCCCCTTAATTTTTTTTGACTACTTAACATATATTCATTCTTAGTATCATAATATTTTATGTGTAAAAATGACATATACTGAGAAGTCAATTATTTTATTACCCCCATACTTCTAATTGCAAATCCTGGGATGATAAGCTGTACCAGAAGGAATATATTCTAATAGTCCTTACCCTGCCAGACACCAAAATATCATTTCCCACAATGCAATCATATTGTCTATTCTGTGCAAAATAAATATGACAGAGTTGAACATATTTATGCTAATCTGAGAAAATAAGATTTTCATTTCCCTAATGTTATAAGATTTCATTTGGAAACAACGTGTCATCTGGATTCTTACATCAAAGAAAACAATTTGACAAATCACAAATATCTGTCCATGTGTGGGTCTCCCTTCATCCTTTTGGCTCTGAAATTATACAACTGATATGCAAACAGAATACATGTTTTTAAGTCAAGATCAACCTCTACATCTTTATTAGAGAACACTAAATGTTTTAAACAAATATTACATACATACACACACACAGATATATATATATATAATTTTCTAAGATAACAAATGGAAATTTATCTCTTCTTTTCAACTTCTATATCCTACCCCCTTCCACTTATTTATCTGTACTATCCTCTGCCAGAAAAGAAAGATAAGTACAGAAGAAAGATTCAATGTAGATATCTGCTCATTCAAATTGATCTGCATTAAAATGATATTAAATTCCTCTGTGAGACTGAGCAATGTGGAATTAGGAGATCTTCTACTTGTTTTATTTTATTTAATTACAATTAAACATCAAGTATTCATATCATTAATACATATAGTAATGTAAATCTCGCTTTAGCAACAAGACCTGTGTTCAAATTATTATCAGATATTCTGATTAAACTATAATTTTATGCTCAGACATATCTATGTTCAACCTTTCTTTTTATTACAAGTGCTCATATATAAAGCTACTATGGGGCTGGAGAGATGGCTTAGCCATTAAGGCACTTGCTCGCAAATCCTGATGGCCTGGGTTCAATTCCCTAGTACCCACATAAAGCCAGATGCATGTAGAGTTCATTTGCAGTGGAAAGAGGCCATGGCATACCCATTCTTTCTTTCTCTCCCCAACCCCTTGCAAATCAATAAAAGTGTTTTTAAGAGGTAGTGTGTTCTCCAGCTGCCTCTGTAGCTGTCCTGACGTTTGCAAGTTGGTCTATGATTATGAGGCTTATACTGCAATGGTCTGGGTTTTTTTTGCATGCTGTTATAATTTAGCTGAATGGGAGACAAGACAGAAATCCACAAACGAGAGAGAGGCCAAGCTATTCAAGTGCCTGCTCTTTCCTAGGACATTGCAGGCTGAAGGTGCTTTGTTTCTTCACCTCAGCCCAGTTCCTAAGCAATTATGGCTCTAAAAACCTAAACTTCGACTTGGAATCCTGAAGTAACAATGACTTCCAGTTATTGCCAACATTTTAATGTATATCCATTGTTTATTACAGTCACTTATGAAACTCTTCATTCATTGCACTGAGGAAATTCTGAGCTTCCTGTTATAACAAGTGAAACCACACACATTGTCAACTTAATATATTGGAAAATATGAAAGATACTTTACCTTTATTAATTATGTTTAATATTTTTGACATAGTAGTTAGAGAGGGAAAGAGAGAGAGAAATATTGGTTGATTTAGGAATAAATACCACTAACTTTTGTCCAATATCACAGCAATTAGTCTTTTTCTTTAACACTGCTTTGAAGATTAGTATATTTTGACTCCCTATACTGGAAATGTTTTCACAATTATACTTTAGCTATGGGATCCTCTCACTTTCCCAGTAACTTTATCTTTACAAACCGATATTTTTGTTCCATCTTACTGCCTGACAAATTTTTCTATCATACACCTTCTTGGCTAATTTCTGCTTCTCTGTTGCTCACTCTGCTGTTCTCTGTCCAGTCTGTGGTGGCATAAATCTCATCTAACTCAGATAGATTCAGGAGGCTTCCTTGGATGAGAGATCATTCACTTATGACTGATGATGGTGTGTCAAGAGAAATATGCAGGCTGATGTGCTATGACCTCCATTTGATTATCCAGGGCTCCTTCTGTAATAATTTCACCAGACATGTCAGAACACACTGCGGATACAACTGTCTAATCTCTTACCACATCGTCCCTGTCCTATATTGAACTGAAATTTTCCATTCCAGTTAATTGCCCATAAAGGCCATGGAAGCATTTGATCACAGCACTCATAGACACTGTCAGGGCATAGCGTTGAAGACAATCATTCCTTTCTCTCAAATCCTTCTGCCACTGAAAGAAGGATAAACTTGAACTTTATGGGATTATTACTAGACAAAAATGTGTCTCTTCAAATAGTTTCATATGTAAATGACCCATTTTATATGACTACTCAGATTTTACCACCTATGTATTAAGAAGGAAGTAACTTTTACGTTGTAAAAGAAAACCAAGCTTCAGATAAAAGTAAAAGGATCAATGCTTGCATTTGCTATTTGGATATATTTGTAGAAGTGCTTGGCCTGTGATTTAGTCATCTTTGAAATTAGTCTCAATGTTATATTCAATAACTGAATACATAGCATTAACCAGATACAGTGGTCATACTAAGATTACATATAGCAGAATGAAAATATATCAAGACCCTGACATCAAGGGAAATGTAAAATAAATAATATGTGGAATGTATGCTGGGATCTATTTTCAGGAGAAACATAATGTGGGTTACAAAGCAGAAATTATGTTATCCGGAGGGATGGTTTACACCCTCACATAGTGCTATACTTGCAATAATGACATTGCAACATGTATTTATGTCCTATCAGATTGCTACAAATTTTGTAATTCATCAAAAGTGCACTAATTCTTTGCCCATTTGAGGGTTCAAAATCCCTAAAACTGGTCCGTTTCCTTATATATTGTACCTTGCTGGGACGCCTGCATACTTGTGGGTCTATCCTGCACTTTTCAGAGGTGATTGTGTTGCATCTTCCAATCTGTCCTTCTTTCTGCTGTCACTTGGTTTCCAGTGACCTTCCTGTCTCCTTCTACTAGGAACCTTGCATTTTCCAGGTTAATCTCAGAACATGTCCCGACTGCTAATCTCTTAACTTTGTGGTGTCTGTGCAGTCACTTTTAATATATGAAGAATCCACACTTTCTATGAGCCAGGATTGAATATCTTCATATATATATATATATGGAGAGAGAGAGAGAGAATGGACCTCCATCCACTACAAAACTGCAAATAATCTCTACATGCATGTGCCATCTTGTGCATCTGGCTTACCTGCATCCTGAGGAATTGACTCTTTTAGCTTCACAGGCAAGTGCCATAACCACTAAGCAATTTCTTTAGCTCAGGATTGGATATCATTGTGGCTGTCTGTTTATCTTTCCAATCCTCTTCATAAATGGTGGACTGAAAAATATGAAAATTATTCTAGGAATATCTCTCAAAAAGCATTACAAACAAAAAGAACAGACAGAAAGTTGAAGTACAGTTGAGGATTTTAAAATTAGACAGCAGTGTCCCTAAAAACTCTCAGTAAAAGCAAGTGGTAAAACATGGTCAGGAGGGAAGTGAAGTGAATGGGATGGCTAGTGATGTGAGAACTTCAGGATGTTGACTTTTAGATATATGACATGTTTTGAGCTGAGAAGTGGTGCATTTCAGCATGTTCAATAATAATGCTTCATGCTTCGTGAAAATAAGACCACATGAGTGAGGATGCCTTGTATCTTGGAAACCATCAATGCCAAGAGGACAATGAACTATTCAAATGTTAAAATATTTGCATAAACAGATAAACAGTGATGAAAATTAAAATGTCAAATACAATCGAACCAGGAATGATGGTTCCCACCATATCCCGGAATTTAGGAGACAGAGATAGGAGGATCATTAGTACAAGGCAATCTGGAATACTTGCAAGCTTCACAGCAGCCTAGTCTATGTATGAATTCTAGGTCTCAGAAAGTTACATAAAGCAAGAGAAAATAGAAAGACACATACAACATGCATACACATATACATGAATGCAGAGTTGATAGAACTAAGGAGGATACAATATAAAAACTTAGATCACTCAATTCCCATCCTAAAATTTTCAAGGCTGAAAGGACCATATGTAATGTAAGAACCATTTGAATAAAAACCTATTCTAATTAATTCCTATGTAATAATTTCACTAAATTCTAATGCCTGACAGAACAATTTTTAGATGTGAAATTTCTTTTCAATAAATGAGATTACATGTGTATCAAGATTAAGTCGCATTTCTTTCTAAACTGGGAGGGTCAGCTTTGCTTAATAACGTTGATGAAATATGAGTGCAAAGGAGATTGGCTACTTAAAATTACATACAATAATCATAACAAGCTAAGCAGTTAACTGAAAGAAATTTTGAAGCAGACAACAATAAAATATGTTAGAAAATATTAGAAATCTACCTTGATATTCTGCATTCTCTTTAACCTTTCTCTCATCCAGTAAAAATAAAAAAAAAAAAAAAAAAAAAAAAAAAAGCAAGATTATAAACTGAAGAGGGCGCACTGAAGGACATGCAGGTGGGTCACAGCTTAAATACTCAAAAAAAAAAAAAAAGAAAAAGAAAAACAAAATCTTCTCATTAATTTTTGCAAGTAAAATACTATTATATTTTGCTAACTAAAGTATTTATTGCATTAAATTGTTGAAAGAATACAGATTCATGGCTGGGACTGTGGCTCCTTAGTGAAAGGTGATTGGTTGCATAGCCTACCTGCCCAGGTACTATTCTAAAGGCACCCACCTAAGGCAGATGAAAAAAAAAAAAAAAATTGTGGAGCAAGAATTTATTTGTTTGTAACAGCAAGAAGTAGCCCAAGTACTCACATGCCTACACACACACACACACACACACACACACACACCCCTCTAAAAAACAATTCAAAAAAAACCCCAAACTTCATTTCCCATGGTAAACATAAACATATCTAAGTAGTTTCCTTCATTCTGCTTTTCAGTGGAGTAAATCTGATTATCAACAAAAGAACACTGAATTTGCAAAAGAAAAGATGTAGCTATATCAAATTAATTTATTTCATTTCAAATATATGTGATGAGAAATGCTTTAACAGGTGACATAAAAAAGACATTGAACTTTCTCTACATAGAGAAATTTAGTAACTCATTTGAAAATTCTACCATTTTGTTTTTGATAAAGAAACAAATGACAGAGTCAGACACTGTGGTTCACACCTGTAACCCCAAAATTTGAAAGGTTTGATGTGGGCAGATTATCATAAATCTGAGGTTAGCTAGCCTGGACTACAGAGTAAATTCAAGCCTAGCACAGACTACAGTAAGAGATCCTGTCCCCAAAGTAAAAAATAGATAATTGAATAAACAGTTAAAGTAAAGAGAAATTGTAACACAAAGAAATTGCAAACATTGAAAACATATCAAAAATATTTAGTATCACTGATAATTAAAATAATGCAAATTATAACAAAAGGATTGTATTTAAACTATTTCATTAACAAAGATCAAACCAATAATAGTATGGAAACTTATTGCATTGGATATGATGAAACTCATACTGCTGTTTAGGAATGTTATTTTCCCAGTACTTCCTGAAAACTATATAAAATATTCATCATCATTTGATGTGATGTGTCCCTTTCTAGAATGTATCTTAAGGGCAGACTAAGAAAATACCAAAAACGTGGTTATGCCCTGTGTTCACTTCCTAGCTATATAGAGAAAGAAACAGAATTAGAAATAATATGACAGCTCAAAAACAGAACTACTTAATAAATGATGATGGCTTTTCATCCAGAAACCAAAAAGTGGAAATGCTAATTGTTAACTGTAACATAAAATATGTAAAAAGGTAAATGTGTATGAAAACACTTAAAGGGGATATACAAGCATTGTGTTTGTAATATAATACTTTTATTTCTTCTTTGTATTGCTGAGCTTCAAAAATTTTTAAATATTTTAATATGTATTTATTTTATTTATTTGAGAGAGGGAGTGAAAGGGAGAGCAAATGCTGTAAACGAACTCCAGGTGCATGTGTCACTTTGTACATCGGGCTCATGTGGGACCTGGGAAATTGAACCTGGATTCTTTGGCTTTGTGGGCAAACACCTTAACTGCTAAGCCATCTCTCCACCCAAGCTACAAATTTTTAATAATGATGCTATATTACCTGACATCAGAGTAAAAGAAGAAAGCAAAAGCACATCTATAGAAGAATGATGTTTCCTGGTCTTTGCCTTTGGTAGTAGGACTAACTAGAAAAACAGGGTGAAAGTAATATCAGCACACATAAGATTTTATAAAGTACTCTGCAAGCATACATTACTTAAAGCATCTATATGATATGATTGGATACGCTTAGGTTGGTATTTCATTTACCAGTTTGCCCACAGGGCTCAAATTTGTGACTATTAACCTGCTTTGGTATTAAAAGGACTGAAGGCTATGGAAAAATGGAAAAATTATATCATGACAAATATCCTATTTTATGGTTAGATGTTAAAATTTCTAGGTGGGTGATTGCTATGAATATCTAGAATCATTTTAAGGCTACTAAGAACTAGGAAAAACTGAAATTCCAATATGCGATATGATCATTAGTTACTACATGAAACAAATATTCATTAATGTTTTCCTTCTAATTTTATGTCCAGAGGTAAAGCGGTCAAATGATGAATATCAGACACCTGGAACATTGTCTGACACAGCTGAGATGTTGAAAAAGAACATTTTTGGAGTACAAGAATGATTGCTTGGCTTTTATGTTTCAAATCTTTTGTTAAACCATGATATTACAGAGGTGAGACAGGATTTCTAATCGAAATTGGAGACAAACCGTAAAGCTACATTGAATGTGGTCATTGCTATGACGGATTGTGTGCTGAGCAAAAGGGAATAAGGGTTAAGGAGCTGATTCTGCCTCAGAGGTGATAGAAATGCCTACATAGGAGGTGAAAATTGTGCCTTTCTGTACACATTACACACTGGTCAGAAGAATAAAAATCCAGTCTGTAACACTGAGGATATATGAACGGGGAAGCTTCAAACATTCTGTTTTGGGAACATGTAAATCCATTTCTCAGTTTTATGAAATGTTTCTTCCTAAAATTAGGAATTTGCCTGTGAAAATTCAACACACACAAAAATGTTTTGATCTTGTCAAAGACAGGGCTAATAATGAATTACTTGCATGAGTTATCTATTATTCCATAACAAATGATCCTGCTATTAACGGTTCAGTATTATGAGCCATCTCAGTTTCTGGTGCTCAGGAAGCTGAGTGTGGCTTACACGGGAGCCTGTGTTGGATCCAGTGAACTGCAGTCAGTGTTCCTACCTCTCCACAGACCCAGCTGCTGAGGATCCCATACTCAGGTTCCTGCTGATTTTTATTTTTATTTTTATTTTTATTTTATTATTATTATTTTTTTGTCCTTTTCTGTTCTGGTCTGTCTACAGGGCTGACACTCATAGCACCATGTTCTCTGCATGGCAAGTGACCCATGACAGAGTGAAAACGCCCAAACAAAGGCTATATACAAGCACTGCCCAACCGATCTTGGAAGTAACAAGATGATTATAGCTTTTGCAGAGTATTTTCTTGAAGAGCGCTAATGACATGACCACTTGCAGTAAAATAGAAGACAGCTGAATCTAGTTCTCCATGGGCATTTCCCATTTCCATGTGTGTTCTGAATGAGCGTTTGTAATACGTCCAAAGGAGAAATTAGGCTGAGAACTCAACGTTGAAGGGGCCTTCTAACACATCTTCCAAGGGTATGGCTGCACTGTGGAAGAGGGGTGGAAAGAATGTAAGAGTCATAGGGTGGGAAGGCCTATGAGGCTTTGTCCTTCCCTCTGGAACCAAATGGTGCATTCATGAAGCCACAGTGATTGCCTATACCACCTCTGAAGAGGGCCCATACTAGAATGGGTACTGGTGAGAATGAGGGGATAAAAGAAGATAACCTAATGGGAATATGACCAATTTACATTATATTTATATTTTCATATAATTAAGTTTCTAATAGTATTATTAATAAATATAAAGTATTCTCAAAAGAAAAAATATGCGTTTGTATGAAAAGTGACATTAGAAGGTAGTTCTCACATCAGATCAAAAACAAGTTTTGCAATCTGGAGAGATGGCTCAGCATTTAAGGCACTTGTCTGCAAAGTCTAATGACCGGGGTTCCATTTCCCAGTATCAATGTACAGCCAGATGGGCAAAGTGGCACATATATCTAGATTCATTTGCAGTAGCTGGAGGCGCTAGAGTGACCATACTTCTCTCTCTCTCTCTCTTTCTTTCTCTCACTCTTGCTCTCGCTCTCTTTCTGTATCTCTCTGCTTGTAAATGAATAAAATTAAAAATTAAAAAAATCAATTTTGTTAACTATCTATTACAATAACTATAACTTTACCCTCAAAGCTTTAATAGGCTAAAAGATTCAGTTTTATTTTTATATTTTTAGCATTGAGGTTCCTCTCCTTTAACATAGACTACTGCATGTGCAAGTGGCACCCTGGTATAATTGTATCTTAAGGACTGGGTGGAAAAACGATCATGTTCCACCAAGTGCTATTTCTGTAAGTCACACACTGTTCTTTGTCTTTGATGCAGGAGGTTCACATCTTTTGTCTGTATCAACGACACTGTGGCAAGCTAAATGGAAAATAGGGTAAAATGTTAGACCATTAATTATTCTCAACAGTAAGCTTCATGTGAATGCCGGGAGATTGGGTCACTGAGCTATCTGAGGGGTTGCCTGAAGCATTGACTACATTTCTTTTCTTTCAGTTGGAAAACAGAAGAAAATAGAAAAAGGGGAAAGATTCTTCCTTTTATTGAGTTCCAGGAATTTGAATGTAGACTAGCACCCTTGGTGCTCAGTATAGCCACCTAACTACAATGATTTTCAAAAGATAAATACCTACAAAGAATGCTTCCACAAAGTCATAAACATGGTTGACAGGAGATTTATGCTCAAAAGCCAGTCCTTTTGTTCAAGATTCCAATTAGTTTTGTCCACCCACCACCTTCTTTGTGCTTGTTTTAAATACAAGGAGCACAAATTCCCCAAAGCTCACACTATTGGTGTGTGAGGACTAGTCACAGGTCACAACAATATTCCTCTAGTATGTCATAGGTATGTGTAATCTAATTTTGCCATAGAAGTTTAGAGATATTCATTAAAATTATTGTTAATAATGGGACTTTTTCTGACATGTTGGTTTCAGAAATACATATCAAAGCTTTACATGACTGCCTACCATTGTGTTATAGAAATCATCTTTAAGATGGACTATCTAAGTGAAGGAGCAGGCTAAGCTGGAGGGATTTAATTCACTTCAAGTACACAGCGTTTCTACACATAAACCAGGGACTACACAGAGGTTTCATACTGGGAAATGTTCTCATCCCATCAGGCCTGTGTTCATGGAAGAGGCATTTTCATTTTCGAGTTCTCATTCAGTGATTTCCTGTGCCTTGTCCGTGTATTTTGTTATATGCAATAAAGGATAGCCATTTACTTTCTGTTTTCTCTTGTATTTTCAAAAGTGTCAAAACCACGATCTGGCCTGTTGTAGCATCCAAATGTAGTTCAGTGCTATTGGCATTAAGCTGACCTGTCTATGTAAATCTAATGGTTTAATTTAAACAAACTGAACCATTGCAAAATTCAATCCTTCATCCTCAAAGGGGTTTTGTCATATTTTATGGAGTAAACATGCACAAATTTTAGGTAGTTTAATCATTAGCTTAGTAAACCAGTGATGTTTTCTACTGATATATATATATATATATATATTTATAAACTCTTGGGAGCTCTTCCATTTCTGAAATTTGTACTTATTGAGCACTCTTTCCTATGTTTTAAATACTTGAATTATTCTCATTTATTCTTAAAAATGTCACTGATATATTATTGATCATTCACATTCTTGGTGGCTCCCTGTGATTAGTGTGCCAAGGAAACAGGATATCTCTTTCAGTGGTAATGGGATCATTTCTGTCTGGTGTTCTAGCTTGAGTTTAGGTCCCTCCATTTTATATGTTTAATTTATAATTTTTTGTAAAATGAGTTTCCTTTCTCTCTGACTCTAAAGTTAGAAGCAAACTGGGGACTGGATAATGATGGCCTTACCTGTCCTTAACACGACTCCATCCAATCAGCCCAACTGAGTCCTCCTCGTGTTTTCTTGTTGTTGTGGCTTTGCTTTTTAACATAACTTTTAACATAAAAGCCGATTATAGCTTCTTTTATGATTCTTCCAAATAACTTGGAGCCTTTCATAGGTTGATTTACATATATATATATATATATATATATATATATATATATATATATATATATATTCATTAAATGTATATTCCTTCTTTCTTCACTTTTTTTTTTCTTTTTTAAGTGGTACAACAAATAAAACATATTAAAATTAGTATTTAACAAGCCATTGTCTAAAAAATGCTAAAAACTTAATACTGACAATATAAACTAAAGCTACTTTCACTTGATTCAGTCCCAAACTTCATGCTTTCTTCAAGGGTTACCAAGGCAACAGCTTCTCACCATCACTCAAACTGTCTTATTTGTATATTTCATAGAAATATGCACATACACTAATATATATGTGCATTCGTGATAATTTTTTTAAACTTTTGTTCATTTTTTATTTATTTAAGAGCAACAGACACAGGGAGAAAGACAGATACAGAGAAAGAGAGAGAGAGAATGGACACGCCAGGGCCTCCAGCCACTGCAAACGAACTCCAGATGCATGCGCCCCCTTGTGCATCTTGTTAACATGGGTCCTGGGGAATCAAACCTCGAACCAGGGTCCTTAGGCTTCACAGGCAAGCGCTTAACTGCTAAGCCATCTCTCCATCCCAATGATAATATTTTTATACATAGTTTCATGCACATTAAGAACTCAGTTTATGATTTGACATATATCATAAACTTATTTTATTTTATTACTAATGGGTCTGGGAGCTAGCTGTTAGGGATGGAACCCAGGGCTCTTCAAATACATCCACTGAGCAACATTCTCAGTCCAGAAATTCTTTTTATTTTAGCAAAGGTCTTTTTCATCTTCTACTATAATTATTATAATTTATTTCACTGTTTTCTAACAAATTATTATTGTGATTTTAAATAATAATTTTTGAGCTCTCCTTGGGCAGGAAAGGATAGTATTAGCAGAAGTCCAAGATTTTGGGAAAAAAAGAAGGAAATTTACAAGTTGTCCATCATCTGAAAAACTGACAATAGCCATTTGCTACAGGCCAGATTCTCCAGGGAATATGACAGGCAGAGATGCTTAGTGTGTAGGCAACAGAAGGCAGAAACAAAGCATGTAGAAATTCCATAAGGACTTAAGAACTTCACAGAGTAAGGGCAGAAGGAGGCTGTCTGTAGCTGAAGTCAGGGCAACAACCAACAGTTGTGAGGCCCTGGCAAACAGCTCAGGCTGATTTCTGGGCTCAGTCCAGATCAAAGTGAAGGCCTTCCTAATAAGATGGTGTCATGCCTAGCCTCAACTAGTATGGAAACTGTAGTAAATCTACCCCAAGCACCAATAAATTTTATACTCCATTCAATCATAGCCTACATAAAACAATAACTCTGCTTATTCCAATAAAGAGATGACTTCTTTTTAAGTTATAAATATTGTTTAGTATGGTATTGCTGCATTTTATACATAATGAATGGCATTAAATCAAAGATTATAAAGTAAAGTAGTACATAAGAAAAGGGACTCATGACCAAGAGTGTCAATCATTGAGATAACAGGATCTAGAAATGGTTTAAGCATTTAAATAAGTAGTTATGATCCATACTTAAAAGATACAACCTAACCCTACTCGTCATATGTGCCAAGTAAAAATGAATACATATATATATATATGGAATGGAATACCTATGGAAATGCAAAATATCCCTGTAACAGATCCAAGCTGGAAACAGCACAAGTCCTCACCTGCTGAGTAACAGATTTTCAAATTGTCATATATCCATGTACTGGAATATTGCTCAGAGACAGAAAGAGGGAACTATTGATAAACAAAATACCAAGTACTGAGCAAATAGGGATAGGCAGAAAAAGATTTTTCAGTGTACTTATAAGAAATTCTAGAAAGTGAGAGTAGACAGGTATGGGAGCAGCAATAAGGAAAGTGGAAGATTACAGAGGAACATGGGGTGGTTTCTGGGGTGATGAAAGTATGTATATTTGGTGATGTTGGTAGTTACATGGATAAAATCTACATCCAAAATGCATAAAATTGTGGGGCTGGGCAGGTGGATCAGCAGTTAAGATGCTTGCTTGCAAATCCTGCTGCCCTGGTTCAATTCCATTGCCCACATAAAGCCATATTCACAAAGTGACACCTAAGTTGACTATGTTTGCAAGAAAAGGTTCTAGCACAACTACACTCTCTTTTTCCTCTCTCAAATAAATAAATAAAAATATCAATGATATTCATAATACTGTTTAAGTAAAATGTGTCTATTTTATGCCAAGTAAATCTTTTTTACAAAACTTTAGGTAATTATATAGGCAAGAAGTTTACTGAGAACAATTTGATTGACACACACAGCTAGCACTGGGCCCATATCCAAAATACAATAATCCTTCCAAAGCAACTATAAAATGGCAAATTAAAATTAGGCCAAATATTTGATCAGGCACCTAATAAAAGAAGATGCATAATTAATCAACTAATGATACATTACTAAAAATAATTAATTATCATGGAAATGAACATTCAAAGTACAGACAGTTATTAAAACACATTCATTAGAATATCCATAATCAAGCAAAAACAAATAGCAATAGCACCAAAGGTTGAGAGGTTTGGGAACAGATAAAATTCTGTCCTGATAGCTGTGAAAAATGGAAAAATCTCTTTGGAAAAATCTTTGGAAATTTCTTAAGAAAAATATTCATGCACCTTCCTCATGATCCATGAATTCTAATTCTAGATGCTTAGCTACATCAATGAATGCTTACAGATGATTCTGACCCTGGCAAGATTCACACAGATAAACAAGGATATATGAGAAGAAACTGCTTTGCAGAAGGGACTCTGGTGAGCTGAGCTGCTGGCAAGCCACGTTGTGAACTCCAGGGATGCATCTTCCTTGAGTCCTCTTCTGTGTTGGTGTGAGCTTTCCCATGCCATGGCTGTCTCTGAGTGGTCCATGCTCCTGTAAGTACCTCCTCACTTGTGTTCTGTAAGTCATTCCATTAAATTGATTCAATACACTGAACTTTGGTGCCATCACTACTTTGGTTTGTTGTTGGTGTCCTGTCTATAGGCAAATGGACATTTGCTTGCATGTCCTCAAACAAAAATTAATGCAACAAAAAGGCTAAAAGTTTCCTTGGAGTCCATCAACATTAGAATAAGAGCAGAGCTATTATTTATATGTTTATATTCTTATAGCAAGGATGAATCTCAAAATTAACATGTTGAGAGGAAAAAGAATCCAAACATAAGTATGCTTTTATGTTTGGATTATTTTGTCTAATGGAAACTTTGTATACATAAAAAATGATGATAGAAATAAGGTTAGTGCTTGCTTCAAAAATGAGAAAGTTGAGGCTGGAGAGATGGCTTAGTGGTTAAGCGCTTGCCTGTGAAGACTAAGGACCGTGGTTCGAGGCTCGGTTCCCCAGGTCCCACGTTAGCCAGATGCACAAGGGGGTGCACGCGTCCAGAGTTCGTTTGCAGAGGCTAGGAGCCCTGGTGCACCCATTCTCTCTCTCTCCCTCTATCTGTCTTTCTCTCTGTGTCTGTCTCTCTCAAATAAATAAATAAATAATTTAAAAAATATATTTTAAAAAATAAATAAAAAAAATGAGAAAGTTGAGCCTTGGCATAGTGGTGCATGCC
The DNA here is from genome assembly GCF_020740685.1 of Jaculus jaculus. NCBI lineage: Eukaryota > Metazoa > Chordata > Mammalia > Rodentia > Dipodidae > Jaculus > Jaculus jaculus. The sequence continues at coordinate 104,194,435 of NC_059110.1, forward strand.
TTTAATCCCAGCATTTAAGAGGCAGAGGTAGGAGGATTGCTGTGAGTTCAAGGCCACCCTGAGACTACACAGTGGATTCCAGGTCAGCCTGATCTAGAGTGAGACCTTGCTTAGAACCTCCCCCAAATAAAAAATTTGTGTTGATTTTAAGAAGGCATAATAAATGAAATGAGAATATTCTACCTCTTCATTCCAGGAATAGATGGTGCATGTACTTGTGCAATTGATAAAATGACGTTACTATATTAATTGCTGCAAAAGGTTTACAATATCCAAGATCAGAATTATACTCATTCAGATGATAAACTTTGTATCATAAATGAGATTATAAAAACAACCGTACAACGTGAAGTCATGTTTGTTTTCTTTTTGTTAGCATATATAATGAGCTAGATTAGCAAGCATGTCTAGGCCAAAGGCAAATTTTCCACTCTGTCACTGTTTTACATACTTTCCTAGACATAGTGATGAAATACTTGGCAGAAGCAACTTGTATTTATTTTTATTTTTATATTATATATTCTTGTTTTTTTACATGTGTGTACGTGTATCTTTAGGTGCATGTGCATGAGGAGGCCAGAGGTAGATGTGGGATGTTTTCTTCAAGCACATTTCACTTTAATTTTTAAGACATGACCTCTCACTGAGCCAGGTCTTTACTGATTTGGCTAACTCACTAGCCAACGAAAGCCAAAAGTTCTTTGCTTCTACCTCCCGTGAGCTAGCATTGAATCACTCTGCAGACCTAGCTTTCGTGTGGGAACTGGGGATCTGAACTCAGGTCTCCATGTTTGTGTAATGAGCAATGCACAGACTGAGCCATCTTCCCATCCCCTGTTCAGTTATAGCTTAGAGGGTTTGATACATCACAAGTAGGCAGGAGAAGTAGCTAAAACACCCTGACTACAGTTCTGGAACCTTATGTTGTTGCATGCGCATCTTCGCTTACAGGAAGTTGAGTTCTCTAGCTGGAACAAGAAGTGAATGCTACCTTGAAAATCCACCCCCAGCGACACATTACTGATAGATAATTTTAAAGTTTCACTTCCCTAACAATGCCACTAGCTGAGAACTAAACTGTCAACCTGAGTTGCATCTGATATATTTGAAGTTTATCAATATTTTGGGTCATATACAACATTTAGGCAGTGTTCAACTTCCTCTGGAACCTGGTAGTTGAACTAATATTTTAGTAGGCTTTCCTCAGGCAGATCCATACAGTGAATGGTATTCTGGAACTTAGTTTTACCGAAGATGGCTGTGAGGGTTTCAGGCATAAAACCCACACAAGAGTTCATATTTTATATTCAATATATATATGTGTCTAATTGTGATTGTATATGTTTGTTTATACCTTCTTTTTAGTCAAATTGATATGCATAGTAAATGAAAATTATTTCAATATAAGATGGTTATTTGCATCACCCATATATTTTAAAGTATTTAAATTATTTAAAAATGATATTGCAAATTAAACCATGTTATTTCATGTAATTTATATAATCATATCCTGTAGCTAAATTATCACTCATTTAGATTTCATAACTACCACATTTAACAGCACTTCATACAAAAAAAACTGGTTATTCATTACTGATCATGGTCAAATATTAAATACTGATATATCCCCAGTCAGATTCATAGTCACCAAAACATAAACAAAAAAAGACATGCTTGATTTTCTACTGAAATAAACAGTAAAATGGTGATAAAAATTCACAGTGTATCTTCCCAAAGAAAATATAAATGTGCCCAGAAAAAGATATATAAATAAGTTAATTTTTGGCTTAGTTTTTCTCAGTGTTTTTATGTTGTAAACATAAATATAATTTTGTGGCCATAAATATCTATGCATTTTTTTCAAAGTAGAGGCATTCAGATTTTCAAATGTCTCAATAAGCCATCAATATTGATGGAAGCTGGAAGTAATGTGTATACGGGGGAGGTGGTCGGGGTGCTTACTGTAGACACAAGGGGAGCAAGTGTGGGAAGCAGCAATCCTCCCTTCAGCTCTGCCCTTGTGTGGTCAATATTCCTAAGAACAAAGAGCCTGTGATAACTTACAGGGAAAGCTTTTGTCCAAAGAACTGTGTGCTTGTAATTAGATCAATTTTTGCAAAGGACTAGACTCTCTCAGACCGGATGTACTCATCTTGGATTTAATGTCCTATAAGGAAATTATATGAACAATATTAAATTTTACAAATAATATTTTATACAAAGGTGATCATTCTTCTAATAATGAGTATGATGATGCTGATTCAATATTGTGGGGTTACAACAAATTTCTGTCTCATAAAAACTTTACAGCCTAAGCTGTAAAGTTGAATATATCATTACTAAAATATACAGTATACCCTTCAGCTTCTTCCCATTTAGCTAGCACCCCAGTTTTCCTCCTTGGAATTTTTCACTGTAGATATGAGAAGAGGCTGGAAAATGAATTTTAGTTAAAAAAAATGATATATACCCAATGACCGCCATAGAACAGAACTTCCAAATAAAGAATTCTTCAGGGATGTATCCTGTTCTATGTGGGGGAAAAAAAAATCTTGGACTTATTTGTTCATACCAGAAGTAGAGCAAAATCATATCAATGAGAAAGAAATTAAAAAAAAAAAAAAGTTTGTTTGCCTGCAAATGAAAATGGTGTGTTCGCGTGTGTATCCTGTTGTTGGAAGAATGATTCTATAGTACTAAGGACATCATTAATGAATTTTCATGTGTTGTGTCACATCCTTGAGATGAAGTTTGAAATGCTAAAAGGAAGCTTTCAACACTGCAGTCTCTCTTGGTGAGCTGAGGGTGACACTTGGTGAAAATCACTGCCACAGGCAATGCAGTTAAAATGCAAGGAGCATCACTGTGACATAGCATGTCCCTTTTTTTCCCTTTTCTTTAAATGAGAAGAAATGTCAATAGCTAAGGAATAGTCTCAATAGATACAAAAATGTATGAGGACATAGGAGAAAGCAGAATCTCATATTTGTTGGATCTGGTCTGTTTTCTAGCATCTGTATTAAATGACACAGACATTGCTTATTACTGAATCTTCACTTTGGGAAGTGCATGGTATATTTCTTTCCTCGTCTTATGGATATGTAAATAATTCTTTTAAGAGAGTGAGAATCCTTGAGGTGTGTACTCAGTTACAGAAAAGCTTTATTGACACCATCATTACAGTGTTTTGAATTTTCACAGTGTATGTGTGTCAGACCATATTAAACCTTACATTTTCCAAATGGATCAATTAAGAGTACACACTATTAAGAAAGCTGAAGTTCCATCAAACTGCCCAGTAAGCACTTCTCTCAATGTTCACACCCTTATATTAATGCTACTCTCACTTCTGGTAGAGAATCTTCTCTTTTCAGATGGCAGTGACCTTGGGACGACTCAGAAGGTATCATGTTGCTGAAAAGAAATGACCGGAGTGCTCAGTACTGCAATATCTATCACACCTTCCATGGCTCGGGATCTAATGCAGAAGAGGTGGCAGAAAGAATGTAAGAGCCAAAATAAGGGTAAGACTCCTTACAGCGTGCTTCCTCCAGACACAAAATGGCCTGGATATCCATGGCCTCACAGTGCTTGACACTACCTACACAAGACCATCAGAAGAGGAGGAAAAGATCATAACATCAAAATAAAATAGAGATTGATTGATTGAGATGGGGAGGGGATATGATGGAGAATGAAGTTTCAAAGGGGAAAGTGGGGAGAGGGAGGGTCTTACCATGGGATATTTTTTATAAGCATGGAAGTTGTTAATAAAAATTTGAAAAAAAATTAAAATAAAGAACGGTGTAGTTCAAATTTTTGCTTATGGCACAAAACTGAGTAATTTTCCTGGCATCTTATCTATAATGGAGGTGACTGAAGACCTAATCATTGACTCCAAGCCAATAAATAAATAAATAAATAAATAAACTTAAACTTGGATTACAACTTTAAAGGTAGAGAATGAATGCTCAGCTTACTTCTTAAAATTTTAAACTGTTATATTTTGATGTGTGTGTGTATGTGAGTGTGTGCATACATGCACACACGTGTGTAAAATATGTACTATATGTACTTGGTGCATGCATGGTATATACAGATACTCATGGCCCAAATATACGCTTGCAGAAACCAGAAGAAAACACAGGTAGTTCTCCTTCACTGTTCTTTCATTTGTTTCCTTAGGACCATGTCTCACTGAACCTGGAGCTAAACATTTCTTTTCCAGTTTATAGATGTATGTATACAGTTTTGCTTTTGAAATATTAATTGCATACAATGCATTCATTATTCACATAATTAGAAAATGTAATACATTTAAGTTACTATAAGCTAAAGAGGGAATACACACATAAAATTGTTTTTTGATATATTTCATTCTAGTGAATTGCTCTTTGTCAAGAAAATGTAGCTAAAGTTTATAAACCTTCTAAAAGAAAAATAATATCATATTGAAATTATCAATAAGGTAGATGATTACGATGTACTTTTATCAATGTATATTTATACCATTTGCTTCCCTTACAAAATAACATAAGGAACAATAAAAAAACATGCAGATCTGCATTGCTTTGTGTAATGGCCTAGGTAATATGCCAGGCCTTCTAGTCTCAACATATCAATGTGCGACTTTATAAGGTGTCATATGTAGAATGTGTGGTATTAAAATTCTGATTGAATACTGTCCCATTATATCTGCATTGTCTCCTGCCTAATAAAACCAAATATCACACTATACTATCAAATGCACTTACCATTACACACACACAGAATTGCTCCTTTTTTTTTTTTTACCATAAATTTGCCTCATCATTGAATGCTCACATGATTTACATGAACTGCATAGGCAATTTATTCCCCATTTACTGTGAAGCATCTCCTTCCTGTGCTGAATCTCTACTTTAATATTCCACTGTGTGTGAAAAGTATGAAAAGTGAATGTGATTTAAATGGGGTGTACTTTTGAAGAGGGGAGAGACAGTTCTTCAAAATCAGGTAGAAATGACAAACTTGAAAAATGCCTATATTTAAGCAACACTTAGGCAAAATGTGACAAGACTATAAATTTATAGATGTTTTTATATGTATATCCCAACAGTACATATATGCACTTATGTATTTGTACACATGAAACACACACACCACATACAAGCCTACAGGTAGACAGAAATGTAGCATGTGAAATTCCAATGAGAATGTATGTATGTTTTTAAGTTCATAGAATATTTATAATTTTATGTAATGTTTTAAACGTTTACATTGTTTTCTGTAATTTATTTTCTCAGATCTCTAGTTATATTTCATTGTATGCTCTAGTAATATAGTCTGTCCAAGAATGAGAAAATGACTAGATCTAACCCTGTGTAGTTTCACACCTGGGATGATATTGGCATATAGTCAATTACTTCATAATTAATTTGGCCAGCTGCATTGCAGTACTACTGACAAACTAATGGTAGAAATCTTTTTTGCAAGTTTTAAAAATTCCCAGCTTTCCTGTTCACATTTCTTTGCCTGCCATATCTTCCAACAAGTTCATCAATGCCTACTAGCTCTCAGGTGGCTTTTGAAAATTTAAATTCTCCCAAAAGAGAAAAGTTGTATCCCTTATTTTAGTTATTGAACATTTATTTGCTCTGAATTGGAAATTCAACAAACTGCAAAATATATATCCTGGAAAAAAAAATGGTTGTATGATGATGGTAAAACACTTTTTCCATGTTACTTTTGAAACTAAATTACAAAACCTGGTCAGTGGGAAACTGACACTTTTTAAAAATTCTTTTGTAATGAGATTTTCAAAAAATATTTTATTTATTTATTTATTTCTGAGAAAGAGAGAGAGAGAGGGAGGGAGGGAGAGAGAATGGGTATGCAAGGGCCTCTAGTCATACAAACCACTCCGGATGCATGCACCACCTTGTACATCTGGCATTACGTGGGTACTGGGGAATCAAACTCAGCTCTGTGCCATGGGCACTGTGTGTCAGGGAGCTGTGAAAACAAGCCTTGCTATGTTGTGATGGGGGCAGAGGTATGAACTAGAACACCAAAACATAGAGAATGAGTTTTGTTCTATATGTATCACTCATTCACTGTCTCTCTTTGATACTTGACATGTGCCTTTATAAAGCCAGGGATTGTTACCATGAATGCTTTCTAATTTCCCTTCCATTATAAACATTCTTTGGAATAAAAATAATAATCATAATGATACTCATAGCATTGTTGGTATTTAATGATTTCTATCAGGGCAGCCAGCCACTGTTTTTGAATTTTCACTTGTACTATTAACCTATGAATGAGACATTTTAAAATATTTGCTGCATTTTATTTGAAATTTTACTTTGTAGTAGTATAGTTCTACAATACAATGGGGTATATGGTGAGAGTAAGTGGCCCAGTGTTAGAGAATATATATTTTTGCATGTGTTTATTTTTTATTATTATTATTATTTATTTATTTTTATTTTATTTAATTAATTAATTAATTTATTTATTTATTTTGGTTATTCGAGGTAGGGTCTCACTCTAGTCCAGGCTGACCTGGAATTAACTCTGTCATCTCAAGGTGGCCTTGAACTCATGCAATCCCCCATCTCTGCCTCCCAAGTGCTGGGATTAAAGGCGTGTGCCACCACACACGGCATGTGTTTATAATGTGGCATTGTGTGTGTGTGTGTGTGTGTGTGTGTGTGTGTGTGTGTGTGTGTGTGTGATGTATGGATGCATGCATTTGTCTGTTTCTATGAAGCACCCACCCTGTGTTTGAAGGAACATCAGTGCCTTGCTCAATCATTCTCATTTGAGCAGGTATCCCATACTCATCACAGGGCTTGCTGGCTCTGGTGATTCCTAAGTCTATCCCCCACCCCACAGGACTGTAGTTATATGCAGTCATGAAAACAGAGAGGTTTATGTGTGAATTTGATTCCCTCGGACCCTCATGCTTGTGGAAGAAGTGAATTAAACTACAGAGTAAGCTCTCCATCCCAAGCATTTTCTAATACCTGAGGTGAAATTAAAAACCATATGTAGAACTGAGCATGGTTATATACACATATAGAATCTCAAGTCTCAAGCCAGCCTAGGCTACACAATTAGGCTCTGTTAAAATGAATGCGAAGTCAAGAAAGAGGAGGATAAGGGTGAAGAGGAAAATAATAAGCATCCCTTTGTGCTTATTTTAACAAGCCATTCTGTCTCATGTGGAATTATACCAATTTACATTTTCTCCATAAATATTTGCTTAATACATTGGCTTCTATGTGAAAAATCCAGTCTTTATTAATTTTTTTCTTCCTTCAAATGATTACTCATGGCTGTTTGAATTGGATATATGCTATTGCTATTCCTAATCACATGCTATCCAGGGAAACACTCCATACTGATTATGCAAATTAACTGCAGCAAGTCAGTGCTCAATTCCAAAAAATATTTCTGTTATAATTTTTCTTTCTACTTCATCCTTTTTAAGATTGTTGTGAGATTAGCTCATAACAAAAGGAGAAGACTAGAGAGATGGCTCAGTCAGCAAATTGCTTTTCTTCTGAGTAAGAAGACCTAAAGTACAACTCCCAGAACTCATGTAAAAAATCCAGGCATGGTAGCATGTACTTGAAATCTCAGGACAGGGGGGTGGGCCAGAAACAGGAGGATACCTGGGATTCCTTGACCATTACTGTCTAGAAAAATTTTCAAGTTCTAGGCCAATGATAGACCTTGTCTCAAAAAATATATACAATAAGGAACCTGGGAATATGGCTCAGTAGATAAAGTGCTTGTCACTCAAATCCCATGTAAAAAGCTGGAAGCCTTGGTGGACTTCTGAAATCCCACCATTCTGAAAGGGATTTAAGACAGGGACAAGAAGCTGTCAGGGGGGTGCAGCAAAACAAACAAACAAACAAACAAAAACAGCAGCAGAATGAGATTAAGGGAAACCCTGCCTCAAGTGAGGTGGACCAAGTATGGCATGGCACATGTGTTTTCACTCTCTCACAGACAACATATGTACATATGCATAGAGGCGCACACACACACACACACACACACACACACACACACACACTGACATTCATAAATGTAGTCAAGACTGAGGGATGATGACACTTTATGTTGTCTTCTTGCCACCACATGCATGCACACACACATGCACTCAGACATATAACCATACACACATGCAAAAGACAAAGAAAAACAACAACCACAGATGCCTTAATTACCTAGGTTTCCTATTTTACTCACTGTATTCCAATAATTCTACATCATTAACATGTGAGAGGGCATAGGTTATTTCTAATATGTGTATGTAAACACAAATACATAAATTATAAAAGAATCAACCCAAAAGCAAAGGAAATGAGACATAATTAAAATAATTTGTTTTAATGTTAATAGTTCACTAGCAGAATGAGAAATTGCCAAGACATTTTATCATCAACTATCAAATCTGCTTTGCTTTTCAGAACTTTAACAAGTGACCTTTGATTGGGCCTTGAATTCTAGCTCTTGTTTTCTCAGTTTTGGGTTTTCTGCCACATCAGCTATCTAGATCCTGGTTCAAAATCATGCATGCATGTTATTTCCCTCTGACATTGCTTAAAAAACACTCTATTCATTATTAAACAACAAGGGCCCCAAGAAGCCTTGTGACTTGACTTGGATGAACTTTGTACTTGGTTTCCAAATAATAACATGAGAATTATTTTTTTTATTTGTAAGGAGAAACCCAATATATCTGTCTGACTTAATGGTGATTAGTTTGGGCCATTTCAGAATATTCATCTCTGCTTAGGAAAGCATCACTGATGTACAGGATGGAGCCGAGTCCAATAACAGCTTTTTATCTTCACCTTGCTCTCTTCCTGCTTCATTGGCTAGGTACTCATTCCCCTAGCATGATGGCCAAGAATAGTATCTTACAGGTTATACTTCATTAGATTCAAAGAAACAGCCTGGCTAAATCATGCCTTTTTATTTAAGAATAACAGAGAATTCAAGTCATTCTTTAGAATACTTAAACACTGGGAGAATTGGGTTATTTGATATGAAACGAGCATTTGGGTGTGGAAACAATTTGAAAGTTAGGAGACTGGGAAATGGAGAGCCACAAGGGTCAATATTAAGGCCAATTTTCTCCACTTTATATGTTAATGACCTGGAAGGAGAAAGGTATCACCAAGTGGTAAAAATTGCTGAGAGAGCAAAATAGAGATGAGAAGTGTTGAGGACTGAGAGCAAATAACAATATACAGGGAGGAAAGGCAATTCAGTATGAGCTACACATATTTCTCTGCTTTAGCAGTTTAATGTAAAGGACTGTGAGGTAATGAAGCCAGAAACCAAAACAAGGGAAGTTAATAAACAGCTTAATAGAGGCTTGCTATAAGACTCCAGTGGGTGGCCACAGGTAGAGGGCTGATCTGGAATAGCTGTGATGGATATACATTAAGCCCTAGGACTCAGGATCAAAATCAAATTAACAGGCAGTTGAAATGGTGTCTGGGGAGAAGTTCTGGATATAAAGCTCTAAGTGACATAGCTAATTTATCACAGTGTAAATGCTGGACTTCAATGTTAGGCTGGGGTGCAGAAAGCCAATGGCTCCAAGGTACAATGAATTGAAAATGCACTGTTCATAAGTAACTTCTGTGTTCAGCCTTTTTTGAATCCAAAAAAAGGAAGACAAATCACCTGCCACCCCAAATGGAGGACTGAGGTCATGCTTGTATTTTTTTCCTAATTATTACAGATTGGAAAGTGACAGTTAAATGAGAAGACTTTCTCACATCCTGAACACAGGGACACTTGGTTGACTCCAGGGCTTCACCATTTCTCACTTATTTGTGACTCCTCTGAGACACGGGTTAAGTGGCAGAGCCTCTGTCTGTACATGAGGGACGGGTGTTGATGCCCTCTGTTTCCAATAACCTCCAGGTAATAACAGTAAAGAAACACAATTTGAATAACAAAATGTTTAGTTGATGAGATTTTTTAAAGCTCCTAAATTTCTGTCTTCCCTGACCACACAGGGGCATCTGAATTTAAAAAAAAAAAAAAAAAAAAAAAAAAAGCTAAATAATCTATTTTCTTAAAATACTGAAATTTAACAGTTGGAGAGATGATTTAATGGAAAAAGTACTTGCCACTCAAACCAGAACACATGAATTCAGATTCCCACATAAAAGATACCAAACAAACAAAACCCAAAGTTTAAATGGGCTTCTGTAATCCCAGCACACTTAACCCTCAAACAAGGTAGAAGGTGAGATGGAACACACAAAACTTGATTTCCACTCAGAAGCCATGACACATGTGTGCCCACATTCTCTCTCTCTCTCTCTCTCTCTCTCTCTCTCTCTCTCTCTCTCTCTCTCTCTCTCTTTCTCTCTCTCTGTCACACACACACACAAATAGTGAATATTAAAATCTGTTTTGGCTAGAGAGATGGCTTAGCAGTTAAGTACTTGCCTGTGAAGCCTAAGGACCCCAGTTGGAGGTTCGATTCCCCAGGACCCACATTAGCCAGATGCGCAAGGGGGCACACTAGTCTGTGATGGAAAAATAAGTGTATGCCAAGGAAGATTCCACTAAAAAATTCCTACATTGTTTCAATTTTGAAATAGCTTGAAGTTATGATAATGTAAGATTACTTCTGGATAACTTAGCTAAGTGTCTATAGGTGAACATTAATTTTTGAACTCGGTTTCTTCTCATGACTAGTGAGTCTTTTAAATAGCGTCTAAATAATATTTTAATGCATAAAAATCAGAATTTTACTCATTTTTTTTCTTTTAATTAAAAAAAATTGTCTCTGTCTTTGAAATGATACTAGACTAGCTTAGAATGAATTTATTTGCAAACTGAACAGCTTGGTAGAACAATACATAAAAGGTGAAAGTTAACAGGGAAAGGGAACATTTTAATTTAAATCAATGCCCCTCCATATTATTTGGTGACTTTCTTTTTCTCCCATTCCAACTTTATAAAGTGCAATTGTATCTGGGCATAGTAGCACATTCCTTTAATCCCAGCACTTGTGAGTCAGAGGTAGGAGGACTGCTGTGAGTTCAAGGCCACTCTGAGACTACATAGTGAATTCCAAGTCCGCCTGGGCCAGAGTGAGACCCTACCTCAAAAAACGAATAAATAAATAAATAAAGTGTAGTTGTAGTATTTTTTTCTTTTTACTTTTCAAATTCTTACCACAGCCACAAAAGACATTTTTATTCATGATGGCATTTATACAATGTCTGATTCAAACTCATCTGATAATTGTTAAGTACATGCAGAAGGTAGGTAATATGAATCATCATATTTTAGTGACAAAGCTGATGTCTGCATCCTATAACAGGCAGAACTTGCACTATGTTTAAATGTCTACAGAAGCCATTTTTTACAATGACCTTCCTAGTAAGTACAAGTAAAATCATGTATCTTAGAGTAGGTTCATTTCCCACAGTCTTAGGTTTGTTTTGGTGGATTGCTCACAACTGTATAATTAGAAGGCATTTTGTGCAATTGAATAAGCACCCTCCCTACCCCAAACCCACATTTACTCAGCTCAAACCAATCAGCAATAAAACCAAAAATTCGCAGTCAGAAATTCAGTACTTGTGATAGCCAAAAATTATTCTGTTTACCTAGCATAAAATAGAAAGCAATAATGTTTTTAAGCTGGTTTGCTAACTCTATTTTGTTTTCCTCTATGGAAATCTGAGCATCTTACCCCTTTAACCAAAACTTTATCTACAACCAGAATAAAGTGATCTTCTTCTCAATTTTCAGGCTAACTTTATTTTTATCTATATGGACATTGGTTGAACTTGGAGTTTTTGAGGCTTCAATAAACTGTAGCAGAAATGGCTACACTTCAGAAACTTTCCATATAAAGATCCATGTTTGTTAATCAGTTTATTGGGGCAGATAAGACCAGATTCTAGCCCAAAGGAAATCAGTACAAGCAATGTGTCCTTTTCCAGGCTGAGCCATTTGAATTATCTCATGGCATTACCCATTTCTTGCCTTTCCTGAAGCAATTGCATTAATGTATGCACTACAGTTATTTAAAGTTAAGATATGGCCAGGTGTGATGGCACACGCCTTTAATCCCAGCACTCGGAGGCATAGGTAGGAGGATTGCAGTGAGTTCAAGGCCACCCTGAGACTACATAGTGAATTCCAGGTCAGCCTGAGCTAGAGTGAGACCCTACCTTTAAAAACAAAATAATAATAATAATAATAATAATAATAATAATAATAATAATAATAAAGTTAAAATATGAAGGAATGCTGTCCATACCCCTTATATTTTACATGATCAGAAAAAAGTAGTATAAAACCAGCTGTAATCAAGACTACTATGAGTATACTTACACACACACACACACACATATAAAATGTAGTGGAAGAGTGATTTTAAAGAAGGGTCCCATTGTATCCAAGGCTGACATAGGACTCACTATATAGCCCAGGCTAGCCTGCAAATTATTCAGTGTGATCCTCCTATCCCAGACTCTTCATATGCTGAATTAAAGGTGTGAGCTACAAGGCTGAGGGTTTGTCTTCTATTTTGCTGCTTTGAAAACTCAACTGTCTTAGTTGAGTGTGGTGAACATATCTCTAATTGCAGCACTGGGAGGCTAAAGCAGAAAGATTTCAAGTCAGACGTCAGGATGGGATAAGAGTGAGATGATGTGTAGAAAGAACCCCTCAGTTGTACTAACTTATAACAATACTAACTTACCCTGTCAGGTCACATAGTTTTGTCTATAGCCATTAACAACATCTAGACACTATCTCTAAACTAAAGTAGACTAAATGAAGAACTGAAACTGAATTGATTATCCGCACAATTTTTAAGAAAGTTTTTTTTTTTTTTTTGCTTAAACCACTAGTTTTTTTTTTTTTTTTTTTTAATGAAAGCTAGTTTCACAGAGACAGTTAACTGATTTTCTAATTTAAGTTAGTCTAATATTTTTAGGCTTAGGGCCCCTATCTTTATAAAGAAAATAATGAGGTTACTATTAAGGGGCTATTGCAAAATATATATGCGACTATATCTGTAAATGTGTCAGTCACATTACCTAACACGTATGATTGATTGCTAAATTTGATTTCCCATAGTCTGTTCTTCTTAATGACCTTCAGCAGAGGAGCATCTCTTAAAAAAGTGAACAGAAAAGTACTTGCTATGCAAATATTGATAAAATTTACCTAGTCTAACATAATTCTCTGTTGGCTTATTTAGGGAAAGCCGCAGTATAGGAATAGCTGTGTAATTACTCTAGCCATTGGGGGTGATATTTTAAATATTTTTTTTTATTTATTTATTGCAAAGAGAGAGAGAGAGAGAGAGAGAGAGAGCATGTCAATGCCTCCTGCCACTGCAAATGAACTCCAGATGCATATGACACTTTGTGCATCTTTATGTGGCAACAGGGGAATTGAACCCAAACTGGCAAGCTTTGTCAGCCAGCCCCTTAACTGCTGAGCCATCTCTCCAGCCCATTTCTTCCAATATTTGTATCTGTATGCATCATGCCATTTCTATTACTCTAACTAAGTAAGCTAAGCAAGCTGATAAGTTTTTGCAATTACCTTCTCATTTCTAGGATAAAGCACCCAACCGAAAACTTGTAATGGGACAAAACAAACTGCTCTTTGTTTGTTCATTTGTTTAATATCTGTTTTACAGTCTTGAAGGGAAACTCCACTGTGGCAGGGGAAAGTATGGCATAAACACAGGTTTGATATGACCTCCATGCCATAGCAGGTGGAATTGAGTAGCAGCAGAGTGAGCCAAACTAATGCTAGGGGCTAATACCATTAAAGATCTGCCTCCAACAAATACTTTCTCCAGCAAGGCTCCACCTCCCAAATTGTCAGCTGGGAGCCAAACATTCAAAACTGCCCCGGCCAGCGGGGAATCGAACAAAGAAGCGAGGTGAAAATCAACCTGAATAAAAGTAGGCAAACAGACACAAGAAGGAGACCATGCTAGACATTTGTCACGGCCTCAAGAGTTTATTCTTACATGTAGGTTTATATAGGGTTGTAGGGGGAAGGGAACGTGGTCAGGGCAAGGAGTTGAGGGGGAAGGGGACATGGCCAGGGCAAGGAGTTGTCAGGAAACCTAGAGGGGATGTAATTAGGTGTTCATCTAATCTTGCCTAACTGGCTTAACATCCTGACTGCACCAGGTTCCACATCCTGACCATAAACTGTCCTTTAGCAAAAGATAAGATTCTGTAAGTAGTCTGCTGACCAGTTCCAGAAGTACCTAGCAGAAAGCTGGATGGACCAGCTTTCTGAGTAATGAGTCAGTTTATGAGCAGGCCCAAGCAAAATGGAGAGGCTTTTGCTAGTTTATGAGCAGGCCCAAGCAAAATGGAGAGGCTTTTGCTCTATGGCTCCCTACACAAAACAGAATGTTTTGCAGAAGGACAGAGGAGGAAGTTACCACTTGATTGTCTTCAACTGCAGTCCTCAAGGCTTATTTATTACCATTACTCTTTCCCTGAGAAACATTTCACAAATATTTCTACCCTATCATATTTCAAGGGCACCCCTCTCTTTTCATAAGTTTCTGTAACTTAATAGGAACAATGCAAAAGCATAGTCCTTTCACCAAACACCCACTTCTTTATCTCCCTGCCAAACTTACTCCATGACATTTTTCAAGAGACTTTTTTTGAATAAATGGACATAATCCCTTAAGCTGTGCTTTTTATGCTCCATTGTGAATGAGAAAATCTAATGTGTCTAATAAAAAATTAGTTATAATATTAGACTTGTTTAATAGTAAACAATAGCCTGTTCTTGTTGAACAGCACTTATTTAAAAAGAACTTTATAAGGCTATTTAGAATTGGTATGTACGTGTGTGTGTGTGTGTGTGTGTGTGTGTTTTGTTGTTTGGGATCAAAACCAGGATCTCATGCATGCTAGGCAAAGGTTCCAGTACTCACTTATATTCTGAAGCCTGAGGCTTAAATCTCTAATTTTAAATTCATTGACATGCCTGTAGCAGCCTTTATTAGGTCCCCATGGGGGTTCTCAATGTCAGCATTCTGCTTACCTCATAGGCCCAAGACTCAGTATTATAGGTGACTTCTGCTTCACAGGTGTGGTGGTTTGATTCAGGTGTCCCCCCATAAACTTAGGTATTATGAATGTTAGGTTACCAGCTGATGGAGATTTGGGAATTAATGCCTCCCGGAGGGAGTGTATTGTTGGGGGCGGGCTTATGGGTATTATAGCCAGTTTCCCCTTGCCAGTGTTTGGCACACCCTCCTGTTGCTGTGGTCCACCTTACGTTGGCCACGGGGTGATGTCCACCCTCTGCTCATGCCATTGTTTTCCCCTGCCATCGTGGAGCTTCCCCTCGATCCTGTAAGCTAAAATAAATCTCTTTTTCTCAGAAGCTGCTCTTGGTTGGGTGATTTCTAACAGCAATGCAAACCGGACTGCAACAGTAAAGTGGTACCCAGGAGTGGGGTTGCTGCTAGACACCTGATTATGTGGCTTCAGCCTTTTGGAGCTAATTTCAAGAGGAATGTGGGAGGACTTGAAACCTTGGCCTAGGAGATGCCTTGCAGTGCTGTAAGTACAGCTTGATGGACTATTCTGGTCTGAGCTGTAAGACCTGAATGCAGTAAGAACTATGGACTGTGATGTTTGGTTTATGAGGGTGTGAAAGAGCTTTGCCTGGACTGAGCTAGCAGTTTCTGTGAGAAGCTTGCTCTTATGCCTATGTCCTGAGAAGTTGTGCAGGGTTGCTTTGCGTAGAAATGAACTGGTGTGTGCAGAGGGATATGGCATAGAAAGAAAAATCTTTGGGTGAACTGTTGTCCGTTCAGCTGCAACTGAAAGATTACAACCTTTGAGACTGGACTAGCTGACCTGCGCTGGGGTAACAAGAAGAATGTAGACTCTTTTGAAGGGGCCTGAGTGCTCAAGGAGTGTCCTGTTCTTCAAAGTCTGTTTTATTCCCCCATGGATTAACAAATTGGCACACTATCTGGTATCGTGTAGTATAAGAAATGCTGGAAAGAGGGCCATTGAGTTTGCAACACAGTCTTGTGTTTTGGAAATGGCCATGGGCAGTGTGAAGCAGGTTTGTTGGTTGCCTGCATAGAGACCCCATGGGGCCATGAGGATGAACCATGTATTGCAGTGGAGACCCGGTGGAGATGCCGGGACCATGAGATGGCTGCCAAGGAGAACAGCCAGCCCCGATGAAGTTTTCCAGGACTGTGAGTAGCCTAGCTGGAGGGGCGGAATTGGAATGCCAGAGACTTGTTGCTGGTTAGAATTATCAGACTTGAAGATCTGTCACTGGCTGGAGTTGCTGGACTTGAAGCTACAGAGTTTGATGTTTGCCCTGGTTGTTTTAAATCTTGTATTGGTTAAATGTTTCTTTTCTATGCCCAATACCATCTTTTGCAGTGTGAATATTTATTCTGTGCCATTGTGAATTTTTTGAAGGTTTTTTTTTTTGGTATTATGGCTCAGTTAAAAGATCTTGGACTATGGGGATGTATGAACATCATTGGAACTGATAAAACCTTATGAGACTTAAAGTTAGATGAACGCATTGCATTTTACATCTTGTATGGTTATCAGTTTATGGGGGCCAGAGGTGGAATGTGCTGGTTTGATTCAGGTGTCCCCCATAAACTTAGGTGTTCTGAATGCTAGGTTATCAGCTGATGGAGATTTGGGAATTAATGCCTCCCGGAGGGAGTGTATTGTTGGGGCGGGCTTATGGGTATTATAGCCAGTTTCCCCTTACCAGTGTTTGTTTGGCACACCTTCCTGTTGCTGTGGTCCACCTTACGTTGGCCAGGGGGTGATGTCCACCCTCTGCTCATGCCATCGATTTCCCCTGCCATCGTGGAGCTTCCCTTTGATCCTGTAAGCCAAAATAAATCTCTTTTTCCCAGAAGCTGCTCTTGGTTGGGTGATTTCTAACAGCAATGCAAACCAGACTGCAACAACAAGTTTATGTGGTTATGTGGCCATAATGACAAGCTTTTAGATTCTGATAATACCAAAAACCCTCCCTTTATGTTCTCTAATATAGCTCACAGGGAATGAGATGGCTGTCTATGTACATCACTAATATTTATAATGATAACTTCATTTCATATTTTCTAGCTTTAAACATTTATTTAAATTATATCTTGTGTTAAATTATCTTTTAGAAAGACCTAGTGTTATATGTTTACCTTTCTGAATTCTGACTCTTGCACTATGTGATTTAGTCAAATTGCATGTTTTTTTTTTTTCTTCTGTTAAGTATCATAGACAGGCACATGCAAATTATTACTCAAAACTCATACCTTATTTGGAATTCTTTCAAATTGCAGTTGTGACTCCTATGTGAACACATGAACATTTGATCAGGTAATTTACACTTCCCTAGATATAGCCACTATCTAGTGTTTTCTGCACTTATTTTATTTCATGTGATTAGAAATGAAACTCTATAAAAACTAACTATAGTCTAGACTATGCTGTCATACATATTCTACTACGATGTAGTAGAAGAGATATGTATCATTCCAAAATATCATCTACTAAGTTAAGAAATTGCTTTAATTCAAAGTTATTCAGGTTATGCAACATTTTGTTGTAAAATCTATTATTACCCATTGGAGCATGCGCTGTTGTGCCATTCTCAGAAATGATAGGGATATCTTTCCAGGTTTGAAAGAGAAGATATTAATATGCTCTTTATAATTAGTATGTTTTTCTGTGTTCTTCATTTTTCCATTTAACTTTGTAAACCATTCTTGTTAATTTTTTTTTCTACAATTAAAATAACAACAGGTACTTTACCCTCTAAAGCTTAGAAAATAGGTGGCAGAAAGAATATGAGAGCCCGTGAAAGGGAAGTATTGCTTTGGGACTTTGTCTCCCATACAGAAAGTGACCATGGTATTCATGACATCCCAGTGACATATGCTATCTACATAAGGCCTTTATAACATGAGAGCAAAAAATGATGAAATTAAAATAGAAGAGCATCTACATGGAAAAAAAGAAGATGTTATTCAGTGGATAGGGATTCATAGAAGATGATGGTAGGAGGGGATTATTATGTAAATTGTGTCTATGAATGGAGATTGTAAATAAAGTATTTTTAAAATATTTTATTTTAATTTGCTTGTTTTTTTCTAAGAGAGAATGAGAGAGAGAGCATGTCAGGGGCTTCACCTGCGGCAAAGAACTCCAGACACATGTGCTACCTTGTGCATCTAGCTTACGTAGGTCCGGGGGAATTGAAACTGGGTCCTTTGGCACTGCAGACAAGTGCCTTAACTGCTATGCCATCTTGCTAGCCCAATAAAGTTTTAAAAACTCCATCCATAAGGCAAAATCCTCTTCCTAACCATCCCCAAGTCCACCACACATTTCTTCTTTAAATGTGCATATCTATAATTCCAGACAAGCTACCTCTTTTCTCTCCATGATTTTGGTTATGGGACTAAGGGGAAGTTTCAAGTACTACGATTCCAGACAATCTGTTACATCCATTACCATATAACACATGGCATTTAGAGATTTCACATCACAAACTTTGCTTCTGTATCCTAATCACGCTAGATATTTAGTCTTTAAAAGAGTAAAATAAAACCTTATCACCGAGACTTTCTCTTCTGGATTACATAAGAATGTTGTCATCTTTGGTAATAAATTTACTCTGACAGCTGCTTAAAAAATGTTTACCAAGCTTGACAGCATACTCTGAAGCAAATTTGAAAATAAGGAGTAGAAACCTTGTTTGATTATTTATCCAAAACATTTTCTTTATAGGAATCACAAAACAAGTGAGAGGGAGAGAAAAGCGCATTAAAGTACTTTTAGTATGCATATAAGCAGACATTAAGATACAATTTTGTCTGTCACTGCATGGTCTTTTAAAGTTTGTTTTTAACTGGTATCCCACTTTTCATAAATGAATAAATGGCTTGAAAATACATGAGCCTCATTTGGAATGCAAAGTCAGTCCCTGCTTATTCTCTTTAGGGAGAAAATAAAAGTTTGCCCATGGAGACTGACAAAGTGGCAGCCACCCGTTTGGCAGGGCTGTTTTCAGGCAATCCAGTGAGGGTAATGGTATCAGCAAAAGTGAAGTTCTAAGCTTCTCTGTGGTGTTTCAAACAGATTAGCTCTCACAGCTACCCAGACAGATGTGAATCCATCCTACTTGCCATCTTAATGCTTCCCTGTTGCTAATGATGTTCCGACGGTATCAGGAAATGGAAGTAAATGGCTGGCCTGGTAGCTGCCTGTAGCTGCCTTAAGTGCTGAGCCTGCTGGGTATCAATTGTTTGTTTGGTGGTTTTCAAGGTAGAGAGGCACATTGATTTGTCTAAACACTGCAGTGTATTAGTATTTCTTATCTCTGCCAGAGCCTTCTTGCCTCATCTCATTGAGGAAATAACCTACATTATTTCAGAGAACATGCACTATTCAGTAACTTGAAATATGATTGACTGAACTATATTGATTTTGTTTTTATGAAACTATGTTTCAGAATTACTTTTTAGCTGAGTCTATGGAATCCCTTACTATAATGGAAAGGGCTGGGAGGAAACTATTTGGTAAAATGGGTCTGGTAGCTGATATTCTAATTTCTTTAGGAATAAAGTTAGCATTGTTGGAAGTTTGAAAACCTTTTTCCTATGGAATCCTTCTTTTCTTCCCCTTTATTCCTCTCTTCTTCTTGCTTGTCCTTCATTAACCTTCCTCAAACCTACTCTTCCTTGTTCTCTGTAGTCCTCCTCTTCTCCCTCCTCTTGCTTCTGTTAATCTGATTTCCACTAAGCAATCTCTCCAGCCCCTCTGGTGGTTATTTATATGCCTTTTAGTAAAGTAGTGGGAAAAACAAGGCAGAAGAAAACAATCAAGTATCATATGTATGAAAATAAGCAAGTTATTCAATTTTATTTTTATTTTTGTTTTAATAATGTTTTATTTATTTATTTGAGAGAGATAGAAAAAGAAGCAGAGAGAGGAAGAGGCAGAGAGAGAGAGAGAATGGGCATGCCAGGGCCTCCAGCCACTGCAAACAAACTCCAGACTCATGTGCCACCTTGTTCATCTGGCTTTCATGGGTCCAAGGGAATCTAATTGAGGTCCTTTGGCTTTGCAGACAAGTGCCTTAATAGCTAAGCCATCTCTCCTGCACAAGTTATTCAATTTTAAATTGTTGCATTTTATATATCACAATGATACACATATTATTTATCATTTATTTATAAATGAGAAAAAATGAAGGTCTTTCCAACTGTAATAATAAAATGAACTGTCATATCTTTGATGGGAACACAACCTTATCAACAATAGATACAAAATTCAGTGTGACTATTTACCCTTCAATTTGGATTTAAACTAAATTAATCAACATTTTCTTTACTCCTGTTTCTCTTTGATATGGCCCTTTAGTTCAAAGAAGGCTTCTATGAAATTGGAGTGCCACAGTAGGTATTCAGTGTTAGATCTTCTGATGTTGATATCTGATTTCAAAAAGTCTGCTTCTACACGTACCAAATCAGAGATCCAGAGGCTCCTAAGAGCTCATCATACTTCAGACTTAAACACACCTAACATGGTTCAGGGAATTTTGCAGAAGATGGTGGGGGGAGGAGATTATTAGAGCCACAAGTTGGGACCTTGTGAAAGGATGGTACCAACATATGTTATTTACATACTAAGTATGTACATGACTAATAAAATATTTTTTTAATCTGCTTCTCTACATGTTAGTACTTGAGGAGATAGCCAACAATATCCTCTGAGCCAGGTGCATCTACACCTCATCTACACTCATGACAGCCTCATCTGGGCACTAGTTTGAGGCAACAGGATTCTGTAAAACTCTCCATTTCTCCAGCAAACATTTTCCTCTCTCTTGTTTGATGAGAACAAAAGTCCTGTTCTACAATTCTCTAGCATGATTGTGCATTGGCAAGATCCTCTATGCAGCTGGCACTCTTACCTCAGGGGTACTGTGGTAAGAAGAGGTTTCATCTGGTCCTTGAAGCCACAAACCTTCATCAAAACAAAATCCATTTTCATAAAGATCTGTGTGCACCTAGGCACACAAATATTCCAAAAAAAAATCTGATTTTAGTCTGAAAATTATACACACTTTGGAAACTCAAACAATCTCCTATTGGAGGTCAGAAACCAACAAGGGACTTCTTTATTGCTCTGCCCTGTGTTTTGTGAGTCTGGGTCTTTCTTGAACATGGAAATCACTAATTCGGGTAGACTAGCTAGCCCAGCAAGTTGTAGACATACTCCTGATTCTGCCTTTCCAGAACAGGGATTGCATGCATGCACCACTATGCCCAGTTTTATATGGGTACCTTGGATCTGAAATCATGACCTGATGCTTATACTTCATGTATTTTAGCTCCTGCGTCACCTTCCTAGTCCTCCCGTACTTACAATCAGAATAAGATTACTCTTCCTTGGTACATGTTGTGACATGACTAAATGAGCATAGGGAATTCCTAGATAATTTCTCAACATTTTACTCTAAAGCTGCCAAACCTACACTCTCTGATGCTGGGTAGTGACCATAAAGAAAGTGCTTCCTTGACAGAGCAAAAATGAACCCAACATGGCTCAGGGAAATTTTGCAGAAGAGGGGACAGAAAGAATGTCAGAGCCACATGTTGGGTCATGATATGCAGAGACATTTATCATGCGAATAACTGTGGGCTAACTCCACAATGCACGACCCATATACCTCAACAAGGAGGGGCCAATGGGGAAGGGGTAGGTCACAGATGAGCCTAATAATGGTACCAAACTGTCCATACTTGCAGAATAGAAAACGAATAAAAAAATGAAATAAAATTTTAAAAAAAGAAAGTGCTTCCTTTAGAAAGGTCAGGTGGCACCCTCCTATTTTCATTATAAGTTTTGAGGGGAAACATGACAGTTTAAATATTTCTAAAGTGCAATCTGCAGCATGTAGTTCAAAGGATCAATTCTAAAGATAATTGAAGGATAAATGTGTAGCATTGATACAATTTTTTTACAGTAAACTAAGTGCCTTCACTTGAGATTTTGTTGTTGTCTATTTATTTGCTTTGCTTTTCTGCCAGCAGGAAAGGGCAGTGAATGACATCAAAGGACTGGTCTACATGTTTAAAGAAGGGCCTCATGTTTTAAGTTCTGCTTCTAATCCTGGGTGTTCAGTATTTTCCATAATCACCCCAAATGTGGTTGAGTCAGGATGTTTCCTCAACATTCATGTGACTATCATTTGGACACAAACATCTGATTGATGTCATGTCCACCTGGATTCATATAAGTCCTTATGCAAACCAATAGGTTTAGGTATTTTAACTTTTCACTATCCCTTTTCCCATTCCTCTACTCCAGAGCTAGCACAATCACTTTTATCCCCTGGCATTGTTACCAGGACATACTGTAATCAAATCTCAAGAAGCCAACACAGCACTGAAAAGTATTGATGTTTTGTTTCCTTTTGTTTTCTGTGTACAAATCTCCCCTCTTAGTAGCTTTATTTATTTACACTGAAACACCCACTCCAAGTGTTCCATTTTTTTCTGAATTATAGATGTGTATCATTCTGGATAAAGCAGCTAATATTACCATATGAAAGCAGCAACAATAAATAGAAACTCCTATAAATTACTACCAGAGATGTGTTCTGGCTGTCCCTTCAGGAGAAAAGCAGTGTTTTGTTTTGTTTTTTTTTTTTTCCCACATTTTATCACTGTTTAAAAATTTTTAAATTACTTTTTCATTATGAACATGCTGGGGACCCTCCTTACTTGGGTTGTTGGTATTCCCCATATGGTTGTGGGTTATGCATTGTGAGACCAACAGTCAGATTTTGGGGAGGGGCAAGGACTCTGGGTTTGACATCCCAACCTGTGGTTCTTAAAATCGTTTTGTCCTATCTTCCTCAAAATTCTCTGAGGTGGGTGTGTTTTAAGCCTCTTTCAGTGATGAGTGCTTAGTGGCCTCTAGATCTCTGCTTTGGTATGTAAGGAGCATCCATAGCATGTCTCCTTCACACTGGTTCTGATTGTCAGGCTCACCATGGAGGCAGAACTCTTGCTTGTCTCCCCAATTCCTCTGGGGTTTCAGCTGAGCCTTGGTTAAAGTGTGAGTGATGGTTTATCTCCTCAGGTCTCACTAAATTCTGAAAAAGAAGTAAAAAGAAACAAACAGATTCTCCAATAGAGAATGAATTCACCATAGGTTAAATGGGATAAGAATTATTAATTTAGGGGTCATTTGATGGCTGTAGCCCCTCTTTTAGCCAAAGACTAGTGGGAGCTTGTCATTGGAGAGCATGATCTTTGTCTCCATAGGTTTCTGTCCTGGTTCCTTGTTTCAGGTATATGTTCCTTTCCACTGAGCCAATCTCTTAAGCCAATCAGAAAGCTATTGGTTACCTACCTAGGTTGTGAGCCACCATTGAACTGGTGTGCACATCTTGTCAAGGTATTTGCTTCTGAATAGCTTAGACCCCTTGTTGCTCATACCTTTGTTGGCCAATTTCCCCCAGTAGCTCATGTAGTGCTTTCCAGTACTAGATGGGCCATCTGGGCTCTCTTTCATATTCCAGTTGGGGGTCTTGGTATTCTGTGTCAGCAGCATATGTTTTCTTCAGCAATATTGTGTTAACTTTTACCTCAGGTATGTAATCAAGTGCTATGCTAGAAGCCTATCTTGTTTTGGAGAACTCTTGGGTCTCTTCTATCAGCTCACTGTGGGTAGCAACTAAATTTTCATACTTGGATTTAAAAGCCAAAGCCAAAATGTTTTTTTTTTCCTTAATTAATTTAGTTAGTTATTGTTTATTTTATTATAACATATTTTGGATAACTACATCATGTGTTGGTACCATCTTTTCCTCAGTGGGGTTGCTGTCATTCCCCATGGGGTTATGGGTTATGCATTGTGGAAGCAACAGTCAGTTATTGGGGAGAGGCAATGCCTCTAGGGATGACATCCCAACTTGAGACTCTCACAATCTCTCAGACCCCTCGTACACAAAATTTCCTGAGCCTTGTTGGGTATGTTTTAAGTCTACCTCAGTCATAAGCTCTTTTGAGCTTCTTGATTTTTGCTTTTGTATGAGCTGAGTATTGACATCTGTCTCCTACACCCTTGCCAGGCTTCCCATGGAGGCAGTACCTTTGATCCTTTTCCCACTTCCTTCTTGGTTTTGCCTGGGCTTTGACTGAGATGTGAGGAGTGGTTATTTCCTACAGTCTTGCTACCTTCTGAAAAAGAAAACCAGATTCTCCAGTGGAGAGTTAAGACAGCACAGGTTAAATTGGTAGGTAACACATTATTAATTCTGTGAGGATTTGATGGATATAGCACCTCTTTTAACCAAAGACTAGTGGGTCCTTGACATTGGAGAACATAATCTTTGTCTCCACAGGATTCAGATCACATTCCCAGTTCCACATATGGGTTCCTATCCACTGAGCAGATCTCTTAGACAATCAGAAAGCCATTGGTTACCCAATAAGGCTATGTGCCACCATTGCAAGGGTGTCTACTTCTTGTCAGGCTGATTGTTTCTGAGAAGCTTTCCCCCAGGAGTGTTTCCAAGGTGAGGTTTCATCCTAATCTTTCCAGGGCACTTCTTTTCAGACATTCCTCCCCACTCCTGTTAAGGGTTAAATCTTTAATTCTACCTTCAAGGATAAAGGTATCTATGGTACCAATTTATTTTAGATTTAGTTTTGTGTTTGCTTTCCCCCATTCTCCTCTTCCCCTCCCCTCAAATCCTTCTATCTCTATTGTCCGGTCCTTGAGTTGCCTGTCAGTCATGCCAGCAACTTGAGCTGATCGAGGTTAGGAACCATAGATAGATGAGAACATGTGGAGTTTGTCTTTCAGTGATTCTGTGTTCACTGAGTATGATCTGTTCTGCTGTAGTCAGGTACGCATTGCTGCCAGAAATTATCCAATCAAGAACAGATTTTGGGGGGAGAAAGGGGGTTTATTTTGGTTTACAGACTTGAGGGGATACTCCATGATAGCAGGGGCAAACAATGGCATGAGCAGAGGGTGGGCATCACCCACTGGCCAACATAAGGTGGACAATAGCAACAGGAGAGTGGGCCAAACATTGGCAAGGGGACATTGGCAATAATATCTGTAACTCGCCCCCAACAATACACTGCCACCAGGAGGTGTTAATTCCCAAATCTTCATCAGCTGGGAACATAGCATTCACAGCACCTAAGTTTATGGGTGACACATGAATAAAGTCACCACATTCTGGCCTGGCACCCATGGACTATTAACCAGCCATGATGTAAAGTTTGATGCATTCATCCAACTTTGAAAGTACCCATAGTTTTTAATCAATCCTAATGAAGTTCAAAAATCCTAGAAATCTTCATCCAATACAACAGCTCTCCTTAGCAGCCACCTCATCCATGGTCCCAGCTACTCTACTGGGTCTCCACTGAAACCCATGGTCCATCCTCATGGCTCCATTTGGTCTCCATGCAGGCGTCCAGCAAACCTGCTTCACACTGCCCATGGCCAGTTTTAAAACACGAGTTGCAAATTCAATGACCCTCCCCTTCCTGCATTTTTATACTTCATGATACCAGGTAGAGAGCTAATTTATTAATCCAGGAGGAAATAAAGCAAACATTGAAGAACAGGACACACTTTGAGCATTCAGGCCCCTTTAAAAGAGTCTACATTCTTCATGTTGCCCCAAAGTGAGTCAGCTGCCCCAATCTCAATGGTTATAATCTCTCACATAATAGAAGCTGAACAGGCAGCAGCTTCAGCCCAAAGATTCCTTTCTGTGCCATATCTGCTACAACACCAGTCTGTTTCTACACACTGAAACCCTGCACAAGTTCTCAGGACACAGGCATAACCGCAAGCTTCTCACAGAAACAGCTTCTAGCCTAGTCCAGACAAAGCTCCTTTTCACCCTCATAAGCCAAACCTCACAGTCTATAGCTCTTACTGTATTCAAGCCTTGCAACTCTGACCAGAATAATCCATCAAGCTTCACTTACAGCACTGCAAGGCATCTCTTAGGCCAAGGTTTAAAATTCAGCCACATTCCTCTAGAAAATCAGCACCAAAAGGCCAAAGCCACAGTCAGGTGTCTAGAAGCAAATGAACCCACTCCTGGTACCAACATTACTGTTGCAGTCAGGTTCCCATTGCTGGAAGAAAGCGCCTTACCAAGAGCACCTCTTGGGAAATAAAGGGTTTATTTTGGCTTATTATAAACTCAAGGGGAAACTCCATGATGGCAGGGAAAACAATGGCATGAGCAGAGGGTAGATATCACTGCCCAGCCAACATAAGGTACACAATAGAAACAAGAATGTGTGCCAAACACTGACAAGGGGATGCTGGTTGTAATACCCATAAACCTACCTCCAAAAATATACTGCCTCCAGGAGGCATTAATTCCAAAATCTCTATCAGCTGGGAATCTGACATTCAGAACACCTAAGTTTATGGAAGATACCTGAATCAAATCAACACAGGTACCAAGTTTGTCCATTTTTCTATACATTTCATTGTATCATTTTTTTCCTTACTATTTAGTAGCATTCCATTGTGTAAATATATCACAACTTCATTATCCAGTTGTTCCTTGGACCTTGTAACAATCTGAAAAAGAAAAACAGTCTCCAATAGAGAGTGAAGTCACCATAGGTTAAATAGGATAAGCATTAATAATGTAAGGATATTTTGACAGATGTAGCCCCTCTTTTAGCTAAAGACTAGTGGGATCTTGACATTAGAGAGCATAATCTTTGTCTCCATAGGATTGTGACCTGGTTTCCAATTCCATATAAGGGTTCCTTTACACTGAGTAGATCTTTTAGCCAATCAGAAAGCTACAGGTTACCCAACATGGCTGTGTGCCACCATTGGATTTTTATGTACTTCTTGTTAGGCTAGTTGCTTCTGAGTAGCTTAAACCCCTGCCTGCTCACACCATTGTTGGCCACTTTCCCCTAGTAGCTCATGTAGAACTTTTCAGCACTAGATGGGCTAACTGTCTGAAGACTGACTTTCTTCCAGGTTTTAGCTCAGTCTCTCTGTGTTTTGTGTCAGCATTTGGTTTCTTCAGCTATAGATGACCAATATATTTTGATTTGTTAAATATCTATAAAGAGAACAAAATTTTATACCTTCATTTATCAAAATCAGAACCATTTTAATTTAAGAATAATTAGCTTTCATGGTGACTTTTTAAATTACCTATAGTCATGTGCTTCCAAACTTAGAGAGTAGCAAATCTTTGCAAGGACTGAAGATAAAACTAATTTGGGGAAAAAAAAATCTCATAATTTATCTCCCAAGGGCTATGAAAATGTCAATATACACTTAAGTCTTAGAGCACTATGAAATAAAAACATTTATTCAGATTAATTACTGAGGTGTCCTAAATATACAGAATCTAAAGTAAACAATGCTGCTAAAGCCAGGACACTCTTATCAATTTATTGTACATGAAGTGAAAATTAATGTCTCACACAAGGTTGCCAAGAAAAGTACAGAAGAGTAACAAGAAGATAAGGAGAACTTTCAATATCATGTTAGCTGAGTCAATTATTAATTTCTTGAAATTAGGTTCTTTTCCCCTTAAAGTCAAATTACTACTGAAATTTAATATTCACTATTTGACTTTAAAATGTTAAGTGTTTGGTTGGACAGATGTCATAGCACTTATAAGTGCTTGCTTGCAAAGCCTGTCTGCCTGGATTTGATTAACTAGTATCAACAAAAAAGTAGATTCACAAGTGATGCTTGTTTGTAGAAGTTCATTTGTAGTGGCAAGAGACCCTGGTACATTTATATATATTCATTCTCTCTTTCTGTACTCCTGACTTTATGCATGCAAATATGTAAATATGTATATATATATATATATGTATGTATATATATATATATATATACACACACACACACATATTTGTATGTATATATATATATATATATATATATATATATATATATATATAAGTATATATGCCCTTAACATGTATATTATATATTTTTAGATATTTAATATATATAATATATATTTTATACATTATATATTTATATATAACATGTACATTATATATTATATAATATATTAGAAATTACATGTTAAGGGTACATATGTTGATAAGTCCACAAGCTAATAAATAGCTTTACTCAAAATTTTCCTAATTCAGTGTCTAACCCTATGACCTGCAACAGTATGCATTTGATACTTTTAATTCTTCTCTATATAGTATTTATTTAGTACTATTCCCTGTGGAAGTAACTTGAAGATTATAAATATATTTACAAGATTATGATGAAATTAACAAATTAACAAGACTTGAGTTATAAGCACAGTGATTATAATTACGCATTAATTGTACAAAATTAAAATCAATAAAAGTAAGAAAAACAGTAATTTAGAAATTTCAGGAGAGAAAATAATCCAAACTAATTTTTTTGGTCAGTGAGGACTTTGCTTCTGTGAAGTATATATAATAGGAAAATTTGAAAACATTTCATAACAGATAGGCAAGTGAATGATAACATTATCAGGAGGTGAGTAAACTCTACAAGAGACAAGCACTAGAAATCTGGGATTAAATTATATAGAGGCTGATCATCTGAGTTGGAAGAAGATCTAGAGAATAAAATGAAAAGTATATTCAGCCTGATCACTTATGAATGTGAAGTCCTATGGTTTCCTCCAACAAGTTACTTGAGATGCCAGTTGAAATATCAGTTCTGCCTAGGATCCCTATACCAGCAACACTAGCCACACCAACCCATTAATTCACAACATTATCCCTTGAAAATTAATTTATAGACATGACCTTGAAAATCCTTTCCAAACTCCATTCTCTTCCACACTTTAGGCAGCTGGAAATAAGTGCCACATTTGAAATTGGATGTCAGATCTTTGCATCTGACATTTTACTATATTTGGAAATGGAGTTAGGGGGAGCTAGAGAGAGTTAGGTTGGTCTGTTAGGCAATGAAATTGAGAAGATAGAAAGTCAACATATAGAGCACTAAATGCATGTGAAAAGAGAATTCATACTCTCAGGGAGTGAAAGCAAACTGGAAAGGAAGAGATAAAGAGAGATGGTTTGATAATAAAAAGAAGAGAAATGAGTAGAGTAGAAACAGACAAGACAGGTAAAAAATCACATTTTACAAAGAAAAAATGAGAAAACAAGTTCAATTTCTGCTGTAACTCCAATTTCTGATTCAAGCCATCATAAACCTGTCACCCAGTTTTGATCTTTGATGATGTCACTGTTAGTATCCTCTTATTGCATTTTTCTAGTTGTCTTTTTTTCCCCTTGAATAAGATTTTGAGCTTTGACTAAAGCAGTAATTAAATTATACAAATTGGATAAAAATAGAAATGGAAAAGAATCCAATCTGATGAAATTTGTGAAGGAGAAAGCAACGGAATCAAAAAGACATTAGAGCTAGAAAGTGGTAACACAAGGGGAGACAGTGCAAGAAATGTGACTGACTCTTCACAAGACTAAATCAATTGTATGTGGAAATACAGAGAAAAGTTAAATTTCAAAAGTGCATGGAAACAAGGTCATGCATATGCTATGCAAAGTACCATAGTGCTGAATAAACAGATTAACAAATATATGGAAGAGAGAGTATTGTCTAAATAAATATAATTTGCAAGAACAATAATGATTTTTTCTGGCATTTTTATTGAAACATAAACTCAGTGAAGTCAGGGTAGCATCTGTCGTATTCACCACTGTATCCTCTGAACTAAAATTATGTTTTGTTGTATGCATTCACTCAGTAAATGTTTTTCAACTTGAATTGTTTCACGTAAGGGCACAGTGAATAGGAAAATAGTTTATTTAATTGTCATGTGCTCTTCAAATAGTTGATGTGCTAGAAAAAAATGAAATCAATGAAACAGAGTAAACCTTGATGGAGCGGACCCTCTAGTCCAGGAGAGAAAAGACTAAAGCCACTGTGGTGGGATTGCATGCCTATAATAACAGCTATTCAGGAGGCTGAGGCAGGAGAATCACAAGTTGGAAAGGTCTGTCTCAGATACATTGTGAGTTTGAGGCCAGTCTAGTTAATCTAATGTGATCTTTCCACAAAACAACAATGAAAAGAGGGCTGAGGCTATAAGTCAGTAAAGGACTGCTTGTTTAACATGCACAGTCTGGATTCAACCTCCAGCATGCCAAAGGGGGGAAGTACTAAAGCCGAGGCCACCAATGGAAGTTTAACTGACATAAAAGTACACTCAACTCTTGTGAATGAGTTTTAGGTAAAGGAGATACTAGGTTAGCATTGTGGAAATGTTGGTTTCATAAATATTCCTTATCTAAATTGCCATGGACCATGCTAATATTTTGTAATCTCATATACAATTTATAGGTGGGTCATTGGTTTGAGAAGATATTTGTCTTTAGAGGGTTCATGTTTAACATTTATTCCTCATTGATATGCTTCACCCACATCTGCAGAAGTAATGACAGTATCATTAACAAAAGTTCCAGGGCCACTCTCAAAAGTATAGCTCATTTTGTGCATGATTCAAAACCTTGATAATAAAAAATAAAGAAAAGGAGGCTGGAGAGATTACTCCATGGTTGAGAATACTTCCTGAGCAAGCATGAAGGCCTCAGGAGGCCCAAGAGAGCACTTGAGTTCAATTCCAAAGACTCACCTAAGCAGCTGGGCATGGCCACACTCCTCAGTGATCCTGCCCTGTGGGAAGCGTAGACTGGAAAATTGCAAGTCTGTCTGGGGAGCGCATATGCTCAATGATCAGTAGGAGAATCCAGCTTGAGTAAATATAGACAGAAGTGTGATGATAAAGAGAATCACCTGGTGACCAATTTTGGCCACTACCGGTGAGTACACAGGGTAGTACATGGTCACATACATGTGCATACACAAAACACACACACACACACACACACACACACACACACACACACACACACACTCCACCACCACCACCACCACCAAATTATACAGAGGAAGAAAGAAACAAATGAAAGAAGGAAGGAGGAGAAGGAAAGAGGAAGGAAAAAGAAAAGAAGTATGCCTTTGGTTCTAGTGAGGATGTTGTATATCTCATTGATTTTAAATTACAGTTGACCTGTAAAAAAAAGAGGGGGGGAAACGCAAGATAAGTAGAGTACACTGGGAGTGTATATCATGGGTGATACCATGATTAGAGAAGTGTGATTTAAAAAGAGCTGTTCAGACCAAAGCATTTAAATAAAGTCATATATAGAATAAACAAAGACATATTGGGTTCAACATGAATGTAGTATCTAATATGCTATATAGATTCAACAGTGTGGGTTTCTATGTGACCAGGTAGGCTTTTTTTTTTTTTTTTAATATAAATCCATTTAGTCACTCCACAGAGAAGTCTACACTAATGTATTCAACAATTACTCACTGATTGCATAACATCTATAAAACATTATAATGGGAACCAGGAGGAAAGAGGAATGAATCTAACAGAAATTCTACTTTCAAAGTAGGAATTAGTAAATTTTATAAGTGATATATATCCAAATAAGTTTTCAGATTTCAGTAGAAATGTCTGCTATGCACTAGGATGAACATAGGTTCATCCTCCAAGAGTGAGAAAGCCTCTATTCTACTACTGAGGAAAACCCCACAGTAAGTACACGAGGTTCCAAACTTATATCTATATACAAATAAAAATAAAAAAGGATGAGAAGTCGGAAACAGTAGGGAAGAAATTAAAATCCCATTTTAACACTCTAAGAATTAAGGCATGTGGGAATTATTTACAGTATGTGTGGAAGGTTCAAGGGCACCCTTGGCAAGAGAAGGAGCTGGGCAGATCTTCCAGGCCTTTTTGCTGGGCACAGTCCAGAGCCAGAAGCTCCCTTTCATGTGAAGACAGCCCACACTGCTTTCTCTCTGGCTATGAATGTCCCTCAGCTCCCACAGGGCCTGCTATGCTGTGACTGAAAAGCTGAGCTACTGGCAGGGGGCAGATTGCTATCTACAGAAGAGAGCAGATGTGATTTTTGGTGCTGGGGCAGCAGCTCCATTGGAAGAGGTCTCATCTAAACGTTTGTGGCTAGACAAGTGATTAATGTGTGATCTTAAAGCCAAAGAAATTCCAAGTACTCTGCTCTAGCAAAGATTAAGTAAGTGGGAGGTCTAAGTAATGAGACCCCTGAGGAACCATTCTGAAAAACAGAGGAAACTAAAAAAGAAACTTAACATTTGTTTTTTTTTCTTTCGAAGTAGGGTTTCAATCTAGCTCAGGCTGACCTGGAATTCACTATGTAGTCTCAGGGTGGTCTCGAATTCATGGTGATCCTTCTACCTCTGCCTCCCGAGTGCTGGGAGTAAAGGCATGCACCACCATGCCCTGCAAAAGAACATCTTTTAAAAAGGAAAAGAATCAAAGATTAAGAGAGTCAACAAAGTTCTTTGACCTCTTACCTTATTGTAAACATTTGAGATAATAAGTAAATAGAAGAGGAAATGGTGAGGAGGAAGAAATCTGTGTTTGTGTGTGCGTGCGTGCGTGCGTGCGTGCGTGCGTGTGTGTGTGACCCTGTAGTGTTGTCAACCCAAATTATAGTATACAGTGTAGATAAAAAGGGCAAACATAGCTGAATTTCTTTGGGGATGCCCCAGTGGGGGGGGGGGGGGCAGGCAGCAGGGACTATCTGAGCTGCAAAGAAAAGAACAAATGAAATCTCTTAGCACATCTTTTTCTAGCTCCTGGATTGCCATTTTCAGACTGTGCAAAAGATTTCAGCAAAGGCTATATACTCCAGATGCAGGTGAAAAATAAATGAGTCTATGTCCAAATATCTATACTAAAAATTTTTCAAAGACTCTTTGTCAACTTCTAACTTGCTAGAGTTCAGATCTCTTGGGGTCTGAGAACATAACTAGTCATGGCTTAACCATAAAATATAGAAGGAGGAGGGAGTGAGAGAGAGAGAGGAATGGAGAGAAAGAAAGGGTTTCATCTCCATTTGGGACTTCCCACTCTCCAGATGAACCTTCTGCCTAGGAAATTCCTTAAACTTTATTTAACTATTCAACTCTTCATTTTTCTGTGATTTTTTTTTAAAAAAATTATTTATTTATTTATTAGAGACAGAGAAAGGGAGAATGAAAATGGGCATGCCAGGGCCTCTAGCCACCGCAAATGAACTCATAGACAGCCATAATGAAGAGAAATGAATATAGAAAGGTCGGGGGCAGCTTTCGTAGAAAGAGAAGAACAGGGAGCAATGGAAGAAGAGAGGGACAACTGGACAGGAGAGAAGGAACAACCTTAATACCTCATTCACATCAGCCCTTCTTCTTCTTCCCACCATTAGCACCTAAGAGACTGTCTACATGTTAATCATCTTGTCTTAGGTGCCTGCTTCCTCTGGGTTGGACATGGCTATTCCTGTCTTGAATTAGAGCTGTGAATAGACATTAAACCCTCACATGAAAGGCCCTACTAGACTTCCCTTGCCAGGCTCATTAGGGCCTCCCCGAGGTTATAAGAGGTAAGCAATTGACAGAAGTGGTGGTAGTTTTACATAGTGTTGCTGTCCATGAATTGCCGAAGACACCCTTCAGTGTTACCTGGTCATGCGACCCACTGTGGTGTAGCTGCCTGTGAGCTGGCCATGAGACTTCCCAGCATTGTAGCTGCCTGTGTGTCATAAATACTCCCTTAAGTAAGCCCAATAAACTCACTGATCACCAACATGGAGTTGGACAGAATCCTTTCTTTGATTTTTTTTTTTTCATGCAGATAGTACAAATAGATGTTTCTTTATACATCCCTAGGAAAAGACCCTTGATAACTAATGTTGCAATAACATCATGAAATGCCTAGTATTTCACATACTGGTAAACCATTGTTTTATATGATGATCTTGAAGTGAATGGGCTGGATGGACTTTTCCTCTTAAATTCTGACTGCCTCTACCTTCTTCAGAATGAATTACACCACATTCCCGGATGTTAAGATGGGCTAGGGTGGGTAGACTCTTACTGTTTGATAGCAGTCCATCCACTGATATGACAACACAAGCTCCAATTAGCATTGGCAACTCACTCATGAAACCCAAAAGTCCCTGGACAGGGATAGTGGGAGTGATGTAGGGTTGCAGTCCTGAGAGGGATTAGATCTCTCTAAAGATGAAGTAGATTCTCCTCCCCCCACCCCCACCAAAAGCCCTTGAATACCAACTTCGGCTCCTTGCTCAAATTATCATGACAAAGTAGAATAAGAGAAGGATAAATTATAAGTTTTATTTTAGAGGGAGTGAGATTAGGTGAGAGTAAAGTGTTTATTTCTGCTTGTAGACTCAAGGGCAAACTCCATGATGGCAGGGGAAGTCTGTGGCATGAGCAGAAGGTGGACATCACCTCCTGGCCAATATCAGGTGGATAATAACAGCAGGAAAAGTGTGCCAAACACTACCAAAGAGAAGCTGGCTATAATGCCCACAAGCTTGCCACCAACAACACACTTCCTTCAGAAGGCCTTAATTCCCAAAATGCCACAAGATGGGGACCTAGCATTCAGAATGCATAAGTTTATGGGGACGGCCGGCTGAATCAACCACAGGAGGCAAACAGGAAATATCATGCCAAAAGAAATTCTTCCTCTTCCCAATGCAGGGAGACAGTGAAGACTCCTTCCCCCATCACATGGGGAAATGGCCTCTCTCCAAGGAAGAAGGTCCTGGGGTTCACATATGTGGAAAACAAAGCAGGAAAGTCCCCAAGCAAACAGAATTTTCCCCATTTCCCAGCTTGGCTGGGAAGACAGAAGGGGCAACCAGGAAGAGCCTTCTCTTACAGGGGATAAAAGAGCAGAAAGGGAGGGTTAAAAAGGGTGGGGCAAAGCCAGGAATGGTGGTGCACACCTTTAATCCCAGCACTCCCAGAGGCAGAGGTAGGGGGACAGCCATGAGTTCAAGGCTAAACTGAGATTACATAGTGAGTTCCAGGTCAGCCTGGGCTAGAACGAGATCCTACCTTGAAAAACAAAAAGGGCTAGAGAGATGGCTTATTGGTTAAGGCACTTGTCTGTGAAGCCTAGGGATCTAGGTTCAATTCTCCAGGCCCCACATAAGCCAGATGCATAAGGTGGCATGTGCATCTGGACTGCATTTGCAATGGCTAGAGGCCCTGGCATGCCCATTCTCTCTCTCTCTCTCTCTCAAAAATAAATAAATAAATATCTTAAAAAAAAAAATTAAATGTAGACAGTCTCTTAGGTGCTAACGGTGGGAAGAAGTGGAAAAATGGGCTAGATGAACTTTTCCTTTTAAATTCTGACTGCATCTACCTTCTTCAGAATGAATTATACTATATTCCCGGATGTTAAGATGGGCTAAGGTGGGTTGACTCTTACTGTTTGATAGCAGTCCATCCACTGATATGACAACACAAGCTCCAAGCTCAAGGATGATCTTGGACTAAGGTGATCAGATGGTATTCTCAACTGTACACCCAGAATGCTAGGCTCTAGAATTCTGGACTTGGCAACAGAGTCAAGATGCTCTCCAAGTAGGAAAGCTGAAACTGAGAAGCACAGAAAGCAAAATGATTTCATAGACAGCCAGGATGAAGAGAAATGAATATAGCAAGGTAGAGGACAGCTGTTTATAGAAAAGAAGAACAGAGGGCAATGGAAGAAAAGAGGAGAGGGAGAGCTGAAGAGGAGAGGAAGAACTACCTACACTCATCAGCCCTTCACGTACTTAGAAATTATCCAGCGGCAGTTCTCATGTTCTTGTTTCCCTTTGGCTTGATATTCATTTATAAACTTTTGTTCTCTGGCATCAAATGAACATTAGTTACAAGAGTGTGATTTAGAACATCTCTCCCCACCCCTTTCTTTAAGTAAACTAACTGTGATCACAGAGCAGAAGGTTCACGAGGATATCCTATAAAGCCTGGCACTTGTTTGCTTCACAAATGGTGTGTGAACCTGAATCTCGAGCTGAAGCCTTATTGGTGGAAAGTATGGAAGGATATCATTCTGAAGGAGGTGGAGGACCAAATGTCTTGGAAAGGTTAAATGTCAAAGGCTATGTTTTCAAAGCATGCTTGGGAAGGTACCTTTGAATTAGTTCAGAGTTTGGTATGAGACATTGTGTCAAGGTTGGGATTACAGGAGGAATAAGGATGCTGGAAGCCTGGCTAGTACTTCTTGACCATGTTCAGGGACTTGAATTTTACGTTTGGTTTTGCTTTGAGTTTTTAAGGTATAGCTAGTTCATATAAGCAAGCTGGGTAGATGGCACAGTGGTTAAGAACACTGCTTGTGCAAACAAGAGGGACAGAGGAGGCCCAAGAAGCCACTGGAGTTTGAGTCCCAAGATCCACTAGCTCTGGTCAGCAGCTCAGGAAAAAAATGCAGGAAGAGGCAAGTGCACACACATGTGCATACATCACACACACACACACACATACACAGTCGGGAGAGAGAGTAGCAAAAAAGGTGATAGAATAAGCTAGTGGAAGGCATGAAGTTGGAATTGGATTCACAGCCCTTCAGTCATTCATATGAATAATCTAGTGTTTTAAAATATGCATTTTAGAATATTGTGCTTTGTTTATTATATTATAAAGTGTATATTTGACTATATTCTCTCTATATAAATGCAATCCTAGTGCTTCTTCTGAATCTCTAATCTTTCTCCTTAACAATCACTACATTTGCAGTCTGATTATGGACATGGTATGCTTTACTTATTATCTAAAGCATGACAATTATGGGATGTATCATAATATAGTGCCTTGTACATAAGGGCTCATCAAATTCTTGCTGAGTTATTAAACAAATTAATGATATTTAACCTGATATTTATATGATAATTAGCACACTTCATTCATTCAACCACCCTGAAATTCTGAGTCTATAGAATAAGGAAGAACAGATAAAGAAAAATGGAATTCCTTTTTTCTTGTCTTTTTAAAAATTATTATTAGTTATGTACACAGTATTTATGCAGCCGTGTTAGTTCCACCCTGGTTCGCCTCCTCCCTATCCCCACCTCTGCAGGGACCCTCTTCATTGGAGAATGTGGGTCATGCACATTTTGGGGTTAGCCATCAGTAATGAGGAAAAGGCAATGTCTCTGTGCATAATGTCCCAACATGTGGCTTTAACAATCTTTCTGCCTCTTCCATGAATTTCCCTGAGCCATGTTGGGTTTGTTTTAGGTCTACTTCAGTGATGAGGTCTTGGGAGCCTCTGGGTCTCTGGATATCCAGCGTGGTAGGAGTTGAGTGTTCTTTGTGTCTATCTCCTTCACCCTTGTGCTGGTTACCAGGATCACCAAGAAATCAGCACTCTTGCTCATTTCCCCAGTTATTCTATGGTTTCAGCTGGGGCTCTAGTGAAGTGCGAGGGGCTGATTCTCTCCTTGTTTCTTTTAAGTATTTATTTGTTCATTTATTTGCATGCATGTGTCTGTGTGAGAGTACATGTGTATACCAGTGTCTCTTTCTTGGCACTCAAGGGTCTCTTGCCACTGCAAACTGAATGTCAGATGCTTTTGCCAATTGTGAGGTCTGGTTTATGAAGGTAACTAGAAAATTACACCCAGGCCAACAGGAGTTAAAGCAAGTGACTTTAATCCATCTCTCTAGCCCTGCAATTTTCTTTGTGAGAAAGCAGGACAACATTCCAATGACAGAACATGCTGCTGTTTGGGTACAATCTGTCTGTTCCTACATCTTTAATCTCCACCATCTCAGTACACACAATCTATGTCCCATGTGGTTGCTACTAAGCAAACTGACCAATGAAATATATGTTATTTCTACTTTGTTTATGTTTAAGGTGGGGAAACTAAAAATGAAATGATGGGAAACAAGGGAAAACTTGGTTAGGTTATGAAATGACTCATACTATAATAAATTAGGATGTTTATGCATGATGAATAAGCATGTAAATCATTAATTTATGAGTTGGAAAATCAGACCAAAGGGAAATATAATATAATGGCTCTAAGACAGATACACAGGCTAAGGAAAATAAAAAAAAAAAAATCAATGCAGACATTCATAAACACTATAGAAGGAAACAACCCAGTTTACTAAACTTTGCCAGTCATAGACTATGATTTACTGATAGTGTGGATAACATGGACTTTTGTATAAATGCTATACATTCTCTATAAATTCTTTGCATTTATATTAATAAAGGTTTTATTGGCCCTGTCATCAGCCTTCTATTTCTTGGTGCTTATTTTCAACTTCCTCCATTCTAAAAAAGCAAAATGCTATTTCTTGATAAGTATCCTGCCATTCTAGAGTCTTTGTGACATTCTATCTAGATAAACACATAAGCTCATTTTGGTTAAATGTTTGAGTTACAAAATTTTTGAGGAAATAAATTGGATTGGCAAAATAACATTCATGGAGAATGATTGTGTTCCTTCTGTTGACAATAATCAGATTCAAATTCAGAAAACAAATTTTCTATGCTAGACTTAGTCAAAATAGTGTTTTTTTGTGTTTTTTTTTTCTCCTTAAGGTAGGGTCAGACTGGCCTCATACACACAGCTGTCTACCTACCTCTGCCTCCCAAGTGCTGGGATTAAAAGTGTCTGCCAATATGCCCAGCTAGTCTGCCATTTTTAATGTAAAGTAATATTTGTTAGCTGGGCTACATCCATCGGCCATCACAATGTTTATCACATATACACATGTTCAGGAAGTGATCAGTGTTACATATGTGCTGCCTGACTCATTCATGGAGAAAATGTTAACATTATTTTTTTACATGCAAAATGATTTAAAACTTTCATATGACCTTGTCCAACTGTCTTCCCTTACGGTGAGAAATAAATGGTCATGTGGGCTACCACTCTTTTTTTTTTTTTTTTTTGCTGAAATGGGGCATAGCAGTTTCTTCCTCTAGAAATAGCCTTAGCAAAGGCATCCCCTGAAGTAGCTTTTCAAGCACCACCGGGCATGGTCATTCCCAGGCAGAGTGAAAGGGATTAATTACTCTCTTTGCAATGACACCATGCTGGTCTATTGACACACAAATGAATGAAATGTTTATATCTTCCTGAGAGAGAGCATCTACTTCTCTCATGCTCAAAATTACTGGCTCTCAAATCACCACTGAATGTCTAGCCCTAGAAAATTTGCAGATATAAGCAAAGAATACAGAAAAGACAACACAGCAAGTGCCAGTAAACACCTGAACTTACCACATTGTATCATAATAGATACACCAATCTTGTTTTCTTAGAAAACTATGGAAAATCATAACCATAATATTATCCTCTACTGGACTGTCAGATTATAATATTTGTTTATTCAAAGAGCTGTAAGTAAATTATCTGTGCCTTACAGAGTGCAACATGAAAATAAAATCATAAACAATTCCTAAGGCCCATTTAACACAGAAATAGATATTCAGGCATCAAACCATCGATGCCAAGTTTCATTTCTGAGTAGTCGTTGGGCGTGATTGATAGGTGAGGAGGACTCCTGTTGAACATAAAATAAAATAATTATTGGGCTGGAGAGATGGCTTGGTAAGTTAAGCACTTGTCTGTGAAGCCTAAGGACCCCGTTTCGAGGCTCAGTTCCCCAGGACCCACGTTAGCCAGATGCACAAGGGGGCGCACGTGTCTGGAGTTTGTTTGCAGTGGCTGGAATCCCTAGCGTGTCCTCTCTCTCTCTCTCTCTCTTTCTCTCTCTGACTCCCCCCCTCCTTCTCCCTGTTTCTCTGTCTGTTGCTCTTAAATAAATAAAATCTTTTTAAACAAGAAAAAAAAAATCATTATCCTTATTTTCACATTGTAAAAGCGTGATATCATAGTTAATTCAGTATACATCCATTTGTTAATCTATAGTTTCTGAAGCCAAATTGATCCTTGAAAAATATCATTTCCTATATTACATGTATAAAAATAATTTGAAAGAAAGACTACCTTTATATTTAAAAATATACTACGTTAGCCAGGCATGGTGGCACACACCTTTAATCCCAGCACTCAGGAGGCAGAGGTGGGAGAATTACTGTGAGTTTGAGGCTACCCTGAGACTCCATCGTGAATTCCAGGTCAGCCTAAGCTAGAGTAAAACTCTGCCTTGAACAAACACACAAATAAAACAAAAATAAAATAAAAATATACTACCTTTCCATCCAGAAATCATACATACATTAGTGAAATTACCCACAAATTCAGTCTTTTAGGCTTAGAAGCTCAAAAAAATTTCAATAAAAACAGACTTACCCTTACTTCATGTAAACAGAAGTAGAAAAGATATTGGTGGGAGGAGAAATGAGTGGGAGAGGTGAGGCATGAGAATCATTGAGTCAAATTCTTTATGAAGATGCTAGAATGAATAATACCAAAATGTATGCCAACTAAAAAAAAAGTTAAATTAAATTAAAAAAAAAAAAAACTAAGAAATGCCTGGTAACTTCATCTGCTTTTCAAAAAATTCTAACTTTGTAGTCTCATCGTTACACAATTCCTTTCTCAACTTTTCCAACTTCTGAGCAGTAGATAGCTCCAGGTTAAGGTGTTTATCTTGAGTTCCAGATTTCCTGTAAATCCAACATTTCAGCATTATAGGCTCATCACTTCTTCCACTTCATCCCCAAACTTATATGATCCTTTTTTCCCCTCAACTAAAAGAATTCAATAAATGGGAAGTAACTTTGTACCCTACCCCTAAGTTTTAAAGATTCAATCAGCTAGAAATGCCAAACCTATATTTGCCTGCTCATATTTAGCCCTATTGTGTTATCCCTTGCATCCAAATCACCTGTCATATTCCCACCTCTCAGTATCTTCTGCTTCTGTTTCAATTTTTTTCTAGGTTGCTGTAATATTATTTCATTCATGTTTTCAGCATTTATCACAGCACATCTATCAAAGTACCACCAAGTTGGTATTCTAATATTTGTATCTGATCAGCTCACCCCTAACTTTAATATAACCTTAATGATTTCTAATCCAGTTATATTACTATCAAACTTTTTAGAATAGCATGCAAGTCCCTTCACAGACAGATTGCTCATGTAACCACTAGCTTGAAAGTTCCTTTGGAGAGACTGATTTTTTCCATGTTTTGATCACGATTATCATATTAGGACTAAGTATTGCTTAGTGTATAGCAAAGCTCGATGCTCAGTAACTCTGTGATAATTGAATTAACATTGATAATTAACACTGTCATCACCCTGTCTGCTCTTCTACACCCCTCATGGCAAATGTCCCAGATATGTTTGTTCTATTAGCACCTAATACCTATGTTGCAGTTCTGATCTTACTGCCAAGCAGGAATAAAACACCAAATCAGAGGCAGTTTATGAAGGAAAGGTTTTATTTTTCATCTTACAGTTTTGAGGGGAAGTTTCATCATGGTAAAGAAAGCATGGCAGAGCAGGTGACTAGCTCACTTCCTTGTACATCAGCACCATGGCAACAGCAGCAATGGTGAACTAACTCTCAAGAGCCAGTAGGGCTGGAGTCATAAACCTAAAGACCCACCCCCAGTGAACACCTCCTCCTGCAATCCTCTATGTCTGATAGGTGCCACCAGCTGGAGATTGAATATGAGGCTGAATCACC
The DNA here is from genome assembly GCF_020740685.1 of Jaculus jaculus. Classification (NCBI taxonomy): domain Eukaryota; kingdom Metazoa; phylum Chordata; class Mammalia; order Rodentia; family Dipodidae; genus Jaculus; species Jaculus jaculus. The sequence goes on from NC_059110.1 coordinate 104,236,085, forward strand.
AACACATCAGGCTCTGACAGACATTTCTCATGCAAACCATCACAGCTGTCTTCTCTTTTACAGTCCCAGAGCACACTGAAATTTCAAGTTGAAATACTAGTAATTTCTGTGGGATTTTCTCTATAGTTTCAGTAAATATTCATAAAATTTTCTTCCACAGTTCTGTACTACACAGAGAGGTTGTATCTACTGGGCTACTCAATCACATACCCCACCCCAGGCAGAAGATATAAGGCCTAGGAGTCTAAAAGTCTTCTTTTCACAGAAACATAAATTGCCAGATATATGTTTTCCCATTATATGCCTTCTCTTTTAAAGTAGGTTTTGCTGATTGATTTAAATAGATATTATGGGATTTGTTTGTGTGTACTTGAACTTGCTGGAAATGTGTGAACTATTACTGCTGGAGAATTACTTTTAAACATTCTTTAAATATTTTAGTTTGCTTTTTATTTATTTATGAAACAAAGAGAGAACAAGGCAGATAGAGAAGAGAGAAAATGGACACACCAGGTCCTCTAGCCATTGCAAACAACTCCAGACACATACGCCACCTTGTGCATCTAGCTTACGTGGGTACTAGGGAATTAAACTTGGGTCATTCAGTGTTGTAGGCAAGCACCTTAACCACCAAGCCATCTTTTCAGCACTACATTTTAACTTCAAATTGACTGGAGAATGATATAATATTGTGGATCACCCATTCAAGAAAGCTGAGTTCTCTATACCTGCAGACATGGCTTAGCTTACCACATACATAATTGTAATGCACTACCCTAATAATGAATTCTAATGGAAAGATAGTATCAATTTCATAGTATTTTGTCATCCTTCTCTTTCTACTTCTTGTGAATATTCATTCTATATATTCATGATTCTAGTTCTCTTACCTTATTTAATAAGACAATACTTTTAGTATCTCCTCTCTCTCTCTTTCATATGTGTATGTACTTTCATTATTGTTTTCATCTGATAATGTTTTGAAAATGTTCCTGGATTATCCACAGAATCCTGCCAAGTCATGGCAGTACTCAAGCAATGTACTCCAGAGGAGAAATCTATATCAACATTGTCTATCATTTTTTAGTTTTAGGCATGAAGCTCATTAGACATCTTTCCTAAATTCAGTAATAGCAGATCTCTCCCCAACCCACTTTGTCCAAACACACATAGTGTGAAGAAATGCACTGTGACCTTTTAAAGAATGAATATCTCAATTCCCTTTCCATCAGCATCAAACTTCAAACCTTTATTTAAATGGTGAATGGATGCTTTTCCTCTGTATCTTCTTCCTCTCCTGGAATACTCCCTGCAGATGGTGTGATAAGCTGCCAGCAAATTTAAATTGATTTTCCTAAACTGGGAAGAAGTAAGTGCCCCTCTTTGGGACAACAGAGTTTCTTGTCCAGATCCTGAGAAATAATGCAAGAGAGTGATTTGCCTGTAAGGGACTCCTATGGCGTGTGCCACATTTACACTGTTACAGATTTTGACAGTAGTAAGATTTTGTGTTCCATGCCGAGCATTCTCATGTGATTGTTACTTTTCAAGAAAACAATGTACATAAAATCATGGCTAATATATTTGGCATGTATTTTCAGGAAGTTGATTTCTTACCAAAGGAGAACCATAAGAAGATAGTTAAGTAAAATACTTTTTCATTAATAATTTTATTTTGTATGTATTTAGAAGATGTCATTATGTTCAGATTTTAGTTATGGTTATTATTCGTGTCTGTATGCTATCTGCAGGTACACGTGGGTATGGGGTTGTGTGTGTGCAGCAGTCTGTATGTGTCTGTGTGCATGCGTTTGGAGGTATCATACTTCAGGCACACCCTACCTGATTTCGAGACAGAGCTTCACATTATCCTGGAGCTCATCAGTTAGTCTACACTGGCTGGCCATAGAGTCCCAGGTCTCCACTCATTCCTTCCTCCCTGGCACTGAGATTAGAGGCATGTGCTGACAAACCTAGGACTTATCTTCCTCTACTCAACATAGCTTCTGGGGGTCTAACTCAGGTTCTTATGCATGCAGGGCAAGTAGTTTACAGACAAGGCTATCTCTCCAGGCTCTTGATACAATTTCAAATAAAATAAGTCATAATTGACAAGCAAGGAAGTATTAACTTAAATAAAATGAAGGTTCAATATTGGAGGGAATTAATAGTGTCTTTATCAAAAATATCCTAATACCTTCAATATTAAGGTGCAATAAAGTCAATTGGCTTATTAATATAATATGAAAATAATAAAAACCTAATAGAGAAATCACCACTAAGGCAAAATCCTGAACTTAACAGTACCAGAACTTATTTTTCTCTAAAATAATATTATTCTTTTGAATTATAGACTGCATAGTTCTACACATTTGGGGGAATAAGGTACATTTCAGGAAATTTTTTATCAGTCAAGTCCTGTAAAATTAGTATCATTCCACCTGTTCACTAAAAACTAAATAAGATATCATTATTTCCAGGTTAATGCTATTAAACTTTAAGTGGAAAAAATTCCATCAGAACCATCAACTCTAACTCCTTTCTCTGTGGTAATTTGTGATCAAAGAATGAATGGCAGTCATTTTGCCCTATAATATCTTTCATTTTCTAGTACTTTCTAGCTTATAAAGAACTTTCATGTAGACTATTTCCTTTATTTCTTACACATCTTTAGAAAGTTGATGGTAGCTTGTGCTACTTTAAAAAATCAAAAATCAAGGAATCCATGGGAAGCTAGCACTAAGATATTGAGTAAGATATCTGGACAATTTAAATAATGTGCACACCCTGAAAAATTCAATCCCTCTATTACATATTACTTTACTCCAGAAAATCAACTTTATGAATATGATTTCTTCATGAAAATGAATTTTTCAGTGCTGTCAAGATAGCTAAATCATTAAAGGTGCTTGCTTGGCCCAGGTTTGATTCCCCACTACCCATGTAAAACCATATACACAAAGTGGTACATGCATCTGTAGTTCGTTTACAGTAGCAAGAGGTGCTGGTGTGCCCATTCTTTCTCTCCTCAGCTCCCTCAGCTTATCAGTAAATAAATACAAATACTATAAAAAATAAAATTGGTAATTTTGACTTCAGATATCCACACATACTGTGTAAGTACTAATGGAATTTGCTTCTTGTGAAAAAGTATAAAAATCTATTTGAAAAACTAAGAAATTTTCCCACATAATATAGTCAGAAAGAAATGCTGTCACTTTTTTGCTATGGATAATAATTGTTTATATATATAGTTATGAGAAAAGAAAAAAAAACTGGAGGGAACTGTATGAAGCACTTAGATTGTTCTCAAACCAATATATCTAAGTAGGGAGAAAAAAAACAACAACAAAAAAAACAGAGGTTAAATCCATGGTCCAAATTACAAAGGCAAAAGAGATGTGGAAAACAAATGTGTGATATGAATCTGTATTAGGATCTGACTAGAATAAAAAGACCTATAATGGACAATTTAAAAAATTCTTAAATGTGGAAGAAATATTATTATATCAAAGTGATATTGGGACATTTTGTTGGCCACATAGTTTATATAGGAAACATTCAAATCTGCTCCCACATGGCTCATTAAAAATAATCTTGTATCCTAATAGCATGATAAAATAAATCACAAGTAGTGTAAACTTGTAGCAAGTTGTAGTAAAGGTTATATATTAAAATTATTTGAGGGCTGGAGAGATGGCTTAGCGGTTAAGCGCTTGCCTGTGAAGCCTAAGGACTCCGGTTCGAGGCTCGGTTCCCCAGGTCCCACGTTAGCCAGATGCACAAGGGGGCACACGCGTCTGGAGTTCGTTTGCAGAGGCTGGAAGCCCTGGCGCGCCCATTCTTTCTCTCTCCCTCTATCTGTCTTTCTCTCTGTGTCTGTCGCTCTCAAATAAATAAATAAATAAAAATAAAAAATAAAATTATTTGAAGCTGGGCATAGTGGTGCACACTTTTAATCCCACCAGCACTTGGGGGGCAGAGACAGGAGGATTGCCATGAGTTCAAGGCCACCCTCAGAGTATATAATGAATTCCAGCCTGAGCTAGAGTGAGACCCTACCTCAAAGAAACAACAAAAAAGTACTCTTCTTCTTAGTATTCTATAAATTTGACATGAAGATGTGAAACAACACAACAGAAATGGAGACGGGCGCCGGGGAAACAGCTCAGTGGTTAAAGGCACTTTATTGCGAGCCCTGCTGGCCTGGGTTTGATTCCTCAATACTCACATAAAACATGATGCACAAAATTTTGTATGTGTCCAGAATTCATTTTCAGTGGCAAAAGGCCCTGGTGTACACATATTCTCTCTCTCTTCCTCTGTGTGTGTTTGCAAATAAATAAATTAGTAACTTCTTAAAATTGGAAATAAAATATATATGCTATTAATTATAAATGATTATCTTCATGCTTTAAAGTATAAGACTTTCTAGCAAAAAATGTGTTCACTACATACATGGTTTGGGTGCAAATAAGCAAATTATTTTGAAACATTATAATGTAAACATTGAACTAGCTTGATAGACATGTTAATTCATGAAGCACTAGGAATTAATTTCCTTAGTATCCACCAATGTTGCTTATAAATAGGATGGGTTCAACATATTTCTCCAAATTATTTCATTCTTTTCATGATAAAAATATGCACCATGGAATATAAGAGATTGGCATTCAATTAAGCTTTATGAATTAAAAAGAGATATGTCTGTCAACTTCACTAAATAAGCTGACAATTTAAGAATTTTTACAAAGATAAGAGAGTGAGAATGGAAATACCTCGCTGAAAATTGAAATACTGAGGTTTAAAATGCATACTTTACATTATGGAAATAAAGCTTAACAAGTTCTCGAGGGACTGTTATGCTTAGAAAAGAAAATTCTATAGCTCTGTCTTAATTCACTTCACTAAACAGAATGGTAAGACACTTTTTTTTTTTTACTTGAAATGTGACGGTTACATTTGAATTTTAATTTACTAGATAGGTCTACAACAATGGTAATAACATAACATAAGGGGATGAAGTTAGCTCCAAATCTATATTTCATTATTATCCAAGCTAAGCTAGAATTTTAGCTACAGTATATATACAGAGAAAAAATTAAAAGGCATAACTTGTTCTTTTGTTTAGGTTACTACTGGTAAAGTTAATTGTTTCTACAAAAGATCTTGATTCTTCCTAAATGTTATTTATCCAGCCAAGTTATGATGGTCAATATCAGTAGTGATAATAGTATCACATCTGTTATCCAATGATAACACTGTGATATCACAAAGGAGACAAGAGTGCATACACAAAAAAATAGGGGTCAATATGGAATACTTCCTTCTGTTCTTGAGTTTCCTAACTTGCATTTGATGGCCGATGCAAACACTGAAAGGATGCCTCATAAAAGGCCAAATTTAAACAAGGAGGGAATAGACATAAGAAGTGAATTTTCTAATTTACTTCAAAATGTAAAATGATGAAGCTAATGGGCAGTATTTTTTCATAACATTATATATAATGGTTATGTGGAAAAATTATAACACTTAGAGGTGCATTCATCTATTTTCTTTTGCCAATAGCAACACCACTAACTGACTACATTGTAAATTAAAATGATATAATAGACATCAAAAAATCACATCCAAAATCATAAAGAAATTTAATGAATTAACACATTCTTTGAAAGATTTAATGAAATTCAATAATTTTGCAAAGTTATCAAAGAAGAATATGAGGCCAAAATACCAGCAACAGGAATGCAGCAATCACTAACAATCCTGTAGTAAAAATAAGAAAAATACTAGAGTTAAAAAGTTCTCACACATTAAATTAACAACTTAAGTGGACATTATCAATTTCTTTGAAAAGACTTTATCATAGCTTAGCCAAAATGAAATGGATCATTGGATATATACCTATGGTTATTAAAGAAATTAAAGTCAGAATGAAATAAATTCCCAAGGTGAAATAATCCAATCTAGAAAGCTTCACCAAAAAACTTTAGAAGTACTTACTGAAGTATTAATACCAATTTCATAGTATCTTGTAAAAAACAGCAGAGTTGTTGGAGGATTTCACAATTTATTTTACAATGACAATGACAGTGTTAAGTTTTGGTAGGCAAGAAAGAAGGAAAGAAAGAAACAAAGAGGAAAGGAAGAAAGAAAGGGAGGGAAGGATGGAAAGAAAAAAGGCAAGGAAGGAGAAATAACTACTTTTGTGTTGACGTGACAGAAATAAGTGCTGGATGGAATTATTTCCATTGGCTCACAAATTCAGAAGTCTCAGTCTCTTGTGCTGGGGGAAAAATGATTGAGCAACTAGATTTCATGGCACTGGGAGTAGGCATTGGAATCTATTCAAATCATGTTAGATCAGGATCAGAGAGTAAGGAAGGCAGGAACAAGTGGTGTGGTGATGAGGCATAGCTTTTAACCGTCTCCCACCTGTGACCTACTGTGGCCAGCAAGGCCTCACTTCCCAAAGTTTCCAAAAGCTCCCAAAACAGTATTGCCAGATAGGTTCCAGTCATTCCAAACATGACCTTGTAGAGAGAGTTTCTCAAGTAGATGTAATAACAAAATAACATGTTGACAAAGATGAGCAAATGAGATAATTGGTCATAAAGCATAAAACATCAGGGCTTGGAGTCAGTAGTTAGAAATTATTTTCTCCTCTTAACATCTCACTAGCACAGAGTCTTTAAGGACCACCTTCTGATTTGTATAATTAATCTGAAAACATGGGGTTTATAAAATGATGGATATATGCTAAAAAATTATACAGGATAAATCCACAAGTTAAGTTTAGTGTATTCTACTGCCTTGTCTTTTGTGGGGTAGCTCTATTGCTCCAAAATTTAGAAGGGGGGAATATGACTAGTGGAATCCACCTAAATTTTAGTATCTGTTTGACCTTCACAATGGATATTAACCCTTCTTCACATATTTAATATTTCCATACATTTTATTTCAAGTACCTAGCCTTAATCAATAGCCTTAAAATAATCCAAGAACATTGAAAGTAGGCACAAAGAAGTTCTGAAATTTAATTATGGAACATATGTGACACAATTATATAGGATTTTATGTATGGTAAAAGGTAAATGGCTATACAGTAATATTTTGTCATTTGTAAAGGTAGTAGTGCCAATAAAAATTTCAATACATAAATATGTTCTCTACCTTTCCGCATAGGCTTTCTTTGATTTGTTATGGAAATGTATCTAAAACTTATGTCCATTTACTAAGTTGCTTTTAAAGATATTTTTGTTACATTGGACCTTCATAGATAATTAAAATTATTTGTTGATTAGGGTACAGGCTACCATATTTCAACAACAACAACAACAAAACAAAGGCAAAGATGCCGGGAGTGGTGGCACATGCCTTTAATCCCAACATTCAGGAGGGAGAGGTAGGAGGATCACCATGAGTTCAAGGCCACCCTAAGACTACATAATGAATCAGTCAGTCTGAGCTAGAATGAAACCCAACCTCACAAAAAGGGAACAGGTGAAGATCAGCCACCTCTTACACTTCAGCCATGGTTCAGGTAAAACTATAGATTATTTGGCGAATTCAGCATGAGTGCTGCTCTCATGGAGAACCTGACAACCTATGCCAAGGTGATGACATAAGACACTGAGGAAACTCAAAATGTATCAAAGGAGCAATCCAGAAATGGCCGAGGGCTTAACACTAAAGGAACTTATCAGGGCACATTGTGGAAGAGGGGGCGAAAAGATAGCAAGAGCCACAGGGTGGGAAGGAGCACCCAGGGCCCTGCACTCCCCAACACTGACTGATTGTTGTTCTCACCACCCATAATCCATAACCACAGGGTTAAGACTAGTAACCCCATGGAGGAGGGTCCTCAGGGGGATGGGCTGAGGAGCAGGGGAACTTGACTAACACATGACTTGTGCATACAAACAGTTTCTTAAAAAAAATAAAAATAAATAAAAAAAAAACTGCACCGCTAGAGAGAAACAGCATAATTGCATAGCATATAAAACTCATTAAAATATAATAATTTTAAGCTGTTATGCATTCAATCTTATAACTTTCTAGAAAATGAAGTAAAAGGGAAATAGACAGATATTAAAAGAAAGTAGATACTAATAGTAAAATATTTTCTAAAGACATCTCTTTTATTAACTAGTAGGGCAGAAAAAAGTTTCAATAACTTTCAAAATATCCAAAAAACATGATTAATGTCACAATGAACATACATAAAACACCTCTTGGAATAACTATTGAAGCACATTTAAATAATGCAATTTTATTTTTTATTATTAGTTATGTTCACAGTGTGTAAAGAGCCATGTTGTTTAGCCTCCTCCCTGCCCATCCCCTCTGCAGGAACTCTCCTCATTGGGGAATGTGGGTCATGCATTGTCGGGTCAGCCATCAGTTATGGGTAAGAGGCAATGTTTCTGGGCATAATGTCCCAACATGTAGCTCTAACAATCTTTCTGCACCCTCTTCCACAAATTTCCCTGAGCCATAATTGGTTCATTTTAGGTCTACCTCAGTGATAAGGTCTTGGTAGCCTCTGTGTCTCTGGATCTGGTTTGGTAGGAATTGAGTGTTCTCTGTTTCTGTCTCCTTCACCCTTGTGCTGTTACCGGGTTTACCAAGAAAGCACAACTCTTGCTCATTAAATGATCATAAAGCAGGAAATATCTATATTACTTTCTTTTCTTGTCTTGGTAAGTGAATAAGAAACAGGAATAACTTGAAGAATGATTTGTCTTTGATCATGGTTTTAGGGATACTCAGTCTATTATAGTAACCAAGGGATAGTATCAAGAGCTGTTCAGGGTTCCTTCATTGGTTACTATAGAATGAGGTTCCTACAACTCACATGGTGGCTAGCTAGGAAGCAAAGAGCAAGAGCAGAGCTGGAGGTGGGTGCAAACTTCAAAGAGCCTCCCCTAGCGGTCTATAATCACCAGCTTTGTTTCATACATCAAAAGTTCCATAGCCTCCCAATAAAGCACCATTAGCAAGAGGTAAGGATTCCAACCATGAGGTGCAGGTGAAATACGCATTCAATCCTGACAATATCTATCACTGAAGATTAACTAGAAGAAGATTATATTTTTAAATTAAGAAACTTATTTCTTCTTTGTTGTTATTGACAGCTTCCATAATTTAAGAAAATAAACCAAGCTGACACCCCCCCCACTTTCCCTTTGTAATTCCTTCTCCACAAAATCCCTTGTCCCTATCAATTAGTCTTTTATATTCATGTCATCATGTTTTCCTTCTATTATGATAATGTTGTATAAGAAATGACAGGCAATGTGAGGTCTTTGAAAGTATAAACAAGATTGATAAACCCTTGGCAGAGCTGATCAACAGAAAGACAGAAGAGACACAAGCTAATAAAATTAGAGATGAAATAAGCACCATTACAACACATACCAATGAAAGTCAGAAAGTCATAGGGATGTACTTTAAGAACATATACTCTTCTAAGTTTGAAAATCTGAAAGAAATGTATGATTTCCTTGACATATATGATGTACCAAAATTAAATCAAGGTGAGATTAACCACTTAAATAGACCTATAGCAAGTACAGAGATACAAGCAATTATAAAAAGTTTCCCAACTAAAAAGCGGCTAAGCCCAGATCAGATATTTATTTCTAAGTAGTTCAAGCTAGAGCAAAGTTTTAAGGAAATAAAAGGACTATATTTATTCTAGAAAATGATAACAATAACAAAAACATCAACAGTTTTAAGGTACAGTTCATGTAGCATTTAACAAAACTTTAAAACTTTATATGTATACATTAGAAAACATAGATTACTAGGTAATAATGTATCTTAAAGCAAATGATAACAAAAAGGTAAAATAAAACCAGAAAGTAAATGGAAGACAGAAGGTCTCCCAATATGCCTAACTCTCAATTATACATCTATTAAGGTGTTAGTTCACATGGCAAAAGGTATTAAGCAGACCAAAAATGAACCCAACATGGCTCAGGGAAATTTTGCGGAAGAGGGGCGGAAAGAATGTCAGAGTCACATGTTGGGTCATGATATGCAGAGACATTTATCGTACCAATAACTGTGGGCTAACTCCACAATGCATGACCCATATACCTCAACAAGGAAGGGCCAGTGGGGAGGAGGTAGGTCACAGATGAGCCTAATAATGGTACCACACTGCCTGTATTTGCTGAAAAGAAAACTAATTTAAAAAAAAAAATAAGGAATTAAGGTTTCTGGTAGATTAAAATGTGAGCCAGTGAGCTGCAAAATAAGTTTCATATACTGTCTGAGATGGTCCCATATAAACATAGGAACTTTGCAAAAGTGGAAGGAGGAGGCAGGAACTAAGAGAAGACACATGTTAGGTTTGTCCTAACATTGCTGATTTTCAAGATGGAGCAAGAGTGGTACAAGTTCAGAATGGAAATGCTTTTTAGGAGCTAGAAAATAAGAGCCAACAGATTGTCCCATGCATTCATTACAGAAGACCCAGCCCTGCTGAACTACTAATTTAGGCCTCATGACTAAGAGGTAACTTCTGACATCTAGTATGGGAAGATAATAAATATGTGATATATTATGGCACCAAAATTGAAATAATTTATCACAGCAATATAAAGCTAATCAAAAGTGGGCAGCAGGTAATAATGAAGACTACAACTGAATAATTAACAAATATGCATGAAAATAATGAACAAATTTGATGTAAAAAGCTAAATAAAAAGAGAAAAACCCCTTGAGATTGATGAGGATAGTGAGGGAGAGATTATACAGGTAAATAATATCAGGATTATAAAAAGAATATCACAGCAGATGATAAAGACATTAAAAATAGTGAGAATATTATGAATGACTTAAGAAAAGATGAATATTTTAAAATATAATTTACCAAAAATGTTTAAAGATGAGATAAAAAATTTGAACAATCTTTTGAATGTTAAATGAAGTAAATCACTACTGAAAATACTTTTCTCAAAATGAAGATTGTAAATATTGCTTTGAATTAGTTTTTACTAAAGACACACACCAATGAACTTAATGTCTCTCACAGACTTTGAGATCTGATCAGAAATTAATAACAAAAAAAATACTTATTTTAGAGTATAGATGCAAACTCCAAAGCAAACTATAGGAAAATCAAATACAGCAACACTCACTTCTGCCCCCATAATGCATGACCCACAATCCCCATGGGGTTTACCTGAAGCTTCTTCAGAGGCAGAGAGGAGGGAGAGGATGGTACCAACATATGATGTTTACATGCAAAATATGTCCCTATCTAATAAAAATAAGTAAATAAATAAGAACAAGTGTTCTAAACCAATTGAGTTATTTATACTGAAGATATTTTTAAGTGGGTAAAGTGCTTGACACATAAGTGTAAAGACCTAGTTTCAAATCCACAGAATTCAGATAAATCCATAAGCAGTAGCATGAACTGTAGGAGGAAGAAACAGGAGAGAGCCTGGAAGCTCATGGGCCAGCTACTGTTTTCCCTCCATGAGACTTAATGGAGAGGAGTGAAGAGAGATGTACTCTATCTTAAAATTAAGAGATGTACTTTGGCATAAAATGGTTAGGGAACATGGGGTAGTTTTAATGGCCTGGCCATAATGCACAAGTAGATGGACAGGCTGGTCTGAAGATAGTTGGACAATTCATGCATTCACAGTTTATGGCCAGTGGAAATATACTTGTGGAAAGAAGTAACTAGTGTACTTCTACATCAGCATATCTGCTTAATGTTTTAGAAGAGAAAATGTGTGTTTTGAAAGAAGAAATCACTTGTAACCCTACAGGTAAAGTACTCATCCGGTTGCAATGAGAAGTTTAAAGTGTCACTAACCCCAGGAAAGACACATGAAGAAAGGAAATACAAGAATCATCAGGAAAAGTTCTGAGCAACTGGTATGAAACAAACTTTAGAAATACACTGCTTTTGAACATTTAGCATTGTAATAAAATTGTACATATTTTATTTGCATGTGGAGGGTGTGAGTGGGTGTATGTATAAGAGAACCGTGTCAGATTTTCTTACCACTCAAAATGAATGACTGTCAATATTTACTTGGATGATTTGGAATTTGAACCTGGGCCAGCAGTATTTCAAAGCAAATACCTTTAACCACTGAGCAATCTGCCCAGACTTTACATCTTATTGTTATTTGTGTTTTGTTTGTGACAGAATCTTACTCTAGTCCAGGCTAACATGGAACTCACTCTGTAGTTCCACATTGGCCTCATACTCATAGAGATTGTCTAACCCCTGCTTCCTGAGTGCTGGGATTAGAGGTTTGCACCACTACACCCTGCTCATATCTAATTTTTAGATGTATATAAACTGATTCTTAAAATTTTGACTTCCGGCCAAGATGGCAACTGCCTAGCTATGCTCAGATACTGGGGAAAGAAAGGCAAGAAATTAAGGGTTATCAGGGTCTTCTTCCCAGTAGGAGGGCACATAGTGAGGAAAACAGGGAAACACAGATCCCCCCTCAAGTGGGTAGTCTGCCGCCCCATACAGCCCCCCGTGCCCCAAGCGGCTGTGCTCCGATTGCATGCCCGCCAGCCCACTGCACACCCCCCAGCCCACTGCGCTGACACGAGGACCTCCGCTGTTTGCTCTGATCGTGGGTGCCGGCCCGCCACACTGTGCTCGGTTCTCACACCTGCGGGGGCCACCTCTGCCGTGATTAGGTGGCTGCCAGACCCTCCGCTGCTGTGCTCCCATCACTTGCCCACCGGCCACCCTCTGCTGTGTCCCGATCCGTGCCTGTATCAGCTGCCTCTGCACTACAATTGCACGTGCAGCGGGCCCAGTCCCACAGCAAGGGCCACACAAGCCCACACTGAGTCACTAGCGCCAGCTCAGGTGCATTCCCCTACCTGTCCATCGCCACCCATCCCCCACTCACCTGAGGCGGGAGAGCGCAGACTGTTTGCAGGTCCCAGTGTTCCCAGCCAGAGTTTGGGCAGCTTCAGGGTTTTCAACCTCAGTCCCCTTTCAAGCTTGAAGGCAGACAGCTTTGGTGCATTACTGGGTGAGAATTCAGGCAACTTTGGTGCCCCTGTCAGGCAGTAGATAGGCGGCTTTGGCAAGAGAGAGCAAAAACCCAGGCTGCTTGCAACTGCCCCTGGCTGCCTTGGATTCTCATTGAGCTAGAGCCCAGGCTGCTCCACCCACCTAACTACCCATACACTGACATGGGAAGACCACAGCACAAAAGAAATACCATGAAAAATAAAATGCAAGATAATCCAGACAGATCACCCAGTCCAACAAGGATTACATCTAACAAAAACATAGAAGAGTGTTTAGGATCAGAACATCAAGTGGAAGCTATGAGCAATGCAACCCTGACCAACCTACTGTTAGAACTTGCAGGAAAGCTACAAAGGACAAATAATCATGTGGATGCTAACATCACTAAGCTAGAGCAATATGATAAGACACTGGAAGGAATTCAAAGAGAGCTAAGAGAGTTGAGGGAGAGTGAAAAAAAAGAGGACCTTAAAAATCAGCTGGCAATACTAAATGGAAACATAAAGAAATGCAAGGATGATTTCCAGGAATCATCAAGAAAATCAGAAAATGAGGTGAAAAGGGAGCTGGAAAGAGTAATGGAAGTGATACATAGGAAAGTAGTAGAAAATGCAAACTTAATTGAACAAGTGCAAAACTCGCTAGAGGCTCTCAAGAAGAGTCAGAGAAGTGGAAGATAGATCTGGAAGACAGGATGGAAGAAACAGTTCAAGAGTGCAAAAATTTCAGTAAGTTCAAAAGTTCCTGTGAACAGAACATGAGGGAATTGTGGGATACACTTAAACATCCTAATATCAGAATCAATGGAATACCAGAAGGAGAAGAATTTCAGACCAAAGGCATGGAGAACTTATTTAACACAATAATTGAAGAAAACTTTCCCCATCTCTTAAAAGAAAGACCCATCAAGATACAAGAAGCAAACAGAACTCCTAACTGATTAGACCAAAGGAGAAACTCCCCAAGACATATTATCATTAAGACTCTAAACATTGACACCAAAGAGAAAATCCAAAAAGCAGATAGGGAAAAACAGCACACCACTTTCAAAGGAAACCCCATCAGAATTACTTCAGACTTCTCAATGGAAACCCTGAGAGCTAGAAGGGCCTGGAATTAAACTCTCCAAACTCTAAGAAACTATGGTTTCCAACCCAAACTACTCTACCCAGAAAATTCTCCCTTATAATAGATGGTGAAAGGAATACTTTCCATGACAAAACTCAGGTTTACAATTATATGAACACAAAACAAAACCTACAGAAAGTATTCCAGGAAATTCTCAACAGAGAAGAAACAAATAACCAAACACAAATGCCTACAAGAAGCAGATCACAGCAACCAAACCCAGAGTAGACACAAAAAATTTCAAATTTAATGAAAACACCAACACACCTCTACCACCACAACATGGCAGGGATCAAATCAAATCTCACAGTCATCACCCTAAATATTAATGACCTTAATTCACCCATTAAGAGACACAAGCTAACAGGGTGGATCAAAAAATTAGACCCCTCAATCTGCTGCCTTCAAGAAACCCACCTTAACATTAAAGACAGAAACCTCCTCAGGGTGAAAGGGTAGAAAACAATATTCCAAGCAAATGGGAATAAGAAACAAGCAGGTGTAGCTATATTAATATTGGATAAAATAGACTTCAAACCAAAAACAAACAAAAAAGACAAAGAAGACTACTTCCTACTTATAAAGGGAACAATCCATCAAGAGGATATTACAATCATAAATCTGTATGCACCAAACACAGGAGCACCACAGTTCATAAAACAAAACCTACTTGACAATAAAACAGAAATAACTACCAACACCATCAGAGCTGAGGACTTCAGCACACCATTATCAGTAATAGACAGATCATCCAAACAGAAACTCAACAGGGAAGTAAGAGAGCGCAACAAAACCATAGAACACTTAGACCTAAGGGACATATACAGAACTTTCCATCCCAAATCCACAGACTACACATTCTTCTCAGCAGCCCATGGAACATTCTCAAAAAATAGACCATATACGGGGTCACAAAGACTGCCTCCACATATTTAGGAAAATTGACATAATTCTCTGCATATCAGATCATAATGTTATATTCCTAGAAATAAAAAAAAAAAAAAAAAACAAAAAAACGCCAAGAATCCCAAAGGCAACTGGAAACTGAATAGCACACTCTTAAACAGTAAATGGATAGTGGATGAAATATAAAATGAAATTGCAAAATTCCTGGAATTTAATGACAATGAGAACGCATCATACCAAAACTTATGGGACACAATGAAGGTAGTCATCCGGGGAAAATTCATAGCACTCAATGCCTTCATAAAAAAGACAGAAAGATCCCAAATCAATAGCATAAACATCCACCAAAAGGCATTGGAAAAACCAGAAAAATTCAACCCAAAGAGCTCCAGAAGGAAAGAAATAATTAAAATCAGAGCAGAAATTAATGAATTGGAAACCAAGAAAACAATTAAGGCAATTGACAAAACAAAGAGCTGGTTCTTTGAAAAAATAAACAAGATTGACAAACTGCTGGCAAATTTGATCAAGCAAAAAAAGGAGAGACTCCAAATTAACAAAATTCAAAATGCAAAAGGAGAGATCACAACAGACATAAGTGAAATTGGCAGAATCATCAGGACGTATTTCAAAAACCTCTACTCCACAAAACTGGAAAATGTGGAGGAGATGGATAAATTCCTGGATGCATATCATCTACCAAAGCTAAAATCAGAGCAGATTAATCACCTCAATGAACCCATCACACTCATGGAGATTGAAAAAGTAATAAAAAAAAAACCTCCCAAAAAAGAAGAGTCCAGGACCAGATGGATTCCCAGCTGAATTTTATCAAACCTTAATGGAAGAACTCAAAGCAATCTTTCTAAAACTGTGCCACACAATTGAAGAACAGGGAAAGCTACCCAACTCCTTCTATGAAGCTAGTATCACCCTAATCCCCAAACCAGGCAGAGATGCAACAAGAAAAGAAAACTACCATCCTATTTCCCTAATGAACATAGATGCAAAGATCCTCAACAAAATACTCACAAAACGAATCCAACACATCAAAAGCATTATCCACCTTGACCAAGTGGGATTTATCCCAGGAACACAAGGGTGATTCAACATACGAAAATCTGTCAATGTAATACACCACATAAACAATCTTACACATAAAAACCACATGATCATTTCGATAGATGCAGAAAAGGCCTTTGACAAGATGCAACATCACCTCATGATCGGTACATTGGAGAGAATCGGCATGGTCGGTTCACATCTTAACATAATAAAGGCAATATACAAAGCTCCAAAGGCCCAAATAATGCATAATGGAGAGAGAATGGAGGAATTCCCATTGAGATCAGGAACAAAACAGGGATGTCCTCTCTCACCTCTGCTTTTCAATATAGTTCTTTAAGTCCTAGCCCAAGCAATAAGACAGGAGAAGGAAATAAAAGGTATACAATTTGGAAAGGAAGAACTTAAGTTAGCTCTATTCACTGATGACATGATTGTATATGTAAGAGACCCAAGAGACTCCATACCAAAACTCCTAAAGGTGATTAACTCCTATAGCAAAGTAGCAGGATACAAAATCAATGCACAAAAATCGGTAGCATTTCTGTATGCAAATGACAAAGATACAGAAAAAGAAATAAAGGACATAGTCCCATTTTCAATAGGAACAAAAAATAAAAAATAAAATACCTTGGAATAACGTTAACCAAGGAAGTAAAAGATCTATACAATGAAAATATAAAAACTCTCAAAAAAGAAATTGAGGCGGACTTGAGAAGATGGAAAGTCCTCCCATGCTCCTGGATAGGCAGAATTAACATTGTGAAGATGACAATCCTACCAAAGGCAATATATAGATTTAACATAATTCCAATTAAAATCCCTACAGTGTTCTTCACAGAGATAGAAAAAATGATCTCAAATTTCATATGGAAAAACAGAAGGCCTCACATATCCAAACATATCCTCAGCAAAAGAAATACCTCTGGTGGCATCACCATACCTGATCCAAAGCTATACTACAAAGCCATAGTAATAAAAACAGCATGGTACTGGCATAAAAACAGGAGTATAGACCAATGGAATAGACATGAGGACCCGGATTTTGGGTCAAGCAACAATAGCTACTTGATATTAGACAAAGGCCCAAACAATATAGGCTGGAAAAAAGATAGCATCTTCAACAAATGGTGCTGAACAAACTGGAAAACCACATGCAGGAAACTAAAACTTGATCCACACATGTCATCATGCATTACACTCAAATCCAAATGGATCAAAGACCTCAACATAAGACCAGAAATTCGAATACTACTGGAAGAAAATTTAGGAAGTACTTTCCATGATATAGAAATGGAAAAAGACTTCATGAACAAAACCCCACTGGCTCAAGTTCTTAAACAGTCACTCAACCAGTGGGTTCATAAGAAGCTGAAGAGTTTCATTACAGACAAGTATATAATAAGCAAAGGCAATAGAATATTCACAGAATGGGAGAAAATATTTGCAGGTTATACAACTGATAGAGGCCTTATCTCTAGAATCTACAAAGAACTCAAAAGTCTAAACAATAAGAAGACAAATACCCCACTCACAAAATGGGGCACAGAGTTGAACAGGCAATTCACAGAGGAAGAGATACAAATATACAAATGGCAAACACACACTTAAGAAAATGTTCATCATCCCTAATCATCAGAGAAATGCAAATTAAAACAACTATGAGATTCTACCTTACCCTAATAAGGATAGCCAACATCAAAAAATCAAATGAAAATAAGTGCTGACAAGGATGTGGAGAAGCAGGAATACTCATTCACTGTTGGTGGGAATGTAGGATGGTACAACCACTTTGGAAAGCAACATGGAGACTCCTGAAAAAGCTGAGTATAGAAATAGCAACAGACCTAGTTATACCATTACTGGGCATCTACGCTAAAACCTTCAAACCACAGGCCAGAGAGATTTGCTCAACCATGTTTGTAGCAGCTCAATTCATAATAGCTAAAAGCTGGAATCAACCCAGATGTCCATCATTAGAAGAATGGATAACATAGATGTGGTATATCTACACAATGGAATTCTATACAGCAGTAAGAAAAAATGACACAAAGAAATCTGAGGAAAAATGGTTGAACCTGGAACAGATCATTCTCAGTGAACTTACCCAACCACAGAAAAAAAATCGACACATAGTCTCACTCATCTACAACACCTAACCTGAATCTACCCAAGAGACCTTACATATCCAGCAAGCACCTCATGGACTAGACAATAGGATGGATGGGGAGGGCGGGGAGGGCATCAAAGGGTGGAAAACAGTAATCTGGACCCTAACGGCAATGGTACCATAAAATTCTACTTCCTAAAAGACAGAGCAAATGGCTGAACCTTCACTAGATCCTTACAGTAAACACCTGAACCACAAGACACTGGAGAGGGTAGGATCTCTCCCCTCAATTAATGGAACTCATGAGAAAATACATGAAATTGAGGAATAAGAGGTTTATTCAAAGAATTTGTTATTCATATTGTGAATATTGCCTCTCCCCTCTCTCTCTCTCTCCTCTCTAACTCTTGTATATTAGTTATATTTTTCCTCAATTTCTTAGTGGGCACTGACCTGTAACCCCACTTCCAGCTTGGGGCTACCATCCACAATGAGCTTTTGATCAGAGATACCTACAAGGTTTCCCAAAACAATGACAGACTTCTGTCAGAGTACTTGATGACCCACCAAAGGCCAGTGGTATGACCCTATTGCTGAAGACTCCATATGCAGCTGACAGGTAAAATGGAATGGCATGGCTGGAAGCCAGGAGAGAGTCAGTTCTCAGACAGTCAGCGTGTCTAGTGCCAGAAGGTGCTACATGGGCGACTGGGTGAAATGACCAATATCTGTCCAAGCAACTCATTGTCTATCCTAATTAGCAGCAAATAACCTGATGTGATGCCCACACAAGTGCAATAGTGGCACACAGCCATGGTGGGGAACCAACTGCTCTTGATTTGGCTAACTGATCCCCTCAGTGGTACCAGACCCATAGCTGGAGCTGGGAAACTAGACAGAACCATACCCAAACATAAGCCCACTCTCCAATATCAAGCTACCATCAATCATGGGCTACAAGAGGGCCTACACCTATCAAATTCTCTATCAAAAAAGTAATTGTTATCTCAATTTTCCGGGTGCTAAGTTACTCTCCATTGGAGAATCTGCTTCTCTTTTTCAGATAGATGCAGATCCTATGGAGAGAGCTGCCCCAACATACTTCATCAGGGGCCTGACTGAAACTAAGGACAATTGGCGAAACAAGCAAGGGTGCTGTTTTCCTGATGAACCCGATACCAGCACAAAGGGGAAGGAGACCAACACAGAGAAAAATCAGCTCCTACCAAATCAGAGAGCCAGAGCCTCAGAGGCCCCCAACACCTCAGCCCTGAAGCAGACCAAAAATAAACTCAACATAGCTCAGGGAAATTTTGCTGAAGAGGAGGCGGAAACCATGTCAGAGTCACATGTTGGGTCATGATATGCAGAGACATTTATGGTACCAATAACTGTGGGCTAACTCCACAATGCACAACCCATTTACATCAACAAGGAGGGTCCAATCAGAGGAGGTAGATCATGGAAGAGCCTAAACAATGGTACCAAACTGCCTGTATTTGCTGAAAAGAAAACTAATAAATTAAATTTTTTTAAAAAAGAGTAAAATCAAAAAAGAAAATTTGAAACTTCAGAGGCACAAAATACAGTGCTTCTTGATTGAATAAATGAGTAGTATGACAGGCAATCTTTTATTTTGACAGTAAATTTTAAAAATAACTATAATTGGTAAAGATGAAATTTACTAGAGAATTAATCAAAACTTGGTAATAAAATTAAACTATGAAATTATTTTTTCTTCACATAAAGCCAAAGTGACAGAATTCTACACAAATGTAAAGGTACATGCTTACATTCAGCTTTTTTGGAGTTTTTCTTTGATATAATAAATATTATTTAACATTTCAGAACTGCAATAAAAATGAAAATCCCTAGTCTTGAGTACATTTGAAACTTCTTCACCAATGTTTTCACAACATGAATAACAAATTCTTTGAATAAACCTCTTATTCCTCAATTTCATGTATTTTCTCATGAGTTCCATTAATTGAGATATATATCATAGGGATTGTATTGGAAGCCTTAAAGGAGTCTTGAGTATAGTTCAAACCCCAAGATTATAAATAAATAAATTATTCTGAAATGTGAGAGTAATTGTTCTGTAAACAATGTTTATGATGCAAGCAATCTATATTAACTTTAAGAGTGTAATATTAGGACTTTTGAAAAGAAAGGTTTGAAACTGACCTAAAGAAATATTTAAAGTCTAAAACCAGCAAAGATGCCCCCTTTCAGAGAATGTACTATAGGAAAAAGCAATTACATAACAAGGTTAAAAACTCTCTCCAAAGATCTTTTCCTAAACCCAAAACAATTCAGAGATTTAATGAACATAAAAGTTGAGCGAAGAAGTAAAATATACCAATTAGTTCCTCATTTTCAATGCTTCAGTCTAACAATTGCCAACAATTTAAATGACCTGTGGACATCTCAAGTAATAGTATAATACACGTGATATGTTTAGTAGATATAAATTGGGATATATTTTTACAAATAAATGTTATCTTATTTAATTGCTGTATCAATTATTTTCCTGCTACCATGACCAAAATACTCGACAGAAATAGCCTCAAGAAGAAAAGGCATATTTTGGCTCAGAATTGTAGATGGATTTCAGTTCACCTCAGTGCTCATGGCATGGTGGAATTTCTGGTGGTAGAAGTGTGCCATGGAGGTTTGTCTACATGGTGGCAGAGAGGAAGCAGAGGGTGTGGTACTTCTGTCATCCAGGCTCCTCCTCCTAAAGGATCCATATCCTGAGGACCAAGAGCTCTGAACATGAGCCTTAGGGGACATTCCAGATTCAAACTGTCACTACTGCTGATGGTGAAATGGATGATTGTTAATAGTGATGATGCTTCCTTGGGAGTGGGAGGTGGGGCAGAGAGAGGACAACTGAATTTTCCTCATATACTTAAATACTGACTACTATTATTGGTCCATTTGTTTATTTACCAGTAATGCATACATTTGTCCCAAATTTAACTGGTGCATGAGTTTAGAGGATTATTTCACATCATTTAACAGAGCAAACCCAGCTAGTCTCTAAGTAACAGGAATTTTGAGTGGTGGTGTTTGAACTGAAACCTAATTCTATTTGTTGAACAGGATCCTTAACTTTTCTAAACCTGTGGGTCAAGTCATTAGCATCACCATAGTCTTTAGCTAATCCAATCAGATCCATTCAGCTCAGCCTCTTCCAAATGTTATACCCAAAAAAGCTCAAAAAACACATATTATTGTTTAGAGCAACTAATTTAAAGCTAATTTTCCACACAACTATTAACAACTAATAACAGTACTCATTCTTCAAGTATTCTTCTACTAGAGGGAGATTGAAGATATTTAATATAGTTAAATATGTTCCAAGAAATTTAGTGGTGTATGGTTCTCTAGAATCTCTGCTTGGTGTATATCCTCTGTCTAACAGAGAAGAAAAATCAATGTGAGAGTTTATAAGCCAAGGGTAAAATTAGAAAGGATTACATTAACACATTTGCAGATGTAGAATCCTTTGTTCTCAGTCTGACTAATAATGTTCTTAATAGCCTTCCCTTAATCTATCACAATGGGGCTTCAAAAGGCAGGCCATTAGTAGAACACAAAGGCACACAGTTGATTTCTTCTTTTGGTTCAAATATAACTTGTTAGAAAATAATATTTATTGTACCTTATAAGCATTTATAGGAAAAGAAATTGAATTAGAAACAAATGCAGAGAAAATAACCTAGAGGAATTAAGTGACCATGAGAAGAAGAAACACAGACCTTAAAGTCAAGGATTAAACTCATGTCAGAAATTTTGAGGAGGAATTAAACAGAAAGGCTGTCTCTTTATCACATTGTAATAGTAACTTAGAGCCTGATTTACTTTAATTTTATTTTGATGTAGAGTCCAGGCTGACCTAGAACTCATTTTGTAATCCAAACTGACTTGGAGATTCCTCTCCTGTTTTCAAAGATTCCTCTCCTGCTTTCAAAGTTTTGGGATTATAGGAATAAACCATCATACCCAGCTTGAGGTAGCTTTTGTTATAAGAAAATGGTTTGATATTTGTTCTTAAAGATGACTTGTTGGCCTCCAGACATAAAATAGCCTGGATATCCATGACTTCACAGTGCCTGACACTACCTACACAAGACTATCATAAGAAGAGGAAAAGGTCATGACGTCAAAATAAAAGAGAGGCTGATTGAGATGGGGAGAGGATATGATAGAGAGTGGAGTTTCAAAGGGGAAAGTGGGGGAGGGGAGGGTATTACCATGGGATACTTTTTATAATCATGGAAGATGCTAATAAAAATTGAGAAGAAAAAAAAAAAAAAGACTTGTTGGGACAAAATACTCAACCAGCAAGTAGCTTAGAGAGTGAAAGTACTTTAGGCTTAAGAGAAGCGTATATTATGACAAAAAGTCTAAAAACTAAACTCCCCAGACTGTAGAGAGAAGCTCAGACCAGTTCACGCACACAGAGACAGAGATGGAAAGTGGCATTTCTATCCTGCTCATCACCACTGACATGACCATACAGAACAAAGCTTCTCCTGTCTTCACCACAGCTCCTTAGGATGGTGGTTCCAAACTTGGTCCTTGCCCCCCACCTCCATAGATAAAGTTTGTCCCTTGAACTCTAATCACAACTTCATTATGATATAATGATAAACAGACCCTTGTAGAACAATAATAATTGCAAAAATAATAAAAATATTTTGAACACTAAACAGCTAGTGAAATCAAAGTTTCTAGTACCCTATTAATTTAATTATAAAAGGAGATTTAAGTAAATTTGGTAACTAAATTTTAAAAAATAAGATTAAAATATTGCTACATATTTCTCAGTGATGATATATGTGTATATACATATATATATATATGCCTATATGTGTATATATATATATATATATATATATATATATATATATGTTTGAAGACAGATAATAGTATTCAAAGTTCCATGGGGTTATTTTCCATGCTATATTGGTGTCTCCTAGCCATATTTTTATAGTCAAAAAAGTGCTAGGGAGGATAGAGAGCATATACTCACATGTATCCAGTAGTACCGGACTTTTACCTAATGTGGTTTATAAAATCACAAGGCCAACTCTCCTAAACTGTATCTGTCCTATAAAATTTTATTGTAGTTTTTCAGTTACCAGTCAAATGAAAATAATTTTCTGTAAATCTGATGATGTTAAAGCACACGTCATCACTGACAAGCACTTAAGTTCCTAGGCATTATGTGTGATCTCGTTTAGTTTTACATGGACACTTTGCAACAAAAGTAATTCATTAATTAGCCCTGTGAATAGTTAGGCAGATGTTATCTCTGGAGAACATTGCATTAAAGAGACATAGGTGTGCCTGTGTGTGTGTGTGTGTGTGTGTGTGATTTTGGTTTCCAAATATAGAAAACTAATATAGTCAACCAGATTAGGAAACTGGAGTTACTACGTAAATGGAACATTACTTCCCGTGTTGGAAAATAACAGTGTGAAAAATGAGATCAAATGCTTCTGGTTTTAAAAAAAAAAAGTAAATGAGCAAATAGCTGTAAAATCCCAGAACCACATGAGAAACCAATTTGAAAGTTGAACAACAGAAAAGACATCCATTATTCAAATTTCCATCACCAGACAAGTATAAAATTTATTTGATGTAAACATAATCTGTGAAAGGTAGCTAAGAATTTTCCTCTTCAGATGAAAAATGAAACTCTTATCCCTAGAGCTTTTGCATATAGCAATCTTAACTGATTGTATTTCTGTGCTTTGTGAATATTATATATCAATTGATAGAATGAAAATGAATTAAAAAACATCATTTTTTTCTTGCTAAGACTAAATTGAATAATGATTTCCTGAAGAAGTCTTCCATTGACACTAATGGAAATTCTGACTCAGTGCAACAAAATTTTCAGCACCTGAGATAATCTGAACATATCTTACTTCTTCCCATAAGAAGCCTAGATAAAATATGCATTTGATTAATAATGAAAAAAAACATGATTTGCCAAACTCTTGAAGCAGATTTAAATGAATCAAAAAAAAAAAAAAATCCAGACCTGATAACTCAGGCCAGAAATCCCAGTTGACTTGAAAGGCTGAGGCAGTTGGGTCATAATTTCAAGATCTGTTTGGGTTAAACAGTAACTTCAAGGTCATTCCAGTTAAGCTGTGTGGGACCTTGTCTCAAAATTAAATAACAAATAAGAAAATAAATAATAAACACATAGATAGAGGGTTAGATTCATAGCTCAGTCTTAGAGTCCTTGCCTAATATTCTAGAGCCTAACATGCTAGACTCTAGGTCATGGTATTGCCATCTGAGAGTTTTGAGAGGGGAAGAAAGCTGTTGTTAAGGTAAAAAAGTTGGGATAAATCATGAGTCCGAAGAGGGGGCAGAAAGATTGTTAAAGCCACATGTTGGGTTATAACTAATTAAAAAAAAAAAGACATGAGAATCATGGGTATCATGGGCAAATAATGGTAAAAGTTTATAGTAGAAATCTTGGGGGGAACAACAGATCCCATTTTCAGGAAAATTCCCCTAAAGCCATAGTGAAAATGGGGAAATATCTATCCATGAAAATATACTAAATGTCACCAATCGTGGGAAAATGTAATACTTGAGGTGTGACATTCTCTTTCCCCCTTAAATTACAAGTGTTAAGAAAGCTATTAATCATCATTTGAGCATATTGTTCTAAGAAGGAACAGGCAGGACTAGAAGAGACCCTTGTGTCTCCTCTCCCAGGTCCCAGGCTATGGCTCTGATACCACACTGAGATGGCTGGCACTGTATTTTTCACTCCCACGCAGCAGAAGCTCATTTACAGGCATAGCAAGAGGACAAAGTGCAAAAGGCAAGTATTTGTGGAGGTCCTGTTTGTCCCATTTCCATCTTGCTTGTGGAGTTCAGGTACATATCCCAGTGGTTTGCAGCCCATACCACAGCATCTACTTATAGAGTAAGGGAAAGCAAGTGCCCGCACACAATTCTGGAACAGTAGTCCAGGGATTCTTTGCTAGGGAAAGGCAGTCCTGAAAAGATGCATTCTTAAATTCTCCCTGGAGGGCTGACTTTATTTGTAGTAGATCATGGAGCACACCATGTCTAACAGTGATGTTGGAAGCAGCAGGGTGTTGGCTGAGAGCCTTTAAGAGAATACTGGTTGCTCCCTGATGCAAGCAAAGGGTGTAGCATCTGGAGTTCATAGAACCAGAGGAAATTATAGCCATCAAGAGACTTCATAAGATTCCAGGAAAAGCTGGGAGTCAGGATAATGATGTATATACACCCAGGGTCAGCTCAGACCAGGACATGGGTTAAACATGAAAGCATTCTCCAAACCTATACAGGCCCACCCATATGCAGTAGAATTCTCACTGACAAAGAGTTGTACTTAATCACAACATTTTCCTTAATACTATTCATGGATCTAACAGTGCACTGTGGCCCAGAGGCAATGCTGAGGATGCCAGAATTTTCAATAAAGTCAGTGACATTCTGGAAAACCATGTGCACTGTGTAAGGACATGCATTCACAGAATACATGGGAGGGGATTCCCCAGCTTCCACCCTCTGATTGAACATGGGGAAATAACTGAATGACTTGTGATGACAGCCTAAGCCAAAACAGATTCCATGATAAATGCTGTATATTTAACTGCATAATGGGCTATATAGATGATACTTGAACAATAATTTGCTGGCACTGACTCAAACACAGGCACTAACCATCCTGAAAAAGTATAAAAATATAGAAATAAAACTCTGAATAGAGAGTTGGAGAGATTGCTTAGTGGTTAAGGTGCTTGCCTGCAAACCCTAAGGACCCTGTTTGATTCCCTTGTACCCACCTAACCCAGATGCATAAGGTGGTAAATGCATCCGGAATTTGTTTGCAGTGGCTGAAGGCCATGGCCCACCCATTCTCTCTATATGCCTCTGTCTCTCTCACCCTCTGTCTCTCATTAACTCTCTCTCAAGTAAATAAATAAAATACATTTTTTAAAACTTCTGAAGAGATCCTAGAAAGGTCATACACTGCGTGGTAGGGGGAGGGAACATAGGCCTTTCAGGATTACTTCAATCAAATTTGTAACAAAAATAACAAAAAACATATCTGTTCCTTGATTGGGGCAGAACATTATTATGGGTAGTTACAATATATTACCAAAATATCGTCCTTTTAAACTGCATGCACACACACACACACACTCCTTATTAGACATGCAAGGAAACAAACATAAGTACCACAGATGTACAGGTAAGAGAAGCAATGAAACCACCTTCACAGATAGTAAATTTCAAATTATCAAACCAAATATAACTATGTTATATTGAAGGCCAATAACGACATGGTTTTGTCTCCTGGTCAAGATGGCATCCACCTAACTGTGCCACACCTCACAAAGAAGGAAAGGCAAGATGTTGAGTGTTCATTAGGTCATCTAGGGGTGAGCAGACTCAAATAGACCTCCAGTGGGAGGGCACAGAGGAGAAAAAAAAAAAAAAGGGAATCTGCTGATTCCCAAGCTCTCAGCTAGCCCACTAGTCCCTCAATAACCTCAACCAGCCTCGCTAGCCACGGTTCCAGCCCCAGATTCCTCCTGAATCAACCACCGGCAAGGAGACCTAGGCCCCGTGCCTCCAGGCTTGTGAATGCCATCTCACTCACCTCCTCCCTGCAACACCCCACCCCATGCACAGACACAGGCCGGCAGGCTAGCAGTCCCCCAGGGGACCTGCAGGCATGAATGCAGTCCCACTCACTGCCACTCCCCACCCCCAACATAGACCCAGGCCAGCAGGCCATCTTTCCTGCAGGGGACCTCCACTTGTGAACATAGTCTCCCACCTCACTACACACACCCAGGTCGGCAGGCTAGCACTTATCCCTCATCCCCTGCCTCCACCAGGGACCTCCACACACCACTGTTGCAACTTGCATAGACCCAGGCCATCAGACTGGGTTTTCCCTTCCCTAGGCTTTCCCACAACAGGGGACCCCAACCCCCCACATGTCACCTGACCCACAGGGTAGATTACAGCTTCCTCCTAAATTAAATAAGACTCCTACACTATGAAGGACAGAACACAGTGCAAAAGGAATAGCTTGAAAAATCAAATGCAAATAAATTCAGTAAGATCACCCAGTCCCACAATGGATGTCTCTAATCAAAACATAGAAGAGACACTGGGATCAGAACCCCAAAATAAAGATATAAGCTATGAAACCCTGACCAAGCAAATAGCAGAATTGCTGCCCTTGCTAGTTTAGGCCTAATAGATAAGAACCAGGAAGGGATCCAAAGCCAATTAAATGATCTGAAGGAGAGAAAAAAAAAAAAAAGAGGACCTCAATGATCATCTGGCTAAGCTCAAGGAAGACATAAAGAAAACCAAGGATGAATTCCAGGAAGCATTAAGAAAATCAGAAAATGATGTGAAATGGAAAATTGAAAGAGGGATGGAAAATATACATAAAAACACAGTGGAAAATATAAACCAAATTAAGAAGCCCAAAACTCATAGAAGCTCATAAGAATAGAGTTAGCTAAATGAAGCATAGAAACTCAGAACTGGAAGACAAAACAGACAAAAGAAACAGTTTTTTTGTTAACAGAACATGAGGGAACTGTAGGACATCCTTATACAATCCAACATTTGGATCATGAGAGTACCAGAAGGGGAAAAATTTCAGACCAAAGGCATGGAGAACTTATTCAACAAAATTATTGAAGAAAACTTTCCCATGCTCCTAAAAGTAAGTTCCATCAGGATACAAGAAACTAGCGGAATTCCAAACAGACTGCACCAAAGGAGAAATTCTCCAAGACATATTATCATTAAGACTCTAAACAATGATATGAAAGAGAAAGTCCTAAAAGCAGCTAGAGAAAAATAACATATTACATGTAAAGGAAATTCCATCAGAATTACTCAGACTTCTGAATAGAAACCAGGAAAGCCAGAAGAGCCTGGAATGGAACACTGCAAAGTCTCTGAATCTATGGCTTCCAACTCAAACTACTCAACCCAGCAAAAGTATCCCTCATAATAGATGGCAAAAGAAAAACTTTCCACGATAAAACTCAGCTTTATAACTGTACAAACACAAAGTCAAATCTGCAGAGAATAATTCAGGGAGTTCTCCATACAGAAGAATCAAATAATCAACCTCAAGTGCCCACAGATGCAGATCACAATAACCAATCTCAGAGAAGGCACAAAAAACTACAAAGTCAAAGAAAATACCAAACCATATAAACCACCATAAAATGACAGAGATTAAATCAAACCTCATAGTCATTACCCTAAATATCAATGGGCTTATTTCACCCATCAAGAGACATAAACTAACAGGGTAGATTGAAAATTATACCCCTCAATCTGTTGTCTTCAAAAAACCTACCTCACCACTAAAGAGAGACACCTCCTCAGGGTGAAAGCATGGAAAATGATATTCCAAGTAAATGGAAATAAGAAACAAGCAGATGTAGCTATACTAATGTTGGGTGAAATAGACCTCAAACCAAAAGTAATCAAAAAGACAAGGAAGGCCACTTCCTACTTATCAAGGGAATAATCCAACAAGAGGACATCACAATCATCAATCTTTATGCACAAAACATATGTGCACCACAATTCATAAAACAAAACCTACTTGACAACCAAACAGAAATAAACAGCAACACCATCATAGTATGGGACTGCCATACTCCACTACCAGCAATAGATAAATCATCCAAACAGAAAATTAATAGGGAAGTGGCAGAGCTCAGCAAAACCATAGATCAATTAGACATAATGGACATCTACAGAAAATTCTACCCCAAATCTACAGAGTACACATTCTTTTCAACAGCCCATTGAACCTACTCTCAAATAGATCACATACTGGGTCATAAAGTCTGCCTACATATGTTTAGAAAGATTGACATAATTCCCTGCAAGATATCAAATCACAATGTTGTATTGCTAGAAATTAACAACAAAAGATGCACCAAGAATCTCATCAGCTCCTGGAAACTGAGCAACACACATTTAAACAATAAATAGGTAATGGATAAAATAAAAAAAAAGGAAATTGTGAAATTTCTAGATATGTATGACAATGACAATCATACAAAAATTTATGGAACACAATGAAGGTGGTCCTCAGGGGAAAATTTATAGCACTACATGCCTTCATAAAAAGACAGATCAATATCCTAACCATCCACCTAAATGCAATGGGAAAGGAAGAATAATCCAACCCAAAAATCTGCAGACAGAAAGCAATAATTAAGATAAGAGCAGAAATTAATGAGTTGGAAATCAAGAAAGCAGTTAAGAAAATTGATGAAAGAAAGAGCTAGTTCTTTTGAAAAATAAACAAGAATGATAAGCCCCTGGCAAATTTGATCAAGCAGAAAAAAGAGACACTTCAAATTAACAAAATTAGAAGTGGAAAAGGAGAGATCACAACAGACATAAGTGAAATTGGGATAATCATCAGGACTTATTTCAAAAGCCTCTACTCCACAAAAACTGGACAATATGGAAGAAATGGATGAATACTTGGAGATATACCACCTACCAAAGCTTAACTCAGAGCAGATTAATCTCCTAAATAAAGCTACCACACCCATCAAGACTGAAAAGGTAGACAAAAACTTACCCCAAAATAAGAATCCAGGACCAGGTGGCTTCTCAGCTGAATTCTATCAAACCTTCATGGAAGAATTGAAACAAATTTTTCTCAAACTGTGCCACATAATCGGGGAATAGGGAAAAATCTCCAACTCCTTCTATGAAGCTACTATCACCCTAATACCAAAATTAGACAGAGATGACACAATAAAAGAAAACTATAGCCCTTTTTCCCTGATGAACTTAGACATAATGATCCTGAACAGAATGCTCTCAAACCAAATTCAACACATCAAAAGCATTATCCACCTTGACCAAGTAGATTTTGTCCAAGAAATGCAGGAGTGGTTCAACATATGGAAATCTGTCAATGTAATACACCACATAAACAAGCTTAAACAGAAAAACACATGGTCATTTTGATAGATACAGAAAAAAGCCTTTGACAAAATACATCACTTCATGATAAAACCATTGGAGAGAGTAGGCATGGATGGTTTATATTTCAACATAATAAAGGCTATGTATAAAGATCCTAAAGCCCAGATAATACTTAATGGGGAGAGACTCAAGGAATTCCCACTGAGATCAGGAACAAGACGGGGTGTCCACTGTCACCTCTGCTCTTCAACATAGTACCGGAAGACCTAGCTCAAGTAATATGACAGGTGAAAGAAATAAAAGGGATACAAATTGGAAAGGAAGAAGTTAGCTGAGTTAACTTCTTCCGCAAAGTACCAGGGTATAACATCAATGCACAAAATCAGTAGCCTTTCTATATGCAAAAGACAAAGATACAGAGAAATAAATAAGCAACATTGTCCCATTTTCAATAGCAACAACAAAAATACCTTGGAATAACATTAACCAAGGATGGGAAAGACCTATATAATAAAAAAAAAGGGGGGGGTTATTTCATTTGTCCTGGAACTAACTTACTCTCCGTTGGAGAATCTGCTTCTCTTTTTCAGATAGATGCAGATCCTAAAGAGAGAGCCACCCCATCATACCTCAAAAGGGCCCCAGCTGAAACTAAGGAAAATTAGCGAAACAAGCAAGGGTGCTGATTTCCTGATGAGCCAGATGTCAGCACAAGGGGGAAGGAGACCAATACAGAGAAAAATCAACTCCTACCAAATCAGAGAGCCAGAACCTCAGAGGCCCCCAACACCTCATCACTGAAGCAGACCAAAAATGAACCCAACATGACTCAGGGAAATTTTGCGGAAGAGGGGGAGGAAGGAATGTCAGAGCCATATGTTGGTTCAGGATATGCAGAGACATTTATCGTACCAATAACTGTGGACTAACCCCATAAGGCATGACCCATATACCTCAATAAGGAGGGGCCAATGGCAAGGGGGTAGGTCATGGATGAGCCTAATAATGGTACCAAACTGCGTGTATTTGCTGAATAGAAAACTAATAAAAAATAAATAAATAAAACAAAACAAAACAAATGCTGGTGAAGTTGTGGAGAAATGGGGAACTTTCATTCACTGTTGGTTTGAATGTAAGATGTTATAACCACTATGGAAAGAAATACGGAGACTCCTAAAATGGTTGACTATAGAGCTACCTGCAAACCCATTTTTCCCTAAAAGCTTGGCTCAGAAAGATTTGCTCAACCATGTTTATAATTGCTCAATTAATAATAGCTGAGAGCTGGAGTTAACCAAGATGTACATCAGTAGACAAATGGATAACCAAAATATGGTATTCTACCCAGCAGTAAGGAAAAATGACACAATGAAATTTGAAGAAAAATGGTTGAACATGGAACAGATCATTCTCAGCAAACTCAGTCAATCATAGAAAGATAAATGTTGCATGGTCTCACTCATCTGTGGTTCCTAACTTGAATTGGACAAAGATGCTGAAATACCTAACAAGCATTTTGAGCATCTTGAGGACAAGACAGTAGGGAGGGTGGAGAGGGAGGGGAGGGTAAGTGTGGAAGTGGTGGACATTAAACTAGACCCAAATGGCGATGGTACCATAAAATTCTACACCCCCCCCAAAAAAAAGACTAAATGGTTGAACCTTCATCAGGTCCTTAGAGGGAACACCTGAATCAGAGGGCCCTGGAGAGGGTAAGATGAAGACTAACCTTAATCTTCTCCTCTCTCTCTCTGTCTCTGTCTCTCTCTCTCTCTCTCTTCTCTCTCTTCTCTCTATCTCCTTTAAATTACCTACCTTTTCTCCCCTCTTTTCCTTGGTTCTGGCCTCTAATTCTTAGTACCAGCATGTGGTTAATATCTACAATGAGCTGTTGATCAGAGAGACCTACAAGATTTCCAAAAAGTAGACAGATTTCTGTCAGAGTACTTGATGACCCACCAAAGGTTAGTGGAAAGATCCTACCTATGATAACAACATATACCATTGGTATAGAACATGGAGTTACCCGGATGGAACCTGGAAGAAAGTCATGCACCAGACTGGTTCTACATGAGTGACTGGAAGAAACTGATCAACATCTCTCCAAGAAACTTGTGATCTCAGCTACACAGTAGCAACCTGACATGATGCTCACACAATCGCAATAGTAGCACACATCCATGGTGGATAACAACCTGCTCTTGACTTGGCTAATTGATGTGCTCAGTGGAACAGAGCCCATGGCTGGAGCTGGGAAACAAGTCAGAATCAGTTCCAAAAGATGAGCCTGCTCTCCTTTATCAAGCTCCCACCAATTATGGGCTCCAAGAAGGCCTTTAAGTATTAAATTCTCTCTAAAAGTATAATGGTTATCCCATCTATCTGGTGCTGACTTCACTCTGTTGGAGAACTTGGTTCTCTTTTTGAGATGGACTCAGAGAGAATCAGCCCATCACACCTCAATAGGGCTCCAGCTGAAGCCAAGAGTAATTGGGGAAATGAGCAAGAGTGATACTTTCTTAGTGATCCTGGTACCAGAACAAGGGTGAAGGAGATAGAAGAGAACACTCAACTACCAAACCAGATATCCAGAGACACAGAGGGTCTCAAGACCTCATCACTGAAGTAGAGCTAAAATGAATCCAACATGGCTCAGGAAATTTTATGCAAGTGGGGGTGGAAAGATTGTTAGAGCCACAGGTTGGGTCATTATGCATAGAAACACTACCAGTTACCCATAACTGATGGCTAATCCTACAATGCATGAACCATATTCCCCAACGTGAAGAGTCCCTGTGAAGGGGAGAGGACAAGGAGGAGGTTAACACTGGTACTAACATGACTGTGTACACACTGTGTACACAACTAATTTAATTTTTTAAAAGAAAGACAACAAAGTATGGCCATCATTAAGGAAGTATTCTGCATTTCATAGAAAATGTAAACCATATTATAAACTTATGAAGAATATCTGAAGATATAAAGCTATCACTATGATAAATATTTTAAAGAAGAGAGTTTGTTGTAGGTTAAAATATTCAGTAAGCTTTACATTTGGAAAGTGAAATAGAAAATTCTATCTGTGAATAATGTGTGTCTTTGGCATATAGAAAATCTTTTGAGTCATCACAAATGTTGTGAATGTTTCTAGAACAGCACTCTGAATATCTGGGATCAACATATAGTCAGATGCTTTATCAGAAAAAAAACAAAAATCTTTACATAGTTTTGTAGGCAAAGAACATTTGAATAATAGTTCGATATTCTAATAAACTGTACAAGTGTTGCCTTTTACATTCTTTTGCACTCACAACATATAATGTATATCCATATGTATATTCTGCATACAAGCACCTACCTCAGACTACATTATATACTTTTATTCAACCACCGAACTAACTGTGACCAAGTATACAAAAATTTTAGAGACAACTGAATTTATTTACATTTATGAATGTATTTTTGTGTACCTTCTTATTTATCCCAAGATAAAAGTTTGGTTTATTTGTTTATTTATTTATTTATTATTTTATTTATTTATTTATTTATTTATTTAATTTATTTATTTTACTGTTCAGGAAATATTTTTCAGTTGTTCTTTTTTTTAAATATATATGTTAAAAAAGTACATACATGTTTTATTTTTCAAATAAGAATGTCTTCATTTCTCCTTATTTCTCCAGAATAGTTTTTGCCAGGTTTACATTTTGACTTGAATCATTTTGAGCATTCTATATCCTTTTGTCCTGCATATATTCCCATGGGACTGACATGCTTATTCAGTGGTTTCTCCTCTGATTTAGGGAGAGTACATCTCTTGCCATTTTCACACTATTTACATTGTTTACAATTTCAAAAGATTATGCATGTGTCTTGGCATAAGATACACATATTACCTTGCTTGGTGTCTCCTTAGCTTTTTTAATCTATAAACTTGCATCTAGTCCAAAATTTTGGAGTTTTTAGCTATTATATATTTAAGTACTTTTTCAACGCCATTTCTATTCTCTTCTTCCTTTGAGATCCTGCATTTTGAGTCAAGCCCATCAGACTGTCTTTTTTATGTGAGAGTGAAAAACTGAGAGAGAGAGAGACAGACAGAAAGACAAAAATGGAGAGAATTGGTGTTCCAGGGCCTCCAGCCACTGCAATCAAACTCCAGACACATACTCCCCCTTGTGAACATGTGAGAGCTTGTGCTCTTTCATCACTGTACATCTGGCTCATGTGGGACCTGGAGAGTCACATGTGTCCTTAGGTTTTGTAGGCAAGCACCTTAACCACTACGTCATCCCTGGACCCTGATTTTCATGTAAACATTTTTGTAGTTGCCTGCTGAAACTTTTAAAAATTATATTTACTTAAAAATGTTTTCCAGATAATCCTAACATGACAGTCATCCTAGCGGAGTACCTATACAGTGCTTATTTCTGTTCAATTTGAGACCTGATTATGTCTTATATCTTTCCCATATTGTGCTCCCTTTTGTCACTCAGTACCACTGTATCCTTCCTTATCATTATTCACCAATAGCTGCACCCCAGAAAATAATGATGTTCCTTCCCCTCACAAACACCATCTGTCAGTACCTCACCAGGAAGGGAAGTGGCCTCTGAAGCTCTACCAATCTTCATAACAGAACGTTGTCTGTCTCTATCAAATGCGGCCATACTGCTCCTCCCCAACCACCAGCCCTTACATTCCTTCTGACCCATTTTCTGCAATGGTTAACAGTGCTTTCCACTTTGAAGAATATTGCTTTAATGGGTCTAGAAAATATTGTAATAATATATCTTGTCATATTTGCTTTAGATAAATTAATTTTAATAACAGAACATTCAGATATTAGTGTGGTATTAAATGTCTCTAATTTTAGGAACTCCTCTGAGCAAATGTTTGAATCTATTTCCTTCTTTCAATGGATATGGCAGGCTTTAGGGACTTTTATATTTAATAAAGAGAACAAGACAAAAGCACCAACGGGGACTTTTTGAGCCTACATGAGAAAGAAGAATATCATATCTACCTCTTTCTTTTGCTGTTGGGATACATGACTGGGGATTCCTGATACAAAGTGTAGGAAATACAGCTCTCCTGAAGCCAAAATCCTGTAAATACCACATACAGAGTAATCTCAGAAGACCCTCAATCTAGAAGTGTGATTATCCCATGCCCAGACAGACACCAGGCCTTGACTAAGTCATCTTACAGATGGTTACAGCTGTTAGCTTTCAGGCAACCATAGCCCAAGTCAGACTTTTTAGGAATAATTTATTCCAAAGATGTTCAGACTCCTAAACAGAGTAAACATTGTTATTTCAGCCACAGTTTTGAGGTGCTTGGGGATACATTAATATATCTTTGGACCCTGAATTTTTATATTTTGGGGGGTAATGGCTATATAGAATCAAGCCTCTCTAGATAATCATGAAAGAGTTTGTGATAGTTCTTCATGTTAAATTAAAGCATTATAAACCAAATTAGTATGAGACATGTTAACTTTAGCTTGGAATATTGATTTAACAAGTTCAACAATTTATATAAATGTGTAACCCAAGAAAGAATTTCATTTCATAGAATATCCAAAGATTCACTCATTAAAAATACAGCAAACAATATGACATAAAGGGTTGCATTACCTCAATAGAAGACTATAAGTTTATAGTTTTTAAAACATAATTGCCACAGGAAAAGGAAATCTTATCACTGTATCTACAATATAGTAATCACTTTGTAAACCTGTCATCAGAACATTTGCTTTCCCCTGATTTTCAAGCCAAATAATGTTTTAAAGAAAATAAGGAGAAAAAAATATTAATAATGGTACTCTCTAGGAAGCTTCAATTATATCCAGTTTTTATTTCTCCTTTTGTGTTACTGACAATTGCTACCTTTAATCAGGCCATGAACTTAATAAATGGCATCTTCACTAATTGAGTTTTTAATCCCACATATTTGAAATTTTCTATTACCTCATCAAACAAAAGTTATGCATCTCTTTTAAATTTAATCATTGATTATTAAAAATAATGCAATTACACAAGGGAAATGCAACTGCAATTTAATTTGCTGACCTGTGATATTCTCATGAAATGAGATGAATAGAGGTGCAATAGACTTAAATTACAAAAGTATTTTGTTTTCTGAGAGCTCCTTCATGACAGAAACCGAATTAAATGCAAATATTAATGTTCCTGACCCAGAAACACAGGATTCATAAATTCCTTGGCACATACAATCTAACTACTATATCCTAAAAGCTATTGTATTCAAATGAAAGGATAAAAATTTACCTATATCTTAGAAGCATGTAACAGTGAACATGCCAAATTAAACTGGAAATTTGAAAGTTTATGTAATCTGCACATGGGGTGGTATACATACAACTTTGATTTTATCCAAGACCTAGGAATATATCTTTTTTCTTAATACAGAGTTTGAAGTGAAAGATTATTCTTAAAATTTAAAGTGTGTTACTTCTTATATGGCTGTTTTTCTTCACAAATTGTATTTCTTCTTTATGCTCTTATCTTTCTATTATATTGTACTCATTATCTTAGTTACTTTTCCCATGACCAAATACATGACAAGACGTCACATAGGAAGGGTGAGTTTATTTCAGCTCACAGTTCAAGGGTATAGTTCATTTTGGTGGGAAAGGCATAGTGACAGTAACTTAAGAAGCAGGTCAAATTGCATTCCTGGTCATGAAAAAGAATGACATGAATGAATGCTGGTAATCAGCTAAGCTTCCTCCTTTGTGTCCAGGGCTCCAGCCTGCCAGACAGTGCTGTCCACAATTAAGGTATCTCTTCAAACCTGATCTAGAAGCTCCCTTACAAACACGCCAAGTGATTTGTCTCCCAGATGCTTGGAGATCCTGTCAAGTTAACATTAACCAAGCCACTCTTATTTTTACCTTAACTAGTTAGTATGTTTTGACAACCTTCTTTTTTTTCTCTTACATGCCCAAGAGATGAGAGCAAGCCTACTCTGAAGTAGTATTTGTGCCATGAGGCAGACAAAGCAAATGAGTTACACTTATCCCAACAAAACTATGCAAGGAATTGAAAGAATTTGAGGGTAGGCTCAGAGAATACTGAGTGGAAGAGATAGCCACTGGATAGTCAGTATTTGTAGTCAAATAGAATAGAATAGGGCAAAACAGAAAAAGGGGGGTGGGTGTAGGCAGACAAAACAGGTTAGTTGGATTCTGAACCAAGGGAGAGAGAATTACAAAGAAATTATCTAGGAAACGATTGCATGTAAGGAAATTTCAAGGAAGACATGAGTCTTGAGTAGGGTTTTCAGTGAAGGATGTGCAAATAATTAATGTATGGTTACTTGGCTATAGTGAGCTGGATATCTGTTAAAAATAATAGTTTTTTGTTTGTTTGTTTGTTTAGGTAGTCTCTTGCTCTAAACCCAGGCTGACCTGTAATTCACTTGATAGTCTCAGGGTGGCCTTGAACTCAAAAAGATCATCTGACCTCTGCCTCCCAAGTGCTGGGATTAAAGTCGTGCACCACTACACCTGGCTCTGCTTAAATTACTAGTTTTTGCATGGAAATTGGACTTGATTGGAGAAAGATGATATTGTGAGGAAGAAATATTAGGAACATTCCCACAACCAATGGTGTGGAGGAACTGAGAGTCAGTCAAATAATATGCCTGAGAAAGAATATAATAAACTTGACATCTATGCCCAATTGAGGAGAGGAACTGATAACTAAGAAACAGTGCAATAATTCACTTGTTTGGTTATAATTTCTGTGGGTTGGATATTTCTTAGCTTCAAAAGCTATATATCCCACTGGAAAAATAGTGATTAATTAAATAGTGACTCTCCTCAGAGCCACCTCCTTTACCCATTTGGGCTCATGTAGTAAACCCTGCAGGAGGTGTCAGAACCTTGAGTCAGATCCTGCAAGACATGACATAAATATGCTCATTAGCGATGCCATCCTTCTTGCTATCAAGAAAACAGATGCTAGCCGGGCATGGTGGCACATGCCTTTAATCCCAGCACTTGGGAGGCAGAAGTAGGAGGATCACCATGGGTTCGAGGCCACCCTGAGATTACATAATGAATTCCAGGTCAGCCTGGGCTACAGTGAGACCCTACCTTGAAAAACAAAAAAAAAAAAAAAAAGACAGATGCCAGCTAGGATGAAATCCCAATGGAAAGAGTGTTTTTAATGTTGTATTCTTCATGGGTTAAATGCTATTGTGCTTTGAGACTTGGTGGTAATTGAAAATGGAAAATTGGTTAAAATATGCCAACCTTTTGGATATGCAAGTGACTCTTCAAAGGAAGACACAGAAACTATTTTATTCCAGAGCATTCTGCCCTCTCGGTCCTTTAAAATAGCAGTTCTACTCTATTCTCAGAAAGGATATAATACCTAGGTATTATATAATTGGTGATGCATTCTCTGCCTAAAATAGCTTTTCACTAGTTTTCAGGTGAAACAGGTAGCTGAGGCACACTCTATTTTTGGTTTTGTCAGGAGAGCTCAGGCGGCACTTGGCTGACATCTATTGGAGCAGTCACAAAGCTATTCATGCCCCATTGGTCTGAGTAGCAGTTTGCTATGGATTTAGCACCAACTTTGTCCCATTTATTTTTCTCAGCAAGACTTTCCTCCTTTTTCTAGCACAGCGGGTCTCTATCAGCATTGTGATACCCGATGGATTGGTACTGCATGACCTATAATGGACGAGTTAACATAAGGCAAATTCCTCAAAATAGTCAGATAAGTTTAGAAAAAAAAATTGTTTGTGCAAGAAACACATCTTAGTTTGTTAGAAAAATATACTCTCTTTGCAATTGATGAGACTTTTAGTCATATTTTGAAGGTTCACCATGAAATAGGAGCTTTTCAGGCGGATGTTATAAGCCTTTCTGTTGAGATAAACTATCATGATTGCCAAAGAAAGACAATGAATCCATCCATTTATTCAATTATATTTTAATAAGCACAAATATCCACATTCATGAACTCGTGTCTTTACAAACTAGTGTTCAGAAGTTAGCTGCATTCACACACCAAACATATCATTAATAGTTGATCAACTTTTGATAGAATGAGTCTCTAACATACTCAAGTTCTAAAATTTGACACAAGGATCTGAATTTAAGGAAGGTCAAGGAAAATTAGAAGATCTGGTAGCATCCTGTATACCTGTGAGGGAATAGTTTGCTCCAGCTCAGTATAAAGTTTCTAGAGAGCTCTCGTGCTAGGCTTTACCTCTCTGCCTAACTCTCACTAAATTCATCAGTGGATGTTTCTCATTGAGGTATTCACCTATACTATATGTCTGACCTTGAACATATAAAACTTTTAAAAGCTTTGTTACAAAAGGTACATTTTGGGAATGGACAAAGGAATCCTTTATGTTGGAGAGGGAGAAGTGTACTAGCCTACACACATGGCCAACAGTTCTATTTTTGAGAAGCAAAAGTGAGAGATTTCTTTGTTTTTGTCAAACACTTTTTTTTTTTTGTTTTTGAGGTAGGGTCTCACTCTATCCCAGGCTAACCTGGAATTCACTATGTAGCATCAGGGTGGCCTTGAACTCACAGTGATCCTCCTACTTCTGCCTCCTGAGTGCTGGGATTTTTGTTAAACACTTTAAATGGAGTATTGATTCATAGAGTTTGCCTCTGGTAGTCAAAGTCATCCTTTGTCAGCACACTTCCCTCAAAGAAACAGTAATATTTCCAAGGTAGGATCATGATATTCTATACCTCGGACATTCAGAAGTAGACCATAGTATTGTTATGTCTGTGTGTAACAAGAATTATACAAATCATAAACTGAGTTCTTATGAGACAGCCACATTTCATAACATGGACAATATTCAGTGTTCAGCAATGACAAGTCACAAGGATTATTCTCAGAAAGAAACATAAGGAAGATAGAAAATCATAAAGACTTTTGACTTACTTATTTTTATTTCTTCCCCTTAGCTTATATTTCAAAGATATTCAGATCTATTTAAAACAGTTGCTCATGGTGAACACATGTAATTCCAGCACTTGAGAGGCCGAGGCAAGGGGACTGTGAGATAGAGGCCAGCCAGTGCTACATATCAAGTTTGAGTCAAGACTGAGATGCATGGAAAGACCCATTCTTAAAATCAGATATATAAATATAAAAATAATAATGCTAAATGTCTACATTTTGTCCACTGAACTTCATCTCCACTACTTGAGACCAATCTGATTCCAATGAGTCGACTAAAAAGAAGAAATACCTGCTACACAGAGGACCACAGGATGCAGAAGATCATTTTGTCCTTCTTCTGCATGCAGCAAACTTACAGTGTAAGGAGAATACAAATTAATCTAGATAGTTTAAATTTGCTTGCTGAGAATCTCCTTGATTTTCTAAATGAAAACACATTCTGTGCTATAGATGTTTTCAACTTGAAGCAAGCAGAATTGTAAATCATAGTTTTATTATCACTATGCTATTCTGTTTTATTGTTTGTTTCTCCTACTTTGAATGTTATCTCTTCTAATTTAAATGCAGCAAGTTGGAGACATAAATTAATATTGATTTTATTAGAATTCCAGTAATTTGTGATGCAACTGAATGTTTCCAAGGTATTTTTCTTTTAA
The DNA here is from genome assembly GCF_020740685.1 of Jaculus jaculus. Classification (NCBI taxonomy): domain Eukaryota; kingdom Metazoa; phylum Chordata; class Mammalia; order Rodentia; family Dipodidae; genus Jaculus; species Jaculus jaculus. The sequence goes on from NC_059110.1 coordinate 104,276,975, forward strand.
TTCTTTCTGAGAATAAGAAGTTGAGACAGTATCTTTCCATAGTTAAAAAAAAAAAAAAAGGAAAAGAAAAAGAAAACAAACTACTTTATTATTTTGCACAAAAAAACTATGTTGTCCTGGTATGGGAAGCACAAAAATTATTGAGGTATGAACAATTAAGTAAGTTGTGGTGATATTCAATTCCAGTGGCGATTTATTTTAACCAGCCTTCACATTCTATAGTATAGTAAATCAATTGGAACTATGTCTAAAACTTCATGCTGTCTTTTTCTATTTTTTAATCTTAACCTTAGACACATCTTACCTTTTTTTTAATTTTTTAACTTTAGTTTTATTTACTTGAGAGAGAGAGAGAGAGAGAGAAAGAAAGAAAGAGGCAGAGATGGGCATGCCAGGGCCTCCAGCCACTGCAAACAATCTCCCCATGCATGCGCCCCCTTGTGCATCTGGCTTATATGAGTCCTGGAGAGTCAAACAGGTGTCCTTTGGCTTTGCAGGCAAATGATTTAACTTCTAAACCATCTCTCCAACCCACATCTTACCTTTAAACAACTCATTGTATAAATGGAAAGAAAGTAAACTTGATTGATTTAGTAACAAATCAGCTTATGTTTAAAACAGAATGAAAGATAGCTATAGAGTTTCCAAAATGATTTTTTCACTACTTGTCAGTGAAAGATGTGTTTAAATTGTTCCAAGCCCTTGTTATGCCCAGGGACAGATATAGTCAGAATACTTAGCTTGGACTCATGCTGCTAAGTTATATGAAAGTGGGAGTAACATGTGAATCATTTTCTGTTTTGTATAGGCCCCATTACTGTTGCTAACTACTTATTTTGAAAATGAATAAATAAAAAGGTTGTAGAAAGGGATATTGAATATTTACTATTACTTTAGTCAATCTTAGTAATCAATCTTAGTCAATCAATGGTAACAATTAAAACTAATAAATGCTATGCCATTCTTGTAAACCTACATATTGTACATGTTAATGTCTGTTCCTCACAAGATCCTTGCTGTTCACTGATTTCATAGAAGATATAGAGAATAGAGAAATCAAGGTCATACATTCATAGACAATAATATAAAAATTCCCATAAGCTGATCTTTGAGACTGTTACATGTTAGTTACACCTTGTACATGTTCAATGATGTAATATTGATTCCCCCACACAAACATACTATTATATGTTAGTTATACCTTGGACATGGTCAATGATGTAAAATTGATGCCCCCTACATGCACAAATATAAGAGGGATGCCAATGGTGGAGAAGAACAAAAGCTATGAGTATCAGCTCACAAGTGACACTCTTGAAGCTTGTTTAAGGAATTAAACAGTATGTGTTACAAACTAAACTAAGATGGCCTGATCATGTGCTTCTAGAGCCAGCACTGCTCCTATGGGCATTGATTCTTGGCCACAGAAATCTAATTCAAGCTAACTTAAGCCCAAAAGATTGAATGTATCAAACTATTTGTAGAATCTCACTGGCCAAGAAATCAGATGGGTCTTCAGACTCCTCAACACATAGGCCATGTTCTCAAACACCCGAGGCATTGTATCCTTCATCTTCATGGGAATCACTTTTGTTCTTCCTGCTCTCTTTGTAGACATGCAGGCCTGCTTCACTCTTTTTCTTTTTCTTTTCTTTCCTTTTTTTTTTTTTTTTTTTCAGATGGGGCATTTTGTTTTGGCTATTTCTGCTCTTTTATCTCAGTCTAATCTAGAGGTCACCAAAGTTTTTATATAAGGAGTGAGATTGTAAGTATTTTAGGATTTGCGGCCCAAGCAGCTACTCCTCAGAACCTCATCCAGTCTGCTGTGTGATGATGAAACATTCATAAGGGATACCTAAAGCAAACATGTATGGCTGTGTTCTAAGATTGGCTCATAAAAACAGACGGGGGGTTGGATTTAGCTTATGGACAAGAACTGCCTTAATATGTCCTCTGGTCTCATCCATAAAAATTGCAACATATTTCTACAGTCATGATAGTCTATCACTGTGAATCTGAAAATTTCATATTCTGCCTTTACAGATGCAGTACCCAAAGTAAATTATGGTTTAAACAATCTGCAGGTGCCTGAATCTGAAATGACACCTCCCACTAGCTTACATTTTTTATGCTTGTCCCTAGCCTGTGGCACTATTCTGTCAGTCTGTGGATCACAGTTATTCTTAATCAAGACTGTTCACATCATAACAACATTCAAGTATGCATAATCCTACCTTGTCTTGAAGTGACATATTTCATACTTTTGCTTTGTTATTTGGAAAAATTTGATGATTATATTCTATTTGGGCTTTTTATGGATGACAAGACTGAAATTATGAAGGTATACAATGCCACTTTAAAAATATTTTTGTATTATTGACATTTGTGGAGTGCCATGTCGTAATTCCATACTTCTCCACAATATGTTGTGATCAAATCGAGGCCGTTAGAATTTTAATATCTTTGGACATTTATAATTTCTACATGTAAGAAAATTTCATTTTTATAATATTGTAGATTTACATTTTATACATGGATATAGACTCTTCATAACAAAGAATAGTATGTTTCATGATAAAGATAAAGCTTCCACAGCCTTAAAAACAGCACCATAGGGCTAGAGAGATTGCTTAGTGGTTAAGGCTGTTGCCTGCAAAGCCTAAGGACCCAGGTTCAATTCTCCAGGTCCCACATAAGCCAGATGCACAAGAGGGTGCATGCGTCTAGAGTTTGTTTGCAGTGGCTGGAAGCCCTGGCACACCCATTTTCACTACCTCTCTCTCTTTACTTCTCTCTATCTCAAATAAATAAATAAAATAGGTTTGTTTGTTTTTTTTAAGTAGCACCACAGATTAGGGATTGAGCATGGAAAACAGAAACATGTGAGGGGATTTCAGATTCAAGACATAACACTATCTCAGGAAGAAAGAAGATTAAAAGACCCAACATACAAGGCTCTGGCCAGCTGGTGCAGCTCATTTCTTAAGAGTACATTGTTGAAAGTCCAATTCAATAACTTCTAAAATCCCATGGGTCAGAAGTTAGCAACTGACAAGACAGAGAAAGTTAATTTACATAAGGATATTCACTTCCTAATGAGGAACACGAGGAAGAATGTAAATCAGTCAAGCAATTAGCTCTCTTTGCGTCAAATATTCACATACATAAATGTAATTTAAGACAGGAAGTAATATGGTATGGAAAAGAGATAGCTAGATCAGGAAATTATATACAAACAGAAGAGATGGAGATCTTTCCTGAACAGAAAGTTTCATGGTAAAAGGGTAGCCTTTAAACTGTTTAAAATGTGACATAAAACATATTTTTAGTAATGTAGACTAAAATAACAATCCATAATGGGCACAGCTGTGATTCCATTGCAGACTGTCCAGCATAGGTTCATATATTTAACACTTGGTCTTCAGCTGCCATTGATGCTTGAGAATGTCTTAGAAACTTTAGGAAGTAGAGCTTTGCTTGAGGTAGTTGGTCACTGGGAGTGGGACTTGAGGGTTTACAGCCTGGCTCCACTTCCGGTTCTCTCACTGCTTCCTTACTGACCAGCTGACCTTCTGCTTCCTCTGCTATGACAGCTCTGCAGTAGCCACCAGAGCTGCAAGCCAGAATCAAGCTGTTTCTCCCCTAAGCTACTCCTCCTCATGTATTTGCCCCCAGCAAAGCATCATGTAACTAATACAGGTGCTAAAAAGGTAGAGAAGGGCACCAAGGAGAAAACACTGTGAATTCCTATTGTGATTAAGCCACTGAGCTTGGTAAAAGGAAGAATGGGATTGAAAGACAGAAAAGGCACGCATGACACTTTATTGAAAGATGTAGGAAGCCTACCCATAGGGAGTAGTTCTAGTCAGTATAAGACCATTTTCCTTGGAAGAGTTAAGAGGTAAATGCTTTCGTTAAGACTTTGCTCCAAAACTGCCCATCTATAGGCAATATAGGTCTGGGTCCCTGGACACATTATGGCTATTATGGACTCCAGGTGTTTTCCTTTTCTTCAAGGCTCTTTAATTAATGAAAAAAAAGAAGTAAATACTTTATGATAATGTGAAATATAAAATAGAACAGCTCACAAAATATATTAACAGTTAATATGAAATACTTTGTTTAACCAAACAGGTATTTGTCCTCTTGATTTTATTATTTTATGCTTTAAAATATTTTCTTTCTTTATTATTAGGAGGGAGGGAAGGAGTGTAAGAGAGAGGGTGAGCAAGGGCTTACCAAGGCCTCTTGCCACTGCAAATAAACTCCAGATGCATGCACCACTCTGTGCAGCTTGTTTATGAGGGCAAGTGGAGGGTAAAACCCAAATTGCCAGCCTTTATAAACATGAACTTCAACCACTTAGCCATCTCCCCAGATCTTCTCCTGATTAAAAAAAAAAAAATTAAGTAGTTTGATGAGACTCTAATTGTAAGGATTATATTTGACTCAGTAGGTAAGTCAGCCCTGTCTTCCCTGCACAACTCCACCATGAAGGGTTCTCTGAGGATGGCAGATAAAGATTCAAGCCAGTAAGGTGAGGCAGATAAATGCAAAGAAGGGAGGAGCTCTAAAATTAATATTCAAGAGTAATTAACATAGAAAGGTGATTATTTGTAAAAGAAAGTGAGTTAAAACAGTAACTGATTTTTCCCCAATTACATTAGGCGACACTGCAGAACAGATGAGGTTCACCACTGCCTGCCTGGCTCTGCACTCTACCTTGCTAACTATCTTCTAACCTCTAATGGTATTAAATTGGCCCTGTCTGCCCTTCTTCCACATGACTATCTCTACCTATCATAACACCGGATAGAGCTCATTACATTTCTGCCTCAAATTATCTTCTCCTTATGGCTTCTGTATATCTACCTTTCTGGGCTTTATCTATTTTGCTCAGAAAATTCCTCTGGCTCTCAAAAATTCTCAACTTTTAATGCTGTATCCCGTGTGTGTGTGTGTGTGTGTGTGTGTGTGTGTGTGTGTGTATTCTATAAGCTTTCTAGAGATAGAATGACCACCTTTTATTCCATAGTTTTATACTTTATACATGGCACATTTATAGTTTTAGGCTGGGTTTCTGCCTAAGTGTCTCACCTCACTTTTCACTTATTATTATTGTTGTTTGTGATGGCCCTTCTACTCAGTGTGAGATGGAATTATAATGTAGTTTTGATTTTGTTATTTTATTTTTCTTAATTTTTAAGTTCATTTTTATTTGAGAAAGAGAAGAAGAGAAAAAGAGAGAGAATAAGTGTTCCAGGGCCTCTAGCCACTGCAAACTCCAGACACATGTACCACCTTGTGCATTTGGCTTATGTGAGACCTGGAGAATTGAACCTTGGTCCTAAGAGTTCATAGGCAAGTGCCTTAACTGCTAAGCCATCTCTCTAGCCCTTGATTTCTTTTCATTGGTGAGACCTAAGATATTGAGCTTTTAAAAATATGGTATTGTCTGTTTGCATTTTTTCAGCACTGTGTAGATCACTTGCTCTTTTTATTGGGTTAATTATTCTTTTGTTTAATTTTATTGAGTTCTTTAATTATTCTGAATATTAATACTTTGTCATATAAATGCATTGGCCATATTTTTTCTCCCATTCTCTATGCTGTCTCTTGCCTTTCTGGATTATTTTCTTTGCCAAAACTTTCTAACTTGATTCAATCCCATGTGTCAGTGTGTGCTTTTGTTTCCTCTGCCATTTGACATCCCTTATTTTTCCTTGAACATATCAACAGAAAATGCCACTTCAAATCTTTTGCAATTGCCATTTCTTTTACCTAGAAAGATTTTTTTTTTCCTCCAGATATCTGCAATTCTGTATGTATCTTCATTCTAAACATTACCCCAAATTTTAACTCTCAGGAGCACTTTACCAAGAATCAGAGCTGAAATTAAAGCCATGTTTCATGACATCATACTCCATGGCTTGTTCCATACTTGCTTGCAGCTTCTTAATACCAGCTAATAGGTCTCCTTTTTCAACACTGCAACCCGAGGTGGGTAAAACAAATAGGTTAAACACATAACAGAAGCTAAATACTTACTTATTCAGTACCTCATTACCGTGACATTGGTTTTCTCATTCCCATCTTGTATATCAAAGTTGATTTCTTCCTACATACTCTGTATCACTAGTAAATATGTCTGAATTATTAATCTTCTATCCTTTGAACTTTGTAAGATAGCTTATAAGTTTTTTAAAACAATGTTTAAAATAATCTTCAAAATATTCTGTTAATTTGGGGAATGGACCTTAAGAATAATCAATTTGTGGTATTCTGAGATCACAGAAAACTCAAATAAATCATACTATACAAAATTTTTCTAAAATCATAGGACAATGACACAGTTACTGATGTCACTCTGAGTGAAATTGTCTCTGATGTTTTTCTCGATTTATAGAGAACAGCAAAATAGGAAACAGAATTACTACTTTCGAACTCCATCTGAGTGCAATAGCTACAAATACCTGATTTTTCCAATGTGTGAAATTCTTCTAAAAAGTACTTGCTTCTCAATAGAAACAATGTATTGAATAAATGGCTATCCTAATATTGAATCTTTCCCATTATTTGAATTGTATTTCAATTTGAAACCAATGTTTCACTCATATTTATTAGAGTGGCAATATAGAAATTCACTGTGAGGTAAATTTCAAAGTTCTATTGTAGATAATAAGCTTTCTTTCTGCTTTGTTCATTTATTTATTTGGAGGATATTAAAAAGAGATCCCAATCATGTGTTCTTTGTACCATAAGTTGCGTATTATTCAACCTATTCATTTATAGATGGGCTTCCAAATGTTTTATCTACCCCATATATGTACCACTATGACAGACAAGAAACACTTAGTAGAAGGTGGATGACATAAACAATATATCTATAAACAAATTTATATTTTCACTTGTTTATTAGTGTGCATACAAATCCTTTTAGTAAGTAAGATATGAATAACACATTCTTAATATGTACATTTGGCCTTCCTTGTCTAAGATCACAGGTGAAACAAGAATAACCAGTCTAGGGTCCACTAGAAGTTCCTGTCAATATTTCCCCTTAATGTTCTGAAAGTGTTCCTAAACAACACTTTGGGCACTCATGCCTTTTGTTCTCTCCTCTATTCACTCCACTTAGTGTGTACTAGCAGCAAACTGTTCATCATATATCACTTGAAAGGGTAGGGCTGTCGCTAGAAAGAGTACAGGCTAGAGATTGAACTCTATGTAGACCACTGACCAAATGGTATTTAGAGATCAATGATTTTTAGCCTGGTTTACAAGCATACCAACTTGCTAGTGGCTTGGCTCAGCCAGTGTAACAGTTGCCTTCACATAGCTAGGACAAAACACCAGACTAAGAGCACCTTATGGAAGGAAAGCTTTCATTTATTCTTAGTTTAGAGTGGGAGTTTTATTGTAGTAGAGAAGCATAGAAAGAACAGGAAGTCACATCTTGTCACATCAGCTTGGAGGAAGCAGCAAGAATGTGCTGGCTCACACTGGCACTGACACCTGGAAAAGGGGCTGAACTATAAAAACCACAGGTATGTCTCCAGTAACATAGCATCTCCAAGACTCAATCTTGCAAATAATCACCCTAATGTGAATGAAATATGAGGTCTAATAATAATAAAAAAAAAGAAACATGAGACCATAGCATACAGGACATTTCACATTCAAGCCACCACAACCGGAGAGGATAGTTCAATTCCATACCTCTCCCTTTTGAGCCCAACACATAAATATGCATACCTTGTCTTATGTATCTTTAAGAAAAATCTGGGTTTCACTGTGTTATATCCTTTGTATTAAAAACTACACATAAGTAAAGTGGTTCTCTAATTTCCATGAATCATTCTGCCAAATTGCTAAACCTAAGGGGAAAGCCATGGGTCAATCAGTACCTGTGTTTCATGATTTGCTCCTAGGTTCTGAAGTACAGGCAGACATGTAAGATCCAATCATGAAGCCATGTACCTCAACTAATCCAAGTGAAATTTGAAAAGAAATCAATGTAAGGGAAGATAAAAAGCATTTCCAGCAAAAATTAAAACTGTTTTTAAAGAATTTATATTTGTGGCATAAGTACACATGTCTTCCATTAACAAGTACAATAAAAAAAAAGGAAAAAAGATATGCATTCATTTTCAGAACATAGAACTATAAGTATGAGAAAAATTGAAATAACAAAACCAGCAAACATCAATATCACACAATGTTGTGCTGTGATGATAATACATACCCAAAATGTATTTATGGGAAAAAGATAACTTTAGGCATACAATTTTGCACATGCTTGTAGCTAACATTATCTTTAGATATATGAATGTTAAAATATTTGAGTTAAGAAAATTCTAAGGTATCTTTATCGGTATTACTAACAGTTTGCATCTTCTATATCAATTCTAAATTGGAATTGCTGAATTAGATAGATGTTCACAATCACACAAACTTTCCAAAGCTCCCTGATGTTTTTTAAACATATGTATCTTCAGAAATATGACTTGTCTTACTGAGCTCTCCTTTGAAGGATTTCCAATGTTTTGGGACAGAGATAAGTAGAAGAGTAGGAAGCAATCTAAAGGGGATGGCAAAAGGTCTTTGATCATTTTAGGACTCTCCACTGGGTAGGTTTGAATTTGTTGTGAGGATTTCCATTTCTGAGAACTTTCTAGAGGCTCTTCATGATTCTGATTCAGTGACTATATTTTGTTTAAAAAGCACTGATATAAAGAAATATCAAATTCATCTGTGGTAATATTTAGGGGCATCCCAAACTCCCCTATGCATGTTACTTCATGACATGTGGACAATTAATTATAAAGGAAGAAATATTTGGGAAACAGCCATATTAATTATAAAAGTGAAATCTGCTCTGGTTATTCAGATTCTATTGATTTTATTGAAAGACATAATGGGCTAAACAAAAATGATGACAGAACATTCAACTTTATATTTCATTTTAAGATCAAAATAATCCTTTAACTGAAAATATCCAATTTTCTGTTTGATTCTGGAGCAACTTAAACAGGGTGATTTTATTAATCTTATTAATTAACAGTTTAGAGATTTTCATATACATTTTTGACTTCTCATTTTATTTTCTCTATAAACTGAGTCTTCTAAAGTGATCTAATAATGTAATCAAATGGGTCCTTTTCTTTTGCTTTAATCTTAATTTTGCTTTCAGTCTTTATGTGAATAACATAGCTAACAGTATTTATTTGATTTCAGATATAAGAGTTTAATTCCTGCAATCTTTTCAATTTTCATCTCCCTCACTAAGAATATTTTAGTTTAATATTGTGATATATTCTTACTGATATCTACATTCCCAGCTTCTTCTGCCTCCCATTAAATCCATTTTATAAGCCACTTGATAATAAGTAGTACCCCCCTTACTGAGGCAGACAGAAATAGAACAGGTAATCATATGTAGAAAGTTACAGATGCTAATGCCTTTCATGTATGGCCAGAATTCCTTATCAATACAAATGTCCATATATCCATCTACAAATTTCATGTGCAGCAGTTTCCTTCTTGTTTCTGAAACAAAATATCCTACCAAAACCAATATATGGGAGGAAGGGGTTGATTTTGGCTTATAGTCTTGAGGAAAAGTTTCATGGCAGAGAAGGCATGGCAGAGCAGAGGCTGGGCATCACTGCTTGTCATCAGCTAGGAGGCAGCAGTAAGTGTGAGTGGACCATGAACACCCAGTGTGCTACACTAATAGACCTTAAAGTCCATCCCTAGTGACACATTGCTTCCAGCAAGGCTCCACCTCCCAAAGCTCATACCTGCTGGCAAGTAAGTATGAGGCTAAATTGTAAACACATGAGACTATGCTGTGGGACACTTCACACTCAAACCCACCATATCATGTTGGTCATCTTAAGTTATTTCCCTTTTCCTGAAAATGCCTCATATTTACTTAATTTACAGTTTTACCTCGGTCTGGAATGCCTAACTACTACTGCTCCCACTTGAGACCTCACTCATCTTTGAGGAACTGATTCAAAGCTCTTCCTAAATACACTAAGTCAGAGTTGATTTATCCTTCTTTATATCAAATTTCAATTTGTGTAGTGACTTCCTTATCAGTTACTCCCACCACAGTGACAGTATGGGAAGGCAAACACAGAGCCTGTTGTTCAAGTATAGCATCCTTATGCAGAGCAAAAAATTTAATCATGTGTGTAAATAGATGGAAAATATGATCTAAACTTATTTTTCTTGCCTTACAGACAAAATAACAGTTAGTGATTATATATATATATATATATTTTCATCTTTTTAAGCCATTGCTCTAGAAGCTCACAAAAAGGGAGAAATAAACTTTTCTCCCAAAACAACTTAATAGGAATTCTAAGGTCTCAAAAATATGTTCTATCTCAATTATCCATTAATCAAAATTAATCAAAATCACAAGTGATAACTATTTCTGAGTTTGGGCTAATTATATGTGTAACATTCCCATAATGAACTTAAATTGAATTTCAATTCATTTCTTAAGAGCTCATATGTACATCTGAGCTGAGCTCTGTTTTTTCCCTGATACTTTGGACACTTAGGCTCAAAATTTCAGCTCTGTCAGTCAAATTTCTGCAATAAAAATCAGTGGAAAGAAAATGAAAGTTGTGAGGAGGAATTATCATTGAAAAGGTTTTATGGTTTTATAAAATGCTAAGGAGTTAGCTAAATTTTGAGCTTAATTTATGTCTTATTAAGATACATACTGCAATTTGAAAATCTATTAGTGTACCAACCAGTCCATGCTTGTCATGACCACGCTTTCTACAAAAAATGACCCCAGTCACAGTGCATCATTAGGAAGCTGCTCTGGGCGTCATGTTGGTCACTCCATTAAGAAGCTGATTGAGGGCTGGAGAGATGGCTTAGAGGTTAAGTGCTTGCCTGTGAAGCCTAAGGACCACAGTTCAAAGCTTGATTCCCCAGGACCCACGTTAGCCAGATGCACAAGGAGGTACACACATCTGGAGTTCATTTGCAGTGTCCAGAGGCCCTGGCATGCCCATTCTCTCTCTCTCTCTCTCTCTCTCTCTCTCTCTCTCTCTCTCTCTCACACACACACACACACACACACTCCCTTTCTATCTATGTATCTATGTATCTATGTATCTATGTATCTATCTATCTATCTATGTATCTATCTATCTATGTATCTATCTATCTATGTATCTATCTATCTATGTATCTATGTATCTATCTATCTATCTATCATCTATCTATTTATCTGCCTCTTTGTCTGTTGCTCTCAAATAAATAAAAAAATGAACAAAAAATTGTTTAAAAAAGAAGCTGATCAAGATAATAAATCTAAGCACAAATACAAAGCAAGTTCCCATGGAAACACACACACACACACACACACACACAACCTTTATCTGAACTCTTCCAAGGTCTATACTAAAAAGCACCAAAATGTAACTGAAAGTTACCTTTAACACATACACACACACACACACACACACACACACACACACACACACAATAGTTGATAAAAAAAATCTGTGAACACATTGATAGTAAAACAGAGACTAAAAAAATCAAAGAACTCTTGCTGTTGGATTCCCATTGCTTTCTGTCTTAATTTATTAATGGCCATGAAGTGGAGGTGAAATATGTTTCTCTTCAGTATATACTTCTATGAGTTTTCCCAGATGAATTCCATCTCCTAGTTACCATAATAATCTGGGCATAGAGTGTTTCCTTCACCTTCAGAACTTTTCTTATTTAATTCCAGCACCATTTCTCTTCCTAGTGCAACTTCTTAATTCTTAAGATGTTTGACCAAATGGAGACAAAGAAGTTAGGCCAATACGATATATACTCCCTGGTCTCACTGATCTGTATTTAACTAACATTTAGTATTGTATCTATAGTATCTATTATTCTCTGATATTAGACATATGGATAGTTTTTTAAATTGCTTTTGTTCATTTTTATTTATTTATTTGAGAGTGACAGAGAGAGAGAGAGAGAGAAAGAGAAAGAGACATAGAAAGAGAGAGAGTGGGCATTCCAGGACCTCCAGCCATTGCAAAAACAAAACAAAACAAAAAACAAACAAACAAAAAAATCTCCTGACGCGTGTGCCCCCTTGTGCATCTGGCTAACATGAGTCCTGGGGAATCCAGCCTCAAACCAGGGTTCTTAGGCTTCACAGGCAAGCACTTAACCACTAAGCCATCTCTCCAGCCCATATAGACAGGTTTTGATCTTTGATTTTGGAGAAAGGCTAATGATAGAGAAATGTTAAAGGATGTTGGTAATACTCTATTTAGACATGGTTTCTGGTTATACAGAGATATTTAATATATGCATATTCTTTGCTTTCTAGAATATCACATGATTTTCTTTATATGTTACACCCTAATAAAATATTTAGCAATTCATCATAAAAATAAAAACTTACAAAAAAATGCTTCAGTGGTCCTAAGTCAAAGCCAGGATCCTTACAGGAAGCTCAATGTCTGAGGATGCTCTGTGTCCTTCTGCTACTCTTCTCTCTATCTTTGTCCATTCATTCTCAGCATACTGGCCTCTTTGCTATTCCAGGCACATACGCTTTTAATTTCTCCACCGGGTCTGTGATTTTTTTTAAATTAATTAATTAATTAATTAATTAATTAATTAATTATTTAAGAGCAACAGACAGAGAGAGAGTGAGAGAGGATGGGCGAGCCAGGGCCTCCAGCCACTGCAAACAAACTCCAGACGCATGCGCCACCTTGTGCATCTGGCTAATGTGGGTCCTGGGGAATCAAGTCTCGAACCGTGGTCCTTAGGCTTCACAGGTGAGCGCTTACCCGCTAAGCCATCTCTCCAGCCCGATACCTGTGATTTTATACAGAAGTTGAGGTTCACTCTATTTCTAACATGAAGGAAACCATAGGTTGAGTGACACCATGTACAAGTCAGACACTGTTCTTAACATAATTCAGCCTTTTCTGCATCACCATGTGGAACTAGTGACTATTCAGTTGTGCTTACAAATCCGGAGACCAGGAGACATCAAGCCAAACACATAAATTTGACAGTGGCAGGCAAAAGCAGATACATTTATTTGTTTATTTAGATAGCTCTTCCTCTTGCCTTAAATTTCTGATTGCTAGGAATCAAGGTATGTACCAATGTTAAGAGGTTTAGAAAAATATTTAAAATCTTAATTTTATAAAATTAGCTAGAGTTCTTAAATTAAAAAAAAAAAGATCAAAAACTGAACAATGGGGCATAATAAGTTCAAGATGCTATTGAGGAAACAAAAATGGATACAGAAGGCTGTGAACAATAATCTGTGAGTCAGGATAAAAATCAAACTATTATATTATATTGGGAACCCAAGTACATAAAAGAGAAAAAAAGTGATAAGCTAAGCTAGAGACTACTTAAAGTTAGTGAGGCCATATAATAAGTGAGCCAAATGTATTTTAATGTAAAAGAAATCTCCATTTGGGGCCACAATTTTAAAACCAAATAATTGCCTTGGGAAATTTTGATCTATCTAAATCAAGTAAACCAAGGGCTAAAAATCGATAATTGGGTTTAGCAATGTATTGCTATAGTGACAGTATAGCTTCTTGAGCACAACAAGGAGGGTTGAGGAAGTCTACTGGACTATGCCAAATTGTTGACTGCCTTCAGCATCAGAAACAATGACTTTATTTAGTAAAAGGATCTCAACAATTAAAAGTTCAAGATGAAATACGACTCAATTAGAGAGGGATTTCTAATTAATTAATTGACCTTTTCTTAAGACTGTGTCATGTTACATACCCCCAATCAGTTTTGAACCTGCTAGATAGCTCAGGCTGGCTTCAAAACTCAGTTTTCCTGCCCCAGCCTCCTGTGGGGTAGGATTACAGATATGTATGTCCAGGTGTGGATGCAAAACAGTCCTTAATACAATGAGAAGGGCACTATAATAGAGGAAACAAAAAGGTCATGAGAAAAGGTAGGTGAAAGAGGAGATAGAATTTGGAGTATGTTGACACAAGCCAAGCAAAGCCCATAGCCACCCAAAGCAAGAAGAGGTAATCAAAGTGGGAGAGAAATGGCTCAGTGGTCAAAGGTTCCTACTTACAAACCCTGTGAGCATAGGTTCAATTCCTTGGTTACTCATGTAATGTTGGTTGCAAAAAGTGGTGCAAGCATCTAGCATCCATTTGCAATAATAGGACAAAAACCTGGCATAAACACACACACACACACACACACACACACACACACACACACACACACACAGAAAGAGAGAAAGAGAGAGAGAGAGAGATTAAAAAATATATGAGTCAATATAAGATTTCCCTTAGAGACTTTTAGAGGACAGCCTTGCAAATAATTTAATTTTAGATTTCTACACTCAACCTCTTTCAAAATATATATTCCCATTGTTTTAAATTACCCAAAGTTCTATGAATTGATCATGGCAGCCCAGAAAACTATTAGAGAAGGAAAAAATATTGAAAATAGGTGTAATAAAGAATGAGGAGAAAAGTTAGAGTTATTATGGTATAAGATAATACTATTCTAATTGTCTTACAAACATGATGGACAAGTATTTTTTCCTAATTTTCTAATGTGTTGTACAATGACATTTCTGCTAAATGCAAAGAAATGAAATTCTCAGAAAAAAAAATGAAATTAGGAAACAATACTTAGATATTACAAATCCTATTTTATTTGAATCTACTGATATATGAAATATTTTGTCTTAATCATTTATCATACAAAATATTTTTATAGTGATTTCTGTATTCATATCCTCTGCATTATTCTGAGAATAGCATGGTACCTATAGGTCAAAAACTCAAAAAGCCATAGAAATGCCTAATTGCCATAACAATCTCAGGGATTCTCACAGCCCTTTTCAGGAGGATTTGGAGAAAGTCTCAGTCAACTCTTTGATACATGAGGATTAGGCAATTGGAATATTGCTTTATTTTTCCCGTATAATTTCCTGCTAGACATTCTAGGAATAATTATATGTTATAGTAGTGTATGAATCTATTTGTTATGGAAAGAATACCCTTTTGGTAAATGCGTGGCCATATCTAGCAAATGTAGACTGGCACTCTTTGATCCTTCTTGCTATTTCTTTGAGTCAAATCTCTGACTTCAATGCACATTTGCTCGTAAGGACACATGAAAAAATCTCTCCCATCACACAGACCTCTGGCGACTGGAGCTACTTTTCTTCCAGACACCTGGGAGTTTCTTTCACCAGAGGCTGCATGTGCAGACTTAAGAAAGCCCAGCCACATTGTTTCTCCAGAGGGCATACTCTGAGGCACAATTGACACTTCAGAGCCACCCTTGAGAACAGTCTGTGACTTGGCCTTTGAAAGCATACACTACTTTGGTTTCCTTCCCTTCTTGCCCTATTTTCTCTAACTCTTGATGTGTCAATGAAGGAATTCCATTTTTTATATAGACACATACAAACCAACATATCATGCTGACAATAAATAATGCCATATGCATATTTATGCACCAACAATAGAAACCCCCTTGAAGAATCTATAAAAAACATACAGTGAACACTCAAAACTGAGCTTTTACTAGACTTCAGCTAATCAAAAATATGGTTCTTAAGATAAAGATCATAGCTGTTGTCTCAGGTTAAAGCCTAAGGATTTGAAAGGTTGTCACCTCCTAGCATTCTGGTGTGCTGAGAAAACATGGGGTTTCCAAAACCTAAGATAAAAATTTTGTCTATATCATTCTATATTATTTACCAACTGTGTAATATTTACGTAATATTTTATCATTAGTTTCATTTTTTTTTTTTACAAACTAAGGACAATGTAGGCTATGCTCTTGAAGAATAATATAGAATTGATGTAAAATTTTCTGATTAAAGGCACCCTACTGAGGTGTTCACCCTTAAAAAGATCTATACTATGGAATATAATTAATCCACTTTAGAATTTCTGAATTATAAATATTTTGATTCATATTTTACTCTAGTTAGTATTCCAATACAAAATATTTACAAAATATTTGCATTTAATGATATGAAACATATATATATATATATATATATATATATATATATATATATATATACACATATACGTATATATATGTATACATGTATTCTATAACATGTATGTAGTACATAAATGTAATCACGTAAAATTTTATAGGAAGTAATATGTGGGTGGTGGGCAAAAGGAGTTGGACTCTGGTAATTATAACATCCTCTTAGCCATTGACTACCACAGTTAAACTAGATTCTGATGGAGAATTGAGCAAAGCCAAATATAATTCACTTGATCTGCAACCAATTTAATTTTTATGCAAGAAGTTTAAATTCAAATTAAGAATGGTTTATGGTTTTCAATTAATGAAGCTTTAATGATGTGAATTACCACTGCCTTATTCTTGGGTTTTTTTTGTTGTTGTTGTTTTGTTTTGTTTTGTTTTGTTTTGTTTTGTTTTTGAGATAGGGTCTCACTCTAGCCCAGGCTAACCTGGAATTCACTATGGAGTCTCAGGGTGGCCTCGAACTCACAGCAATCCTCCTACCTCTACCTCCCGAGTGCTGGGATTAAAGGCGTATGCCACCACGCCCAGCTTCACTGCCTTATTCTTAAGTGTGCTAATTTAAGATAAAAAAAAATATATATGCTAACACGTTTCTGGTTAACCTATAGCTTGGAACTATTGTAGGAAATCTAGTTCGGAATCCAAATTACCAGAATATTTTCTTAAATTATTTATTTATTTGACAGAGAGAAAAGGAGAGAAAGAAAGAGAGAATGGGCATGCCAGGGCCTTTTGCCACTGCAAATGAACTCCAGACACATGTGCCACCTTGTGCATCTGGCTAACATGGGTCCTGGGGAAATGAAAGTGGGTCTTTTGGCTTTGAAGGTAAATGTTTTAACTGCTAAGACATCCTGCTAGCCACAGTTACCATAATATTTGTTATAAATTAACACATTGTTTAACTGTACCACATATTTTCAATGTTATTAGAAGCATACAATTTAAAGAAAAAGATGTGTTATAATGAAAGAAAAGTTTATAAGATTATAATACATTATTAAACCTACATAAAATACCTCCTCATTTATGTGCTCTCAGTATCTCCAGCCTTGGCACCTAGGACATGCTTGTGTGTAGCCCACCTATCATCTAGGATAGGTGGGTAGATATATGTGTTCTCGGGTTCAGGGTTCCTGGAAAACCATGTAGAAGTTCCATCTTCTTCATAGTGTGAAAAAAAGTTCCAGTCACATAAAAGAATGTTATGAAAAAATAATCCTTGATTGCAATATTATAATAATCTATAGAAAACCATTTCTTTTACAATTTTTATTTATTTTTATTCATTTCTGACATTTTTGTGTTGTTTTGTGAAATTATTACAAGGAAGACTCAGAATTCCTTGATTATAGATGGACAATGGCAGGCTGGCAGGGCTGTATGGGACCACAAATATTCATGCAGCTAGAATTCTTTCCTTTAGATCATTACGATTCTGAGAGAGATAATAGACCATATGCTTTATGGGCTAGGAAAACTCAAGCAGACAAAAAGTAAAGCATTTATCTTGTTTCAATAAAATCCATCGATAGAATGTTAGGGAAGACAGTTTGAGAAGAAAGAAAACATTTTGTTTATGGTGAATTTGAATGGTAGGCAGGTTAAGAAATCAACGTTTCTTCAGAACTCCACTGATTAAGAACCTGAGATCATGGAACTCTGGTATCTACTGACTCATTCTCAATGGCTTCTGAATCCTAACTTAGCACATGAAGAATAAGTACAGCTCCTGGCAAAATCAGTGGTGAAATCTGTGCATCTGTATCTCACACAGTATGTAATAATTAAGGTTGCTTTTGGTATGTGGCAACTTTTGAGTACTAGCACTATTGTCAAATTGATTAATCCTTCAGTTGGTGTGAACATCTTGATATAAAAGGAGCAGGGCCTTTTTACCACTGAAACCAAACTTTAGTTGCATAAGACATTTGTGTATCTGACTTGAACATGGGCTCTGGGGAATCAAACTTAGAGAATTAGGCTTTGTGGGCATGTATCTTTAACCACTGAGAACTCTCTTTAGCCCTTAAGAATATTCTGAATCTGAGTATATTTAACATCAACTTGCTCAAGGCCAGTGTTGGAGGCTGGGAAGATGATGACTCAGTGTGTAAGAGAACTTGCCATGTAAGATGAACATTCATGATTTTCATGTGAATATTTTCATATGTCATGTTACCATATGTGTTCTAAAGCTATATTACAAAATCATCGTGACAAAAACAGAATGGTACTGGAACAAAAAACAGAAACATAGACCAGGGGAATAGAATTGAATACCCAGATCTTAGGTCAAGTAACTATAGCTGCTTGATCTTTGGCAAAGATGCCAGAAATGTAGACTAGAGAAAAAAAAAAAAAAAAAAAGCATCTTCAACAAATGGTATTGGACAAATTGGATGACCATATGTAGAATAGTGAAATTAGACCCACTCATTTCACCACACACAAAAATCAAGTCTAAATTGATTGAAGACCTCAATATAAGACCTGAACTCTTCAACTACTGGAAGACAAAAATAGGAGGCACTTCTCTTTTTTCTACTTTCTAGGACTGTGAAAAGACTTCCTGAGCAAAACCCCAGTAGCCCAGGATATTAAACAACCACTCAACCAATGGGATTTCATGAAGCTAAGAAGCTTTAGCCCAGAAAAACATACCATGAGCAGAGCCAATAGATTACCCACTAAGTGGGAGAAAATCTTTGCCAACTATAGCACTGACAGAAGCCTTATATCTAAAATCTAAAAGGAACTCAAAAAATTAAACAATTAAAAAAAAAAAAACCCACCTCAAAATTGAGTCGAACTGGTTAGGGAGTTCTCAAAGCAAGAAATACAAATGGCTAACACACCCTTAAGAAAATGTTCCATCTGCTGGCTACCTGGCTGGAGGCAATGTCACTAGGTGATCTTAAGGTGTGGTGGTGGGTTTCCATTTCAATCTAAAGATATGCAAAGTGTGCCTAGCTGGAGTTCTTGAAGTGTGCTGTGGCTTTTGACCTTTAGGCTTGTGCTTCTCTCTGTCTGCTTGGGCCTGTGAAGGCAGGCCAGCTTCTTCTGCCATTATGGAACTTCCCCTGGATCTGTAAGCTTCAATAAATCCCTTCCTCTATAACTGTGCCTGGTCTGGAAGTTCATCTCAGCGAACCTAAATCTGTCTGCTACAATCTCTCTTAAATAAATAAATAAATAAAAATAAAACATTTAAAAAATAGTTAAAAAAAAAAGAAAATGTTCAACATCCCTAACCATTAGGTAAATGAAAATTAAAATAACTTTGAGATTCTACCTTATCCCAGTAAAGATAGCAAATGTTAAAAATAAAACAAAAAAAAAAAAAAAGAAAACAAATGTTGGTAAGGATGTGGAGAAATAGAAAACCTCATTCTTTGTTGGTGGGAATGTAACCTGGTACAACCACTGTTGAAATTAATATGTAGACTCCTGAAGTATCCAATGGACCCTGTTATTTCCTTATCAGGCATTCACCCTAAAGGCGTCACATCTCAGTTCAAAAATATTTGCTCAACCATATTTATGGCTGCTCAATTCATAGTAGTTAAAGGCTGGAATCAACCCAGGTGCCCATCATTCTATGAATGGGTAACCAAGATTTGGTATGTCTACATGTTGGTAAGATAAAAATGACAAAATGAAATTCATAAAAAAACAATGGTCAAACTTGAAACAGATCATTCTAAGTGAACTCACAACCACAGAAAAACAACTGTCACATGGTCTCACTCACCTGCGGTTTCTAACCTGGATCAGCCCTAGTTGCTGACATAGAGGAATGGCATCTTGAGGCTTGGAGAAAAGGATGGGTAGGGTGTGGGCGAGGGTAAAGGGTGGGGGAAACACAAAATTGAACCCAAATTGAACTGGTATCATATATTCCTATATCCTGGAAGTTAGACTAAATGGTGGAACCCTCAAAAGGACCTCAGGGAGAACACTTGAATCAAAGGGCCCTGAAGAGGGTGAGACAAAGCCTAACCTTAATTTTTTCCTGATTCTCTTTCTTCTCTGTCTTTTTCTTTTCCCTTGGCACTGGCCTATTATCCCCTGTACCAGGATGTGGTTTACATCTACAATGAGCTGTTGATCAGAGAGACCTACTAGACCTTCCAAAACAAACAAGATTTCTGTCAGAGCACTGGATTACCACCAGAGGTTAATGGTAAGACCCTACTGCTGAAGACACCAACAGCATCATAGATGAGAATCTTTCCAAGGTTAAGTCTTGTCACATCTCCTGGATGATGAAACAGGCTTGAAAAAAAACAAAGTGATATGGCAAAAGCAAGGGTTAGAGATACTTACACCATGAACAAAGACTGAAAATCTAACTAGCTATTAGCTAGTTACTTCCCCACATCCAATTTATAGTGTAAAACACAAATCCAGCCCTCTGTCTAGTTACTGGAATCATCTTTCCCTCTTGCCCACATTAAATTGACCAGCTCCTCTCTTCAATTATATTTATATTTATTTTATTTTATTTTATTTTATTTTATTTTATTTTATTTTATTTTATTTTGTTTTTTCAAGGTAGGGTCTCACTCCGGCCCAGGCTGACCTGGAATTCACTATGTAGTCTCGGGTGGCCTTGAACTCACAGTGATCCTCCTACCTCTGCTTCCTGAGTGCTGGGATTAAAGGCATGTGCCACCACGCCCAGCTTCTCCCTTAAATTTTAGAACTCAAAGCTGGAAAACTTGTCCACATTACTCCCCCCACAACAAGAAATTCCACCCTTGCCTTTTAAGCTGTTTCCTAAGCAGCCTATTAGCTTTCTCTTTCTTCAAGTATATTGCCTACACCATTCCATTTTCTTCTCAGAGTCATGGTGACTTTAGCATATGCAGTTCTAGTAGCAAGGATTTGCTATATAAAGCCTTTCTGGTACTTCCTCATGCTTTCAGAAAAAAAATTATGAGGTCACATTCTGACACATCAGTTTCTACCTGGCCTGGCTCTACCTCCCACTGACACCATCTCTGTAACTCTGCCCTGGATTTCCAGGTTTTAACTAAGTGGCCCTTCCAGGTTCTGTAAAAAGTCTCAGAATGAACATCTCTATCTCCATGCCAGCTTACATATTTACTATTAAGTTTTGGCACAAATTCAAATGCACATATCCTCTAATTAGCCTTCTCTAACAATTCATATCATTTTATGACAGTCAATGTATTTATTATTATTTAGATTTTCACTGTCTTCCACCATGAAAATACAGCAAAGTTATTGTCTCTCATCAATATATCCTCTTTCCAGTTGAAAAAAATTAACACAGGGATTGAATGAAAGCATTACAAATCTCATTACTACTCTTGCTTAACTGAGGTCATTCATTTGGAATCTCATTTCTCATTAAACTTCCACTTTTTCCATGTAAGCAGCTAATCAACTTTGATACTATTTTTCATTATAGGTCCAACAGCATTATGGAATCATATTATCATAATAGAAAAATGGTGCATGCCAGGCATTTTCTGATAACTTTACATGTGGTAAATTATTTAACTATCATCACAACCATAAGGCAGGTCTTAGCATTCACTATCTTACAGATGAAAGCATTGGTGTACAGCTAGGCTAATGCAGATATCAAGTGTCACAATCAAGTTTCAAGCAAGAAAATATGAATATATACACAAAAGAGTTTTGAGTTAAGTATCTATTTCTCCCAGAAAAGTCATAAGAACTATATTGACTAGAATTTTTACCTGTAAAGAATTTAGGCAAATCTTGATTTTATTCTAAGATCAGAAGACAAAATTGATTACAGAAATAAAAGATACAGAGTAATTTTTTTGAACATTGGCAAAATACATTTTCAAAGTTTGTTTTGTGATGCCTGGGGTAAGTTAGACGGATTCAATAACTGTGTGGCATTGTTTCAAGCAATGAGTAATTCATTCCCATCAGAAGTTATAATGCTGTAGATAAAGAAAAAAAGTACTGGTGTATGTGAAGTGTTTGGGAAGCATGAAAGCAGATATACTGGATAGGGAACAAATGTGGAAGTCTAGGGGGTCAAAATGCAAGATTCCCCAGAGGACCATAATAATTTGGCATACTTGTAGAAAGTGTGCAACCTATTTCTGAGTGTAGCAATACCGCAGATTCACACAGGATCATTGATTTTGAAGTTATTCTAGGAGTTATTTTTTTCAGCAACAATGGATACCTTAATAATGCAAAGCTGAGAAAAATAGGGAAATCAGCATGAAACTATAAGTCCACTCCCGACCTTCATGTTACTATTTATTTTTATTTTTGTTTATTTATTTGAAAGCAAAGAGACAGAGAGAATGAAAATGGACATGACATGGTCTATAGCAACTGGAAACAAACTCACTCTAGATGCATGTGCCACATTGTGAGTCTGGCTTTACATGGGTATTAGAGAACTGTTCCCAGTTATTAGGTTTTGTAGGCAAGTGCCTTAACCACTGAGCAATCTCTCCAGTCCCATTTTACTATTTTTTTTTAAAGTGTGTGTTTGTGTGTGTGTGTGTATCATTAAGAAACATCTTAAAATGGGAGCCTTGAGATGTTTACATGTGAAAAACTCAGTCAGAGGAGTTCAGAATGTAACAGATACAAGACTATCACTGATATTTAAAAAAATTGGCAGTATAAAATATTGTCAATGATATTGTCTAAAAGTAGTGAAATTAATTCATATATGACTTCCTTTTCCTTCTCAGGAAAAGAAACACAGTTAATGTGGTTTGGTAACAACTAAACTGCCTAAATGAATAGTAAAGTTGGAATTACACACAATTTTGTATGTAGGAGTTGTAGGACTAAATGAAGTTGATGATTTCTGAGGAAGGGTTAGATACCAGGTTCATGTTGCTCTCAGAAAACACCCAACAAAGAGCTGCTTGTGGGAGGAAAGGGTTTATTTTAGCTTAAAGACTCAAAGGGAAGCTCAGTGATGGAGGGGAAACAATGACATGACAAGAGGGTTGATACCACCTCCTGGCCAACATCAGGTGGACAACAGCAGCAGCAGAGTGTGCCAGGCACGGCCAAGGAGAAGTGGGCTATAACACCCATAAGCCTGCTCATAACAACACATCACCTCCAGCAGGCTCCAATTCCCAAATTGCCACCATCTGGAGGTCCTAACATTCAGAACGTATAAGTTTATGTTAGAACGCCTGACTCAGGCCACCACACATACCAATCAGAAAATGTCTGTATAGGGTTTGAAGTGACTATTAAAATGAAGGGTATAAACTCACTGTAAAATTTCCATAGATGCTGGCCTACAGTGTATGTTTCTTGCTCTTCTACTTACAAATTTTCCCCACTTACATTTTATTATATAGTAAATAGGACTGTTTATACAGTATACTCTGTGTTTCTTAGAAGGCTTTGAATAATAGATTATAAGATTATAGATTCATGAGGTATTTATTTTATTTTATATTCATTATGCCTGGTGATATGTGCCATGGTGGAAGTCACTGTGAACCCCAGCAGTACCTCTGATCCTATGACATATCCAGGGTCAGACCATTGTCACTAGTCACTAAATACCTGAGAACACACACTTTATCAATGCTAAAATAAAAATACTGCCATATTTTGGGCAGAGGAGATTGCTAAGTGGTTAAAGGTATTTTCATACAAAGTCTGCTGTCTGGGATTCAACTCCCAAGTTTCCACTTAAAGCCAGATGCACAAAGTGGCTCATGCATCTGAAGTTCATTTGCAGTGACCAGAGCCTCTTGTGCACCCATTCCTCTCCCTCCCACTCTCTCTCTCCCTCTCTCTGTCTCTCTTTCACTCTCTCCCTCTCTCATTCTCTATCTCAAATGAGTAAATCAAAATATTTTAAGTTTACTATACTTTGTAAGCCTAAAATAGATTTCATTTGTTTTTCCTTAAATAAATTTGAGATTTATTTGTAACTTCTATATAAATCCAGTAAATATAAGTCCAGTGATCCTTCCAGATGAGCCATAGGTTTTTAGCTAAAAAGAAACTGTGTGTATGTGTTTTTGTATGTATGTTTTATGAAACAAAACATCTAAAATTTTTGATGTCAGATTTCCTAAATAAGAAATATGACTAAATTTACACATACACACACATGAAAAACAATTGAAGAAGAGCAAGGTTCACACTTATAACTTTCATTTAGATAATGTCACCATAAAACATTTCAAGTTGTGAGTTATTATGGAGATGGCCAAACAGAAGCAGAGGGATAATAAAAAGTCTTTGTGGAAATGTTGGAATGAAAATATCACAGTTTGTATAATGCATCATCAACACACTCTTTCATTGCACTATTATCCTAGTTCCAGCTCTATTATATTAACCTGCTGACACTAGAGTGAGCTGGTTAGAGTGAACCATGCTTAGAAGGGGTAGAAGTAAGAATTGAAGTTGGGCTAGAGAGATGGCTCAGCAGTTAAGCGCTTGCCTGTGAAGCCTAAGGACCCCGGTTCGAGGCTCGGTTCCCCAGGTCCCACCTTAGCCAGATGCACAAGGAGGCACACACGTCTGGAGTTCGTTTGCAGAGGCTGGAAGCCCTGGTGCGCCCATTCTCTCTCTCCCTGTATCTGTCTTTCTCTCAGTGTCTGTCGCTCTCAAATAAATAAATAAAAAATAAATTTAAAAGTTATAATAAAAAAGTCAAACCTTTTCAGATAAGTAAAAGTTGGTTTAAAGTGAACAGAGAATCAGCCAGATGCTGTTTAAGTGTTTTAATATTAATAGAATTTGCAAATATTTGGATAACAGAACAGATTTTTTTATTATATCAAGGAGAGAGACATTCCTGTTTTTTTAATTAGCTTTGTACTCAGTGTATACGGTTAAGTTGGTACCATCATTAACCTCCTTCCTGTCCTCCCTCCTCCACAGGGACCATCCTAGTTGGGGAATGTGGGTCGTGCATTGTGGGGTTAACCATCAGTTATGGGTAGGAGACAATGCCTCTGTGTATCATGACCCAACGTGTGGCTCTAACATTCTTTCTGTCCCTTCTTCCGCAAATTTCCCTGATCTATGTAGGGTTTATTTGAGGTCTGCTTCAGTGATGAGGCCTTGGGAGCCTCTGTATCTCTGGATATCTGGTTTGGTAGGAGGTAAGTGTTCTCTGTGTCTATCTCTTTCACCCTTGTGCTGGTACCAGGTTCACTAAGAAAGCAGTACTCTTTATCATTTCCCCAATTATTCTTAGCTTCATCTGGGGCCCTTTTGAGGTATGATGGACTGGTTCTCGCCTTAGAATCTGCGTCCATCTGAAAAAGAGAAGAAAATTCTCCAATGGAGAGTGAAGTTAATGCCATTACTTTTGTAAAGAAGTAATGGGTACCTGGAATCTGGAAAGATGGTTCAGGTTTAAAGAAACTTGTTTGCAAAGTCTGGCTTTCCGTGTTCAATTTCCTAGTATCCACATAGAGATCAAGGTGTATGTGTCTGATTTCATTTGTAGTGGGCACTAAAGGCCTTGTTTCTCTCTCTCTCTCTCTCTCTCTCTCTCGCTCTCTCTCTCTCTCTCTCGCTCACTCGCTCTTTCTCATTTCTCCTCTCTCAAGGAAATCAATATGTAAAGGAAAAGAATTAATGGGAAAAGAAAGGTAAAGGTGAGGGAGGAGATAAAAATTATTTGGCCTGTTGCCTCAGAATGCTGTCTGGTGACACGGCATAACAGGAATGACCAGCCTTTGGATCTTGTGAACCAAACACTTGGCCCCAGTCACCAGAACTTCTAGTTTCCTTACTGACTTTGGTAGGTTTCATTTGAAGTCACTTCACAAGAGAAACAGGACCTGTAGAAGGAGCCATTGTTTGTTCTCAAAGACAAAATGGCTTCTGTATCCTAAGGAAGTGGTGGAGCTGACAAGCTAACCCTGTCTTAGACAATGGGGACTAGTAAGAGAGCACAGTTTGAGGTGTCTCCGATGAGTTGCATGGATAGAGCAGTTAAAACAAATAGTTTGGTCTACAACAAATATTATCTATGTGTTAGTTGTTATTTCACTCCTACTTCTCAATTTCTCTTCAAATAGTTCTAAAATCCATCAAGTGATTGATATGATATTTCTGCTGCGGCTGCTGTTCTTTGCCCAAAGGCTCAGTGGGAAAAGAAACTCTGGTGTTTACATGATAATAATACATACAAAACACCTAAAAATAGACCAATGAGAAAACCGACAGCACATGCAATATTTGGGTCAAAAAATGATCTATTCATTTCTTTAGATTCACAAAAGATAGATAATGGGTAACTACATAATTAGCATAAACCACTGAAGATTTTATCTTCTCACGGACCTATCTGAATTTCTACTTACTGTTGCAAACCAATCTTCTTTTGAGTGGAAAATCATTCATAATATTTTAGATTGGCCAATATTAGACAGGCAGAAGACAAAGTTAAAATCTATTGAACTTGGTACTGAATAACAATGCTTTATCCTATCAATACCCATTTGAAACCTTGGGGGAAATCAAGAAAATTTACTAGTTTTTAGACCAATACTGCCAACATTTAAAAAATTATTTAATTTAGAAAATATAATATTTAATTTAGGGGCATCTCAAATCATGCTAACATGATCTTGCCAACAAAACTCAAATTTGAGCATCTTATAAATACATATAAATATGAAAATTTGAAATATATACAAATTTTGTCCTTATATTATTTTTGTATAGAAAGAACGGGGTTATTGGCCTGTCTAGCACTTCTCAAATTGTGGTTTCTCAATGGTCACTGATGTACAACATGTTACAGAACTGGAAAAAGTTCATGGAAATAAAGAAGCACATTGAAATCCACATATCAAAGTGACTGTGCTGTCTTGTAATTTATTTCACTTTGTAATAGTATAGGTTTGTGGATTATAAGAATTCTTTCTAATAATTAAAGACCTAGGAAAAGGAAACTGGAAACTGTAAAGGAAAATCCCAACCAGATTCTGTTAAGTAACTTAGTAGCAATGAGAATGCTTGATTCACCGTTAGGCAAAGTTGGAGGAATGACCTGAAAAAGCCTGTCTGTCTTCTTTGATGGACAGACATAATCTGTAAATAGATGTTGAAATGTGCCGTATGCAAAAACAGTTAAAAAACTTGAAGTGTCCCCTGTTCCCTGATTCTTAATCATGATAAAACTTGTTCTGGACAGTTGAAGAAGCGTTTAACGAGAGTGTCACCACTAAAGACACACTTCCAGTTTTCTGCCACCCATTCAGTCTATTTACAGAAGAGGAATTCAGTAAAAGAGTGCACAGACTTCTGATTCAGTCATGCTGCTGTTTCATCATCACTCTTTGGAGAGCTTTAGGGTCCATTTTCTACATATACGTATATACAACTTTTCATCTGTTCCTATCAGCATATTGACATATTCTGTACTTTATTTTTCTCCATGAGTATTCACCCCCAGCAGCATCCAGTGCTTTTCTTTGATTTATCTCTGCACACACACACACACACACACACAGAGAGAGAGAGAGAGAGAGAGAGAGAGAGAGAGTGAGAGAGAGAGAGAAAAAATAACAAGGTAGATAGCCACTTTTCATCTCTACTTGAACAACACCATGGCTTCCAAATCTAAGTACCTACAATTCTGTAAAGAAAATTCATCCACTTTCCTTGTACATATTGTCTTACAGAGGCACAAAAAATAACATAAGCTAAAAAATAAATAGAGTTAGAGAGGATAGCCTTGAACTTGACACTGACAAAAGCTATTTGTTTTCCCTTATGTTTCCATGTTATATTTAGAAAATTTGGAGTTGACCAAAATTTGTTCTGTGATGATTCATTTTGATTTCTGATAAACAATTTGTTCTAGCAGATAGAGCAAGAAGCTTGAAGTCAGACCTGGCTTTTATCCCCAACTTCATGCTCAATTCATACTCCCTATCAGGCCACTGATCTTACACAATTTTCTTTATCCATGGAATGCAGGTTTCTTTTTCAATAATCAAAATTAGGCTCAAAGTAACCATTTTTCAAGTTTGTAGTAAGGATGGACAGAGATCATATTCTCTGACAATTTGTTTTCTAATATCTTTAGACACAATTAATACTCAAAGCTTAGGTTTATCTTCATTTAAAAAAATGTTAACTGCTGTGACTGAAACATAAGTTAGTGAATAAATATATGAGCTTTCTAAGTTTATAAGAAAATAATATTCCACCAATGGAAAGACAAAAAAAATGTATATGACAAAAAGCAATTTCCTCTGAATGGGAAAGATGTCTATCCATGGAAAAAAATCATAGTCTTTATGATCCAGAGGAGTGACAGAGAGATGCCAAGAGGCAGAGTGGTCCAAGAGAAAAGAGTGGCTCACAAATTTTGTTGTTTGTAGCTAATTAATTTAATGACTTTAACATAAGCAAGTAGTAAAAGAGTGTCATCAGCATTCGATCCCCTTGTTGTTAATAACTTCAATCTGTAAACAAATAAACAGTTTTTATTAGAATTCAAAAAAATAACTATATTGCCTTCCTGAAACACCACAGGAGACCCCATATGTTGTAAAGGTGATTAGTTAGGGAGGTATGTGATTTGTAGTCCATGGTAATCTATGAATTTGTAGGGAAGTCTATTTTGAGTGTTCTCTAACATGAGACAGCTAGTTTAAAAGTATTAAATTATATTTACTAGTAAAATTAGTTGACCTATCCAAACTTCAGTGAGCAAATATGTTTCATTGCTAATTATTTCTGGGTTAAAATTGAGGAATTGGGGGCAAGAGAGATAGCTCAGCAGTTAAGGTGCTTGCCTGCAGAACCTAATAACTTGGGTTCAATTCTCCAGTACCCATGTAAAGCCAGATACACTGGGTAGTGCATGCATCTGGTGTTCATTTAGAGTGGCTGGAGACCCTGGTGTGCCCATATTCTTTTTTTTTTTTTAATTTTATTTATTTATTTATTTATTTATTTATTTATTTATTTATTTATTTGAGAGTGACAGACACAGAGAGAAAGACAGATAGAGGGAGAGAGAGAGAATGGGCACGCCAGGGCTTCCAGCCTCTGCAAACGAACTCCAGACGCATGCGCCCCCTTGTGCATCTGGCTAACGTGGGACCTGGGGAACCGAGCCTTGAACCGGGGTCCTTAGGCTTCATAGGCAAGCGTTTAACCCCTAAGCCATCTCTCCAGCCCCCATATTCTTATTCTCTCTCTCTGTCCCTCTCTCTCTCTCTCTCTCCTTGCAAATAAATAAAGAAAAATAAAATATGAGTAGCTAACCTAAAATAAAAGTGCACACTATATTTTTTTTTTTGCAAAATGCATGACTAGACAGCAGTAACAATACTTTTTGTAGTATTGTCTTAAGCCATGTTAGCAGATCATCCGTTGTTCTGTAGTAAGCACAGGCAAAGTGGCTTGTCAATAATTAACTGTGTACAAAACTAGCAAACTTCAAAATTACATCTATATGAGCGAAAATGCAGATACTGAGGCAAAGGTTATATTTTAACTGTTGCTGAAACAAAAACATAGAAAGGTGAGATACATTTCTAGTGTATTGTTCCTAGTTATTTAATATCTGTCTACCACAGCTTCTATGTTCATCCAGTTGAATTATTTTAGTGTGTATAAATATGGAGACAGAAAAATCTATTTAATTACCTATAAATAATTGCTGTTGGTGATGTTACTCTTCATTTATTTGTTATGATAACTCATATGAAAATAACTTTCATAGTTTTGATTAAATCTCATCTGCTTTGAGAGAAGTGGGGATATTTTAACAAGGCAATCCAACTATAAAATTTATAATGTGAAGTTATTTATGAGTGAGAGAAAGAGAGAGAGAGGGAAGGTGGGAGAAAATGGGTGTACCGGGGCGTCTAGCGAATGCAAATGAACTCCAGATGCATTCACCACCTTGCACATCTGGTTTTACATGACTACTGTAAGAACTGCAGGCAAGTGCCATAGTAGCTGAGCTATCTTTCCAGCCCCAACTATAAAGTTTTAAAATGAGATTGAAAGGAAAGATATATTTAGTAAGGGTCATGGGAAACTTTTCCAGGTTTTATTCATCTCTCTGTGTTAAATTTGTGCATGAGATGTTAACAGATGTCGAATCAAGAAAAGAAATCTCTATTATTTTAAACACCTTGATGTTAAAAAAAAAGAAAAAAAACTGATCCTATAAAGAGAGAAATTATAATGTAAAATTCAAGCTAATATTTAACTACTATTTCAAGCCAATTTTTTAAAATTCCATGTCCTCCCACATTTTTACTTTGTAAACCTATAAACACTCAGGAAAATTGCAAAAATTATACAATAAAGATTTTATGATATAGGGACTTGGTTCAGTTCTAAAAGGCAAAGCTGCCAGTCTGGGTCCAACTCACCACTATCTGCATAAAGCCTGATGCTCAAAGTGACACATGAGCCTAAAGACCCCGATGTTTTCTCTCTCCCTCCCTCTCTCTCTTTCTTTCTTTTCTTGTATTTCTTGCTCAAATAAATTAATAAAACTAAAAATTATACAACAAAAGATTACACCTAGATTTACTAGTCATTGTTTTATTATATTTGTGTTCTCTTTCTACATGATAATGCACATGTACACACACACACACACACACACACACACACACACACACACACAGAGAGAGAGAGAGAGAGAGAGAGAGAGAGAGAGAGAAATGTGTCTTGACATATGTATGGCTTGCTTTTGTTGTTGCTAAATCATTTGAAATGCATGCGTTTTGTACAGTATAACAAGTCACTCTTTAGAAACTCAGCATTCATATGCTAAAAGTAAAGAAATTCTCTTCCACAGCTACATCATATTCCTAAGGAAACATTCAATATTTCTTGTAATATACAACACATATTAAATATCTTAATTTGTCTCCAAAATATCTTTGAAAACTGCTTTTGCTTCTGCATTTGTTTGCTTTGTTTTTTCTATAACCAGGATCCAATTAATAATATCTACTGATAAAAACCAATCTTTTTCACATTGTCTATATTGCAATTCTTTCTAGGCCTTGATAACCCATACTTTCAAACTGTATTTCCCACAAAACGCATGATTAATTAAAGAGTAACAAATTCTCAATTTACTGATTCTTTCTAGGCCTTGATAACCCATACTTTCAAACTGTATTCCCCACAAAACACATGATTAATTAAAGAGTAACAAATTCTCAATTTACTGATCTGTGGAATAGATGTTTTATGATGGCTTGCTATGTGTCATACACTGTTGTTAACTTAATAATCACATCAGCATACCCATCATTCCTTGGCAGGGTTGGTCATCTGTTCTATTCAGGTCAAAGGCAACATAAAGCATAGTCAATCTGGTTAGATCATTCTAAACTGATTATATGGTTATAAGATTAACTTCAGGGCAAGTTACAAGACAGGAATTTACCAGAAATAGCATCCCTTAGAAATATTCTCAGAAAAAGTATCTATAATTTCCACAAGAAGCACTTCCACAGTTTGTTCCAGTTAACTAGTTACCACTTCTCACTCTTGTTTCCGAGCCTCCTTGCCCAGTTTCTGTCCGACTGGCTTTGTCTTTTCTTTGTCTTTAATCTTTAAGTTACACTTCGTTTCTTGGATTGTCATCCTTCTGTTTTAAAAGAATAAAGATTATGCTACTTTCTAAAATAAAATAAATAAATAAAAATAATCAATGGTCATGGACAAACTAGAAAAATCCATGTCTCTTGCAGTTGCCATCGCATTGCTGGGACAAAGCACCTGGCCAAAAGCAGCTAATAGGAGGAAAGTTAACATGTTGTCTTACAGGCTCCAAAGTATGCATCGTGATGGCAGGGAAAATTTCAAATGGCATGATCAGAAACTGGACATCACTTATGCCACGGCAGGTAGAAAACAGCAACAAGAGCATAAACTACACCTGGCAAGGGGGAGGTGGCAATGACAAACCTAAACTGACCCTCAACAATGCAGGTCCTCCAGCAAAGTTCCATATCCTGGATTTCTACCAGCTGCGGACCAAGCATTCAGAACACACAGGTTTAGGGAAGACATCTAGTTCAAATCACCATAATGTCCTCATAAAATTTGGGTTTTTGTGAAATAGAAACATAGATGATAGAGGACAGACAGAATGAGAGAAGACAGATAATTAGGTAAAGTATATTCAGCTTAATGGTAAGCACTATGGATAAATGAAACATGATAATATGAAAATAAATTTTGCCCTCATTTTTTAAAAATTATCAGGTTGAAAAAAAATTTTTTTTTAATTTTTAAATTTTTATTAACATTTTCCATGATTATAAAAAAAATCCCATGCTAATTCCCTCCCCCCCACACCACACTTTCCCCTTTGAAATTCCATTCTCCATCATATTACCTCCCCATTATAATCACTGTACTTACATATATACAATATCAACCTATTAAAGGATCCTCCTCCCTTTCTTTCTCTTCCTTTATGTCTCCTTTTTAAATTATTGTCCTCTGCTACTAAGTATTTTCCTTCTCACGCAGAAGCCCAATCATCTGTAGCTAGGATCCACGTATGAGAGAGAACATGTGGCGCTTGGCTTTCTGGGCCTGGGTTACCTCACTTGGTATAATCCTTTCTAAGTCCATCCATTTTTCTGCAAATTTCATAACTTCATTTTTCTTTACCACTGAGTAGAACCCCATTGTATAAATGTGCCACATCTTCATTCTCCACTCATCAGTTGAGGGACATCTAGGCTGGTTCCATTTCCCAGCTATTATAAATTGAGCAGCAGTAAACATGGTAGAGCACGTACTTCTAAGGAAATGAGATGAGTCCTTTGGATATATGCCTAGGAGTGCTATAGCTGGGTCATATGGTAGATCAATCTTTAGCTGTTTTAGGAACCTCCACACTGTTTTCCAAAATGGCTGGACCAGATTGCATTCCCACCAGCAGTGTAGAAGGGTTCCTGTTTTTCCACATCCCCGCCAACATTTATGATCATTTGTTTTCATGATGGTGGCCAATCTGACAGGAGTGAGATGGAATCTCAATGTAGTTTTAATCTGCATTTCCCTGATGACTAGTGACGTAGAACATTTTTTTTAGATGCTTATATGCCATTCGTATTTCTTCCTTTGAGAATGCTCTATTTAGCTCCATAGCCCATTTTTTTTTGATTGGCTTGTTTGATTCCTTATTATTTAACTTTTTGAGTTCTTTGTATATCCTAGATATTAATCCTCTATCAGATATATAGATGGCGAAGATTTTTTTCCCATTCTGTAGGTTGCCTCTTTGCTTTTTTCACTGTGTCCTTTGCAGTGCAAAATCTTTGTAATTTCATGAGGTCCCAGGGATTAATCTGTGGTTTTATTGCCTGAGCAATTGGGGTTGTATTCAGAAAGTCTTTGCCAAGACCAATATGTTGAAGGGTTTCCCCTACTTTTTCCTCTAGCAGTTTCAGAGTTTCAGGTCTGACGTTAAGGTCTTTAATCCATTTGGACTTAATTCTTGTGCATGGCGAGAGAGAAGAATCTATTTTCATCCTTCTGCAGATATTTATCCAGTTTTCAAAACACCATTTGCTGAAGAGGCTGTCTCTTCTCCAATAAGTATTTTTTGGCATTTTTATTGAATATCAGGTGGCTATAGCTACCTGGGCTTACATCTGGGTCCTCTATTCTGTTCCACTGATCTACATGTCTGTTTTTGTGCCAGTACCATGCTGTTTTTGTTACTATGGCTTTGTAGTATAGGTTAAAATCAGGTATGGTGACACCACCAGCCTTATTTTTGTCGTTCAGTATTATTTTAGTTATTCGAGGTTTTTTGTGATTCCAAATGAATTTTTGGATTGTTTTTTCTATTTCCATGAAGAAAGCCTTTGGAATTTTGATAGGGATTGCATTAAATGTGTAGATTGCTTTTGGTAAGATTGCCATTTTCACAATATTGATTCTTCCAATCTAGGAACAAAGGATGTTTCTCTACTTTCTGGTGTCTTCTGCAATTTCTCACTTGAGTGTTTTAAAGTTATCATTGTAGAGATTCTTTACTTCCTTGGTTAGGTTTATTCCAAGGTACTTTATTTTTTTTTTTGATGCAATTGTGAATAGGAGTGATTCTCTGATTTAATCCTCTGTGTGTTTGTTGTTAGCATATATGAAGGCTACTGATTTCTGTGTATTTATTTTGTATCCTGCTACATTGCTGTAGGTTTTGATCAGCTCTAACAGTTTGTTAGTAGAGTCTTTAGGGTCCTTTATGTATATATTTATATATAAAAATGCTGATGATGGAATTGTATCATTTTTTATTTATTTATTTTTGTTCATTTTTATTATTTATTTGAGATTGACAGAGAGAGAAAGAAAGAGACAAAGAGAGATAGAGAAAGAGAGAGAGAGACAATGGGTGTGCCAGGGCCTCCAGCCACTGCAAAAGAACTCCAGATGCATACACCCCCTTGTGCATCTGGCTAAGGAGGGTCCTGGGGAATTGAGCCTTGAACCAGGGTCCTTAGGCTTCACAGGCAAGTGCTTAACCACTAAGCCATATCTCCATCCCGAATTGTATCATTTTTGATGTTTATTTATATATTAGAGGCAGAGAAAGAGAGGGAGAGAAAGAAGCAGACAGAGTGTTGCAGTCAGGTTCCATTGCTTGTAGAAATTACCCAACCTACTGCAGCTTGTGGAAAAAGAAGTTTGTTTTGAATTATAAGCTTCAGGGGTAAGCTCCATGATGGTAAGGTAAAATGATGGCATGAACAGAAGGTGAAAATCACCTCCTGGCCAACATAAGGTGGACAATAGCAACAGGAGAGTATGCCAAACACTGGTTTGGGGAAACAGGCTGTAACAACCATAAGCCCACTCCCAACAATAAACTCCCTTCAGAAGGCATTATTTCCCATATCTCCATAACATTCAGAACACCTATGTTTATGAGGGATACCTAAATCAAGCCATGGCATTCTGCCCCAAGCCCCCCATAAACTGATAACATACATGATGTAAAATGCAATGCATGAATCCAAATTCAAAATTCCCCATAATTTTTATCAATTCCAATGATGTTCATACATCCCTATAGTCCAAGATCTTCTAACTGAGCCATAATACAAAATGATCCCTCCAATACCCATAATGGCATAGAATAACACTTACACTGCAAAAGATGGCATTAAGCATAGCACATAAATAGTCAACCATTGCAAGATTTAAACAGGAAAAACATCAGACTCTGTAGCTCCAAGACCAACAACTCTAGCCTGTGACAAATCTCCAAGTCCAATAACAGTAACCAGCAACAAGACCCTAGAGTTCCAATTCCGCGCCTCCTGCTAGGCTACTCAAAGCCCTGGAAAACTTATCTAGGGCTAGCAACTCTCCTTCACAGTCATCTCATGGTTTCAACATCTCCACTGGGTCTCTACTGCAAGCCATGGTTCCTCCTCATGGCCCCATGGGCTCTCCATGCAGGCATCCAGAAAACCTGCTTCACACTGCCCAAGGTAATTTCTAAATCACAAGACCATGTTGCAAATTCAATGACCCTCTCTTTCCTGTATTTATTATACTACACAGTACGTAGTAGGATGCCATTTTTTTAATCTAGCGAGGAACTTTGAAGAACAGGGCACTCCTTCAACATTCAGGCCCCTTCAAAAAAGTCTTCATTCTTCCTGTTGCCCCAGTGCAGGTCAGCTCGCCCAATCTCAAAGGTTGTAATCTCTTAATTGCAGCTGAACAGGCAGCAGTTCACCCAAAGATTTCACT
This sequence comes from Jaculus jaculus, assembly GCF_020740685.1. NCBI lineage: Eukaryota > Metazoa > Chordata > Mammalia > Rodentia > Dipodidae > Jaculus > Jaculus jaculus. Next base: position 104,312,801 of record NC_059110.1, read on the forward strand.
TTTTTTCTGTGCCATATCCCTCTGTTCACCACAGTCTGTTTCTACACAAAGCAATTCTGCACAACTTCTCAGGACATGGACATGACATCAAGCTTCTCACACAAACCACCTGTAGCCCAGTCCAAGCCAAGCTCTTTTTCACCCTCATAAACAAACCTCACAGTCCATAGTTCTTATTGCATTCATGTCTGAATTTGACCAGAATAATCCATCAAGCTATACTTACAGCACTGCAAGGCATCTCTTAGGCCAAGGTTTCAAATCCATATTCCTCTTGAAAATCAGCTCCAAAAGTCCAAAGCCACACAGTCAGGTGTCTAGCAGCAATCCCACTCCTTGGTACCACTTTACTGTTGCAGTTAGGTTCACGTTACTGGCAGAAATCACCCAACCAAGAGCAGCTTGTAGGTAAAAGAGGTGTGTTTTGGCTTACAAACTTGAGGAGGAAGCTACATGATGGCAGGGGAAAATGGTGGCATAAGCATAGGGTGGACATTTCCCCCTTGCCAAAATATGGTGGACAATAGCAATAGGAGGGTGTGCCAAACACTGGCCTGGGGAAACTTGCTATAACACCCATAAGTCCACCCCCAACAATACACTCCCTCCAGGAGGCATTAATTCCCAAATCTCCATCAGCTGGGAACCTAGCATTCAGAACACCTAAGTTTATGGAGGACACCTAAATCAAATCACCACAAATACACACACACACACACACACACACACACACACACAGAGAGAGAGAGAGAGAGAGAGAGAGAGAGACAGAGAGACGGGGGGGGGAGAGATTGGGCATGCCAGGGCCCCCAGCCAAGGGAAACAAACTCCAGATCAATGCACCACCTTGTGCATCTGGCTGACATGGGTTGTGGGGAATCGAACCTGAGTCCTTCAGTTTTATAAGCAAGTGCTTTAACTGCTTAGCCATCCGTGTAGCTTGGGATTGTGTCATTTAAAATACCAAGGGAGACAAGTATGGTGGTGTTCCCCAGTAACCCAAGCATTCAGGAAGTACACTTAGAAGAATTGCACGTTTGAGGCCAGCCTTGAATACACAGCAAAACTCAGTGTCCAAACACAAGCAAGTGAATACATAGATAAGCACTAAGGAAAGAGTTCTGTACATAGTGGGAGCAACTACTACTGAAGTGCTTTATGCACTTGAGTTCAGTGAATATGCCAAGGGAAACATTGAGGAAATAATTTAGTATATAAAGTTCTTGTTATGAAAGCATGAGCACTTAGGTTTAGATCACCTGAATAGCTTCACCTATGATCTCAGTAGTGACAAGAGGATCATTGGGGTTCATTAGTTTGTGTAACTAAATCAGTGAAGCTTAGATTCAGCCAGTGACCTTGTCTCCAAAATAAGGCAAATATTGATTGAAGAGGAAGATGCCCAATGATGATATCTGGTCTCCACATGCATGTGTGAATGCACGCATGCGCACACACACACAGAAAGAGGGAGTGAGGGGGAGAGAGGAGAGAATTGATAAAAGCTAGAAAAGCATTTTGTGTAGAAGAAACACTTTACTGGCAGTCTTATGGAAGATGTTCTCATTTGAGGTTTGTATCATGAAGTAGCTCTGTACAGAAATGCTTTCCACAAGGGCCAGAGAGTCTGGAGAACTTGGTCACAGGATCACATTCACTAACATCTCCCTGTAGTATTGCAGAAGGTTAGCAAAGCAATGGAAAATGAGCATGTCAAGAGTGCTTGTTTAAATAATGGTTTCTCAAGTTGGGCATGGTGGCACAGACCTATAGTTCCAGTTACTTTAGAGGCTGAGGCAGGAGAATCACCTGAGCGCAGGAGTTAAGGTCATTCTGGTTAACAAAGGTACACATTCAGGAAGCTACTTAAATACATGATACTGATGGTTAAAAAAAAAATAAGAAATTATTTCAGATCTGGGGAGATGGCCTAGTGAATAACATGCTTGATACACACATTTGAGTTCCTAAGTTTGGATACTGAGACCACACATAAAGTCCGAAAGCTGATTCAAGCTTTTGTAAGTCTTTGGATGTCCACAGTGAGAATAGATGTATACATGGGAGATATTCCTAAAAGCTCATGAATGTAGGTATGAATAAGAGGCCTTGCCTTAAATGTATCAAACATGAGGATTGAGTGGAATGTTGCACTGTGACCTTTCTGACATGCCATTGCACACGTGAATCACTCACGCGTATCAACATGTACATGCACCACAGGAAGGGGGGAAGGGAGGAAGGAAGAAAGGAAGGAAGAATGAGCAAACGAAAAATTAAATAAAAAAACACAAGAAAGATTTTTTTATTCATAGGACCCCAAATTTAAGAATTTTGGTTGGAGAAAGACTGAAGGATTTCAGGAGGAAAACAGAATATGGTGAATCACTTGGTAGCTGCATGTTTTTCTATTTTGCTTCATTCAAACAGAGGTCCATCTCTTACCTCTCAGTTGTCTTACACATTTACAGCTTCATGGCTTAGTATGTAAAAGGCTTGAGTCACTATATGTCATGGGCCTGACTAGCTAGATTTCGTTCCCTGTGCTTAAGTCTGCATCTGCCTGCACAGGACAGAAGAGAATGAAAATACCTGATATATGCTCCTTCTATATTGCTTTGTGAGTTGCCTGTCTGGGGTTGTCATGATATCCACACACTTTATATTCAATTTACCTTTTTTTCTTTTCTTCCTTAAGTTTGAATAAAAGTATTATCTCCAATTATTTTGGAGTCTGTCAATATCTTGTTGATATCAACTATGGCCCTCATTATTTATTTCAAACATGTCTTTCAAATAGAAAGAAAATGTCACTGACATATTTTATAAATGGAGAATTTTCAAAGTTTATAGATTAAAAAGTAAAAAGTGACATGCTTTTGTACATTTTATGTCAAAGGAGAATGTATTTCTAGAATAATTATAAAATGTTCCTTCTAGAATAGTTTAATTTGCTTTTAGAATAATTCTTGATTCAATACTAAAATAAATAACTTTTACATAAATGTACTCCTGAATGACAGGAAGAAGAATTATACAAATGAAATTCTCTAGGATTGGCAGTATTAGAGTAGATGCTTGGAACCTGGGCTCCGGGCATCCCCCTTGCAGGGCCAGTGCCTGATCCATGGGTTATGTCATATGCTTGGCACTGCTTGTTATTTGCAATTAACAGAAAGATCTCTTATTTTTTTAAATATGATTTTATTATTTAAATATGATTTTTCATATTTTAAGGAGATAAAATGGCAATATGGTAGTCAGATTTAAGGAGCATCAAGCTTGTGTGGTTGAAAGTGCAAGGATAGATGCCGCCATGAGGCAAAAGGGTCTCAATGTTGGATAACTCACTTTAATGAGACTCCTGACATTTGTTGGTATTCTGAGGTATGTTTTATATGTATCTTGTTATCTGCTTAAGAAGTCAACATACCTACATCTTTTTTTGTAGAGAAAGTAGACTTATGGGTAAAGTAACATGCCCATGTCACAATAAATAATATGGGTGCAATTAGCACTAAAATTTTGGGTTTTCTCACTCTATTATAAAAATAAATTTATTACTACTGTTTAGATCTGGATGAGAAGTAGACTTCATAGGCTCTCTGGTTCCCAGCTGCTATCTCTGTTATGGAAACTTTTGGAACCTTTGAGAAGGATGCCTAGCTGAGGGAAGTGGTTAACTTGAACTGGATGGTGCATGGTGCTAATAACAGGGCTAAATCCAACTGGCTACCTGCTTCTTGGTTCACTGCAATCTCCTGCCACCACAGAGCCACCCAACACCATGCCTTCCCTGCCATGGTGGATGGGATATGAATCACATCAAACATGAACTAACATGAACCTCATGCTCCCTTTCATTGCTTCTTGTAGGGAGTTTGGTCGGAGTAATGAGAAAGGTCATTAACGTAATCACTGTAGTTTAGTGTTGTGCATTTGCTACATGCAAGACTGTGGGAAAGTTCTTTACATTCTCTTTAAGTGTTCTTTCCCATCCAGATGTTATTACCATGTATCTATAAGTGACATATGATGATGAAAAGATGTATGGCACACTAAAAGTAGAAATATGGGCTGGAGAGATGGCTTAGCAGTTAAGCGCTTGCCTGTGAAGCCTAAGGACCCCGGTTCGAGGCTTGGTTCCCCAGGTCCCACGTTAGCCAGATGCACAAGGGGGAGCACGCATCTGGAGTTCGTTTGCAGAGGCTGGAAGCCCTGGCGCGCCCATTCTTCTCTCTCCCTCTATCTGCCTTTCTCTCTGTGTCTGTCGCTCTCAAATAAATAAATAAATAAAAATTTTAAAAAAAGTAGAAATATAAGAATAGTTGCATATGGGCGTATATCTGTAGCTGTTTTTTCGTGAGGCAGTTATCTATGCCCATTGCTGACTCCAATATACAACCATTCTGGATTACAAAGAAGTAATAAGTGGACAATACCTTATATGTCCACTGATGCTAGACCAAATAATTACTGTGGACATTAGGAAGGTAGCATCAGGATATCTTCCAGGAACAGAAAGAATAATCATGTCTGCTGTCAAGCGTCCACTTTGACATAAGCACTTGTTTTGACGAAACACCAAGTGGACAAGCAGCATGTTTGTCTCTGCCATTGATCCACAGATCTGATCATTTAAAACCAGAGACTACAGAAGAAAAATCACAGTCTAATGCACACCCATGCAATGTGTTCAGATGGGCTACTTTGACTACAAGACAAGACTTCTCCTTGTGAATACAAAAACTGTAAAGTAAATCATTGTTATTTTTGTGTGCAGAATTCCCCAAGTTTGACTGTAATAAACTCAAGTTTAAATTTATCTATCTATCTATCATCTATCTATCTATCTATCTATCTATCTATCTATCTATCTATATATCATCTTCATATATAGTAATTATCTAATAAATATCTATGTATTTATCTATATGTCTAATATCTATCTATTATCTACCGATAGATCATCTATTTGTCCATATGTGTATGTAGTATATGTGATGTATTTACAGTGAGTGTATATGTGGTATAAATGCACATAGATTATATGTGTATGTGATTGAAAATACACATACACACATGAGGAGGCCAAAATAGAATGAAGATTCAGTGAGGAGTGAACCTGGCTTCACACTGATGTCCTTGGCTAATGCATAGGCAGTCTTTACACTTTGATGATGAGCAGAGCTAATTCCAGATTCATTCATTATGGTCTATGTTTAACATTCCAGAGTGTGGTTGAGAAGACTGACAGGAAATTGAAACAAGGACCCGGGAGATATTTCACATCTTAAAAATAAGAATAAAAAAACAGTTAGGAAGTTAGAAAACCTTGAGTTCCAGCCAAATCTGCATCATATTTCAAAGTATAATTTTCATTGATTGCCAAACACACTGTGAAGTGGTTATCAATTGCATGTCATGACATAGTCTCTCTCTCTCTCTTTTTTTTTCCTTAAAATCATTTGGTAAGTCAGCAAATATAATTGAATGAAAAAAGATAGCTTTAAATTTTGAAAACTGTTGTGATATTGTAATGAATTAGGGAATGAATGACTAATAATTTAATTAAGTGCATTTGTATCTGGTAGTAAATAATTCACTCCAAATTTGAGGATAAAGGGAATAGATATTTAGAAGCATATTTTAAGAATTGTCTTGTGGGACCTCAGGAATTGAATGAGTGATTAAAGGCACTTGTTTGTAAGTGTGCTAGACCAAGTTTGTCTCCCCAGATCCCATGTAAAAGTGGACAGAAAGTGATGAATTAGTCTGTAATCCCAAGGTTTCTGCATCACTGGGACCCAGGAGAATCTAGAAGCCTGTGGCCAGCTGGACAGGCACACACAGCAGGGGAGTGAGATGAAAAGGGTGACCCTGTCTAAAACAGAGTGGAAAAGATGATAAGCATCCCACATTGCCCTCAGACCTCCATGTGTGTACCAGGGACCCCCCCCCCCACACACACACACAAATGAGAGAGAGAGATGATGGATGGATAGCTGGATAGATAGATAATTAGATAGATGATAGATAGATAGGTAGGTAGGTAGATAGATAGATAGATAGATAGATAGATAGATAGATAGATAGATGATAGATGATAGATACAGACATATGTCACATTTCAAAAAATGGCTCTTGACCTTTATAAATATCTGGATAATGATCTGTAATATAAATGTTAAAATAACTTGAAAGTCTATATAAATTCTCAAGTTGGAAAAATAGTTTACAGGATAAAAAATGTAAAAATAAATTTACCAACATGCAATAATGGATTGATAGGCAATGATCATATTTCTAAGAAAAATGCAGTTGAAAGTAGTTTATGTGAGCACATTCGGTCCATTTAGTTGATCAGACATTTAACACAAACTGACAATATGATGTGGCTGACAAACAATTCACTACAATGCTATCCTGAAGTCTAAGAATGTGAGACCTTATTTTTGGAAGTAATAAGCACATAGTACTGTTGTGTAAAACAGAAAAGAATCAAACTAGAGCCCTTTATAATAAACCAATGTGGTGGTCATATGGTTTGAAAACATGCATAGAATATAAGTGGATTATATAATTCATGATCAAAAGAAAAGTCTGGCAGTAGGCTGTATATAATACACTTTATTTACTAATAGGTCAACAACATTATTAGAATATTATTCACATTAAATAAGTGGTCAAGTAAACCTATGTTAATAAAGAGATGAACATTTTTATGGGTATAGCTCTATGGAAGAGTATTTGCCTTGAAATAAATGGTTGTGGGTTTGATACCTCTCACTGTGAAGGAAAAAAAATAGCCTTTGAAAAAGTGTTGAGGGATGTAGAGATGGTTCAGTACCTAAGGCATATGCCTGCAAAGCCTAATGACCCAAGTTTGATTCCCCAGTACCTAGGTAAAGCCACATGGACAGTGGCACATATATCTGCAGTTCTTTGGCAGCAGCTGGAGGTCCTGGCTTGCCCATTCTCTGTATCTCCCTGTCTCTCTCCTCTCTATCTCCCTCTGCTTGCAAATGATGTGGAAGAAGACGATTGATTAGAGTCCTGGAGACTGAGGTTGGAAGGTTGGTTGTATTCCTGTTTGAACTCTTGGAAATTGATAACAGGTGAGGGCTGGAAGGAAATGGTTTTACCTCTCAGTTCAGATACTCAAAAGGCTTGTTAGCAGTTAGAGGTTCTAAGATCCAAGACCTAAGTCTGGATCACAAGTCATAAAGAAGGAGAGAGACAACAGCTTTGTGATATTAAGTACCATCATAGAGGTAGCCCCAGAGCCTCAGGACTAGTTAGGTTATAGCCAGGATGAGAAGGGTGGAGAGCTCTTAGACTCCCACTAACATTTGTTTTAAAGGATTATCTGAGTACATTCCAGTATTAATTTTGGTCAATTCATGGGTAAGAATAAAAACTTGAAAGATAAAAGAATATTTCATTTTCTCTTTTTTTTTAATCATATCAGTATGAAACCTAAAAACAAGTTATCAATAAATTTTAAGATTTTAGTTAGGTAATAAACCTTAAATGTTTTGACAAGTGCATTGTTAGTTGTCAAAACATATGGTACTTAAAATATAGACCTGCATCCACAACTAGAAAAGTCTCTTCAGAAAAAGGACAGGGAGGACGGAAAGGATGGTACCAACATGTGCTGCTTTCATACAAAACATGTCCATTTCTAACATAAATTAAAACATAAAAATATAACTCTATTGCTCCAAACTGGAATTCTACATATTATTTTTCTCATTTTCCACAGCATTTATTGTTTTTAATGTCTTTATTTTCCTTTGTGTTCTTTTGCCCCACTTCTTCTTTCTTCTGTGTATAAAATTCTTAAATACACTGTAATTTCAGGTTCTCTCCCTCTCTCTCTCTCTCTCTCTCTCTCTCTCTCTCTCTCATAGTTTGAATTAGATGTCCCCCATAAGCTCATGCATTTTGAATGATTACTTTCACACCGGTTACAATTTTGGAGGTAGAGCCTGGCTAGAAGAGAGGTGTAGAAGACTTTGGGGTATTCTAGCCCACCTTCACTTCACCAGAGTTAAGCATAATCTCTCTTGCTGCTTTCTTTCTGCTCCTGTGGCAAGAAGTAATATCAAGCCTCCAATTTACCATCCCTTCCCTGTCATGCCTCCAATTTGTAAGCCAAATGCAAAAATAAACCATTACCTCCCATTAGTTACTTCTGGTTTGGCAACACAATCTCACCCCCACCCTCTCTCTCTCTGTAGGTCAGATATAAACTTAAAGCTCACTACAATCGACTCTCTCTCTCTTCTTCCCTCCTTTGCTACAATGGTGGTGTAGGGATTCTCCCTTGCAGCTTCCCCAAAATAAAGCATATTTTGTGCAAGTGATCATGACATGTAGCTATAAAATGACCTTTCTGCAAGCTTTCTGCCTTTAAAAGCCCTCTGGAAGAATCATTTTATCTATAAACTTCGTAGAATCAAGATTGGAGTCATTATCTGTGAATTAATCCTATTAAAGCCTTGTTGAACCTCAGCTGTGAATAACTCAACTATTTTTTCATTTTACTGCTTTCCTTGCCAGCTGGTTCTGCAGTCTTAGCTTTGGTGTGATTATAATTTTTTTCACACGGACTTATCTTCCTTTTCCATTTTATCCAGAGTCAAGAATAGAATGGTATTCTAAGAGGGAAGTCATATGAACTAGTGGAAGGGGAAAGTTCCACCCTCAATAAGCAGGTGGATGGGAGCCAGGAGGCAGGCTTAAATTTCCCAGGGCAGCTTTACATTTTGATTTTCATAGGCAGCTACTCGGTCCCCATTTCCAGCTTATCCTAAGGCTAGAGTCCTTGACTTAGGTGATGATTGGCATACCAGAAACAAACTCTTTGCTGCTCCATACTCTGGTTCTCCATGCTTCACCATTATCAGAAGGGCAACACTATGTCTCCAAGCTGCCATGGCAACAAAGGAAGTGAAGATGCCTCTTTTTGGTAGGCCCCACTCTCCTGATTGATCCCCATGATGTTCACCTGACTTACACGCACCCAACCTGTCAGGTCCCAACTGGATCTATATATACCCATATACTCAGCTCCTTTGTCATCAGTCTTACTAGATATTGGAGGACTCACTGGATGAAGACCTATAGGTACAATATCAAGGAAGTGCCTTGCATAGAGGTTTCTAGACCTCCCCCTACTTCTATTGAACCCCAAATCTGCTTGTGCTCAGGCACAGACTGGAGGCATGACCCCCCCCCCGGCCATACAAGACCCCTGTGCTTGACTATTACTTGTCTATGTAGGACCATAGATACTCTCAGAACTGTTTCTACTCCTAGCCCCTAAACCTTTCTAGACTTGATCCAATGGGACCTGTGGTGGCTCTTGTATTCTGGGTGTCTGTTCCAAAGGCTCTTGTTCCTCTAGCTTAAACCAGCTCTCAGCTGGGCAAGGCTACTCCTAGCTAATATCTCAAGTGCCCATTGTATCTCTCTCTTTCTCTCTTTCTCTTCTTTGGGGTTCAAGGATTTTCCTGGACACCTAGCACCCTGTTACAGTTGTACTTTAATTTACCAACAGAAATATCTGAGTGCTTTACTTATTTGTTCTCTGACATGCTTGGCATGGAAAATCCATTTAATTTTAGTCTTCTTAGTGGCTCTATTTCAATATTGCATTATGGAATTTTTTAACAGAGTGAGATTTTATGTTTAATAAGATCTATTCCTTTAGTGAATGTAATAAATGCAGTACCATATTCAAAACTTAGAGCAGTTCTACCCTCTCCTCTAATTCATTTGTGACTTTTTTAGACTATACTAATATGGGAATTTGTAGGTGCCTTTGAGAGCACCAGAACCTTATCTCAGCCTTATCTTCTTGGGTAGACAGTAGCTTGGAGCTAAATCCCTCCCCCCACCCCACAGCAAAAAAAATACTAAATGGTCACACAAACTTGCACTGATTCAGTGTTTTCTGTTTTCTTGTCTTAAGAATTCAAAGAATTGACATACACACTTCATAGGATAATATTTAGAAATATTTTATTATAAGCTGAACTTAAGAAAAAGACCAAAGGCAGTGCTGTTTCCTAAGGAGGAAGAAATGGATTCCAGAAAAGATAAAAGCCCACCCTGAGACCCTGGTTGGGGTCTTTTTCTTTTTTAATTTATTTATTTGAGAGCGACAGACACAGAGAGAAAGACAGATAGAGGGAGAGAGAGAGAGAATGGGCGTGCCAGGACTTCCAGCCTCTGCAAACGAACTCCAGACGCATGCACCCCCTTGTGCATCTGGCTAACGTGGGACCTGGGGAACCAAGCCTCGAACCGGGGTCCTTAGGCTTCACAGGCAAGCGCTTAACCGCTAAGCCATCTCTCCAGCCCCTGGTTGGGGTCTTTTAAGTAAGCTTCCCTTGATGAGCAGCTGGAATGCTCTGTCCACTTCTGACAACAGGTGTCTGTTGTCAGGTCTTCTGGGAAAGGGTCTAATACATTCCTTCTTCTCCCAGGAAAGGAAGAGATGAGAAAAGATGTACTTATACACCTCCTCTGGTGAGATATTTGGGAATAATAATAAATAGGACATATTCTCTCTTCTGACATTTCTGACCCATAGCAAAGTGAAATGAGCTCTATTCTCCCTCACAGAGTCAAAGGAATTCATCATTTCTACTATGGGGTACCTGTTACCCCTAAACTGCCTCAATACTTATTTCCCCACCTTTATCTCCTGGCAATATCTGACCTATAATTTATCGTATTACTTTTACCTTTTCTAAAATTTCATGTTAGCAATATCATATATAATTGGCCATTCGAGTTTGGTGTTTTCTGTGTGGCATAAGACTGGAAATTTTTCAATGGTATTATATGTGTTATAAAGTGATTTTTTTATTGTTGAGTAATATTTCACTGTGTTGATAAACCACAAAGTGATCTTGAACTCACTAAATGAAGGATATCTGTGCTTGCCATTTGCATTAACTATAAATAAATAATGTTTTTACTTATAGTTTATTGAGTGCTATGGCTTACCATGTTACTTGTGTTAAAGTTAGGATACTAACAAGAAGTAAGACCTTGAAATTTAGAAAGCAGTTATCAAGCTAGACACAGAAAAAAGTGGGATTTCCAACTCCTTGGACCTTCCTTAACAATGAAATACATGTTCTGTCCTGCTCACGGAATCTCAAAAGTTGTGCTCAAGACCAGCAATCAGAATCATCTTAAAATTGTATTGTCTCAGTTTTCTCAAAGTAGTAAAATAAAATGAAATGCAAAGGATGTTGTGATTGGACATGGTCTCTTGTAAAACTCTGTCCTAGACTTGAAAATTCAAAGCAGAAGTCACTAAGCCCATTGTGTAATTGTGAAAGTAATCTAAAATGTGTCACATTAGAAGAGTTTAAGCTTTCTCCTTCACCTTGTTTTTATAGATGCCTGACATAGCATTGGAGCATGTAACCACAGCTTTTAGCTAGTAAAAGGGTCATGAAAGATAGAACTCCCCTTATGACTGTCTCATAACATAGTCTAACCACTGATTTCCACATCACTGAATTGAGAGCATCACTGTCTCCGGTGTGCTACAGCAGTTCGTTTATTTGGATCTAAAGCGGTGGAATATATAATACGATTTCATTTGTTCTCTCTTTTTTGCCACCCTTCCAATGAACTCTCCAAACAGAATCTCTAAACTTAAGGAACAAAGGTTCTTTTATTTAATATTCTTGAGATAACTGGGGAAAGATGTATGAAGAAGAAAGCTGGGCATAAGGGAGCAAGATTCAAAACTCGGGTTTACTTTCATTTGGGGCAACAAAGTTTCTATGGAATGTTGAAATAAATATTAAAATAACAAACATGCAATATCCTTCTGGATGGCAGATGACACCAAGTTCACCAAGACCTAGTGTAAGAGTTGATGTAAAAAACATACTGATGACTTATTAAGCAGAAATACACACAGTGCATACTGTGAAAGATGTGTGCATAATGAAAGAAGGGGATAGGAATCTGCTTTTACTTATGTACTTTCAATTATTTCATTTTACAGTAATTCATATTTTAAAATACAAGGTTCATTATTTTCTATTTTTCCATTTATTTGAGAGCAACAGACCGAGAGAAGAAGAGGCAGATATATAGAGAGAATGGGCACTCCAGGGCCTCGAGCCACTGCAAATAAGCCCCAGACAAGTGTGCCCCCCTTGTGCATCTGGTTAATGTGGGTCCTAGGGAATCCAGCCTCAAACCAGGGTCCTTTGGCTTCACAGGCAAGTGCTTAACAGCTAAGCCATCTTTCCAGCCCCAAGGCACATTTTAAGACAAGAATTCTATGCTTATTAATTTATCAGACTGTGGAAAGGTTTGCCATTGTAAATAAGATCATCTGTGGGGTTCTTATTGTAAGATAATGGAAATGAAATAGTATATTCATATTACTGCGGGGCAGTTTGTGACTAATTAATAATAGCTCTGCAACGTGTCTTCTTGCCTATTGTTGCATGGCATTTCCTGAGGTGACCTGAACAAGCATTAACTGCAGGTAGGGCACCAGTGACAATGTAAGAAATGATGCCACCCAAGTCTAGCTTAGTGAAGCACTGAATTTATTGGGATAATTGGTAGGAACGTAGGTTAGGGGTTACTTCCAAGAGTGAAAGGCAGCTGGGTCACCAAAAATTCCACAACACTAGGGATTATAACTCACAAAAACTGCCTCCCTGGAGCTCCCTGGACAATTTACATTTAACTATGCTGCTCAGAAACTCCTCTCTCAAGCACTTATTGATAGTTTTTATAACCTTGGGGAAGGGGCCTTGAGAAATTTGTAAGTTTCAAGAGCTTCCTGAACCTTGCAGGCCTACACAAGTGCCACGCTCTGGAAAAAAAAAAAAAAAATATGCAGATGAGGGCAGTAAGAGAAACCTTTGAAATGCTTGATGATCAAAAATATTTTGTGTGCTTGTGCTCCCCCAATATAGAAAAACCCTTTGTCCAAGAAGACAGGGTATATAAAATACACTTATCAAAGAAAGAATGATTGTAAAGTATGTCAATGTCTTTTCTTTGGTTTCGAATTGAAATAAGGGAAGGAAATACATTGTTTGGCTAAAAAGAAAGAGAAAAAAGATACAGTAACCATTGAAAATATGGTGGGAGGGATAGATTATTTTGAGAATTAAGTACTTAACCAAGAAAACTATTATGCTAATATAGGAAGAGGATACAAAAAAGTACCCAAGTTTAAGTGTCTAAAACCTAGTAGAGGAATTAAAGAACAATATTCTTCCTGTAGAGTCACATTCATGCCACTTTTCCTTAATTTGTCATTGTACCCAATCTCTATTTCATTTTTAAACCAACTCTTTCTAGGTAGTAATTAAATTCCCAACCTTCCTGAATTAACTTGCTGATTGCATTACATCGAATATTAAAGCTGACTTTGAAGACAGGTTATAATTGAGTAATTCAAAAAGAATTTGATTTTGAGGTCTTTAGAAAATGACAATATAACTGTTTGCATGATGAATTGGGGATCACAGAATCACAATAATGTTTAATTTTATTTCCTGATAATAATATCCTGGCATTGAATGATGTTATCATTTGTGCAAGAGTGTCTAACCCATGGTCCATGAGACACACAGAGGTCAGGATAGCTATGAATGTTTCCAAACACAAAAGAGTAAACTTACTTAAAAGAAAATAAGAATCCTTTGCATTATGTTATTGTAACTCCAGCACATAGATCTTGATTGTGTCTTTTGTAAATGACAAAATTCCACTGTAATGTCACACAAAATAAGCTCAAGTATGCTTTCACAACTCAAAGGCATAGGTTATAGGTTATGGATTGTGTGACGCAACACAATTCTATCTCATCAAGTGTGGTCCATGGGCAGGGAGTTACTTCTATGGATGACTCAAAGGTAGTTACATCATTGAAAAGGCTAGCACAGCATAGGCTATCACTGGCAAAAACTGGATTCTTGGGGTTCCCTGAACAAGTTCCAGGCAGGTCAGCTGCTTCTGATTTAAAGCACATTGAACAAAAGTATGAGTTCTCTTTTCTGATGCCAGATCTGATTCTTCAGCCACTGTCTGTACATTTGTTTGTTTCTTTAAATAACAATGTAGGGCTGGAGAATGGTTTAGCAGTTAAGGTGCTTGTCTGAAAAGCCAAAGGACTCAGGTTCAATTTCCCAGGAACCACATAAGCCAGATGCACAAGGCAACACATGTGTCTGGAGTTTGTTTGCAGTGGCTGGAGGCCCTGGCATGCCCATTCTCTCTCTCTCTCTTTCTCTCTATCAAATATATAAATAAAAATAAATGACAATGTAGTTTTCATTTATCATTGGTCTAAAATACACCTGCATATGAAATACATATTCATCCTGCAAGCTTGTCTTTAAACTACTTCATTTATTTTACCTTTGTTTTCAAAAATCAAAGGCATTAAAGTTGTCATTTAATGCCAGGTATATTTCAATCTGATTACTGTACGTCACTTTTCAAGAGCTATAAATCTGAGCATAAAGAAACACTTGATAAATCCCAATGGATCAGAGATGAGGGATGAGTATTTAAAAGTTTTTTTTTTTTTTTTACTAAAATTCCTGAAATACAATATAGCAGCTGATTTAATTAAAAGCCTTGAAAACAATGCTTTTGGTAGTATACCAATTAAAACACACCCATTGATATTCAGAGTTCCACATGAAAAGAGCTAAGAATGGAAAGGGCTAAATAGATTTCATATTTGGAAAAGTTTACAAAAAACATTAAGTGCTAATTTAATATGTTTAATTTTAGCAGCATTTTATAAATATCACTAATAAGATATCATGATTGAGGAAAGTAATTTGAACAGTGTTATTTCTATGACCATAACATTTTGCCTGATTCTGGAAATACACATATAAGCTCATATGTCTGGAAATGTAAGTCATTATACAATACTTGCCTAATATGTGCTAGGCCTTGTTTCCACCCCAGAATTACATACATAGAATGAAAGTAATGTATACAATCATTAAAACAAATTTGAAGGGGGATGTTAAGCTGTAAATCTTGATTATCTTCAATGAATGTTGGTGAGAGAATTTACCCTCATAGAAAAAATTGGTGAAAATAGTCATCATCAAGAACATATATAAATTTCTTAGAGAACCAATACATGTGTTCCTGATTAAAAAAAAAATAAAAAGGCAAAAGAATAAAGCTATAACAAATCAGATCAAGTTTCAAAGGAACTAGTCGTTGGGCGCTGGGGAAGTTGCTTCAGATCTTCATATCTCAGCTTCCTCATTTATACAAGGAGCTGATCATAATACTTATGCCACAGAGCTGTTAGCAGAGATAAATGAGTCAATAACTACAAAGCACCCCAAAGAATGCCTCAAATACAGTGAACTTTACTTTTTCATGTGTTAAATAAAAGCATAAACATCTAGAGATTAGAAAATTAAAAATAAGATGGAGCTGGCATGCATGTGTTTAGAGACCAAGATACCACAGAGCACTGGCTCAATAATACACAACTTATGATGAGATGTTGTTATGCAATTTCACAATATTAATAGCAGGCTAAGCCTGCTAATTACTCTCAGTTAATTAAACTGATGAGGAAAAAAATAAGAAAGAGAATTGACAATGTAAGAGATAGAAGTAAATCGTCCAAGATGGATCCTTGCAGCTTGGACTCCCTGGCAACAAGTTGACATCCTGCAGAGCAGAGCACTGTAGGAAAGGAGACTGCTGTAGAGGCACCTGACACAGCAGAGTGTTTAGGCAGTGAGTCTTGGCAGGATTCTGGAAACAGAACAGTACTGGAAGCCACATCATTATAGCCACCACCCCATCTCCTAGACCTCTGATGGTGTCAGGAAAGGAACTGCTGATCCAACTGAGGTCTGCTATACCATACTACTACAATCACAGGGCTTACGATCAAGCTACTGGCTGTTATGAATGAGCTTCTTGTGCTTCACTATGAAAATGTATTGAAAGTTTTTACCACTCCAGAGCCAGTTTTCAACTTCAGAGTTCTAGTGTCCTATCCTGCAACATTTCTTGTGCTATTCTAGCATTCA
This sequence comes from Jaculus jaculus, assembly GCF_020740685.1. Lineage (NCBI taxonomy): Eukaryota > Metazoa > Chordata > Mammalia > Rodentia > Dipodidae > Jaculus > Jaculus jaculus. The sequence goes on from NC_059110.1 coordinate 104,328,892, forward strand.
GAGAGAAAGGCAGTGTGTGCAGGCGACAGCTCTCATGTGTGCTTCCCTCTCATGGGCTTGCTATTGATGATTTACCTTTGTTTGCTGGACTGACAGAGGTCTTCCTTAAGTTGCAAACATTGAAACACATGGGACATAAACTCCATCATGCTGCTGAGGTGGGCACTCTAGGCCATTATCATTCTTTATATAATAGTAAAAGTCCTGAAAATTATAGTTTAAGCTATCCCATGTAAGTGAGTTTAACTGTAAAGAATATAAAAAGACAAGAATTGTAACGCGCACAGAAAATAAATAGAAAAGAAAATAAATAGAAAAGAAAGAGAAGATGGAAGAAGGGGAAAGGATGCTGAAAAAAAGACAAACCTCCTGAGGACTTGTGTGTAGAGGGGACACCTGATTGATACAGGACTCATGAAGGAATATCCCAGGTACTTTTACAAATTCAACTTTTGACATTACTATTACATATATGGACAATACCAATCCAAAGGAGTATAGATGTTTCTTGAGACAGAAATTATGACCCATATGCTCTGTATGAGTTCAATCCATTCATGCAACAAATAGTTACTTTCTGAGCACGTAGGATGTCCTTGCTGTTCTTCTAGGGACTGGTAAACAAAAAGGCTCTGGTTTTGAAATCCTTATTTTAGAGAGAGGATGCAAATAATTATCTAATGTTTAGTCTTACATGCAGATGCATGCATATATGTATATCCACTATGTAATGTATGATATAGGACTCTGTGTGCCATATTTAGACTCTGGCCTTTATTGAGAGTTAGAAGAGCCATTATATTATTTTAATGGAAGAACTGGGTTTCTGTCACTTTATAACGCTCATTTGAAAAGGATCATTCAATAGACTGTAAAATACAGACTGAAGAAGCCTGTGGAAATCCTTCTGATGGAAGTGGTCTGGACCACGAGGGGGCGCACTGAACACTATGAGTATTAGTTGATTGCTGACGCTGTTTTTAAGGGCCAAGTTAAAATGTTTGTAAACACTGAATATTTAGAATACAAAGATTTTACACTTTCATAAATGTAGATAGCCAATTTAAGCCTTAATATAGAGATGTAAAGATACAAATTGATACTTATTTGTGATAACTATTTTATATTAGCACAATTGTCTATGGCAAGTCTCATTTTCAGAAATTCCCTAGAATGTTAAAATAATGAAATGCAAAAAATTACATAATTCTCAACAGAATCAATAAGGTGTGATTCTTTCCCATCACTCCACATGATAAAATGACTTTACTTAAAAGAAATAAATATATAAAAGGAACATAATAAGGAAAGGTGGGGCTGGAAAGATGGCTCAGCACTTCCCACACAAGCATGAAGGCCTAAGAGGAACCACAGGAGTTCAATTACCCAGTGCCTATGTAAGATACTGGGTATGTTCACTCACTCCTGTGACCCTTGTGGGGATCCTGAGGGGATCAGACACTATGGCATCTCAATATCATAGCAGGCTCCAGAATCAGTGACAGATTTGTCTCAAGAAAACACACATTTATAAGTGATGAAGAGTGAAACCAGAGCTCTTCCTCCAGCCTCCCCTAGCACACAGGAACCTGCATGTGCACACACATGGTATACACCACACACAAACACACACAAAAAAACCCCACATACCATACACACATACACAAAAAAAAAAAAAACACACACACATGCTACACACATACACATAAGAAAAAGAAGAAGGAAAATAAGAAGGGGAAAATAGCAAGAAGAAGAAGAAGAGTAAATCTTTACTCACATTATATTTTGTAATTTTTATTGTGAACTTTAATATATGAAAAATCACATTATCCTCTTTTGTCCCCTCTTCCCTGCCCTATTCTGTTTTTATGACAAACCATTGTCAAGGAGAGATTTCAAATGAGCAACCACCTTGGGCAGACTTCTGAATTGTAGAGCTATGGAGATAGCTTAGTCAGTAAAGTGCTTACCTTGCAAGCATGAGGGACTGAGTTTGGTTCCCAGTACTCACAGAAAAGTGAAAAATTGAAATGTGGTACAGGTATTATAATCTCAGGTCAGGAAGGCAGAGGCAGGCGGACCCCTGGGGTGCACTTGCCAACCAGTCTAATTTAATGGGTGAGTTCCACACTAGTGAGAACACAGTCAAAAGCTCTGGTCAGTGTTGTAGAAATGCTGGAAGCTGTCCTCTAGATTCCACATATACATGCACATAAACACACCTGCACACCTAAACACACGCATACCCACATATACACAAAGGGAAAACTTCTGAAATGTCACTTTTAGTGGGAAATAACTTCTAGATCAAAAACACTGAAAACAGGGTGTGGTAGTTAAGGTGTTGTCAACTTGATCTGTTTAGTAATCCACAGAAATCCCTTTCAGGTGGGTCTTGGAGGTTGCTTCCAGGAAGGATCAACTAAAGGAGGAAGCCCTTCCCCCAGAATGGGAGGCCCCACTCAGAGGGGGACTTGATATAAGGAAGCTCTGGGTGAAAAGAGCCCCTTCCTCCCTTCCTTCCTTCCACTTGGCTGCCAGAGCTGCTCGCTACCTTCCAGAGTGGACTGAAGACCGGGGTGGACTGAAGACCAGCATCAAATGAAGACCCAGGTGTATCAAAACCCAGAGGCTCCTCAGAAAGCCTCTAGGCTTTCCGGCACCATCTGCAGTGCCTGGTCAGGACTGCTAAGGCATCTGGCCACGTGGACTGAGCAGCTCTCAGGTTCCATATTCTTGGGCCTGCAACAGCTACTGGACTGCTGTCAGCTAATCCAATAAATTCCCTTTTTAAAATAATTCATTCTAGCAGTTCTGTTCCTCTAGAGAACCCTTACAGGGCTTCCTGCCCCTTATAAATTAGATAAGCCACTCCTATAAGCTCCTCTGATCTATCCTTTCCAGCAAAGGTCCAGCAGGTACATGAAAAAGAACAAGAGTAGAGATCACTTTGTCTTTTGTGAGCTAAATCATAAATACATTGATAACCCTACAGTCAACCAAACAAGATATGGTCAAAGAAAATTGACCCAAAATCAAATGCTAACATTCATCCACAAATAATGCTTTCTGTATGTCATATCTAGAAGCAGTACATATTTAGTAGGAAACTGTTCATTTAACTAGGAAAGACATATTCATTTTTAATGTGACTGTATGTGGAAATAATGCTCAAAGGTGACTAAGACAAGATTTATGATGGGAAAATAATCATAATATTTAATTACATTACAGCATGTGTAAGACTTATACCTAGCATACCATCTGAACTAAAATGCACTAACAAATGTGTACACATTTTTCTGCTTGTTTCTCCCTCATTGTGGGTTAATCGTTATCTCATTATCATTGCTTCTGTGGATAAGCATATAATTCTAAACAATGTATGTCTTTTAAACCTATGGAATCCATGTAGTGATATATTATAATACATTCACATGCTCATTTAAAATTCTACAGTGTGTACATATACACACTGGAACACAATTCAGCATCAATAAAGAAGGGAATGTTGGCATTTGTAACAGCATGGATGGGCAATATGTTAAATGAAATCAGCCAGACATAAAGACAATTTCCACATGGCCATATGTGGGCAGAAACAAAAATGACAGAGGCAAAGAGAAGGAGGCTGATTATTAGAGGCTGGGGGCCAGAGAGATATTTTGCTGAAGCTGGCCAAAGTTTGGAAAATATATGGTAAAAGGAATAAATTCAAGAGCTCTATCACACAACTTGGCAACTATAGTTAATTATAGTATATTGCATATTTGAAAATTCTTAGAGGAAACATTTTGTGTGTTCTCCTCACAAGTAAGTGATGCTGGGCATGGTGGTGCACACCTTTAATACCAGCACTCTGGAGGCAGAGGTAGGAGGATTGTCATGAGTTCAAGGACACCCTGAGACTACATACTGAATTCTAGGCCAGCCTAGGCTAGAGAGAGGCCCTACTTCGAAAATCAAATGAAAAAGAAAAGCAAATGATAAGCATCGCAGAGTTCATATTTGTACAATCTATAGTGTGACGTATATAACACCCATATTTAAAACCACATGTTGTATCTTATAAAATGTATATTTTAAAAGTATTTTTAGGTCTGGAGAGATTGCTTAGTGGTTAATACACTTGCCTGCAAAGACAAAAGACCAAGATTTGATTCCCTAGGACCTACAGAAGCCAGATACACAAGAAGGAAGGGAGAAAGGAAGGAAAGAAAACAGGAAGAAGGAAGGGAAAAAAAGAAAGGGATGGATGGGGCAGATAGAGAGGTATCGGTGTTCCAGGACATCATGCACCTGGAAATAAACTTCATATGTATGTGTCACTTTGTGCATCTGGCTTCACGTGAGTACTGTGGAATTGAACCCAGGGCAACAGTCTTTGCAAGCAAGTGTATTTAACAGTGTGGCCATACCTCCAGCCCCTCAAATATATAACTTTTATTTTCCAGGAATAAACAAAAATGCTGTATAGTACCCTGTTTCTTGATATCACATCTTTTGTTCTATTTATTACCTTACCAAAGGGGTCTTCAAGATATTTATCATTTTGCACTATGACCAATGTTGTTGCTCTCAGACTGCGCACATGTGTCCTTCTGCATGTGGTCATGGAGTCTTTAGGGGACACAGCTGGCCATAGATACACTGGGCTTAAGGATATTGAAAGTTCAGATTAACTTGGTTACACTAAATGAAGAGGCATTTCATCTTTTCCCAGAAGCCAAAGGAAACTTTTGAATTTAAGCAAGCATGATCCGTTTTCTGTTTCAGAACTCTCTGGCAACGTTATGCAGCACTAATTAGAGTTGGGCAAACATGTTTCTGGAGACTTGAATTAGGCTAGACTCAAGGAGTGATAGGAAAAGAAGAGGGCAATTGGCAGACATGGGAACGACAGAGGTGATGCATTGGCCTGACACGCTAATTAGCTAGCCTGGCCAATTGTCTTACCTTCTATTATCGAGTTTCTTAGGAAAGTAGATTCTCATTTTCTCTTCCTTCACATACTAAGTGGAAGATATAAAATTATTTTGTCCTGCTAACCAACTACATATAGGACATTTTTTAGCTACTATATGAAACATATTATAATGTATAAGAGATCTCTTCTTGGAGTCCATTGACTAAATTGGAATTTCATTAAGACTTGTTATTTTTCTAGTGTCTGCGTCTTTCTTTTGTAAGATAGAGATAGTATTAGTATCCATCCAAGTATGTCTTCATGAATATTTACAGAGATGATGTAAAGAGATCTTACATAGCACTGAAGGAGCACATGGTGTATAGCTTGTATTATTAAATCCCTAAATCAAGTGAAAAAGCGGTTACTATCCCTTTCTGGAAACATGGAGACATAAAATAAATAATAGTGATCAGAAGTTCCTTGAGAAAGGAGTAGACATAGATTTGAAAGTAGTCTACTGTACCAATTTGTCCTTACTTTTTCATGGTATTTATCTGTTTTTCAAAAGGAATCATATAAACTGAATATGCAAGATGATTGATTTTAAGTTCAGGGAATTATTCTCTTTACTGCAACATGACTCTCAGTTTAAACAGTTTAAATTTTTGTTAGTCTTTCTTTTTTTTAGTTTGTATTTTTCTTTGTTGGTGTGGGAGGGTGCACACATGAATTTATGCTTATGTTGGCTTTGTGAAAATCATTTTGAATATGGAAATATAGAATGTACTTATATAACTTAGTTTATGAATAAAATATCTACATTTTTGTTACTCTAGAGAGATAACTAGGCTAATTGTTCCCAGTAACTCAAGAAAAGTTAAAACAGATGTATAAAAATGAACATATGGATGAGAAAAAATGGGTAATTGAATAGTTTACTGCTGAACAAAATATATCACCATATATACATGACCTTGTTGTGCTTAATAACACTTTGTGAGTTATCACATAATCTGATTTCCAATTGTTTAATTTGAAAAGGTAATAATTAGTGGTAACACAGATGGTGGGTCATTTCATTTGGGAAATATTAAATGAAATAATGTGTTAAGTTATATTACTAGGCTGGAGAGGTTGCTTAGTGGTTAAGGCACTTGCCTATGAATCCTAGGAACCCAGGTTTGATTCCCTAGTATGCACATAAAGCCAGATGCACAAGGTGATACGTATATTTGGAGTTCATTTGCAATGACTAGAGGCCCTAGTGTGCCCATTCTCTTTATCTTCCTCTTTCTCTCTTTCAAATAAATTAATAAATATCCTATTAATAATAATACTGGGCTATGTCAAATAACCATTCTGATGGTCCCAAATAAAGTACAACCAGTAGGTGTTAAGGTGCGAGCCTCGATAGCAAACACAGTCTAGGAGGGACACTCGACTTCCAAACGACTACAGGTACTAACGGCTGTTTCCTTTCTGCAAAAATCCTAAGTTTCCCAGTCAGTTTCCCCCTTTCTCCTCCACACTGTGCTAAACAAAAAGTTCATATTCATGGAGAAACTAGGTTATGATTTTTCAGATATATGTAGCTACTATTTTTTCAATATTTTTGGTCATTTCTCTCTATAATTACTTTATCAAGACTTCAGCACCAACGCCATCTTTATGAATCCATCCTTTACTCCCACACTATGTCCACATGCTGTTCTCTTTTCAGTTCTAATTCTTTAGTCATCCTGTTGCTCATTCATCATTTGAATTTTTTAATGTTTTCATTTATTTATTTAACAGAGAAAGAGGGAGAGAGAAAGAGAGAGAGAATGGGTGCACCTGTGCCTCTAGCCACTGCAAATGAACTCCAGACGCGTGTGCCTCTTTGTGCATCTGGCTAATGAGGTCCTGAGGAATCAAACCTGGGTCCTTTGGCTTTGCAAGGAAATGCCTTAACCACTAAGCCATCACTTCAGCCCCATTCATTGTTTTTCTATCTATGTGCACTGTTTTTCTATGCTCTGTAATAACATTGGGACTGTTTATTTCATTTTTACATTATAAATCAAGAAATCCATGATTGTAAAAAATGCCACCATATTTGCCTTTGTAATATAAATGTTATCTACAAAACAAAAAAGCAGGAAGAAGATAAGGATTCAAGTAATAAACTTGCATTCTCACTACTATACAGGTTTCTAACTCTCTATGAGGAATCTACAGAATAAGAACCCTATTTAATTTGAGGGCCAAGGAGATTGCTCAGTTGTTACAGGCACTTTCTTATAAAGCCCATTGGCATGGGATCAATTTGCCAGCACCCACGTCAAGCTTGCTGCAAAGTGACACATGCATCTCTGATCTCAGTGCTTCTTTGACAATGGGAGGTGGAGCCAATAAAATGTAAATATCTAGGGCCAGTTGGTCTAACGTTCTGTTTCAGTCTGACACAGTTTATTTGTAGTGGCAAGAGAACCTGTCTCAAAGAAGGATAAGTTCAGACACCTTAAAGTTGTCCTCTGACCTCCACACACGCACAGTGACATATGTACCCATACATACACACACACACACACACACACACACACACACACACTCCCATACACACCCATACACACATACACACACACACACATACACACACACACATATACACAAACACACATAAACACACATATACACACACACACATACACACACACACACACACACACGCACACACACACACTAAATATGTTTTTAATCAAGCTCAATTTGAAAGTGACAGTTGTTCATGGATGAGACAGAATGTCATTATCCCATTCTGTCCTTTACAGTGTATGCTGAACACTACCAGGAAAGCATTAACACATTTCATTTCCCAAGTCTGCATTGAACTGTAGGAATTATTCTAAATAATTTAAAATGCAAGGTTTAATTACAATTCAATAAGTCTTTTAGGGAGATTTAAGATTAAACGAATGTTGGCAGAAAGGGAATATACATTATAACCATTTAATATGTTTGTAGTGCTAAGTAGAAAAGATGTACAATTATCTTCCATATTGAGTAAACATTTGAATGACATACATTGTACATTATAAGAGACTGGCATAAAATATGCATAAAGCATGGTACTTATTAGTAGACTACACTGTTTTCTTTCTATGACTCCATTAATATCAGGATGACCTTAGGTATATATAATAAGATTTAGGGAGAGTTATTCATTAAGCCATTCTAAATTTAACTAAGAGAAAAAATTCCATAATTGTAGATATTACTACACACTCAAACATGGACTGAAGAGAATTTCTAAGTGAAATGCCTTATATAAAATGTGTGACAGAGTGGTTGCTTAGCATATATCAAATCCAGGGTTTAATCTCTGGCACTGAAAAAAAAAGAAAGGAAGAAATTGATGTAATCTTAAAGTGATGCAATATTTTTTGTTTCCCACTTTACCCATTTTACATTTGTTAAATATCTATGGTTCATAGACTTTTCAATTCTAATGTAACCAAAGTAATTTTCTCATGATTGATATAGAAGTTCTGGAGAATTGAAGCTAATCAGACATATGTTTAGAATTCCAGCTCCCTAAAAATACGGTCAGTTATGATATCATACTACAATGCTCTACTTCATTAATCCTTATTTCTCTTATCTGGAAAAAGAGGGAAAACAGCAGTAAGCAATTGTGTTGTTGGATGGTGTCAAGAATTATAGGAAATGTGTCTAAAATGCTCATATGAGAGTCATTGCTCAATAGTAAATTATTGTTACTTTTGTTCTCTTATTTATATGGCTTTTGCAATCTAAATCAACTCTCTAAAGTACTAATATTTACCAAATGAGTATACTTTCATAATTCATATGTTTTAGATATAATACTTAGAGATTAATCTGTAATTGTAGCATTATTCATTTACACATAAGACTTAGACTTTAAAAGTATAGGTTAATAATTCTAGTCTACAGCTGCACGCAGCCACTCAAGCTCCAATGATGATTCAGCACAAGTATAAAATCTGAATTGTTATATGATATTAGTGCAAGCTAGCACTGGATTTTGAGGGTTTGTGGAAGAAAATATGTAAAATATTGCATTTTGTTGATTATTTAATGAATTGACATATTAAGTTACATAAAATATGCTCTCAGGTTATTCTTAGATTTTTCATGTATCATATTGAAATGTACTTTCTGAAGGAGTGAAATTGAAAAATTGGCTTGCTTGCACTACATTATTTTTTCTGGACTATGCTATAGTAGTCTGATGTGACTGTAGTCTATGAATGGCAGATGGGAAGGTATAATGCCAACATAATTTAGCTAAAAAGTGTCTTAAAGATTCACCAATTCATATATCTCACATGTCCTCAGAACTTAGCTTCTCAAGACAGCACTGTGGAAGGGGGAAAGGCAGTAATGGCAAAAGCCATAGGAAGCTGAGGAGGTGATGCAATGGCTGATGAAAGAGTCCAGGAGCAAAGGCAGAGCAAGCTGATGAATGTCAAAGTGGTTCTGAGGGCTGAGGAATCCGCTTGATACATCAGCAGTTGAAGTGTCAGATAAAAGACTCAGAAATGAGGAAATATCAAAAAGAGAAAGTAGAGACTTAGAAACAATTAGCAATCCCTTTCACTCCTGAAAAACTCAGGCTACTCCATTCTCTGACTGGCAGTTTAGCCACATTCCTGAGTACCTTTTAAAGGTTCAGGATTTCCACTATCTATCAAATGTCCTAATATGTAGTGCATCAGTAAGTTTCATATTGATAAACACTAATGATAAAATACTTTTCCCATAATATATAAATTATAGACCCATGGGGAATACCTGCAACCCCACTGAGGGATGTCCCCAGTGGAATAGGGGCAGAGATGAAGGAAAAGAAGGTCACAACACGTGATGTATCCATACAAAATATCTTAATACTAATACTACTAATAGTAAAAATTAAAAATGTAGTGGTCATTTAATAGGAGTGAGATTGAAAACTAATATTTATAAAGCACCATTTTATGAATCAGGCAGTCTGCTTAAGCTGTTAAAATTTATGACACTTACACCCTCTCAATGTCCTTCTGATGTAGGCCTTATACAGTATTTTATACAGTTGACCTGTCCAACATTCAGCAAGGTTAATTGATTCAGTTAAGATGATTCAGGTAATGAGAGCTGTTTGGTAACTTAGTAGAGTTTGCAAAGAGCCCTGCGATTCAAACTCGGCCTGATTCCAAAGCATATTAAGACACTAAGTTGGAAATACATAAGTGAGAATATCCTTATAATACTTTCAAATAATTCCAGTGACAGACTGTTCAATATTTCTTAGAATGTCTCTTCATTTTCTTTCACTTTTTAATGAAAAATTTGTGCTCATATAAAAAGTGAATGACCAAAACAAACCACTAGCTGTGGCTGAATATTTGTCTTCTTCTGCAAATATGCTGCAGTCCCAAGCCTGACAGGAATGATGCGATGTAGAGGTGATGGGACGGAAGTGACAAGAACATAGAGGCAGAGCTGTCCTGCATGCCATTTGTGCCCAGTTAAAGGAACCGGAGGCTGGGAAGGCTTATTATTTGACCATTTGAAGACACATCCAGACAACATTGATCATAAGCCAGGAAACTAGGAAAAAATATAAAGGAAACTAGACAGTATTCTGTTGTTTATAAGCTGCTCAGAGAAGTCCAAATGGAGACTGACAGTTCTATAAATACAAGGAACCATGCCCCATTTATTTTAATCGTATCTGTAGTCCTTCCACTCTATGTTTGCTTACGTGCTTTTAATTATTTTCTGTCTTTTTGCATTTGTATGTATGTAATACATATGGTGTGGTGTGTGGTTGTGTGTAGTATATACATATGTGTGTAATTTTGCAGATACATGTATTTCAAGTGTACATTCATGTGGAGGCCAGAGGAGAACAATGGATGCCACCATTCCATTGACTATCAGTGTGTTTCTCACTGGTTGTGGAGATTACTGCTTTCAATTTGTGGTCTCTGCTCTCCATGGGAGAGCTACACCCAGACATTTATGTAGGTACTAGGGAATAGAATTCAGCTTCAGGTCCTCTTGGGTCCTCATGAATGCATGGGATACACTCTTATCCACTAATGCCGTCTCTCCAGTCCTTTGCATATGTATTTTAATGGGAATCTTCGGTGTCATGTAATCTCATTCATAGACTTTTTTTCATACATCCAAAAGCACCATAAAATTTCCAGGATAATCATAATGGCACTGTTGCATACAACATAAAGAACAACAGTTTCATAAAGGCACTTCATATAAGTCCACACTTAAGTCTCAGAACTCCCTTAAAAAGTGTTTATGAAACAGGATGCAATTATATGGGTCATTAGATAACATCTTTGTCATCTAGATCATGTGACGTGATCTAGAGTGTCCAAAGGTCCAGCTTTTAAAGCTTCAATCTCAGCTGGGTGCTATGAGGATGGGTTGAAACTTTTAAGAGGTAGGGTCAACTGGGAGATCTTCCTATGCTTGGGTTGTGTTTTCAAAGGGGTAGTAAGACCCAGTTCTCTCCTTGCCCTCTCTTTTGTGATAGTCATGAGGTAACTGGCTATGCTCTTCCTTCACTAGAAACTCGACCAAATGACAGCAGAGTGAAACCTCTGCACTATGAGCCAAAAGGATCTTTTTCTCATTTTTGATGAATTGATAATCAGGTATTTGTAATGACCAGGGAAAACTGAGGACCTAATAGATCAGATTTAACTTTTTTTTTTTTTTCTTATTTTCCCCTTTGCTCTTGTGATAGAAAAGAAGCCAAAAGTTGAATTGATTCACTGAGTTACTGTAAGAGTTAATTGCTGAGGACCTAAACTTATCTTTATCAGCAGATGGAAAAATTCCAAAGACAGAACTGTCCAGAAAGGACAGTTTAGATAAAACAAAGCAAAACGGAGTTCATTGTTAAGGCGGCCTGGTTACATTAATGATTTGAAATCAGCTATGAAAAGTATGAAATGGAAATAAAATCTCAACTCAGGTCCAGAGCTTCTTTGGAGGCCTATCTCAGGCTCTTTGGCTGTAGGTAAATAAACTCCTCTACTTTCCCTCATCCTGGTGCTGGAGTGATCTTTCCAGAGAATTTCTGCAACACTCTTCATAGGAAGTCTATATACTCATACCACCTCCAGTCAGGAGGCTTGTAATGTTGTAACGATCATTAGCTGCTTTTGATGAAAGGTGAGCCAACTATTTACGCTTTTATTGTTAGATCCCTCCCATGTAACTTTTCCAATCACTATGAAACCGTCTTTGTCTAGTCTCCTTCATTCAGAATCCAGCAAACATAATGGAGCCACTTTGCTTAATGGTAGTGAAGAGAAAAGGTAGAAGTGGAGAGAAAAGGCAGAAAAGTCTCGAATGACCCAAGGAGGAGAAAGGGAACCAGAAGCAACTGACCAGCCTGATGCTATTGCAACGATGTCCCAGAAGGCAAGCATCAGCATCGACAGCCTACACAGGGGAGAGGGCAGTGTTGTTTCTGGAAGAGCACACAATTCTTGGTGTGCACATCAAATGTTACAGTCCAATGCCTTGTGAAGAGCTTAAGATCACTCTTGTCCATCCAGCCATTAGAATGATGAGGCATATACAAAGAACTAAGTTAGGATATGGGTGGCCAGCTACGCAACCTGAAATGACCTTAACCCTGAAGAGCTGAAGCTGATTTTGTCTCACATTGTCATCTTAGTTTTGCTCAAATCTAACTTTGGCCCATATAAGGAAGGGAATTCCAATAAACTGAGTTCTTTGCTGCGTTCATGTTTCTAAAACCTGGCACACAGCATACTGAAGACATTAATTAGGGGTTATAAAATTGTAATTGCCTAATTCTATAGTTGCATATTCAAATTTTGTATTCCCTTTTGCATTTATTCCCTAAAATTCTTTTTTTTTATATTTTAGTGGGAAGTAGGTGGAAGATTATTATGAGTATTTATTTATTATTATTTTTTATTTATTTATTTGAGAGCGACAGACACAGACAGAAAGACAGATAGAGGGAGAGAGAAGAATGGGCACGCCAGGGCTTCCAGCCTCTGCATACGAACTCCAGATGCATGCGCCCCCCTTGTGCATCTGGCTAACGTGGCACCTGGGGAACCAAGCCTTGAACCAGGGTCCTTAGGCTTCACAGGCAAGCGCTTAACCGCTAAGCCATCTCTCCAGCCCTAAAATTCTTTTTAATGGAAGAATTTTTCTCATTCTTTAGACCTATTTGAAAACCCAGAAATATTTATAATTCCCATTTAATTAATTCAATTTTCAGGCCAATGACAAGTTATTTTAGAAATGTTCAATGGTGTCTGATGAATGATACCTCATTTTTTCATATCTAATTGAGAGGGAAGTACAGTTAGGGTGACTGGACCCCTGGAAGTATAAAGGGCAGGAAAGTTGGAATTTGTTAGACATCAAAGTTGATCTGACTTCTTACCTCTTGCCTAGTTCCCTAGACCTATTCTTCCACAAACAGCCAGGACCCCTCCTGGGATGGAGGTCTTTCATATGATTTAAACATTGCAGCTAATCAAGTTCAGTCCCCAGACCTTGGTGTTAGGGAAAGCCTCTTCCTGAGACAGCCCCTAACCCTAGCCAACCAGCTGTCCCTCTGGTTCACCTGAACCAGAACCAGCCCACTACCATAAGGTCATAATGCTTTTACAAAGGGAATGCAGGCACTCTGACCACTTGGGAACTTCCAGCTGTGGGTGAGTTTTTCCCTCAGCTGGGCACAGCCAGCCAGGCTGAGCTGAGGGGAGGGCTCCTAGCCTTTACTCTCCATGTGGGTTCTTTTTCTCCTCCAGCTACACATGGCATGAGATCCTTGAACTTTCTTTTCTCTCTCTCTCTCTCTCTCTCTCTCTCTCTCTCTCTCTCTATCTTTCTTTCTCTCTCTCTCTCTCTTTTTTTTTTTTTTTTTTTTTTTTTTACTGGCTGATTTTTCTAGGGCTTCCATGTGGGAGCCTTTCTTTGGCTCTCTACTTCCCTCATTAAAAAAAAAAAAAAGATATATATATCAATAATGATCCTTCTAGGTCTTCTTTTTTATTCAATTCTTTGATTAAAATTAAAAATGAACGTAGGTTTTGGGGTTTAAGGACTGTCCTGGATCCCTAGCATGTCGTTACATAATTTCTTATTTTTATTATCCTTTCCTGAGAAACTGGCTTATATTTTATATGCCTGTATTTTTTTATTTTTCCTTTTCAAATCAATTGGAATCCTTGTTATAATATCCATAGTAACCCCAACGTGGCCAGTGCTTACCCTTTGTCATTCCGTACCGAATTTCCTACCTGTGATTCCTGTTAGCTGTTCTCAATCTGACTTCACACATTCCTATTCTGATGGTAGTTCTCCTTTATGGGTGGGGTGGTTTGTGGACTGTCAGTATCATTTCTTTCTCATTTCCTTGTAGTTTTGTTACTAACAATACAAACTTGCAGCTATTGGGCCTATATTCTTACTGTTGAGTATCTGGGAGGAAATATCCATTATCTGGTATTCTGGTTAATATAACTCTTTTTAAAAGCTAACATGGTTGAAATATTTTTCTTTTAATGTTCTCAATCATTTTTATCCCATCCATTTCATTGGGGAATAATATGAACAACCTCAATGTCCCCATTTTCTTCCTTTAAGCATGTTTCCTATTGTCTCTGTATAGTTTGTTCAAACTTGGGTAGAATTTTTAATGTCTTTGGAGATTGTTCTAATTTTTCAGAGGATGAAAATGAAAATAAAATAAGCTAACATTCTAAAAGCTTTAAAATGTATAATCAGTTATAGAAAATGTCTATATTCTGAGTAACGTTTGTTTGTTTGCTGGTTGTGACAGAGTTTCACTACACAGACAAGGCTAACCTCAACTTTAGAATTCTTTTCTCAACCATGTGAATACTGAGATTACAAGGTGCAACACCAGAATTGCCTAGATTTGGTTATAGTTGATGTAGAGTGCCAAGAAACAGTCAAGAAATAAAATGAAATGTTTACAGTGAATTCATAAAAAGTGGTAAAAAAAAAAACCACATCAATCATCATAGTAATATAGCAACAGGATTTCTTGAAATTCTGCCACAGAGAAGGGAAAATTTTTATTCAATGACCAATGAAATTTCCATGGCTGCTAAACGAATCCTTGATTCCTGGGGGTTCAGTCACTTTTAACACATGCTTATGATGTTGCAGGTAAAACACCATCACTCATGGCCATTTCTATTTCTACATTAAATTTTGGTAGCAGTCTTATGGGAGGTATACACTTGGAAAACAATCGTCGTTATCTTTTGTAATGTGGCTCCTTCATTTTTTTTTCTTCTTTTTCAATTTCATGTGGACAGTGATTACCACAGGACAAGTATCATTCCCTTTAAGCAATGAAACATTGGCTATTACAAAGTACTAATCAATACTTGCTAAATGGGGGAGTATTCACTAAGTATGGATATAAGTGAAGACCACAGTTTTATCAAAAGTATTATAGAATTTCCACTTCAGTGTGATTAATTTTAGGATTATTTTATTTAATATTTTCAAATATTTCTTTAATTAACTTATTTAATTGAAAGAGAGAGAGACAGAAAATAGGCAGATAGAGAGAAAGAGAATGGGTGTTCCAGGGCCTCCAGCCACTTCAACTTAACTTCAGATGCATGTGCCACCTTGTGCATTTGGCTTACTTGGGTTCTGGGAATTGAGTATGGGTCCTCTGACTTTTCAGGCCAGTACCTTAACCATGAAGCAAACTCTGCAACCCAGGAGAATTTTATTTAATGGAAATTATTTTGGAAATGTACAGAAAACTTTATGTCTTGACACCAATTGAGTTTTGTCTCCTATATAAAATCCATAAATATTTAGGTAAGTCATTAATTATAAGTTATATTACAGATGAGATTTAGTAGCCTTAAACTAAACATTTGGGGCACATGTTTTTACATACAACTTATATGAGTTTATAATTTCTTTTTTAAACTAATTTTTGAGAGATGGAAAAAGAGACAGATGATAATATAGATAGATAAAAAGATAGATAGATAGATAGATAGATAGATAGATAGATAGATAGATAGATAGTAGAGAGAGTGGCTTGCCAGGGCCTCCTGCCACTTCAAATGAACTCCAGGCACATGCAACACCTTGTGAATGTGGCTCATGTGGGATCTGGGGAATTGAACCTGGGCTCTTTGGCTTTGCAGGCATGCCTTAACTACTAAGCCATCTCTCCAGCCTAACTTTATCATTTCTTATCCAAATTTCCTGGGAACAGATAGTTTTCAGACTTCAGATTTTTCAAATTTTTATAAATGGCTTAGCAGTTAAGGTGCTTCCCTGTGAAGCATAAGGACCATGTTTGATATCTCTCTAGACCCCATGTAAGCCAGATGCACAAAGGTGAGGCAAGCAGGTTACACACGCCCACAAGGTTATACAAGTGTCAGGAGGTTGATTGCAGTGGCTGAGACCCTGGCATGCCAACTCATTTTCTCTCTGTACATCTTTCTCACACATGCATTTCCCTAAAAGCATAAAAATAAAATAAAATGAATATAGGGCATACACCAAATGCAAGACAATACCCTTATTATACCTAGGCTAGCATCTTTTATGCAACTTAACTAGTGTTTATTCAACAAAAAACATGGTTACTTATACAAAGCACATTAAATGAAACAAAACCAGTTTCATTTTGGTTCAAATCAGGTACTCTACAAAATCAATTTTTGCTAATGAAAACTGTTAAACACAAATTGTGGTGGATTACTGTTCAGATTGAGTTTCTATATTTGTTCTCAAAAGACCAAACCAACCCAATATGTAGTCAATCATACTAAATGGCACATGACCAAACTAAAACTTTATAAGGTAGTAGATAGACCCACGAATAAAGAAATATTTTTTTTTCTTGAAATAACGCTTTTCATGTTTACCTGAGTCAGCATCACAAACTATGGTAGCTTGAGTGTAAAATGTTCCTCATAGACCAATGCATTTTAATATTTAATTCCAAGCTGGTGGTGTTTTTTGGGAAGATTGTGGAGCCTTTGGGAGGGAGAGCCTGTCTGAGGAACATGTGTCACTGGGGGCAGGCTTTGAAATTTCTGTATAGTTTTGACACTATGCAGAATGGCACTATGGTAGGATTTCCTAAAAAAACCTAAAGGAGAGGGAAGATGGATGGAGGAGTATGGTCCTTAAGTCAGTAAATGCTACGTCCACGGCGACCTCGCCTGTGTAGCAAAGATGCCTCTACACTGGAAGAGAGCTGAGGACAGAGGGCCAGCACTCCTCGGAGGGATGCCCCCGGTGACCCCTTGGCAGTCGGTTACTGTAATGGTTCCTACTGCCCCTAAGAAGTCACAAAGACCCGATTGCTGGTGCCAATGGGCTGTTTTTTGTGCTCTGTTTCTTTCCTGCTTCCTTCTAGTTGTTTGTCTAAGAACAGCTAATTCAACACTTACTAGTAATCATGCACGCAATCAGAGTACAAGAAACAATATAAGCATTGAATGTGCCCCTCCTATAATTAGGGCAATGGAGGGAATGTATAACTCTACTAAGAATAAAAAATTAACTTTAGGACAATTTTTTGATTGTATAGAGCAAAAACAGCTTATGATGTTTGAGAACAATACTGAGCCTGAGAATATGAAAGTAGAAATGTTGATCAGTAATGTTCATAAGAAGTATGACAGTTCTGCAGAAAAGGAGTTGCAAAACTTAGGCATTCCCACCAGGAAACTTCCTAGGGGATATGTTCAGTACTTGACCAAGGGCAGATGGTGGACACCACCGAAGTGGACTCCTAGAGCTGGAAACTACTTAGATCCACTCCCCTATGAGGGAGGATATGATGAATTCGGTAATAGATAGGTGAATTATGAAGGAAAAAGGAGGCTATGGCATTCTCTTCCATTTATGGAACGCTTAGCAAGGAAGCGTAAGCCTTGGTGTTTATACAATAAACAAGTAAGAAGGGAATTTCTGGAAAGTATTACACCAGCCTTAAAATATTGGTGGTCTTTTGGATGGAAACACCTTTATAATGAATATTATATAAATGATTTAATAAGTGGAAAAAAGATGGTTTGGGACAGTCCTTGGGGCATGACAGTCCTTGGGGCATGACAGTCCTTGGGGTATAAGAAATAAGTAACCTGTTATTCACCTTACACCTTTTACCCTAGTTTCTGTTCATATAATGTTGTGGTCAATGGTGCGAGACGTGCTTCTCAGAAAATGGGTACATTGTTTAGATTAATAATTCTTAAGATCACTTGTTCAATCTGTATAAAACCTTAATGAAAACTTCAGTAAATCACAGCAGCATATTCAACTTAGAGTGTGTCTGTCTGTCATTTCCTCGCCGAATCCCGAGTTCTCCTTGAGCCTTCGCCCTTGTTCGCCCTCGGTCCTGATCTCCCCGAGAGTCAGTCCGCGGCAAGTAAAGTTGAAAATGACTGCTAAATTTAACATTAATAATAATTCAATGTTTTATGTGTTGGGAATGTTGTGATTCTGTAGTTCAGTTGTTCCTTAGGCTAGCTCCAGGAAAACCAAGTGTACTAGAAGAACTTATCTCTGTAGATAGAAAGTGCCAAGAACTTGAGGTTAGAAGCAATGTGATTCAAGATGACAGAGTGTAATCTTTACTGAGGAATTACTGACAGAAGCATAGCCAAGGGAAGCAATGAGATCAGATATTTCTACAACTTGAGTTAGAGGGAAGATCACCATATAATGGTCAAGATAAAATAAGCTTTCACCCAAGAATGTGCCTGTTATATGGCACTGCCATTAAAAAGTCAGGCACATCCCAGAGCTAAAAGTACCAGGGTCCATCCATGAAGCTACAAATGCCACTCTAGTAATGCTGTTTATCTGTAGCATGTGGCAGAAACAGGCCAAGATCACTTGGGGTAATTATAGAAATGAGATGTAAAATGGCTACTGTCAGGCCAAGCTACTACCTTCTGTATCCTTTGCTAGTTGGACTTTTGAACTTGTCTTCAGTGGAAGTCAAGAAAGCACGATTTATATTCTGATTTAGAGCTAGTAATAAAGGAAATAGCATCACTTGTTCCATAGAATTA